>NC_139682.1:95580328-96180328 GCF_964106915.1 Podarcis gaigeae | reverse complement strand
CTTGTGAGTATTGTCTGCCACAACAAACTAACATTAACGACAAGAGGGCACAGGGGGGTGTCTTCTTGCAGGCATCCCATGAATTCAATGGGACTTGCATGTAGAAGACAATCCCACCTACAAATGGTGCCCAAAGTCACTTTAACATACACAGAAGCAAACAAATTTTGTTTATAGCAAACACCAAATACTCCACAGGATTCTGTTTTTTATATATATAAAAGATATGTATACATGTAACATCAGCATATCTAATACTTTTGAGAGAGAGAGAGAGAGAGAGAGAGAGAGAGAGAGAGATATTCTGCATTTAAGCATATGTTTTTCTTTTGGTAAAAAAACCCCAAACTTTTGCCTCCAAAATTAGATACTTTTTTGTATGTGGGGAGAAAAGCATCAGGCGGTCATAAATACATAAGTTATTTAGATATAGGCAACATCAGAACAGAAGCTACCCAGAAAATGGCAACTGTAGCTATTAAGGAACTTCTAAGATACTATCATAATGAAAGCTGAGTGTTTGCTGTCTTTCAGAACCAGAGCCTTAGGCTTGTAGCTTAAGAAATCAAAAAGCAATTTTTTGCCATAATAAATAATTAAAACACTGTTGTTTGTCCACTGGCAAATCTAGCACAATGTTTACCACAGGAATCCCATTGAAGCAGGGAAGGAAAGGATGACTTTGGGTGTCATCAATATGTCCTCTCAATGAGCTACCCTTTTAATAAGTACAGAACTGTCTCTAGGTTGATTTGGTGAAATAGGAAATAATTTGATGTTTTTAAATGATGAATATTAGGCAACTGATCCTGAAAAGGGTGGAGTGCCCTTCCTCCAGAGCTGCGTATCAACCCAAGACCAGCAATTACACCAGAAACCATTTGGTGATGCAGGGACATAGCTAATCTCATGCAATTTAGTTTCCTCAATCAAGGCCATTGCTTTTAGTGTGTCTGGTTAAAAGCACAACTGTGAATTTTGAAAAGATTCGTCTGTTGTGTTTTCCACATAGGGAGAAAAGAATTGGAGGTGGGAAATTCTGCACCAGAATCTCAGTAGCTTGGTTTACACATTACATTAAATCATAATGTAAAAAACCCTGTTACTTCATGCTTACTTACCGTGTTCCTGCCACAGATAAAAACAAGCCAGACTCTGGTTTGTTATACTGTCCAAACCTGGGCTTGTGGTTTGCTTCCTCCAAATAAACCGCGAGTGGCAAGCCTGGAGCCAGTCTTGGTTACAGCGCATGGTTTGGAGCAAACAAACCACAGGCTGGGTTCAGCCTGACCAGCCACGTTCTGGCTTTTTCCATCTGTGGGGTGGCGACAGAAGCAGGGAGAAGGGGCCACTGGAACTTCTGAGCAAGGTGCAATGCCCTGCTCCTCATTCACACAAAACCAGTTTTACACGGAGATATAGAGTCCTGTGTTAACTGGACCCTATCAAGCTAATTATTACATTACAAGAATGAGCCTCTACAAATCCTGAGCTTATGTACTCATTTCCTCCTCCAGAATGGTGGCGAGGAGATGACTAGAAGTTTATTCTTCCCATTCAGATGAGCCAGTTTACCTGTTGTCCAAACCGTATACAGTAATTAAACTTAACTATGATTCAACGACAGAAGCCTGGCTACTAAACTATGGCTTGAAGCTGGCTTCTCTCAAAAAAAGGGGGTAAGAAAAGAAAGTTAAGATTAAGCACTTTTTCTTGGTGCAGACAACATGGGGTGATATTCTACTGAGATTTACTTAAATTCATTACATTTAATGCACCATTAGAAGAATTACACAAGGACAATATTTTAAAAGATGATTTCACTGCAGTTTGGGTTGACAATAGATTTTATGAGTATAGCCAAACATGGCAATCTTCTGGCACCCACTCCTCATACTGTATGGTTTCCTAACCCCCTTCTCTTGGTGAACAAGGCTCATCGGTGGAAAAAATAATCCTTACACCACTAGGTGGTGCTATAGTTATATGAATATTTTGAATAAGGGTTTAATTATTTTTATTACTTCAATCCATCTCAAAGCATTATTTAAGAATTTGCACTATATTTTGGGTTTCCCCTCATTTTCTGTGTGTATTGTGATTTAGTATATATTATTTCTAGTTTGATTCGCTTGTCATATGCTTTTATGATTTTGTATGTTACATTGGCCTAATATCAAATCAATTATTGTGTAAGCTACTACTATGGAAATTCCAACTTAGGTGTTTTACAGGTCCTGTTTTGCAAATATGATGTTCATTAGCCTTACGGATAAAAAAATAAAATAAAAACATTTAAAAATTAATAATAGGACAAAGTCAGGTCCATTAATTTCAGTGGGTCTACTCTGCACAGAACTTCATGGCACGATGCAGTTAATCTAAAACTGAAAGCTTTTGAATGCCTCTCTGCAGCTGTTCCCAGGAGAATGCAAACTCAAGGCTTACACAAGCTTTTTCTTGTAATGCTAAACATAGTTTAGCACTATATCTGAATGAGGCCACTGATACACCTTTTTAAGGTCTTTCTAGAGCAAGTCAGTACACAGATTTGCTTTGTAAGATGGAGTCAACTGCTGGTATTAGTCATTCACTTTCCTATAGTGGGTGGAATTCAATGCAGCACTAAGGAGATTGTTCCATCAATGCAAGCATTTCTTTCCGCCTGCCTAAGGCCTTCTTTTCCTCCCCTGCAGACTCTTCTAGGGGTTCTCCAAACCCTCCAGAGCAGGTTGGAGGAAGGTGCAGGTGGAAGGAAGCCTGACACTAACGTGCCCTGGCTTTGGTTAACAGAACCAGGTAGTTGAATCTGCCGTTCATAATCAAGTTCGTACTTCACAAGACACACTGTGCCAAGCAAATATCTGGGGTTGTTGGACCACAGTTAGGTGATCCTGTCTGCCCCTTTAGATATTTTGAGGCAAGGAAGAGTATGCAGCTGCTAGCTTTCCTTCCACTGGTCTACTTCTTGCCTACCATCCACTTCCATGTAAGGTAAAACTGTAGTCTGTTTATAACAACAGGCAGGGCATGGGGGCAGATGAGAGGCTCAGGATGGGAGATGCATCTGTGGTATAATTTCTTCTGCTGCCTCTAGATCTTAAATGACCAGGCTGGATCTCAAGAATACAACTGGAAAAAGTTCCCTTCCGTAAACAGAAATATTTGCAAATGCGTAGAACATAATGTAAATTCCGCTATGAACATACTGATGAGATATGGGGAAAAGACTGAAGAGTGACCTCCTTGAGGCCATTTATTTTTAAAAAGCCCATGCCTGCTAAGTTAGTAGAACTATGAAACCAAGTGCTTTTTGATTACATATGCTTGTCTTTATGGATTCATGTATTAATTGGTCAGAATGAAAGAGGCTTCTATATAGCTTTGGACATGCAGAAAAATGGTATAATGTGTCTAAGCTACAATTCAATACACTTTCTGCAGCCAAGTACCACAGAGCTACCTGTGCAGCCAGCATGTGCAGTGTGTTTGCATGCATTTGCTGCTGCATTTAACTACACCTGGTGCTACTTCTACTAAAATTCTTCAAGCTTCCTTATATTTATTTTTACTAGACCTCAATAGAAAATTTCAAGCAGGAATAATGACAGTAAACAATAACTTTTTCATAAGCCCTTTTTTGTTGCAAATTGTAACTTGATGGGTGATGGGAGAGTATTCAAGCATTAAAAAAAAAATAGAAAAGGGGATATATAAATGGCTGCAAATTTAATGAGGCTTAAACACACCACTTCCAAAATCTAATAATTTATCATCACTGAATATATTTTTGTAAGGCTCAACAGTCATAAGCTTTTAGACATATTTACCAGTGTTAAGAGCTGAAAACACAGAAACCAAGTTCAATAAAAACTGGCTAAACCAGTAGGATGAATAAAATAAAAATACCTCACCCCCACCCCAAAAAAAACCAACACCCAAGAGTAAAGCACAAGTCTTTGGCTCTCCTTGAACAAAAAGCAAACAAACCAAAAAAACAAAACAAAACCAAAAAAAGGTATTTCCCACATTTATACAGACCCCCCATTTGCCTACCAGTAGGGGCAATATCACATTTGTGCATCACTGAGTAATAACACCATTAGAAAAGGCAACTTCACAGAAGTTATTGGCTAAGCGAATTCATTTGAATGCTCTATTTTGAGGCAGCAAGCTTTTGACTGGTGCATGATCAGGGAGGGTGACAGGCACATCTACAGAAGGAAAAGGAAGAGAAACAGAAGAAGCTAGAGCAGTTAAATTAGAACGGGTACTGCAAAAAGCATCTAAGTTACCCTGTAAATCCTTCATAAACCTTTTACGGAGTTACATTTTGCTCTAACCACCAAGGTCACCCAGGGCAACAGAGGACATCCAGCTCAAAATGCTCTAAGGAGGTTTGAAGTGAACAACAAAGTGGAAAGAAAGGAGTAATCTACAGAATTGTTCATTAATAACAGCTCTTAAAATTGCATGCTAAATGTATCAGGGAAAAATAAGCCAAAACTTAAGCACAGTATACAGGAACAGCGGAGGAGGAGGGTGCTGCTGTAAAGGTTTGTTGACTATTGTGAAATACATCTATGTCTGTTTGCCTGTTTCCTCATTGCTATAAGGCATCCAGAGCACAAAGGTTACAAAGCTAGCGTCAAGAGAAGTGGAGTCTGGATCCCATGGACACTTTAAAAGTCTAGTGTGCTATGATGTTTCTCTTAAAACAGAGAGAAACCGTATGAAAGGGGGGCGGGAACTAGTCCACTGACGCAACAGCAATACCAGCAGACGTCTCTCTATTTCTCAAGTTTATGAATCTCCAAGCTCAAAAGATTCTGAAAAGAGCTTTTTGAATGCCACTAGAATATAGATATTTCTCAGGTTTCAATATTTTCTATGTCTCCTTTACAAAGAAGGAAGGATTCACTGCCAACCAGCTCCTTACCTTAAATAGTGCTGAAAAGCCCTAGAAAAGGAATTTAGGAAAACTAATTATAAAAGAACAAAGTAGATGAACTACAGAATTAGATTCTTCTACTTGAAAGCCAGTACACTTCACCAAAAAGTCACTGAAAAACTTGAAGCCTTTTCCTAATTCCTTATGTGCTCACCTTTGTTGAGTATATCTTTGCACCAAAAAATGAGGGAAACAAAAAACTCAGCCAAGATCAATGTGGTTTGAAAAGATTAAACAAAAACCTTTGCTTGTGCAAACAGGACATTAACCTGGATAGGACACTGTGCACAGAGTACAGCCTGGGTGGGGGGATGACACAAATATTGAGAGATCTAATTTTTAAGCTCACATTCAGAGCGTGTACTTTTATAGTAGAAGCTTCTCAGTATCAGCAATGGCATTTTCCTCATGTTCTGCCCATTCTTCCACGTGCTCAATGAATACACACATGGCAGGGTGATTAAGCCTCTGTGCAAACTGCTTTTTGCAATGTCCCTAAGCAAACAGACAAGCCTTGGCATATACACTTTGTACAGCCGTGGGCAATTTTCACAGACTAGTGAATGCATGTAGATCAGGGTGGCTGGACTTGCCGTCATGATGCTGCTCCCCTATACCAAGGGTGAACCATCTTTTTGGCCCAGTGAGGCAGATCCTTCTCTCTCCTTCCCCATGGGCCAACACTGACAGGTGGGCGAGGCCACCCACCCTCCTGTCAAAGTTGGCCCACAGAGGTGCAAAAAGCTAGTGAGCAACACTGATGCAGCAGTAGTCCCATCTCGCCTTCTGCAGGCTTTACGCGTGCAGCTGTCCGCTGGGTGGGGCTTGTCCTGCTTTCTGCAAGGATCAGCTGCCTGTGCTGGTTGCCTGCAGAGGGTGAAGCAGAAACCAGTCAACACAGCAGAACTAAGCAGGACGGAGGTCCACCTCCTATCAGGTGACATCACCTGCTCACCAGAGTGATGTCACTTGATTGTCAAGTGGGTGTGCTTTATGAAATATAGTCTCATGGGCCAAATTAGAATCTTGGACAAGCCCAAATTGACCCATGGGCCAGAGGTACTCCACTCCTGCCGTTTATGCATGTTCACAGTATGCACATTAAAATGACTGAGAAGTGCTGAAGTCTCTCTTCCCTGAAGTTAGGAAATTTTCTGTATATGACATTATTCTAAAAGAAAGCCAATTTTTCTCTTTTTTTCAAGTTAGGCTCTCTCTGGAGGGGAAGATCTTTAAAAGATTGCTACATAATTTACGTACAAGGTTAACTAAATTTTGTTTTCTTGCAAACAAAGATGAGATTTGGGGCCAGGCCCTTCATAGACCTGATTCATTCAAAGGAGTTCCTGTGTTGTGAGAAATAGGAATAGTAGTACTTACAAGCAAAGTTAGCTTGTTTCAGTGCTCTCCTGATATTACTCTTGCTTTACCGCACCAGGAAAGGCAGAAAGGTGTGATGGGCTCCCTCAAGTGAACAATTTTCATCAAGAAAAGAAAGTATTTCTATCTAGACTTCAGTGGAAAGCAGGGCCAGGGGAAAGAAAGGTAGTGCGAAAGGAGAAAAAAAAATTCTCATGTTAAAATTCTGATAGAGTGGTGTGTAAATTTAAGAGAAGCTGAAGATGATTGTTAAAATGCCTTTGAGATATATTTTTTCAGTGCCTCTACCTCCCAGATGTTTTATAACAGCTGCACTCATGTGAAAAAATTCTTAAAACATACCCAATATATATACAGATATAACTACATATATGTGTATATATACATACATATATAGATAATTTTTATTTAAATAAAAAAATGAATGCTCGAATCCCAAGCCAATACATGTATCAAATTTTTGGCCAGCCAGGTCTGTAGGGCATAATCAAATTCAATGTGAAATAGTATATAAATGCGGTGCCTTGACTGGGCAAATTAAATAATCACTACTCAACAGAGTCTTCTGCTTGGACTCTCCTACTGGTAGGCAACAGGGGGGCTGTATCCCCCCCTTTTGTTCAATGTAACAGTAAGACAGATGCAAAATAGCTGAAGGTTGCTATGACCTCAACAAGGGTTTAAGGGAAGAAAAACAACCTAAAACAAGATTAATAAACTTCTGCTTTTACCCAACCAAAGCAATGCTTCAACTTATTACATAACCAGTGCTTTCTGAGTTTTAGTAGTCTAATCCATATGGGAGAAGTAGGCTTAAGAGATGTGTTTGAGCTTTTGCAATGGTTTCCACTCGGAGCATCTCTACCTACATATAAACTTGGAGGGAAAGAGGAGGAAGTCAAATTATGCACAGCACAAGTAAGACCACTGCCTGCAACAGTGGCATTTTAAGGACAATCTTAAATGCAATGACGTATGCAGCAAGAAGAAAGGTTTTCATCCCATCTAGATCCTGAAGGGTGTTGCTGTTGAGACAGAGTTGCTGAAAGTAAATCTAAGGAGTTCTATTACCTTGTCAATCTCTCCCATTTACTCAGAGAAGCCTTCCCTCTCAGAGACTGAATACAGCAGAGATAGGCAACTCCCCCACCCCAAGACAGACCAGGGACAACCATGAGCAGCTTTGGATGCAATAAAGATGCAGAGGGAACACAAAGTAAAGGGGCCTGCACTTCCTGTCTTCTTGCTTCTCTCCATCCCACCCAAACTATAACTTCTACAGTTCTCATCTTGGGCAGATGCAGCAGCTTTCCCTGCATTAGTCCCCATCCTTCCCAGAAACAAAAGTTAACACAGAGGCTGTGCTTTAGACCTGACAAAGAAGCAGAGAGACCCAAATTTCTCAACCTGACCCATCTCTGACAACTGAAGCCATTCTACACTGAAGTTTAGGCGCTGTTTTTAATCTGCAGAAGAAGTGCAATGGCTGCCTTTCAAGCGTGCTGGGATCAATCAGTATTAGCCAATTTATGCTGCCTCACCAGAAATGGAACAGCTATTTCATTCTTATTCATGTAAACAGATCTGCTTGTTGAGGTGATGAATACATGCTTTACAAACTGAAGTTAAAACCCTATCATGCTTAGAAAAATACAATGGATAACGGTGGTGTCCTAGCATGCTTAAAGAGAGTTACTTTCAGAAACTCTGCAACACATTTTCTGACAAGGCAATTGAGAGCTTCCTCCTCCATTGCAACACTTCCTATTTTCTTTTCAAACTCACACAAAGCAGTGGTGAGTGAGACTGTTTTGAAGGGAGAAGAAAAGAGGAAATTATACACTGGGTATGTAATAATACCAAAATAAAAGAGAAAACCTACCTCATTAAGATCATACAATTAATCAAACAGAGTGTGTGTATATATATTTATATATATAATATCTGTTTCTTTTAAAGCCCTGGCATTCAAGGCATCCAAAGTTATTAAAATAAAGTTCATTCACAGAACAAAAACAAATTTAATCTGAGTTGCTTGCAGATACTGCTAATTTTCATTTTTTTAATTAAAAAATGTGTTAATGTGAACTATGTGCAGGGTTTGTTCTAGTAGTGGTGTTGTGCACATTGTCTCAGGACCTGCCATTGTTGCAGCTCTTGCTCAGTGTCTCCCATTATATCCCAAGGAGGGGTAAAGGTGACCCCAGACAGAAATGGAGAGATGCTTTTGTTCCTTCAGGGAGCAGGTGTAGGTGTTGCTCCTGTCCTCTGGGCATCCAAGTCGCCTCCTCCCGCTTCAGTATCTTCCGACAAGCTCAGAGCTGCAGTTTTGCTTGAGAGGAGGCCAATGCTTTCTTGCGCTGGAGCTGCTCCATTTGGAACATCACTGCTGAAGAACGAATGCCAAAAAGGGAAATTAACAGTGAAGACAGTCAGGGAGAGAAAGAAAGAAACTGAATAAAGTTTTAGAAAAAGAACAATATTGAGAAGACATTCTGAATACAGTTGGCCATGGTGTTCCAAGTGGCCACTATCAAAGACAATCAAAAGATCAGTTCCGTCTGGTAAAATACAGAATAATCTAAATACAAATTCAGTGAAGAGAGATTATGCATTCTGAAGGTAGTGGAACTGGTTTTAACTCACATTTGCTGCGTTCCACTGTGTCAGTTTTCTAGGCAAGGCAAGGCACGTGGGTGGAAGCAAATTCCACATATAGTCGTACCTCGGAAGTTGATCAGAATCCATTCTGCAAGCCTGTTTGACTTCCAAAATGATCGGAAACCAAGGTGTGGCTTCTGATTGGCTGCAGGAAGCTCCTGCAGCCAACTGGAAGTCGCAGAAGGTGTTCGGTTCCAAAGAACATTCACAAACCGGAACACTCACTTCCGGGTTTGTGGCGTTCGGGAGCCAAAACGTTTGAGTCATAAGGCGTTCGCCAACCAAGGTACGACTGTACTTTAGAATGCATTTCTATGTTTAGACATAAAACAATAATAAATCACGAAACAAACGGAACACACAAGAAAAAGAGAATATATTGCCATGTTTATTTTAATATCTTTAATCTGCCTTGTTAAGTTGCATCTGTTTGGACCTTCCATCTCCATTTAGGGAGCAGAACCCCAATAGTGTAATATGTTACAACCACTAGAAGAAGAGTTTGGATTTGATACCCCGCTTTATCACTCCCTTTAAGGAGTCTCAAAGCGGCTAACATTCTCCTTTCCCTTCCTCCCCCACAACAAACACTCTGTGAGATGAGTGAGGCTGAGAGACTTCAGAGAAGTGTGACTAGCCCAAGGTCACCCAGCAGCTGCATGTGGAGGAGCGGAGATGCGAACCCGGTTCACCAGATTACGAGTCCACTGCTCTTAACCACTACACCACGCTGGTTCAAAGCGGAGCATAGACAGAGGTGGTAACTGGGCAAAATAGGTTTGACAGGCTACTGTGTGCTCTGTGGCTGCATATATAGTGGTCCTGTTGTGACCCACCTTGGATCAGGCTGTGACCCACCAGTTGAAGACCAGTGCTATTACCTGAATGTAAGTGCAACATCCTCAGCTGGTACCTTGCTTTGCTGTCCATTTTCTGTCTGCTTACTGGCACTCACTTTGCTTTTCACTTCCAATGAAGACTGACTCTCCTAGGGAAAGAATAGGAATACCTACAGTTCACTAAATATGGGTAAGATGTCTTCTATGCTTGTTTCACAGATGAGGAATAGGATAATTGTAAAACCACTGCACAGACCAACTGACACAAAAGCCGCAGGGCAAGCGAACATCTGAGACATATCTGCCCTATCCATTTGTTCAGGATACACAAAAGCACATGTATCAAGCAGCAAAGGCTAAAGCATTCTATCATCACAGGCTTGAAAACCACTGCCCCATTTCCAAATGCCAGCTAACAGGTGTTGTGCCCAGGCTGCAACACAGTGCATGCAGTGGTACAGTTTTGAACTGCAGAAGCTCATCATGAGATCTTCTGGCCATGCTCCCTAGGAGAGTCTAAATATGTAACCGTGGTGATCCATTTTATGATAAATTTTATAGGGATCAGCTGACAATTATATAATAGTGAGCTGGCAAAGGTGGTGTATTTGTCAGCATATGGAATTCGGCTGGGGAGACCTGGGCTCATATCCCTGATCTGTCAGATGACATGGCCGCAATCTGATGGATTGGTGCTTACTTCTGACTACACGTGTTCAACTTGTATCACACAATAAGAATTAACAAAAAGATATTTAGTCCGCTGAAATGCAGCCTTTAGCTTTCAATTAGAAACACATGCAATCATGCAAAGTAATATTACTATTTAAATTGCTAGTGTGAAATAGGAATACCCACCAAGGAAAGAGCACCTGCCCTCTGCTTGATTACTTTCCTCATTCTCCAATTTACTCTATGCTAATCTGTCCCAAATAGTAGTATAACTTGAAAGCCTTGTTATCTCCTCATTCACTTGCCAAGGGGGGTGGGGGTGAGTCTTTCAATTACCCTGGCACTCCAACACTATATAAAATATGATAAAGGAAAACAAAGCCTGAAAAGCTACAGAAGTCAGAATATTTAAAATCACTGTAGTCTCAAAAATAAGAAGAGTTAACTCTGGCAGCAGTTATCTAGAATAACACCTTTTTGTGAAGAAGCACCAGCAGTTTCTTTTTCAGTCTCCTCTGCTCACCCTACAAAACACTCACCATGCTCAGCTCCCGGGTTCTCTTCCCGATCTCCCTCTCCACCTGGTGCAGCTCCAAGCTCAGCTGTTCACTTGAGATCATTCCAGGCCACTTGGGAGGTGGCGGTGGGGGCTGCGGCTGGCCTGCCAAGGGGGTCGCCTCCCTCTGCAACAGCAGCCTGTTACTAACAGCCTAAATGCATAAAGCGAAGCACACACACAACTGAGCACAGAAAGAACACCATGCAGACATGAGGATGAGGCCAAACTTCAGGAGTACTGCTTGGTTCACAAAACCCAACCTTCCTTCCTCTCATGTGAAATACACAAATTGGTCATTACTCCCAAGAATATTTCACATACTCATGAAGATAATCTTAAATCAGAAATACAGTTTGTGAAACATGCAGCCCTTTTCCCCAAGCTTTGTGAACAATCTTTCATTTCAGCATGTAGCACAGGTGGCGATGCCTGGCTCCATGCTCTAAGGAAGATGTGAGACAAGAGCAAACAGCACTGACATAAGACGTTCATTACTGAATCAGGCCAAGGGTTCATTTAGTTCAGCACTCTCTTTCTGGGAGGAGGCAGCCAGGAGCATCTGGAAAGCTCACAAGGGAGAAAAGATAGCGAGCAACATCCTGCTGTTTCCCCCCAAAATTCAGAGTTATACTTGGAACACAGAGGTTCCATTTAACTGTCACAGTTATTAGCAAGTTCTTTGTGAAGCTATCCAAGCTAGATGCCATCACTCCTTCTTGAGGTAGTGAATCCTAAAAGGTAATCTGATGTTGTCTGAAGTACCATGTTCTTTTCTCTGTTCTGTCCCTACAGTCCACAGATTTCACTGCGTGACTGAAAGAGAAGCATGGTTGTGTCTCCTGTTTAAACTTTGTGAAAAAATCTGGCATGTGCAGGGATTGGCCACCTTGCTCAAGGCGTCTCACTGATTGTCTGTAATCAAGTTTACTACACGCTGGTGGTGTGGTGGAGCTGAAACCAAGCATCTGACTATAGTCCTGAAACCCCACTCACCCACATCCTGGTTTTGAAGCAGTGGCTTTCTGTGATTTCTTGGAAACTTACTAGAGGTTACTTAATGAGAAGGAGGTGATGGCAGTTAAGCTTCCTTAAAATATAGTTTCCCGATCACCAGTGATCTTCCCTAGCAACCTGTAGTTGCAGGAGTGGTGCTCATAATTTAAGAAGTGTTCATAAAGGGCAGCAGTGAGGCCAAATAGGCTTGGTAATCAGCTGACTGCATCCTAGAACATGCTCCATGTTACTGAGCAGTGCACAGGAGCCTGCAGCAAATCATTCAATGTTGAATGAGTTGCTCCTAGCCTGAGAACCACTGTTCTAAAACAAATTATTTCTGCCTAATTTGCACTGATCTGGACCTAGCTGAACAAATAAAATATAAGCATGTTGGTATCTAAATGACATCTGAAATTAAGAATTGAATTATATACGTATATGAAAATGTGTTTGAATGATTTCATCTTAAAAGTTTTGGCACTGAAGCAATATTTCAGAAATGTCTGTCACAAAGCAGTTACAAGTATCTTTGGTCTTCGTTTTTAACTTGTGTATTATCTAGTGCATCATTAGGTAACTAAAACAACAACAACAACAACAACAACAACAGAGAGTAACAGTCATGTGGGTATTTTCAAACCATCCAATACTCCTCCATTGCACCATCAGCAAAGGCATGCATGCCAAAAGTAAGACCTATTTGTCTTTTGTTCTTGAACAAGAGCACAATATTGCCAACAAATGCATCTTGCACACGGTGGATAAAAATCAATGCTTTTTTAAAAAAAATGGTTTTTTAAAAAAAAAATTAAATCGGATTTTTTTTAATTTAAATTAGATTTTTAAAATAAAATTATTTTGGAGGAAAAATCTTTTTAAAGATAGTTTTCTATTTAAGTTACATTATAGTACAAATGCTATTCATCAGGAAATGAGGATTTGTTTTAAGTTCTTAAGTGCTAAAACTCAGTCTAAGTTTTTTTTTAATTGTTTAACCACATCAGTTAACAAACATGGATACATATGCTATAATATTATTGTTTTAGTTAAATAATTTTTTTAAATTGTTATTAAGGAAATTATTATTTTTCTCCTTCCAATAAAATGCAGCAGAAAAGTTGTCCAAATATAAACAATTTCATAATTACCTGTCTTTGTATTTCTAATAGTATAACCAAATCAGTAATTTTTGATAGAACTGTAAAAACTACTCTGAAAATTAATTATTCCAAAAATGAAACCTTCATCTGGTTGTAAATATTAGGATTATACCAGCAAGAATGAGTCTTTCTGTTAAAAAATGATTAAAATCAAGTCTTACTGACTAGAAATTTAAATGGATTTGATTTAAATCAAATCCACCCTGATCTTGCATCTATCATTTCTGTTCAGGGAACTACCAAGTTCATAAAAACCTGCTGACTTTCGGAAGTCAGGCCTTCCTAAAATGAAGACAGCTTGTGATTGCCACCGCAGAAAACCTGAATTGAGGTAGCTGTAAACCCCCAAATAGGCAGCCACGATCTCTCACTGGTTTACTTTGCAATAACACTTCTATTCTGGGATGACTATGAGCTACAGTTATCATTAGTGTTCATTGGTGTTGTCAGAAACATAAATTTTCACCCTAAGAAATCAATTCAACTGTAAGATATACAAGATGGCTTTTCAATAAATTGTGTATAACCATTGTTCAGCCTTAGACAATTTGGGAAGATAAGGCCAACAAAAAATATATATAGGAAGCTCATTATCCAATATACCACTACTTTGAAGACCAGAAAAATGCAACAATAGTGTGTGTGAGAGAGAGAGGGGGGGGGGGAATATAAAAGAATACAAAATCGGAAGTCTTTAGGCAACGGCAGTATTGGTGCCAGCATACTTGAAATTCCTAAACGTTATGAAAACATATATAACAGAATCAGAGGAAAATAAATTATATTCCCACTGCGCTCTCTTTATCTCTCTATCTCTCACACACACACCCAGTTTCTCAAGTCCCTTACTGCAAAAAGACTGGGGATACAAGCACCCACCTCCAGTCCTCGTGTCTGCTGGCTAATCTGATGGTTTAGCTGCTGCAGTTCAAGTCGAAGCTGCTGTTCCCTCTCAGATGAAGGCAAAGGCTTCCCATGGCCAGCCACGTCTGTCATAGACAATCTCTCCCTTTGAGGACAGAGAATTTATTTGAAAAAGAAGCAAATGTTTCAGTTCTCTCTTTTCAAGGCATTAGGAAAAACAAAAAACTTGTATAGTATGTTCACCTAAACACAGTAGTTTTGGATACTCTTACCTGTCACTAGGGCGTCCCTGAGAAGAAGGTATGTTTTGATGGGGTGAATATGGCGAACCTCCCCATGCACTGTGTGTTTCATAAGGGCTGTAATCTACAAAGCAATTGGAAAGGTCTATTAAAAAGTGCTGATTCAAATGACATATTAATGGCAGAGAAGATGAAGTTGCACAGTTGCTAAGGCAATGTATGTAATAGTAACTGGTTTTTCTTTGCTTTTGTGAAAAAAATGTATGTTGAAGAAAGTCTGCAAAAATACTGACAGACCTGGGTCATATTTTCCTCTCCTTTTAAAACAGCCACCATAAAACGTTTGGTGGCTGGGATGGGAATGGAGGAAAAGAACAAACAGCAGTTGAACAACACCACAGAGAATGCTGGAGACCTTTGAAATACCCATTCCAGCTTTCAAAAAAGAAAGATAGGACTGCAGAGGGAGCAAAAAAACTCATTCCTTCTAGCCTGGGAGAAGACTGCTTACGTAGGCAATCTACCTTACGAGAAATCTACCTACTAGGAAAGAATCATCTTCATGCTGACTTATGCATAACATTTAGAATTTGCTTGTATGTCACTAAAAGGCTCGCTCACAGGTTTGCCACAGTGAGTATGCTGAATAAGTGGCAGTGCAGCAGGGCCATGTATCCACTTGGTGCAATGTATGTACCAAATGCCTCCATTTGCTTCTCTGCCCAAACTGCCCCTGTGTAACCTGAGCTCCCACCTACTTCATGCTGCAGACAAGCACTGGGACTCAAGGAGGAACTTCAGGCACACTCAAGGGTCTACGTCAGCTCACTGAGAATTGTTAAAAAGCCTCTCCCTATGGCATTTCACAAACCCGTTTTTGGATTTCTCAATTTTTGAGCTGTTTGCCACATGGCATACAGGCTTTAGTTGAAGAAGCACAGGTACAAACACCAACTAGCTGTGGAATGTCTCCCAAGGTTGTGGTGAAGGGAGGAAGCCCCTACAGGAAATTCTAAATCTGTGTGTCTATTAAAGGTAAAGTAAAGTTACCCCTGCCCGTACGGGCCAGTCTTGACAGACTCTGGGGTTGTGCGCCCATCTCACTTAATAGGCCCGGGGCCAGCGCTGTCCGGAGACACTTCCGGGTCACGTGGCCAGCGTGACATCGCTGCTCTGGCGAGCCAGAGCCGCACACGGAAACGCCGTTTACCTTCTCGCTGGTAAGCGGTCCCTATTTATCTACTTGCACCCGGAGGTGCTTTTGAACTGCTAAGTTGGCAGACGCTGGGACCGAGCAGCAGGAGCGCACCCCACCGCAGGGATTCGAACCGCCAACCTTTCGATCGGCAAGTCCTAGGCGCTGAGGCTTTAACCCACAGCGCCACCTGCGTCCCTGTGTGTCTATTAGCAACTCCTAATTCTACACTTCGGGACTGATGAAAGTTTACTGTAGAAGAAAGCAGGCCTCCAAAGGGGTACGCTGCATACCTGAAATGTTGCCTGGCTTTGTAGATGCCCCTTGAACTGCCATGGCTTGCATGGGGCCAGGGTTCTGATACATCGTCTTAGATGTACGTGAGATGGCACCGAACCTGGATACCGTAGGCCGATCTCCAAATGGAATAAGATCATCATCACCAGTCTCTGCTGCTCTCCTCTGCAAATCCAAACGCTGGTCTCGCATCCCCTTGCTATCCACGTTCTGGAGGGTGAACCAAAAGGGTAGGGAATTATAAGCAAGATTCTCCATTTTGACTGACTCTTCTCAGTAAGAATAAAACTATCATTTCACAGAGAACTGGGGTGGGGCTTATGTGCAGAAAGACTCTGTTCCAACAAATTTCTCTCAATATCTAGACACACTTAAAAAAAATTAACACCTTCTAGGATTTCTCTTGGGCCCTTTAATATTTTAATATTCTATAATATTTTATAATGTGGCTGCCCAAACCACTACCAAAGACAAATTAACACATTTATATACTGCTGTTCTGTTGAAAGGTTATACCGTTGGAGGCCACTATTCTCCTTCCTCCCAGAATGCAGCATCTCTCACACAGCTGAGGATCTCCAAGAGGAGCAGAACACAGTCAGGGCTACATCCAACCCTGTTCTCCACTCCTGGTTAACCCCACCACCATCACACACGCCATTAAAAAATGTTGAAATGCTGCCCTCATTTTACTTGAGTGCAAATGGAGTGGCAGAAAGACAGGAGGGGGGTATTTTGGCTCAGCGCTAAACATGCACACACAGGTTGATGAAGGAGGCAAGGCTAGAGCAGTGGATCAGATAGAAACACAGAAAACAGCCTTCTCTGAGTAGATACTTTTTTCTCACAGCAGTCTTTAATTCAAAACTAATTTTTCACAACACACAAACAGTTCTCTTGTGACACAAGGTTCAGAACCATAACACTAACTTCTGGCTCCATTTAGACAACAACATAGTTTAGAAAAAGACTAACAATGATTTGAGTCTTCAAATGCTCAACCAACTAACCAGCCATACTTTAGAGATGCTTGTCTGGTACTATTTTCACATCTTTTCACACGCAGCTTCCTAAGTTGACTCTCATTTCCATGGTGCCTCTAGCTCAGAATCTACAAGCCATTCAAACAATGGTTGCAAATATTCTTCAGAGTACAGTCTCCAATTCTGTACTCTTGGTCAACTGCAAACCAATGTCTGTCAATTTAGATATCATGACAAACCCTATGCAAGCCTTCTTGCCCATGGTTTTTAGAGCATGATATCTGATCTGAGCTCTGATAGTTAGAAAAAGGGACCCAAAATTGCACTGCAACACCAGTAATGATCCAAAAGTGGTCCACACCTTTTAACAAATAGTCTAGAGCTAGGATTTACTGCATGCTACAGCCAACTTATTATAATCGGCCCTTCTGGTACAAGGTCCAATTTGAATAGCACCCTCTGGCACTGATCATTTGGTCTTCTCTGCATACTTACCCCCATCTCAACAAGTCCCACTGCTGCTGTGTCTTTGGGTTTTGCATCTTTGGTTCCAATGTAGGAGCCAATGGTTTCACATGACCAGGGAGAGTACTGGCTATAATCATTTCCTTTGTATTTGCCAGCTACCTTCAGATCTTCATCTATATACTGCAAAAAAAACACAAAAAAACAAAGTCCATCTTCGTAAGTGAAGGAGAAGAATAACATTCAGTTATTGCAATAGTACTACAATTAAAATTTTAAAAACCCTATGTGCCTCCACTAAACATCTGAATCGACTCCAAAATAGCACTTGAGACAAAGTGGTTTGAAAGTGTTCAGACACTTCCAGTCTGGCTATTGTATATGGTATTTCTTGCATAAATTTGCATAAAATGTAAATAAACCCCAACACAGCAAGCCTAGTTAACACCATTCTAATATTTTACGGGAACATGAAAATTTGGCTGTTAATACAAAAAACCTTCAAATATAATGAGTGCACTCAATGAGCCACTAAAATTGGGTGGCTATTCTAGTGGACTGGCTTATTTAGAAGTTAGCCCTAAAACAGGAAACTGAAGCTCTCATTACTATGTCTCTAGCCCAGTTCAGACATGCTGGTGGGCAAGGGAGAGAATGCCTTCCTTCCCCACACAATCTGACAAGACCCTCCTGCTTCCCAAACCACTGAATCTCCACATGTGGCATAACATTTAAATAGGGTGCACATCTTTAAAATCCAATGTGCATAGGCTCAGATCATGTGGACAATTCTTAGCATTCATCTGACATGCTGATCATGCTGTTCTGGCCAATGTATGTATGCACACTCTGTCCTACACATGGTTGGATGCAGTGAGATTCTGGCAGGACAAAGTTCAAATGCACCTTTCTCCCTGCATGTCAATTTACATACATTGTTCATTACCAGGCATCTCCAAAGTCCGTTTCGGGGGCCTAATCTGGCCCACCGGTTGGTTTAATCTGGCTTCTATGGTAGTTTATTTCCTGGGGGTAAAAGGTAAAATCCCTGGAAAAGGTCAACAACTTCAATCCAACTTTGGTTGGCCCTCACACATGTTCACTTCATCAAATCTGGCCCTCTTTCAACAGCTATATTTTAAAAACATGTTCACCTCATCAGTGTGTAAAGAGTGAGGCAGAGTTGGTGATGGTGCAAAAGGAGGTGGGGAGATGACCTTCCTTTCCTCTAGTTGGGCCATGATCTCCTTTCGTCGTCGGTGCAAATCATCTAGACTGGGATGAGGCTGGGGGGGAGGCCGGCTATAAGGCTCCTGAAGACAGAATATCATTTTGAAAAATAATACTTAAAACGTTTAAAATTTAAGACACAATCAATTATCCATTCTACAAGTGAATCTAGAGCTGAAGCCTACAATCCACAATTGTTAGATTTATATCAATGACAAAGCACGGAGGGGGTGTATTTTTGTCCAAATTTGAAGGCTAGAATCCTTTATATTTGAGCAACATGCTCCAAAGGAGAAAGCAACTCAGTAATACAAACTGGTGAAAACATCAAACCATTGTTTATGAAAGTGGCTTGTTTCAACAACTGGTAGTTAAGAAGAACCACAGTCTTAAAGTTGAAACAGCACACTAAATTGTGATTTATCTAAAACACAAGTGGAAGCTTCCAACTTTTTTGCAGCTGTGCTAGAAGAGGGGTGGGGAAAGCAATTTATGGTTCATTCTCATACTGCTAAGTCATAGCTTAGTGTTACATGTGAAGACAGCCATTAAAGTTCAGAAGAAAACAACGAAGTCACCGAAAACTGTTAACATACTCATTTTAGCATGCACAAAGTGCTATGTAATAGATATATAGGTATTTCTTAAGTATATTTATATTAATAAAGTTATTTACAAGTTTCAAACCGCTTAGTGTATCCATTAATTAGACATGGGCAGTTTTCCACAGTGGAAATTATTTTGCAGAAAACGTTCTGGTCCACTGCTCCTAATAACTGCAGCTTTCATTTGAAAATATGCAACTTTTTAGCTCTTGTGGTTGCAAAGATACCCGTCTAAATAAAAGAGCAATGTTTCCTGAAATCTCAAAAGCCATGAGAGTTGTCAAATAATATTTCCATACAAATCGAATTCCAACTCCTATAGAAGAACAGAATCATTCTGCTCCTCCAAAACTCTGGAGTTGACCATAATAGCCTCTGCAATTCACTCCAGAAGAGGACAGTATTCCCCCTTGATTCTCTGCAGAAATTCAGTTCCAAGACAGAGACTGTACTCTGCACCCTGTGTGGCAAAGTCTCCAACAATGTGTAAGTAAAGAAGTCCCAGCCCTCAAACTACAGATCTTTGGGTGAGGATGTGCTAGAACCCCACTTTGTATGCCTCAAGACCTCAGAGTCAGGCTGGAAGAAAATATCATCTTGTTCCTCCAACAAAAACACCTGTTTCTGGAGTCTAAGCTGCCAGGAAGGAGCGAGTCTTTGGTCACTGTAGAAGTATCTGTGCTTCCAATGGAAGCTATGGTTCTGGTCTAGAATTTTTTGAGTGAGAATACACTGCAAACTTTATTTCCCATTTTCAGCAACTGAGAGCAAGCCTTCCCTGTCTGTATGTCCCACATGGTTAGCAGAGGCAAAAAGAAATGATAATAAATAAATAAATGTATTTTTAATTATAAAGGTTGCAAATTTTACCTTTTGTTATTGTAGAATCTTAGTTTCTTTGATGTACATTTTTTTTATTTAAATGAAACATACATATGGGCCTGATCTAGATGAAAATCCCTACTTGTCATGAACTTACTCAGTGGCCCTAATCAAGCCCAACTTTCTACTTATCCCTTGTGTAAAATGGGATTTCATAGAGCTGCTGCAAGAATGAAGACTCTATAGCATTTCATAGACTAAAATGCCAAGCTCCCCCACAGACAGACAGACAGACAGACAGACAAGACAAACAAACAAGAAGTGACATATAGAACTCGTACCCTGTGATATGAAGGTCTGATCTGATTCAGATGTGGACCAACTGGATAGTAGCCTTCCATCTGTGGGTATCTGTCTCTTGTTTCAGGTACATATGGTGACACAGCTGGTGGAGGAATTTCGATGGGCACAGGGCTTCCTCTGATGATTTCTTCCCTCTGGTACGGCTGGGGAGGGGGGTACATGCGCCGGCTGTCATAATGTGGAGGGTACATGGGTTGTCCCATAGGAGGATATTGTTGGGGCTGCGCACTGTACTGAGAATTCACCATGCGGTCCTGGAGGTATGGTGGGTAATGTTCTAAATAAGGAGGGCCTGGTTCAGGAACAGACGGTGGAGGTCGGACAAATCGAGACATACACTGCGAAGGCTGAGCTGCAGGATAATACACACCTAAATACACAAAATAAAAATTTGGAAAAGTGCTTTAAGGCAATTCACTCTTTCAACTGCTTCAGAGAACGGAAGTGGCAATAAGTTGTCACTTTAAATCTCCTTTTCACTTTGTGTTTGAAGATGTTAATCCACTTTTACCAAGTTACAGCTGTTTGGAAAGAGCTTGGAAACACTTTTCATTATAACAATAGATCATCACTTGTCTTAGCTTTTGGCCAATGGTGTTTTATAAATTACCATGAGGAAAACACGTGGAGGCCTCTCAAGGAGCCGCTATAACTATGGGCAATTTAGAGAGGTGTCTCTGAAAGAGCCCTCTCAGCAGTGATGCTAACGGGACAATTGCTCATCTACTCACCCTGCTTGGGAGTGTGTGGCTCCCTTAGACACTAGCAGGAGCAGGAGTCTCCAGGAAGACCCTGCCCTAAGAAGCCAGATGATGACAAGGGGGTTGCATAGGCAATAATGGCAACAATGCTGAGAGGGCTAGAATGGAATATATCCTTTTCTAAAAACATTGGCAATATTTTGTGTTGCGATCCCGCAGGAAAAAGGGAAAAAAGGATTGGTGAAGTTGTTGTTTGCCACATGCACATAGGAAAACAGCTTCAAAAGGATTAGATTGTCATGAAAACTAGTGGGATGAGATAAAAGAACCTGGAGAAGGTGAGCAACTTTGTATCATAGGATTGTCGCCTTTCACTATGTTTTCAAGAAATGGGTTAATTCTTGGGAGTGGTACCTATTTCTAAATTTATGGGTGACACGCAAAGAAACTTGTGAACTACCATCTGCAAGTGTGAATGCTTCCATTTGGTGGCAGCAGTTTTCAACTCTGAAAGTTGCTACATCTAGCCAGACAGCTCTCTTCTGGCTTGATGAAATAAAATAAGGCACCGTATTTTTCGCTCTATAAGACACACCCGACCATAAGAGGCACCTAGTTTTTAGAGAAGGAAAACAAGAAAAAAAATATTCTGAATCAAATGTTGTTGAGGAGGCTTCACGCAGCTATCCCTGAAGCCAGAAGAGCAAGAAGGATTGCTGCGCAGCAATCCCTCTTGCTGTTCTGGCTTCAGGAATAGCTGTGCAGCCTGCAGTCACTCCATAAGACGCACACACATTTCCCCTTACTTTTTAGGAGGGAAAAAGTGCGTCATATAGAGCGAAAAATACGGTGCTTTCATTTCCCTATCTGCAAAAATTGTGAAATTCACTTAAAATTTTCAATAAAATTTGCAAAAAGACAACTTACTTGGTCTTCTTAAATAGTGAAGTGGTTGTGCTTATACACTAGATCTTAGCCAGAAGGGCAAGTAGTGATGGGTTGTTGGGATTATAAGGAGGGCTGGTCATCCCTTGCAATTCTGAATGCGTGAACCTCAACAACCTAGGATCACTTACAAATGTGGATTCATGATAATTTCAGTTTTAGTTTAACAAAAAGAAGGTATCTAGCTCTCCTAGTTACAAAGCATCCTCTGAAAAATGTGTAGGTCAGGGCTTACTCACAGGTAAGTGGGGCCAGGATTGTAGTCTAATATATCACAGTATCTAGCACCCCATCCTTCATCTAGGGCAAATAAATAAATAATATGCAAACCTTTGCCCCAGGCCCAAATTTTACCCAGGTGGCATTGTTACCTGATTGGTAAGGTGGAGATTCAAATGGTGGACCTGCTCCCCGAGGATCTGGGTAAAACACATCTGTTTGTGGAGCTGGATACAACTGGGAGCCTCGTGGCACCATTTGGAGTTGCTTCCCAACAGATATTGGAGGCAGGTCTGCAGGTCCTCGGGGGGCCACTGGGTGAGAGTTCACTGGTAAGGCAGATAGAGAACTCTTGGGAACGGATTCCAGCCTAAAAGAGATCCATCACAACATTAGAGCAGCTACAAACCTGGGATGAATCCCACTGAATATTGCTGCTTTGGCGCCTACATTCATTTGTACATTGTCTTCTCAGCAACCAAGCATATGCAAGAGGTAGCAGAAGATGGAAGGTGGAAGCATCACCGCTGCCAGCTGATATTAAGGGAGTCCAGCTAAGGTTCCAGCAGCTGCGGCAATCCAGCTTAGAGAAACCTAAAGAGAGCCCTGCTGGATTAGACAAAAGACCCACTTAGTCAAGAAACCTGTTCTTATCAGGTGCCCATGGAAAGCAAGCACTCTCCCCCCTTGTGATTCCCAGCAGCTGCTATTCATTGGCATGCAGCATCCAATGCATGAGACTATGCACAGCCATCATGGCTAGTAGTCATGGTTAGCTTTGTCCCGCATGAATTTGCCTGAATCCCTTTCGGAGCCAACCAAGTTTGTGGCCATCACTACATCTTGTGAGAGCAAATGCCATAGTTTAACTATGCGCTTTGTGAGGTCCCTTTGAATGGAAGTACTGCCACCTATATTTGAATGTGTGTGTGATGGCAATGCAGTCCAGATACAGATGCGACCTGAATGCAAAAGTCATGTCTGTGCATCCAATTTATGCACATGTGGACTGCATTCTCCATAGTAAAGGTAAAGGTACCCCTGCCCGTAAGGGCCAGTCTTGACAGACTCTGGGGTTGTGCACCCATCTCACTTAAGACGCCAGGGGCCAGCGCTATCCGGAGACACTTCCGGGTCACGTGACCAGTGTGACACGCTGCATCTGGTGAGCCAGCGCAGCACACGGAAACGCCTTTTACCTTCCCGCCAGTAAGCGGTCCCTATTTATCTACTTGCACCTGGGGGTGCTTTCGAACTGCTAGGTTGGCAGGCGCTGGGACCGAGCAACGGGAGCGCACCCCGCCACGGGGATTCGAACCACCGACCTTTCGATCGGCAAGCCCTAGGTGCTGAGGCTTTAACCCACAGCGCCACCTGCGTCCCACATTCTCCATACTGGGCAGTTTATATGAACACCATAAAAAGGTAAACGTACAAGTCAGGAGGTGACCCAGGGGCACTGCTGCTAAGATGGTCAATTTTCCCGGGCTTCAAGGCTGAATCATAACTGGAGTCGGTTCCGCGAGAGATGAGTTGTGTAACTGTGCTGCCTGTTGAAACAATCCCATTTGGCAAGGCAGAGGGTTTTCTGTTGGGCAAGTCCATACTCCCTTCGTCTGAGAGGATAGCTGCCGCCGATAGGCCCACTTCATTCAGCTGGCCTAAGGAGGCACTCAGGGGTCTTCGAGGGACCAGACGTTTGTTCATCTTACGAAATCTTCAGGAGAAACACGTGAGGAATTATAGAAAAAGGATGAGTTACAGCTCAAGCTGAACAGTTATTTTTCTTTTCCTACTCAAATACTAGAGCGCAAACTTTAATTCAGGCCCGACTACTGCAGCTGGAACGCCTGCTATGCCAAACCTTATTGGTGCAATGAAGTTAGCACACATTAGGCACTATGCAGCAAACACGGCTGCTTCCTGCTTTATACTGAGTTGCTGGGATAGTGAATACATAACTCGTATTTTCACTCAGTCCTGTCCTCTGTAACAGCCTGTAGCACACAAATCTTACTGTCTGTCTATCTCTAAATCAGGGCATAATTTCAGTTTGGCAGTAAAACCCACACACTAGTATGGCAACAGCAGACTATCTAGGGGCATATTGGACAAGATACTAGAAAGTTAGGAAGGCAGGGCTTACCCCTGCAGAAGCCTTGTTAGTTGGTATAAATATATTGACTAGCTCAAGAATTTACAGTGGTGCCCCGCAAGACGAATGCCTCGCAAGACGAAAAACCCGCAAGACGAAAGGGTTTTTCGGTTTTTGCATCGCTTCGCTAGACGAATGTCCCTATGGGCTTGCTTCGCAAGAAGAAAGCCCATAGGGAAATCTCCGGGGACCTCTTTTAAATGCTGGCGGTGGGGAGCAAAGCCTTTCCCCCCCTCCGGCCTTCAGAAGAGGTCCAGGAAGGCCGGCGGGGGCCGAAAGGCTTTGCTCCCCACCGCCAGCATTTTAAAAGCAGTCCGGGATAGCAGGGAAGCGCTTCCCGCTGTCCCGGACGGCTTTTGAAGGCAGGCGGAGGGGAGCAAAGACTTTCACCCCCCACCCGCCTTCAGAAGAGGTCCAGGACCTCTTCTGAAGGCTGGCGGGGGGCAAAAGTCTTTGCTCCCCCCTGCCTGCCTTCCCGTGAGAGCAGAGAAACGCAGCGTGGTTCTCCGCTGTCCCGGACGGCTTTTGAAGGCAGGCGGAGGGGAGCAAAGACTTTCGCCCCCCGCCCGCCTTCAGAAGAGGTCCAGGACCTCTTCTGAAGGCTGGCGGGGGGCAAAAGTCTTTGCTCCCCCCTGCCTGCCTTCCCGGGAGAGCGGAGAAACGCAGCTCTGTTTGCACAATCTGATAAGTTCACAATCAGAAATAGAATAAGTCATGGAATCTTACTTTTCTAGTTCTTCCTGCGAGTGTGCAAAGGTGCAGCTGGCCCCACGGGGGCAACCTCCTCTCTGCTTCATGTCTCGGCACATATATGTCTTATATTTGCTGTGTTGGGGAGGCTAGATCAAATGGGAAAAATAAGGAAACTGAAACCAAAATTCTCAAAGTCTACAATTATTCTGAAAATAATGCTCCAAAATAAATCCAGAATAAAAATAAAATAAAATAAAAACTGTGTAGATAGATCTCCGGAAAGAAAGCTTTGTTAGAGAACTGATAGAAGTGGGATTCACTATTAAGGTTGCAATCCTAAACAAATATGCCAGTGAACACTGGCATATGCAACTTATTTCCAAGTAAGCATGCACTGGGTTGTGCTGCATGTGCTGTGATAGCAGATTTAATCAATGGAATCCACCCACCTCTTTATTCCACCCACCTCTTTATTAATCCACCCACCTCTTTATTCAACACCCAGTGTTAGAAACTGAGATACGAAAGCTAGGAGCTAAATGGCACCTTAAACCTAGGTTATGGGCACAACAACAGAATGTCTAGGCGTGCTTTTTTATAACAAGAATACAAAGCTGAAAATGAATGAACTACAGCTAAAACATTACGTTCATTTTTCACATGGCCTAGTCCTTCCCCTGCTTACCCCCCTAATATTCCTAAAGAGGGTCTCTTCTCCAGTCTTCAGAGAGTATCTAGAAGTGGGGAAGCGGAAAAAGGTCCTCCTTTCCTTCCACTCTGCAGTTTCCATCTGAAATCTTAGGTGCAGTATTGTGCCCAGGGCTCAGAAACTTGCTCACACTAACGAAATTCCCTGTCGCAAAATGCGCTTGGGACAATGGGAGTTTTGAATACTGTCAACACCTTGACAATATTAGGTATGGAACCATTAGTAGATAATCCTTTTCCCAATAATGTAGCAATTCCAGGGTTGGAATTCCAATAAAGAGTTCCACTTTTAAGTTGCTTTTCTGTCATAAATTCTACTGTTTTAATGCAGATCTCATTTTTTTCTCCGTTCATGGTGCAAAAGTTGCAAAGTACTACACAAACGCAAAAGCACTGCTAAATATTTCAGTGGCTTTAAAAAAAATATTTCACATCTAACTTGCCTGGTATGTTCTTCTCCTTCTACATCCCCATCAGCTATATGATTCAGTCACAATATCAAACCTCTCCGGAGGTGAAAAACAGTTTATAGGTTTTTAAAAAAAATAATAATTATTATATTATTAATTATTAATATTTATATACTGCCCTATACGCACAGGTCTTAGGGTGGTTCACAGAAGTAAAAACTATGGCTACTGCAACCCAGTGGGGAGGTGGGGCACTGCATGCATGAAGGGAGAAGTGCAGGAGTCCACATTATGTTCTCAACACTCCAACTATGATTTGGAAGTTGTTCCTAAATGCAGGCTTATGACACACATGCACGCTCTCTCTCCCTCTTTGTTTTGACTTGCATTCTCTCAGCTTTATGTCTATGAAATATTACTCATACACAAATTATCATAGAAATTAAAGACAAGTAACACAAAAGAAGTATTACACAGTAGTGAGCTATACTGTACATAGCATAAGAGAAAACACTTCTTGTTCCATTAAGTTAGAAAAAGACTAATTACCTATAACATTTATTTAATACTTGCTACCTCTCTCAAATTTTAATGTAATTAATGGCCATCATTTCTCTACTATTCTGAATTCTAGGTATGCTTAGAACTTTTTTTAAAAAAGAAAACACTTTCCAGTGAGTAGCTTTGATTTTCTTTCTACAATTAAAAAGCTTAATGAAAACCTTCAAACTGCAATTTCCGATGTTTCCCTTAAATCATGTTAAAAAATAGTTACTGGGCACTCATAATCTGTGAAACCCACAGAATATGTAGTTCTTCCTCCCACCTTAATAATTGGACAAAACGATCAATATGCACAAAATGTTATGACATCTTCTGGATTTTGGGATCCCAACTAGGATCAAACAAAACTAATTTGGATATGCCTGAGGATGTGGGCTATACGCCTAGGATTTCTAGTCTTGGTGCAGCTCACCTCCACGCTATTATCACAATCTGATTTTAAAATGCCTCTGTTTCAGAAGAGCTTTGTCATGCAGCAAGGGGAGATAAGTCCAAAGTTGCCCAGGGTTCACAGAACTAATTGCATGGTTCTTTGGTACTATGTCCGAATGAGTTATGATTTATGAGAGTTCAAACGCTTTGGAACGGCTATGAATGTTTCTTGCTGGATTCCACTATTTACACATTTCCACTGCTTTGATAGATATGGGTTCCAGAACACCTTATAGCAAAGTACATTAGACTTTCATTCAGTACCTTTTCAGTTAATGTGGCCACATGAAGAATTTTCAGACATGCAGGCAGCACAGATAATAGTTAGAAATGCTGTCCCAAACAGTAGTACTAATATGTAATATTTGGATGCTTTAAATGGCAAAAAGAGCTAAGTTCATTTGGCAAGGCAAGAAACCAAGTATTACATTTAAAATATTAACAGATACTAAAGAAAAACGTAGATTATCACCTCCAAATCTTTTTCTTTATTTTTTTTCTTACAATGTTAGGTTAGGAAGAAAAGGGGGAAAGAGGGGGCTCACTTCCAAATTTAAAATTATATTATGATGCAGCATGTTTGACATGGATAAAGGAATGGATAATATTGAAAAAAATACTAGATTGCTGGATCTGGAAGGATATGGTAGACAATATGGGTGATATGCATATCTGGGGTAGAAAAAAAAACAAAGGTACATAAAGACTTTCAAAATTACTCCATAAGGATAAGTTTAATTTGAAGGGCTATATGTCCTCAAGTACTATATAAAAATCTACTTGAAAGAAAAGCACCACTGTGGTTATCCCCTATAGAAGCTCGTGCCCCAAAACAAATAAACATGAAGAAGAATTGGGGGACTTATAGAGAATATTAAGTTATACTGAAAGTGGGTATAAACTTGAAAAACTGGAAGAAATTCAAGACTTGGTATTGGCTTGGTTTCAGTACCAAATAAACAAGCTATTTAAGAAGAATGTGTTAAATGGTTTGAAGGAACAAAGATCTGATCTCAAACTGGGGTTGCTTGAGAGTAATGAAAGACTGATTTCTAAAATGTATAAAATGTTATTAGAATGGGATACTAAAGATGATACAATGGACTTAGGTCACAATAGTGATACGGCTTCCTATGGGAAAAGGATATGAAATTCACTCCTTGTTATACACTAAGAGAAAACTATTATTATGTACAGGTAATATTTAACACCAAATAAACTGGCCAAGATGTATAAAAATGTGTCAAGTAAATGCTGGAAATGCAAAGAGATACAAGGCTCATTCTTCCATATGTGGTGGACATGTAAAAAAAAAAGCTAAAGCCTTTTGGGAAATTATTTAATGAAATGAAGAAAATGTTTAAATGGGCTATTCAAAAAAGACCAGAAGCTTTTCTTATAGGGATAATAGTGACAGATGTTCCAAAGAAGATGACCAAATTATTTATGTATGTGTCAACAGCTGCTAGAATATTATATGCACAGAAATGGAAAGAAGAGAAGGTTTCTACAAAGGAGGATTGACTTTGGAAAGTAATGGACTATACAGAAATGTCAATAATGGACAGAAAAAATAAAGAGATTAAAATGATGAGCTTTTAATAGAAGAATGGAGGCTGTTCATAGCCTATTTGAAAAAGCATCATAGTCAAATGGAATCAATCACAGGCAGGATTCGAGATATAAAGCAGCGGAAGGAAAATTATAAAATAAATGAAATAGAGGAATATTTTATAACAGATAAAGATATAATGAAGTAAAAAGGGTTTGAGCAAAAACACTGGACGTGATGGTGGGAAGTTAGCTCAGGGAACAATGTGATTTGATATGGTCACTGTGAAAACGCTGCATGTTGTTGAACACATTTATTTTTTCTGTACTGCTATGATCTGTGGTCAAATTTTGCCAGTGCTTCAAAAACCTGCAAAACTTCCACCCAGAAACCAAACTGTGTGCCCCAGACAATGATGGCTTAATCTTACATCCTGCAAGTCTCTGAAAGACTACTACCTGTCCTTAGCCTCATGTGTGCAATGTATCCCCAATGTGACTCATATAATCTTTGCTGATTTTGCTGGAGGTGGCAGGGAAGGACTAGACCAACACCCCAATTTTTACAAAAGCTTCGTTTTCCTAGAGTACTTCCTTCTGAGAACTCCGGGCATGAAATTAAAAAATTCTTCTATTTTGTTGCTCCAATAGAGACAAGTGGATATTGGCAACTGATTCACCTTTTTTATTTTACATACACTAGGGGAAGCATTTCCTTTTGTTCTTTTTTGATTTGGCAAGGTCTACTATGTGTGCCTTCAGACTACAAGAAGTGCCACACAATACAGTACCTGCTGCTGGTCTGCTCCTTTCTTGCTGTGATTTTGGATGTAATCAACCAGCCCGTGTACCACAGTCCGCACAGCGACAAGTCCATTCTCAAGCTGCTCCCAGGTGGGTGGTGGGGCATCTACAGTGTTTATTAGAACAAATTAATTTATCTCTGGAAAATGAGAAATCCTGTAGAAACAGGGTCTGAATCATAGCAAGCATCAAAAAATTTAAAACATGCAAAATTTTAGTTCTGAAGGAAGAATAAATCTGACAGGCAAGACGAAGGAAATGTCTATGGAAATTCAACACTGATTTGCCAGATTTAGGGAGCAGCAGCAGCAGCAGCAGCAAACATTTCCTGCCTGTCGGTAAGGAATATAGTTATTCAAATAGGAATGCTTGAGAGCATTTGAACCCTCAGAGAGACACCCCCAGAAAAAAATATTGTAATTGTGGGAAATATGGCCGGAGATTAGAGGTAATCAAGGAAAAGCAGCAAGGTCTGAGAGAGCCTAAGAGAGTCATTTCTAGTGAAAGGACTGTCTCATTAACATGTGTTTCCTTCTGCTAAAATATGGCAATATAACCTTACTACAACAATGATAAGCAGAGAAACATACACAGACATGTCCTCCACAGAAAGGGCTGGGCAGGATTTAGCAAGACTCTGAGCCTAACCTCATGAATTCATAGAAAAATAATCCTATGATCCTGACCCATTCAGAATTTTTCAGGTCACAAAGCCTTTTCCTATGATCATGAAGGTCTGTGGGACCTTATGGAGAAGCCACTGTTGCCACAAAACCAACAAAGTCATAGGATACCTTAAAGGCAAACAACTTTATTGTGGCATATGTTTTTGTGGGCAAGCCAATCAGCATATGTATGTGATTTACTCCCAGCTAACGTCCATTGTTTATGAATAAACAGAACAAGATCAGTAGTGTGAATGCACACCTGTAGCAGGAATAGCCTGGGGTCAAATGTGGCCCCTCCAGGTTTTGGAACCCTCCCTATGCCGTTCCCCTCACCATCTTTATTCTGTGTACTCTTCAAGTGCTTTCCCCAGGCTGGAGTGCGTCACTGAACTTTGGTGCCTCTTTCTTGCCAGGAAAGAGAGATGTGTTATGTATATATACATGTAACACACAACCTTTGCACAGAAGGAATGTAGCCTGCTATACAAAAGGGTGATCTATTCATCCACTGACTTTCACCCCCTGACCTTGTCCATCACTGGGATGCAGCCCCTGGAAGGTTTTCCACAAGGGAATATAGCCTCCCAGCTTGAAAATGGTCTCCACTCCTTTTGTCTCAACTCACAGGGTTGTTTTTATGCCTTAGAACTCCCAAATGCTGAGATTGCCACAATTCTGAGATGTCTAGGCACATGGTGGGCAGAAGGTAGATTTGTACTATATAACTAAAGGTGCTCCATCCCTGGATGAACATTTTGCATTTGGTTCTGCACCAGCCACAATTTTGCACCCTGCTTTGGTTCATGGGTCTTAGTGTTCTAGTAAAAAATAAACTAGCCTGAAGTCTGTCTGCCATTAGAATATAAAGGAGACTAGAGCATTTCAAGAGAAACAGCCTTTTTTGTTAATAAGGAAACAAGAGAGTACTCTGTTCACTTGTGCTTCTGACACTGACATGTATCGCTTTGATTGAAAGATACGCAAAGCCTCTTCTGCTGAAGTGAACATGAATATAAACCACTTTTTTAATAGTTACCTGGGCTGGGATCAATATTTGCAAGGAGTTCTAGATGGGGTCGAAGCCGGTTCAGATTGGCTGGGTCACCAGTCCTCTGGAGAGCGATAGTTAGTTCCTGAACACTCTGTGCAAAAGAGGCTGGGGTCTGCAACTTAAATATATACGTACATAATTAGAACTGCTTTCTGTACTCCTAGAGACCATCTTCAGTAAATCAAACCTAAAAGATACATTTTTAAATTTCTTGTCTCACCAGCACTCAAGATGTGTGCCTTGATGTGAAACCATTTTTTCAACAGAGATGCATTTACTCTAGAATTCAAGATTCCTTGTCATTCCTAGTGGTCAGTCACAGCTTAGGCCCTCTCCAGTAATACAGCCTGCATGTTCATTAATTGTATATACCAATATACAATGCATCAAGGCTCAGCGATATTAAATCCTGTTTAAGAGGACAGTTCTTACAGAAGTGAAAATGGAACTGGCTCCACAAAGCACAGCACATTCCTGAGACAATCTCCCAGCTACTTTTCTGCTTCACGCTCACGAGGAAGGCTTGGGCTTGTCCTTGACAATAAGAGTACCTGAGAAGCACGGTATGCCATAGGAGACTCTTGATAGCAAGTGGGACATGGGGGGAAGAAGAACCGAGGAGCCCCACTTACAACTAATATCAGAAATAAAAACAGTAGAAAATTAAAGGATGTGGAATGATTTGAAGAGAATGTACCTTGTCAATAATTGACTGCATGTGGGATTTGTGGGACTGGTCTCCATAAAGCAATGAAGACCACTGATCTGGGGCAATGCGCAAACCAGCCTCCATAGCAATTTGCACAATCTGGGAATCGTGTTCTCGTCTCAGAGCTTCATAGGTTCGGAACTCCTCCTTTAACTGCATCAGAGAGGAATCCTCATCTCGTTTAGTCACCTGGAAGAAAAAATTCCACCTGGATTAGGTAAGGTGGCAATACCCAAGTTAACCAAATAAGGGAACAGTTTCTCAATTCAGTTCCCTGGCCCAAAAGTATTAGCTGCTTATAAAGATTTATGAAAGGAAGTACTATCGCTCAAGAATAATTCTTCCAGTTTGTATGGGGGAGGGGTACCCCCTCCGATGATCAGATGAAAAGCTGAGACAATTGTGTATTAAGTAATACACAAATTCTTAATTAGATTAGAAAGATTAGATTATCATTACTAAAACAAGCCTAGATTCTCTATGAGGTGGAATTCCTCTCCCTCTCCAAAGGCACAGAACATTCTTCAGAGCAGTTGTGAAGCCTAGGATTCTATGAGTGATTCACTGTAACTAAAGGTGAGAAGTTGTTCAAGGAGTGTTAATTCTCTCCAAGGAGAGCTCTTTTCTGTGTCTCTTTAAAGCAAAAACTTGACAAAGTGCAGCTGGAACAAAGAACTATTCAGTTTCTTTTCTTCAGAGAAGGTAGCAGTGCTCGGTTGCCTCCAAAACTAAAGGGATATTGGATTTTCTCATGAAATGCAGTACATGAAATTGCAGAATGAAAGCCAAGAAAGAGAAGAGTGGAAGGGGAAATAGGTGTTCTTACTAAAAGCCCCTTTACTATGCCTTTGACTTGACCAACACACTCTGCCTCATATTACCGTATTTTTCCATGTGTAAGACTAGGTTTTCCCCCTTAAAAATAATGTCAAAACTTTGGGAGCATCTTATACATGGATACATCTCCCTCCATTTTCTTAAATCAGAGACCCCCAAAATAGGCCCCCTATGTCTTATACATGGGGGTGTCTTTAGACAGAAAAATACAGTAAATTGTTATGCCAACTACTGCAGGCAACAATTTCCACACTGTCCTTGGGACACAGATGATTGATGTAGGGTGGGTAGAGGAAGTTCAGAAGGGGGCAGGTTGAGAAGCTTTGAAAAACTCTGTGCTTAAGTGACTAGAAATATAAGATTAGAGTTACTAAAGGAGACAGTTTGAGTGTTCTGATTTTAATGAAGAGTGCTGTACCATAAGAAACCAAGCTCTGTACTTTTAACTTTGCTTTTGATCAAATGAATCTGCTTTATACCATGGGCTTCTCTAGTTCAACACCTTTTGGCAGCAGTGGAGTGGAGTGTATCATGAAGCCTAATGGCTGCTTTAAGAACAAGGCTTCAATAACCAGAGGGCAAATATTGTCAAGGGTGACTGTAAAGCTAATGCTGCAAGGACTGAGAGGACCTAAAAGTAACTGGCCAAAAAAGATATCAGGCTGAATTTGGAGCAGGCTATTCAGACTATCATATGAGGCAGCAGAGACATGGTGTGGGGAGGGATCCAATCTCAAAAGAGTGCAAAATTGACTAATGTCATTGACGAAACTGAGGATTCCGATGTGTACCTGGATAAGATCAGATCGGCATTGGCATCCAACAAGTCAGTGGTGCTGCAGACCCTATAAGCTAAACTTGATTATCTAGTCAAACAGCGGACATTTCTAAAAGAGCAATCAAGTACTCAGTAGGGCTGCTCAATATCTGGTTTTAAACATTGTGATGTATCAGAGCCAGTGTGGTGTAGTGGTTAAGAGCGGTAGTCTCGTTATCTGGGGAACCTTGTTCGATTCCCCGCTCCTCCACATGCAGCTGCTGGGTGACCTTGGGCCAGTCACACTTCTCTGAAGTCTCTCAGCCCCACTCACCTCACAGAGTGTTTGTTGTGGGGGAGGAAGGGAAAGGAGATTGTTAGCCGCTTTGAGACTCCTTAAAGGGAGTGAAAGGCGGGATATCAAATCCAAACTCTTCTTCTAAATACCACAATTATACTGATATATCACAATGTCTGGAATGTATCTTGGCTGCTTCTCTCCCACCACACCACCTTGGGGAGGAAGCAGCAGCTGAGATACATCGCCTAGCCCTCCTGAACAAGGCCTGATACCACTCTGGTTCATGCCAGGCAGAGGAGCATTGGGGCTTTGTTAAACTGCTCAGCTGGGGGACTCAGACTCACACAAGTCAGAGGGGCTCCTCAAAGGGACAGGAAGGACTGTAGATGGAGCTTGAGAAGGCACTCGACCTGAACCTTCTCTGGCTCTGCCTGCCTGTGCCTTTGCTGTCTGCAGGCAAGCTGAGCTGATGCGATGTATTGGCAGCTCAAATTGTGATCTGAACATCATACAGTACTGGGCACCAGGTAGCGACTGACATCTCCATCGAATCAACTGACTCGTGTGTGGCAAAAGATGTGCGTGTTGTCCTTGTACACTGCTGCACGAATCATGGACATCTTAGTCCTCCATCATCACATCAAGGAAAGTAAGTGCAGGGCTGAGTACAAATAAACTTGACACTACAGCAACCTTTCCACAGGCCTCCCAAATGGAGCTCACAGATCACAGTTCTTGCGTACTGGGACAAGTGAATCACTGTAAGAGTAAACTCCAATCAAGCAATGTAGTTGAGATAATAGAATCATAGAACTGGAAGGGACCCCAAGGGTCATCATGTCCAACCCCCTGGCAAATACATATTATGTTGTGGTGATGGTGACTCAGGTTTAAGGGGCCTTTGGGTGCCTAGCTTATATATCTGAGTTTCTAAAAGTGGATCTTGGGCCTGATGTCCCAGGCAAATGAACAGCCAGGAGACATTCTGGTGCATTTTGAGTACTACACGATTAAAGACTCTGTTTCTAAAGCTCTATGTAATATTCAAACTGGCTCCTTGATGTGTAGTTTTTTCTGAATACAGGTTATTCTATCTGCACTCTTTCTGCACTAATAATAACAACTCAATATCTACTTCAAAATCCCTGAAACCACAACCAGAACAGCTTGCTCTGTACCTTGAAACAGGAGGCTCTGTATAGAAGCTGGACAACATGCCCAATGCTGGTTTTAGAAGCCTGAGGAAATCGTGGCTCCAACCTCTGTACCACAAAGAGAACCAAGACTTTCCGAGACAAAGCAGATCCATCTTCCAAAGCCAAAAGAACTAACTTGAGAGCTTCCTCTTGCATTGCTGAAAAATAAAGAGTAGCATGACAGAATGCCAGGTATCAAGAGCAATTTCAGATATATACTGCTTATTCTATTTTGTTTAGGCCTTACATAACTTAGAGGTAAAGGTACCTCTGACCATTAGGTCCAGTCGTGGACGACTCTGGGGTTGTGGCGCTCATCTCGCTCTATAGGCCAAGGGAGCTGGCGTTTGTCTGCAGACAGCTTCCGGGTCATGTGGCCAGCATGACTAAGCCGCTTCTGGTGAACCAGAGCAGCGCACAGAAACGCTGTTTACCTTCCCGCCAGAGTGGTACCTATTTATCTACTTGCACTTGACATGCTTTCGAACTGCTAGGTGGGCTGGAGCTGGGACCAAACAATGGGAGTTCACCCCGTCGTGGGGATTCGAACCGCCAACCTTCTGATTGACAAGCCCTAGGTTCTGTGGTTTAGACCACAGCGCCACCCTCTTCCCTTACATAACTTACACCAGGCTTAATGACTGCATTAAGAGTTTCTACAAACCTCAGTGTTATGGTCAAGCTGTGAAATGTGGCACCCACTATACAAACAAGCAGCTTGCAGCTTGAGTAGAATCCCGACAATATACAGTTTCACTTAAAAGAAAATATATATCTCTATCACATGGTTTTAGAAATGTCAATAATCCAGTGTACAGGCAGGTCTACTGTTGAAAATACTGAGAACCCCAATGCATTTTTTGATGTACCCAAATCAAAAGATATTACAGTATTAGAACTTACAGTCTGATATTATGAAGGCTGGCAGGAACTTTGTGCAGGTTGTATGGACAACAATGTTGAAATATATCTAAATCAACTGTTTGTTTTCATATTCCGCATCTAAGCTCAAACTGAATCTGTCTTCTCATTATTTTGACAATTTAACAGTTCTGTACTCAGCTGTGGCACTGTGCTGATTAATCATGATGAGACTGTTGGCACCTAGACCACATGGTCCCAGAGTGGATTTGATTTTAATCAAATAGATTTAAATCACAATTTAAATCACTAGTCAGTAAAGCTTGATTTAAATCATTTTCTTACAGAAAAACTCATTCTTGCTGGTATAAGGTTTCATTTTGGGAATAATAAATTTTCAGAGTAGTTTTTACAGTTATATCAAAAATTACTGATTTGGTTATACTATGAGAAATACATAGAGAGATAATTATGAAATTATTGTGAGGTTTAATAAGTTAACTGTTTATCTTTTGACAACTTTTCTGCTGTACTTTTTTTAGAGGGGAAGGAGGAAGAGAGATACAGTTGATAGGCCTGGGCTGGAAGAGGCTTGCAGAAAGAGCAGGCCCAGGAGACACAGGCTGGTGGAAAGCTGGAAAAGGGGAACCAAGGACTGGAGCAGAGAACCTCAGGGATTCCTGCTGCAGGCAGGACTGAAGTTCCAGGTAGAGACTTTATTGTTTGGAGAATGTTGGGCGAGCCCTGGGAAGAAGGGCCTGGAAGCAGTGAACTCTTATTAATTGACTGGCAAGCACTTCAAGGTCTCGCCAAGGACTTACAGATCCCAGTTACTATTTCCACCACCACACCACCCCTTTGGATTTGCTTCTACATTCAGGTTCCTATTCTGTACAGTTAAGTGTTAGTGCAGTTGTTGGAACCCAGTGGGATTGGGAAGAAGTTGCCAGCCCTGAAGTGCCTTCAGCACTTGCCTCAAGTCTGAGTTACACAGACATGCAACTGACATGCACAATTATTACACAAAGATCCTAAGACTCTTGGAGTATTCTGCTCACAAGGTTGCGCTTTCATTTTTACTCCTTCACACTTAGCTACTTCTGCAGATGAATTCCACTCCAAACAATCTATTCATTGAATCTCTTGGAACTTAGCTTTTATGAGGTAAGGGGTTTATTCTGTGTATATATATTTGCAAAGGAACAATGGGATTAAGGTTTTTTCCTCAGCTCTGTATGTTTATTTTATAACATTTTTCCTGTGAAGAAAAGGCATGTTATCTCTGCAGACACAAATTCACACTTTCAAGAACTGCAAAAACAAGCATCTGTTGTATCTTCTTGTTAGAAAAACTGCCCCAAATAATCTTACAGAAACCTCTGGAAGCGCATGACATTGTGACTGGATTAATAGAATTCATTTACCAAAAAATTTACACATTGCCTATAAAGCCTCATGCTACATAATCAAAAACAAATCTTTATTTCCTGATGAATAGCCTTTGAACTATAATGTAACTTAAATAGAAAACGATCTTTAGAAAGATTTTTCCTCCAAAAGCATTCTTTTAATTAAAAAAATCATTGATTTTTATCCACGCTGCATGTTCCTAATCTAGTAACGAAGATTAATAGAACTGTAGAATTGGAAGGGGCCACAAGAGCCATCTGGTCCAGCCCCCTGCAATGCAGGAATCTTTTGCCCAACGTGGGGCTTGATTCCATGACCCTAAGATAAAGGGTCTCATGCTCTACCAACTGAGCTATCCCATGTCAGCAGTATTCACTTAAAATATATAATTTTCATGCGAGTGGGTACTCTAGCAGTTAAGAAAAAGCAGACAACTATGTGTGTATCCCAGTGCACATGACAAACAGCCATCCTACCGAAGCTGAACAGGTCTGGGTTTGGCCAATGCCTGAGAGAGTCTACCTGGCAACCCATGTATGCTGTCTTGGCTTACAGGATGAAAAACACGATATAAATACAACAAAAACAATAAATTCATAGGTTGAGATTATCAGAAGTCCTCCTCTGCCCCCTCAGCAAGGAAGATTTTGTCATTTGCAATAAAGAACAGGGTGTTTTCAGTAGTTTTCCCTGGGCTGTGGAATGACCTTCTATGAAAAGCATGATGGTGCACTCACCTGGCCTTTAAGCAATTGCATAAAGCCCAGTCACATAATGAAGTTTACCAGTTATCTAAAAATTGGCAGGGTAGTTGTAGATGTTTTTATTATTGTTGCTCAGTGATGTTTAAATATTGAGACTATAAAATATCTTGAACCTAGCGAAAGTCAATATATAAATATTTTAAATAATACATGGAATTTTCCAAGGTTTCCATTTCATGCATCCCACTTCTCTGAATCCATTATCTGTGAGGTTCAAGCTGTCAGCACTATAGGGAACAGATATTTAGGGCAATATCAAATATTAATCAGAATCATATTCACAGTAGACCCATAGAAATCAATGGACTTTTCCTTATTGATCGGTTCAACTAAGTAGTATTTTAGTCATTGAAATTTGTAAGTAACCAAATTCACTAATTCCCTTAATTTTTGTTACTGTACCAAATGCCATGGCTTGAGTGATATATACCTGGTCCAAGGAACTGGCAGCCTCGGGCCCTCACTGCAGCCCAGAGGTTGGAAGAAAGTTGCTGGGGGTTCTGGTGCTGAAGAATGAGCTCCGTGACAGTTCTTTCACCCAGAGACCGTGCTGCACGCATAGCCCTGATCCGCCCTTCTTCCTCCACTAGCTGGCAGTGGACTAATGTCACAAGTTTCCTTTGCATGGGGCGACTGAGTACACTCTGAGTGGTGCTGTTCAGTCCCACACCTTTAAAAAAAAACAGAAGCAGGGAAGTTATTTCTCAGTTTCTCAGGGGCAATGCAAGGCTTATAGTCCATTGGCAGGTTAGTGAAATGGTACTTCAGTCTTAAGAGAGTTATAACCTATAGAATGTCTTCTGTAGATATCCTTTTTTTTCTAGATAGTGATCAACTAAAAAATATTCAGTTGTAAACTAGCTTCCATGAAACTAAAACATCAAAAAGTCACTCAGGATAAGTGTGCACTACAAACGAACTGGAATTGTACAAAGTAGGCCTGCAAAATAAGTTTTTAATAGATAATCAGGCAGCAGATTTTTTTTCTAAAATCCTCCATTTTTAATATATTCTTACATGTTTCATGTTTTCTTTTTTCTTCCCAAAATTAATTCCTTGTCTTCGAAATGAACCAATTTAAGCCATCATGAAGAAGTTTCTCCTCTTCCTGTTTTTGCTTCTTCACCATTCATTTCCAAATAATGAATTTCCATATCAATTTATGTTCCCATTACAGTGGTACCTTGGGTTAAGAACTTAATTCGTGTATTCACACTCCAAATTATTTCATTGCCCTTCAAAGTAATTGCTCTGTTCCCATCATGAAGAACTCGCCCACATTTCTCTGTCTCACCCACCCCACCCCGGTTTTCCGCAGTGCAACTAACAAAGACAAGACTGAGTGCAGGGAATATGCAAGAGGGTTGAGGAAACTCTGTGAACACAGTAGTTTATCACTTGGAAAAAGTGTGGGGTTTTCCTTACAATAAATCACATAACCCCCCCCCCCCAATAGCATTGAAACTGCAAGAAAGTCAAACCAAGTGGAAGAAACTACCGGATGGGGCAGCAGAATTTATTTATTATTTAAGTGTCAAACATTTCTACAGGTCACTGAAATGACCTGTTTTCCTGTTTTACAAATATGCAAATTCATAAAGACTTAGCTGATCATTACTGGCTCCTGTCTGTCTTGAGTACACCTACGGGGGGCGGGGAGTCAAACCACTGCATCAGCAGCACCAAAGTGACCTCCCTGGGGTGCAAGCCTGGGCAGGGTGTATGGAGGTCCTGGGCTGCCCAGATGACCCTTCTCTCTCAGCCTTGCTGATGTGGTCCAAAGGAAAAGAAAGCAATACTTTTGGCAGCAGCTTGGCTGCAGGAGTTGTCAGAAGGAGGCATACAAGACGCCATATCCAACTGTTTTAGTGACTTCACTCTGGATTTGTGTAGAGTCTACACAAATGTGGAGGTTTAAGATCAGTTTTCATTCTCCCAGATGGGCTACTTTCGCAGGCTGAAGAGTCCCATCTGACCCTCTTAGCTGATGAATTAACTGATTAAAATTTGCATAGTTGGGTAGGGTCCACAGTAACACCTTCTGCTATTTCTTCTTGCTATTTGAAAATGAGGAATAACAGTAAGAATTTTTGAACAATCTGATTGCTGAACTTAGCACTGGCAAATAGCCACTCAGCTGGTCACCTGCGACAGAGCTTTTTTGGGCAATCAGAGTTAACTTGGCTAAAATGAAAGCAAGTTGGCTCCTTTCGGGCTACTGATGTGCCACAAAGGTATTGTGTAGGGCAGGCTGGCTAGTAAAATATTGTGTGTGGTAATGTTTCAATTCTATTTGCAATTTTTCTTTTCTAACATTACTTCTTTGGCACTCAAAGTGATTGTGTTTTCAGCTGCAGGTTTTCATCCATTGTAGTCAATGTAATAGTGTTGGGGTATTTTTAAAAAACCAATAGATGCTGCTTAACTGTTTTAGTTTTCTTATAATGTATGAAAGAGCACTTATTCACCTCTTGCACTGCTGAGTGGTTTAAGGTACAAGGCTAGTTCTTCCACACATTTCTTGGCTTCCTCATAATGCTTGGTATCTTCAGCGCCACTACGGAGAGTTATTGGCTGCTGTTCTGGCACCTGTGTATAGATAACAATCAAAGTACAAAAGTGAAGAGACTAGCAGTTCCAATCATCTACCCCATCAACTGAGGAAAATGCAGTGCACCTCTAAAACTCTTTTAACTTTAAATAACACATATCACTTTAATACAAAGACGGATTGAAAAAAATTCAAAGCAAAAGTTCCTGTCACATACTTTTACAGTGAGCCTATCAAATTCATCACATTTGTACCATTCAGTACAATAGTTGCCTTGCAACTATTCATCAAATTTTCTTCTATGACAAGACAATTTATTTTTCTTAGCATATCTGAAAATATTTTCCTTTTTTATTCATTTCCAACCTTTCTTTATCACCTTCCTATAAAAATAGATTCAATGCAGCAGGTGTTGAAATCAGGAGGAGTTTTAAAAAATTATGTTAGCATTCCCTTCAGTATGAAAAACTAAGTAAAAATATTCAATCTCAAAAGTGGTAGTAACTGTAGCCTATTACTTCGCCTCCACTGATCAACAGCTTATTACTTTGATTAAAGATGTAGCCAAAATGTAGCCAGACTCCAGTGTTTTCAATAAACTGTAATTCAATGACAAGGGAAAGTGGGAACTTCCCATCTATCCTATCCATACTCAAATCTTCAGAACTCCAGCATTTGATATCAGACAAAAGAAAAGTAATGATGTCTGAAGCAACCCTGTTTACTATTTTGGACAAGCTACTACAAACATAAACATGGCTGTTACTAAGAGCTGGTTCACACATCACATTTACATAAGGTTCCAAGTTTGCAACGTGGAGAATGGTAAAAATAATAATAAATCCATCAATACAATAGAAGGGAAAGCGATCATGGCTTCTCTAACTAATTGCCGCTGCCCCCCAGCACATTTTGCTATCCAGCACCAGCCGTCTCCTGCAGCAAGCAGGATTTAAGGTAGGCTGCATAACAGGTGCAGAAGGGGGTGGTGGCAGAACTGGGGCATTAATGGCAGGAGAGGGGCCTGAAGCTACCCTCTCTCTTGAAACACTGGGAATTTGAGCAGGTACATAACTTTACCTCAAGTTGCAATTAGGCAACTTACTTGCACCATAGACCAAAGTTTTTAGGGAAATAGTGCACCCTACATCACTCATATGTTGTAAACAAAGTAATAACTTTGCAAAGTTAAGATTTGCACCTTTGTGGTTACTTGCTCTATCTGCCTTCTTGAGAACAATATAACATTTAAAAGTCCATGATCTGAAATACTTGTTGACTTCTATTGTCTATTATTTGCACATGGTTTTTTTTAAATGGTGACGGCTTCACTTATCAATCCTTCCTACCCCTGCCAGCCCCCCCAACAACTTACCAACCTTTGCACCCCCAGACCACAGCAAACCCTTCACAACTCACCAAACCTCCTAGCCCCAACCACTAACCCCTTAAGACCTTCCTCTTTCGACCTCACGCCACCATTGCAGCCAAGCAGGATGAAGAGTTGGCTCAGTAGAAGGAACACCATGGAAAACCAGAAGTGCTGGACAGCACTTCATCTGGGCCAACTCTTCCTGCACAGCTCCTTCTGATGGGTAGGGTGGGCGATGTATTGATACATCGTCCAACACCAGTTTATAGACCACATCATAAGAACCATTTCAAAACAAATTGAGTTGGCAATGTATTGCAAAACACAGCCTTCAAACTCCAGGGGGCAGTATAATTGCGAGCCTTCTGGCAGCTGGCTGGCTGGCTGGCTTCCCTCCCTTTTCCTTCCAATGGCAGAACAGTTCCACTCCCAGCCTGGACACCCCCCCCCCCCATAATCATGGTGTCTCTACCTGGTGCAAGAATCATGGTTGGGCTGCTTTGTCCTTCTCCCTCTCTGTGTCTAGGGAAAAGTGGAAGGAGTTCACCCTCCAAACTTGAGGGCTTGCCTGCCTCTGAGAAGGGGAATCCACAGTGCAGATAGCACATAACTATTAAGCTCCATGACTGCTCCTTCGCCTGATCTCCACCACTCCACCCAAGTTATTTTCATGACTGCTCCCCCTGCACCCTACATAGTTCCATGCTTCAGACACTGTGATATATCACTATATCACAATGTTCAGCTGGTGATATACTGCAATGTTGAAAACCAGATATTGCCTAGCCCTGCTACTGGGATGACTCTTCATCTTAATTGGTGGAGGTAGAAGAAGCAGACTGCCAAGCTGTCCAAGGAGGAGGAAGGTGGCCAATAGCAGCACCAGCTGGCCTGGAGATTGCAGGCAAAGGAGCAGGACAGCTGTTGGGTTTCTGTGACAACTTGTTCTGGCTGTCCCTCTGCAACTCAACTGAGCATCCAACACCTATCTTCACACTGTAGTCAGCAGTGCCACTTGTCTGTGGCCAAGTGAATTGCAGTGCAAGAACATTATGACATTTTCATTATATATACAGATACATTTGCTCCTTCCACAGTAAACAAATCTGATGGGGGGAAACAGGCTAAGACACCCTTACCTGAGCACCCACAAGCTGCAGCAAGGCTGAGTTCACAGGAAGGTGCTCAATGTCTGTATTGATAGTGGTCTGGTCGAAGGGGCATGCCTTCCGGTGGAGCTTGTTCAGGCACATCTTGCATACTGTGTGGCCACAGCCCAGGCTGATAGGCTTCCGGATTGTTTCGTCGAATGTTTGTGTGCAAATAGGGCAGGAAAGAAAATCCGTCCATTGTGGAGCTTGTACAGGCATTTCTTCAGGCGTTACTTCACAAGACAAAATCTAAAGCACAGATTCCACTGGAATCAACTTTTTTTTGAAAAAAAATGTTTTTAAATATTTTCTGTAAGTACAGACAGTCAGCACATAGTGTGAAATATGACCTGAAATGTAAGCAAAAGAAAGAAAGAAAAAACAAGTTAGTGTCTATAGATGTTGTACTATAAGCCAGGGAATTAATCTATTTAATTAAGGCATCCAATGGTTTTCACAGACTTCTTGGGAGTAGCATGTTCCATTTTATTCCCAGGACTGGTGAAACTTTCAGAAAACAATTTACCCCCAGCCTTGGAATCAGTGGCCCAATTCACATGTCACATTTAAACTACAGTTTAAAAACAAGCTATGGTTTAATGTGCTAATAGATGCTGCTAAATGTTCCCAGAGTACTGCACCATTGACAAAACAAGCTAGAATCCACCTTGTCATATTATCTGAATCTAAGCTTGTGGTTTGTTTCCCCTAGCAAACCATAAGTGCTAAGCCGAAAATGAACGTGGTTGAGGTGATATGACAAACCAGACTCCAGTATGTTTTGTCTGCAGCACAGCCAAAGGAGGTGTGGTGAAGTGCCATAGAACCTTTGAGCAGCATGCACACTGACATTGCACATTCACATTAAACCACTTTGTTTTAAACTATGGTATAATGGGACATGTGAACTGGGCAAATGTTTTAATGTATTAAGCAGAATACAGTGGTACCTCTGGTTATGTACTTAATTCATTCTGGAGGTCCGTTCTTAACCTGAAACTGTTCTTAACCTGAAGCACCACTTTAGCTAATGGGGCCTCCTGTTGCTGCCGCGCTGCCGGAGCACGATTTCTGTTCTCATCCTGAAGCACAGTTCTTAACCCGAGGTACTATTTCTGGGTTAGTGGAGTCTGTAACCTGAAGCATATGTAACCTAAAGTATCTGTAACCCGAGGTACCACTGTACTGCAAATTGGAGGTCAGAGTACCCAGTATCTTTCAGGAGAAAAGATCCCTAGAGTTTTTGGCAGCAGTGAGGCAGGAGGGGAATTGCCTATGTGAAAGATTTTGTTGAAAGCATGCTAAACTTTTCACTTGGCCACAATTTTTTTTTAATACAGCCTCAATCTAAGGATCCTTATTCTTCTGTTTTGTCCCCTTCTTATTTGTTATTTCTGTGCTGGAAAGGGTCCTACTGCAAGAAGGAAAGCATGCCTTTCCCCAAAACTTGTTATTCCATTTACAGATAGGTAGCCGTGTTGGTCTGCCATAGTCAAAACAAAAAAAATCCTTCCAGTAGCACCTTAAAGACCAACTAAGTTAGTTCTTGGTATGAGCTTTCGTGTGCATGCACACTTCTTCAGATACACTGCATGCACACGAAAGCTCATACCAAGAACTAACTTAGTTGGTCTTTAAGGTGCTACTGGAAGGAATTTTTTTTGTTTTGTTATTCCATGTCCGTCTACCAGTTACCAGAGCACACTGCCCTGTGCCATCACTGCAGCACGTGACATACTGTGCCAAGTAGATGTGTTTATTCTTATTTCCACAGCCATGACCTATTATGGGATAAACTCTGTCCACCTGGATTAAATTGGGCAATATGGGCAGGATTGGCAGGATTACAACTAGAATGACAAGGTGCAGCCAGGGTCAGCATTTCCCACCTTCCATGATTTTGCAATTTCATCTGGCAAAAGCCATCTAGGATATTTTCTCACAGGACTACAGAACACATACCAACCTGGTGGTGTATCAACTGCCTGAGTAGAGCAGGAAACACCGGCCAACCCACAATGTTACTAGATCACAAATATTTATCCTAAGCCTATCCCTTCAGGTACATTTGGCTTAAAATGCCACACATTTTACAAAGCTTTCCTGTCTGGAAAGAATTTTTACTCAGCACAGAGAACCACGCGAGTGCACAACTGATATAAATAATTCTCCCCCCCCCCCATTCACAAGCAAGTGGGAACACCTTTTGATTATCTGCAAGACCAACCACAGACTAACCCTAGAGTTGGAAGGGGCCTAAGGGGCATCTAATCCAACTCCCCACAGTGCAGGAATCTCAGCTGAAGCATCCATTACAGACGGCCATCCAACCTCTGTTTAAAAACTCCCAAGGAATGAGTCCACCACCAGTATCAATAATTTGAAACTACCGGTATGTGCTGAGGTAGCACTAGATTCTATTAAGTTATACAACACTGCATATATTTGTTTCGTTTTGCACCGTTTTATATATTTTGTTCCTTCTGGTCAGAGAGGGGCAAGGAAGCACCAACCTCTAACTGCTTCTAAGCCCATCCCAGGCTTTGTTCATCTCACCAAATGTTGCTCACACACCTTTAACAGCCAAGCTGCCTAGGAACTTGGTACCACCACCAAGTTCCTAGGCAGCTTGGCTGTGATGATGGTGAAGGTGGGAGGATGACGGCAATGGCTGTGATACTCAAAATATGGCATTTCTCAAGATATGGCATTTTTACTCAGTCCCCAATTCCAAACTTTGGCTGTGCTTACAGAGCAACTCATGTGTTCACGCAACACTAATTATTAGTTAATGTTACGCAGCAAATACATTTTGTACAACAGCATTTTTTCATTTACTTACTATTCAATTACTAAATGTTCAAAAATGTATACTCTCTTAGAGAGGACCCCCCCCCCTGAAAACTATGCACCTTTTAACATGGCTGCCCACAGAGGCATTCATATCTTCAGATGTGATTATCCTTGTTTTCAAAACCTAACAGCAACTGGCCCTTGATAAACTAGTTGGAATGAGCAATATTAAGGTCTTGCAATAAAGTAACTGTTTTCTCATGATGTATTTGTGCACCTCATAAAAGAAAAGAATCACAGACTACTTTCACACACTGCTTTCAGAGAAAGCAGACAGAATAGATAGATAGATAGATAGATAGATAACTAAATATAGATATATAATCATTTGAGACACAGTAGCTACATTCATACATCGTGCTTAAGTTAAATCTTTGTTTAATCAAAACTGCTTTATTATCTATGGTTTAAAGTTGGCTCATTTCAAAACTGACCATGGTTAACATTAAATCACAATCCCCAGTTCTGACAAAAATACCAACTAAGTTTAAGGGAAACAGAAATCAAGTTTCTGAACTCCTCCAGGCAACATGGGAGGGGAAAGGGGAGAAGAAGTTTCTGTGGCTCACTGCGGCTTGTGCTCACTGCACTAAACCATGATTTAGCACAGGGGTCGCCAACATGGTGCCCTCTAGTTGTTGCCACTGATCATGTTGTCTGGGGCCAGCAACACCTGCAGGAAACCATATTGGTCACCACTTGTTTAGTATAAAATGTAAATACAACTACAGATACAATCCCATAAACTTAGTCAATTTTATTATACACACGACAGGAGGAAAATAGAGACTTGTATATGGTCAACCAAATGAGTATGTAGTCAATGTGAGTGATCCTGAAGTCAATGTGAGTGACTACCTGACTTATAGACCATACTCTTAGCTGCTATACTATACCAGTACCTTGAAATGCTTTGCTGAAATACCATAGTGTGGAGATGGTAAGCTACATGTTCAAACACAATGCTCAGAAAGTTCATGGCTCAGAAGGTTGCTTGTTTCTTGTGCTTCACAGGAAGTAACCATAAAACCAAGAGGTAATGTGTGTGTTTCTCAAGACACTTTTCATAAGCTTCCTGGCAAAGTTGAACTATGCAATGAATCATTTAGTGAGAGGAGCAGTTTTTGTTTTGTTTTTTAAAGACACCTATTTTTGCGCACAAAAATCATACAGTTCTTTTGATTTATGATGACAGGCTCTTATATGTCCACCAGCCAATATCTGCAAGTGCACAGCCTTAAGGACACCTCAAGTAAATAATCCTCCAACTAGATCCTAGGGCTCAGTTTAAACTAAACAGATCAAAACAAATGCATCTGTCATGTGTGCATATTCATTAATTATGTGTAAAATACAGGGAATGCATTGGTCATGGTTTTCAGCATCCTGATTCACCATCCACCTTCTAGAAGAAGACACATTTACAGCCCTTGCTGCTGATAAGAGACAAAGTTTGGTAAATCTCTGAAACTTGCATGGAACTTCAGCAGTCAGGATGCAAGTTGTCACTGCCTACATGATTAGCAGAGCAGGAATAAAAATAATAATCATTATTAATTACCCATCCTTCACCAGCAGGTTCCAGGGTGGGTTACAACAATTAAAACACAATGTTAAAAGCTGCTTTAAAAAAAATTACAATCTTAGGTGGGTCTTAAAAATAAGTGAAAATGCCAGGGCACCAGGATGGAGCCTGACATCACCACCACCTGGAGCTGCATGCCTGGGGATCATTGAATCTTGACGGTTTTCACACACTAATACAACATCCAGAAGAATTCTATCCATTATATTTTATCTGCACAATCTGCACAATCAGAATGAATTTTAGGAACCAAAATACTTTTTCTGTGCAGTGAATGATGTTATAGGCTGGAATAGGCGGGTTGTCCCTGGATAGAATGACTTTTCTGCTTTAAGTTCTCAAAGTTCTTAACCTAGTTCAAGGTTGCCATCTGAAGTAGCCAGGTGTTTAACTGAAAATCAATCACAGTCGGTTCATCAATTGAAAAATAAGACTTCAGAGCCATTTTGCCCCCAAATGGCAAACAGACATTCTGTTTTGGCAGCTATAACCTTGGTTTAAGGAGCCATTTGGCCCCTAGCTTATACAATCATGGGAAAAAGTGCACCCTCTTTGAATTCTGTGGTTTTACGTATGAAGATATAATAACAATTATCTGTTCATTAGCAAGTCTTAAAATTAGGTAAATACAACCTCAGATGAACAACATCACAGGACATATTACACTGTATCATGATTTACAGCCAAAATGGAAAAGCCATGTGTGAAAAACTAAGTACACCCTTACTGTTTCCATAGAAATTAAGGAGCTAAGTAGCAAACAGATGCTGCTAATCAAATATCCTTGCTTAATTGATCATCAGCAAGTGTAACCACCTCTATAGAAGTTGAAGTTTTGGCAGTTTGCTGGTCTAAAGCATTCAGGTATGTTTTCACATAATGCCAAGGAGGAAAGACATCAACAATGCTCTTAGAGAAGCAACTGTTGCTGCCCATGTAATTGGGAACGGTTATAAGGCCATCCCCAACGAATTTTAAGTCAGTCATCTTATAGTGAGAAAGATTGTTCACAAGTGGAAAACAATCAAGACAGGTGCCAATCTACCCAGGAGTGGACGTCCCAGCAGATTCACCCCAAGCTCAGACCGTGGAATGCTCACATAAAGTTACTGCTGCTAAAGGTGGTTCTACAAGCTGCTGAATCATAAGGTGTACATAGTTTTTCACATGTACCGTCTCCATTTTGGCTTTATTTCTGTTAAATGAATCACGACACAGTGTAATATGTCATGCATTGATCATCTGAGGCTGCATTTACCTAATTTTACGACCTGCTAAGGGGCAGATGATTGTTATTACCGTATGTCCTCATACATAAAACCACAGAATTAAAAGAGGGTGCACTTTTCCCCCCCATGACTGTATATCTGAATTTCTAACACAGCTCAAATTCAGTCCATCACCATCTCAAAGCACTGATCTAACACTTCAACCATCTCTTCTGATTCAGATGGGGCAGAGAAACAGAGCTGGGTGTTGTCTGCAAATTGCTAGCACTTCACTCCAAATTAGATGACAGCCCTAAATGCTTTCTGGAAATGGCCCTGGAATAGGAGCAGAACCGCTAAAGCACAGTGCCCCAACCCCCACTGAGGCGCTCCAGAAGTTTAAAAATCATGCAAAAACAGCCATATAAATACAGTAGATTATCAAAAATTACACAGGTTGCAGAATTTTACTTTTTTCTGGTACACATAGGGTACCATAAAGGTTTTATTTTTTAAAGCACAAAATACACCACTGGCATTTCCCCATTAACAAATGTAGTTAACACTTTCACAAAAAGAACCACGAGCCAATTTACTGCAGGCCTGCAATTTTTTGTTCAATTGACATTTATTTCAAAATATATCAAAACCCGCTCTGTTTTGTAATAACAGACAAATAAAAATTTGTCTCCTGCACTTCAAAATCCTCATTCTAACAGCCCTGCAAAGCATTCATAATTCAAACAGCTCTCAAAGTTAAAATCACAACTACACCTTTACAAAAAGAATGACTCAGTTGCAACATACATGAAACATTCTGAGTTTCTGTTACACAGAATTTCCACAGCTATACAGAACAGCGAAACAAAGACTCTCTTCTGATCAAGTAAAATATGCCACATGATAGTGGTAGAGAGGTTTGAGCATTGAAAAACTGGACCTTACCTTTTGCTTCTGAAGCTCCTTATTATCAGACACACACACACACACACACACACACACTTGAGCTAATATTCTTTACTTAACATAATATTAAGAACAGAGGTTGTCAGAGCTAGTCCACTGTGTTAACTGCAAGTTTTAAGTTTATTACTTCCTCATTCTTTATATATACACACACATCCCACAATTATAGCAACGCCTGTCTCGGTGACACAGTGTTGTTAGAAATCCATGCCTTGAAAGACACAGCCGCATTAGCCTAAGAACAGTAATCTTAGAATCATAAAATCTTCTGCTTTAAAAAGAAAATTACAAGAATCATGGAATCATAGAATTCTGGAGTTGGAAGAAAAAGATGGAGCCGGGTTAGGTGGAACCCATAATTCATAAGGGTTAGCACCTTGCCTTCCAGCAGCTTTGCTCCACGTGTCTTCACATAACTCAGTGCATGACAGGAGGCTTCAGCTAACAGATAAAGTGAACTAAGGTAGAATAGATGGCCCTTTTTCAGTAGAGCTTGCACCAGGCTATCTCCAGCAAAGTGTGTCCCATGTTACTCCTCATGAGTTTCAGAAATTATGTTCTTTTAGATACAAGCTACCACTGCAATAGAAATAGCACAGCAGGGCTAGGCCATGTACCAGTTGTAATCTTATAATCCTTAATTTTTTTCCTGGATGTCAGTTTATATTTGCTGTTTGATTCTTCTTTTTCAAGTACAGTGGTACCTCGGGTTACATACACTTCAGGTTACATATGCTTCAGGTTACAGACTCCGCTAACCCAGAAATAGTGCTTCAGGTTAAGAACTTTGCTTCAGGATGAGAACAGAAATTGTGCTCCTGCGGCGCAGCAGCAGCAGGAGGCCCCATTAGCTAAAGTGGTGCTTCAGGTTAAGAACAGTTTCAGGTTAAGTACGGACCTCCAGAATGAATTAAGTATTTAACCCGAGGTACCACTGTACAGCATTTGTCCTTGTTGCATTTGTTACGTTCTGTTCTTAGGAACTGCTAGCAATTTTCCTTCCTGGCCAGTACACCTCTTTCCACCCCTCTGCTCAAGCTTCACGGGCAAAATCAGAGGGCAAGGGCTGAGCACTCCACACTCCCAGATCACCCACAGGGTGAGAGGTAGTTCTTGGTTCCCAAGCCCTATTTTCTGGTGCCCTGACAGACACACAATGGTTTCAACTAATAAACATGAAACTATTAAACATTTCCACTAATAAACATGAATGAAAAGATATCCTGGCCAGCAAACATAAACAGAATTGGGTACCTCAAGTGGCAGATAAAAAAACAAACAACCCCCCCCCCCAGTCCCTAATAGGGGTTCCGATATTCACAGGTACTCGTATCTTTTTCAGGTTCAGCCACCTACTGCTTGGCTATCCATATTCTGAACCTTCCTCATAATTGTTTCTTCTTGTCCACAAAGCCAAACCTTTTCTATACAGTGGTTGCAGTCCTTCTCTATCAATTTAGTTACTTGAGTAAAGGAGCAAGCTATGCTGGTGAGGTATGGGTTTCACAACACTGAATTACCTGAATGTTAGGTCCTAAAGCAATACAACATGGTAATCTGGGAAGTCCTGAGACTAGGGAGGAGCTTTCTTAGGCAAGAAGAAAAAGCACTGACAATGGGAGAAAAGGGTTTCCAATAAATTCTAGCCATCAAGTCTAATGTTTGGGGGTGCCTATCCCCAGGAGTCACCATAGGGCATATGCATATAATATCCCTGATGCAAGGATATAATCTCTCTCTTTTCTTCTGGTGCAATAAATTTTTCCTATGGATTTGCAGCTGGGGCAACTAGCAGTTATTACAATTTATATAATGCACTCTGAAAGGTTAACAATTCAAGTGACGGTTAACAATTCAAGTGCTTACTGTATTTCCCAAAATGCCTACTTGCAACATCTTTGCATCTAAGGAAGCAACACTAGGAATAGAACCAGTGCAATTCACTACCTAATCACCATTTTAAAATAACAGCTGCTACGATACTGAACATACATGGCAAAAAGTGAGTACACAAAAAAGCCCTTTATCAGGTAATCTTTGGGACCAATATGGACATATTCTCAGATAAAGCCCCTAACATAATGTCCTAACATAATGTATGCCCTAACATAAAATTCCTTTTCCACCGTTTTAAAGAAGGCAATGCAATTCAAGACACATTTACAGCAATATTCAGTGATAAAATGCCAAGTGTTGCATCCTACATATTCCATTTCTATCTAATTCTGATATCACTTATTTTTATAAAAGTCTGTAGTCAAACATTATTACAAGTTCTAAAGAGTATGCAAAACACAGCCTCTACATAAACTAGCCTTCCCCTAATATATGTATAGTTCTGAAGAACCAGAATATTAAAGACACAGTGAAATGAGTTCTCCTGCACAGATCCTGTTTTATTGAAAAAGGGAATATGTCTCCCTTTAGGGAACACCTCACATGCTCCACAGTGGCTGATTAGAGTCCTTGATATTCCACAACTTGACAGTCATTTTCTTCCAACACCCAATAATCCATCTCCCTGATTCAGCATAAGGGCAATATGATAATCATCTTGTCATGATCTTCAGAATGCCAGATTCTGCCCTTCCTCGAGTTCATTATTAGTGGTGATGTTGAACCAGTAATAAAAAGGTAGGTCACAGGATTGCTTGGAAATTTGAAGGTGGTGTTTTTTCAGGCAGGCAAAGTACTGGATTTTCTCTCAGGCTAGTGCTTCCCCCCTTTCCCTTCTTTCTTCATTTCTAAGCCTGTCACAGGAAAGGGGAGAGATGTCTCTAACGGCATTTGCAGGAAATGGAGGATACAGACTTTCTGTCATACTTCCTTGGCATGATCTTTTTCAGGGCATTTCTTACATCTGAGACAGTAATAGAGACATGGCGCTTCTTTTTCCTCAAGCGCTCAGCAGCCAAGGACACCTTCTTGTAGAGGTCATGCACACAGAAATGCAGGATGTTCTGAGCCTCATTGGTCATTCGAACACTGTCAAGCCGCAGTTTCTGTGCTTTCTTGGAGGGCCTTCTGTCAGGGAGCTTCTTTCCATGGCCGTGTTTTGCACGCCTCCCAGGTATCTTCCCCCCTCTGGGCCTTCTCTGCCTATACTGTGTCCTGTACCGTGGCCTTCGATGCACCTGGCTTTTTTTCCTGGTTCTCCGGGTGGTAGCAGCCATTGTTTGACTTTAAGTTCACACAGCCAAACTCCCTCCCTGCCTGAAAATGCTCATACCCTGTCCCCTGAAATAATCTTATATAGGTCTGGCTATTCAAATAAGCAACCAAGTGCAAGCCCAGTGATTGGCTGACAAGAACAAAGCCCAACTTAAGCGCCTCATAATGACTTAACTGTGATCCATTCATCCTGTACTGAAATGGGAGATAGTAACAGCTCTACTAACCATGTTGTGGCAGGATACTAGCACAACTTGTTGTCATTTGAACTTTCTTAGAATGAAGAAGGCTGTTTATATATACCACTAAGATGTCTTCTTACTATAACCTCTTTGGATATATTATATTAAAAATGCCCAATATTCTCTCAGCCATTCCCTTACCCCATTCCAAAAGCTAATATAACTTTGTGAGTCTTATGGCTGTTCTGTAGACAATGCAGAGGATTTTTGAAAAAGACAGATAAGAAATTCTTGACAGAGAACATGTCACATTTCTACTTCTGCCCTGGAAAAGCGAGGAAACACTTACAATGAGGTTCACAAAAGAATCTCACTGGAATGGTCACTGTGTATGGGCCAGAATTTCATGAGAAGTGAACACTGGTATATTTGGACCTGGAAAACTTGGGTTTGAACCTCCAGTTTGGCCATCAACCTCACTTAAACCCAGTCACAGTATCCATGTAATATATCTCAAAACATTGTTGCAAGGATAAATCATGTAAGCCACCCTGAGCTCTGTAGAAGGGTAGAATGAAGGCAATACAGTAGAACCTCGGGTTGCGAACGTGATCCGTGCGGGAGGCACATTCGCAACCCGCAGCACTGCGTCTGCGTACACACGTGACATGATTTGGTGCTTGTGCGCATGCGCTGAAACCCGGAAATAACCCATTTCGGTACTTTTGGGTTTCAGCACGTCCGTAACCTGAAAAGGCGTAACCCGAAGCGTCTGTAACTCGAGGTACCACTGTATAATAATAAACCAACTATTTTACCTGAGGAACTAGCACATGTCTATGAAGAGCCCTTATTACAACACCATGAATGTGGGCTATCCTTTTTGTAGTGTCTTATCAATGTTACAAGTCTATACAGTATTCAGAGGGGGTACATAGTCATTGCCACTCTCCTGCTCCCCACAAAGTTTGGTGAATCTAGATCTGACCTCAGTCTATATTCTGGATTTCAGGCATAGGGCTTCCACTAGTGATTACTTCCTTATACCACTCCTTGCGATGTGCAATTTTTGGTTCTTTTCTCTACAAGCAAAATAGGGGGGAAAAACCTGAAGTAGAAAACCATTGCCCCAATGTTGAAGAAAGGGCTATTGGAAAAAAAGGTATGGATTCATATGGGAAATATTTTGTTACCTTCAACCAGAACAGCTTGTGACAGGGCTTTTCATTCAACTACTTTCAAATCAGGCCAATTCCAGCTGCTTGTGTCATGCTATCTATTGCATATATAAAAAATAAGTTCACTTTCAGTAGAAAAAAGAATCTCGCAACTCTTAAAAAGAGGTTGTCACAAATACTGTACAGCAAAGTACTTAATCCTGATGACATTATCAAAACCCATTGATTTGTGTTGATAAATTATAATGATTTCTAAAATTGCAATCCCCTCAGTGTGAACACTGCTGGTCCAATGGGGGTTCTCCTGACACTCTGGAGCAGATCTTATAAGGATGTGAGGCAGGTAAGAAAGGGTGGACAGTCCTATTGCACTAGCAGAAATCATTATGCTTGTTTCCATTTCAATGATTTAGCTGAAGATGTCCTTTACCAAGTTTACAATTGCAAGTATATTTTATGCTTAGTACTTTTTTAAGTATGCTGTCACTTGCACTGAACTCCTGGGATAAAGAAGGATATATATTTAATATAACAAAGGAGGAAAGCGTTTGAGTGATAAGAACAGGCATCATCCCTAGCTAACAGGACCAGTGGTCAGGGATGATGGGAACTGTAGTCCCAAACATCTGGAGGGCTGGAGTTTGCCTTTGCCTGGATAAGAACCTTGCAAGGGTAAAGGAAACATCATGGCTAATAAGACACTAAGAGAATAATGAATGTCTCAGCAAATGTGGAATCATAACATTATTTGACTGTTTTGGAAAAAAATTCAGAATGTATCAGAGAGACTAGGGTACACAACAGTCCAATTATGAATCCCCTGGTTAGAATATGGACAGCCATTATCAACATAGGTGGGCTCACCTATGTAAGGAATTCAATTAACATAAAAGATGGAAAATATCTGGTCCAAAAGTTGTTTGCAGAGTGACTCATTTCCCGCTTTGTTCCTGTCTAACTTTCCAGATGAAGACAAGAGCACCCTGGCCTATAGCACCAATTAGGTAATTAAGAACTTTATCCAAAAATGTCAGATGTTAGGACATTGTAGGAAACTTAGAAATTCTTTCTTAAACTATGTAACTTGGATGAATTTGGGAAAAGGCCAAATATTTAGTAAGCAAGTAGGAAGATTTGGCCTAGGATTCTCAATCAAATCACTTAGTTTGCTTTGCTATTCTTAATCACATTGTTTTCTTAATGAGTATATCTAACATTCTCAGTGTAGCCCCCAATGAAATCAATAAATTTATATTAGTCACCTTTTAAACTAAAACGCCTATCAGCTTCAGCCGACGTCACCCATGGTTAGAGATTATGGACATTTTAGTCCAAAATGTTTGGAGGACACCAGGTTGGAGAAGACTGGTCTAGAATCTTAAGGCTACCCAAAATTCACAATGACAATACCACCATGGTAGTCTAGAGACAACAGGCTGCCATGCAGATGACAGTAAAGGTAAAGCATATACTCTCACCACCAGGGGCCAGTTCTTATGATAAAACCATCACATATAGTCCATTAAAATGAAAGGAAGCCATCAGTCAGACAACATCTTTATAACAGTCAAAGTGTGGCAAAACATCTAGCAAGCTTTTGAGTTCTTCAGGATAGATGCTAAGCAAACAAAGAGTAGAGAGAAAAACAAGCTGCCTTGATGCTGAAGCTGCAAAGGCTGCACCTTCAAGTGAGCTTGTTTCTCTCCCCATGCCTGCTTGCTTGACATTCAACCAGAGCTTCCAACCTGATGGTGAATAATGAAGAAATCAAAAACTGTTGTTGTTGTTTAGTCGTTTAGTCGTGTCCGACTCTTCGTGACCCCATGGACCAGAGAACGCCAGGCACCTCTGTCCTCCACTGCCTCCCGCAGTTTGCTCAAACTCATGCTGGTAACCTCGAAAACACTATCCAACCACCTCGTCCTCTGCCGTCCCCTTCTCCTTGTGCCCTCCATCTTTCCCAACATCAGGGTCTTCTCCAGGGAGTCTTCTCTTCTCATGAGGTGGCCAAAGTACTGGAGCCTCAGCTTCACAATCTGTCCTTCCAGTGAGCACTCAGGGTTGATTTCCTTCAGTATGGAGAGGTTTGATCTTCTTGCAGTCCATGGGACTCTCAAGAGTCTCCTCCAGCACCATAATTCAAAAGCATCCATTCTTCGGCGATCAGCCTTCTTTATGGTCCAGCTCTCACTTCCATACATCACTACTGGGAAAACCATAGCTTTAACTATACGAACCTTTGTTGGCAAGGTGATGTCTCTACTTCTCAAGATGCTGTCTAGGCCTGTCATTGCCCTTCTCCCAAGAAGCAGGCGTCTTTTAATTTCGTGGCTGCTGTCACCATCTGCAGTGATCATTGAGCCCAAGAAAGTAAAATCTCTCACTACCTCCATTTCTTCCCCTTCTATTTGCCAGGAGGTGATGGGACCAGTGGCCATGATCTTCGTTTTTTTGATGTTGAGCTTCAGACCATATTTTGCGCTCTCCTCTTTCACCCTCATTAAAAGGTTCTTTAATTCCTCCTCACTTTCTGCCATCAAGGTTGTGTCATCTGCATATCTGAGGTTGTTGATATTTCTTCCGGCAATCTTAATTCCGGCTAGGGATTCATCCAGCCCAGCCTTTCGCATGATGAATTCTGCATATAAGTTAAATAAGCAGGGAGACAAAATACAGCCTTGTCGTACTCCTTTCCCAATTTTGAACCAATCAGTTGTTCCATATCCAGTTCTAACTGTAGCTTCTTGTCCCACATAGAGATTTCTCAGGAGACAGATGAGGTGATCTGGCACTCCCATTTCTTTAAGAACTTGCCATAGTTTGCCGTGGTCGACACAGTCAAAAGCTTTTGCATAGTCAATGAAGCAGAAGTAGATGTCTTTCTGGAACTCTCTAGCTTTCTCCATAATCCAGCGCATGTTTGCAATTTGGTCTCTGGTTCCTCTGCCTCTTCTAAATCCAGCTTGCACTTCTGGGAGTTCTCGGTCCACATACTGCTTGAGCCTTCTAAAGACATAGCTCAACTGTGGATTTTGGAATGTAATCTATTGAAAACACATCTGCATGACAGCTACTTTTGTCAGTTTTCCAGAATCATTAATCTCACAGAACAGCCCCCAAAGAACTGTGGCACTAATGCCACACAATGAGTAATAATCCTCACATATGAGTTTTCTGCCTTGCAGACTAGATGACCCTTGAGGGTCCCTTCCAACTCTACACTTCTATGATCTATGATTCATATGCTGCCCTTAATACATTTATTAATTTATATCCCAACTCTGGCCTTTTTACACATTTTTCAGGGCAGTAAAATTCTGAGTAAGACAATGTTTAAGAGCCAGCATAAACGACAAGCTGACAACAAAAACCTTAACAATTTTAAGCTTCCATTTCAGATTAATCACAGTTTACAATTACATCTGAATGCTAAAACTGAATACAGTGGTACCTTGGGTTAAGAACTTAATTCGTTCCAGAGGTCCTTTCTTAACCTGAAACTAATCTTAACCTGAAGCACCACTTTAGCTGCCGCCGCGCCGCCAGAACACGATTTCTGTTCTCATCCTGAAGCAAAGTTCTTAACCCGAGGTAATATTTCTGGGTTAGCGGAGTCTGTAACCTGAAGCGTATGTAACCCGAGGTACCACTGTACAAGAATGACAGCTGAATACTAAAACTTAACTATGGTTTGCTTAAACAAACCTGATTTTGGAATTATGTTGTGAAGTTGGATTGTTCCATAAAGCAGTTAAGGTTAACCAGTTTGTCTGCCGAGGTTTGGGCAACACAACAAGCTGCGGTTGATCAAAAACAGAAGGAAAAGTTTCCAAACTCTTCCTCATGGTCACACTGCAGGAGGAAGGAAGGAGCACACGAGCCCAAGGCTAACCTAGACATGCTCTTGTAGTGCTAAAGGAGGGGTGAGGAATCACTTCCAGTCAGAAGGGCTGATCCAAGAGGCAAACCCTACACAGGCCACCTTCAGCAATAGGATGGGACTGGAATGAACCCATCAATCACCTGTAATCATACCACATCAAACATGAGGAAGATCAGAATGATCTGCCCAAAATGGCCTGGTGGGTTAATTTCAGAGGCTTCATAGGAATAATGAGGTCTTTTCTCAGGCTGCTGCCAGCAACTCCTGGCTGGTTGCCCAGGAACGTACAAAGCCAAGGGAATGTTTCTTACCATCCTATTTTTATTCAGTATTTACAGAGCGAGGCTATAGAACCCAGCCTTTTGGATAATGGCTTTGTCCCGAGTGAATCTCTACCTCCCTCTCTCCCACTTCCTCATTCGTCTCCTCCACGGGTGCTGCTACGTCTCCCCTGTCTTTGAGCTCTTTGCTCTCCTACTTTCACGCTTGCCGGGTTCTGGGAGAGGGGGGTCTGGAATGCTTTCTAAAGACGCTGTGTCCATCAGCTGTTTTCTCCTCCTCCTCTCCCATTATTTCTCAACTTCCCCCCTCATTTACCTCTGAGCTGCAACCTCCCTCAACCCCCCCTGTTGTAAATCAAAACTGTCTTCCTCTTCCTGCTCCCTGGGTCAGGATGGGGAGGCAGCCTCCACCATTCCTCCTCTGCCCAGGCCCTGACATCTGTGGCCTGGAAGTTCCCCACTATAATTTAGCATTGCATCTGAATTAGCCTGGGGAAATTTTTCAATTAAAAGTTACACTAAAAAAACAACCCCAAACCAGTTCAAATCACATTGCAGTGGATTATAGAATGTCCAGATTTAGTTACATATTCCAAAAGTGACGGCAGAATACAGTGGGTTTACAGAATAAACTTTTTCTAGTTGGCAAAAAAGTGAATCTCTGGTAGAAATGCTAATGTAGTTTATCACTGAACATCTGCATGTTAGATTACATTTCAGCTTGATTTTTTCCTTGTGTCAAATATTAAAAACTGATTCTCTTAAGAAATAAAATAAATAAATCCAGACTATTGTGCAGTCATCTTAATTTTCTGAAGCCAGTACTTCTACATCCTTAGAAGTCAACGGGAGGTTCAACATTTTCATTTTTATCACAGCATTTTGCGGGCTTTTCTTTCAGCAGTCTGCCTCATTTCACAAGGAATACTAGTACCTGATACAGAACAAACGTAAGAGATAACTCAATTCTATCAGATCAAGAATCCACAAAAGCAGTTGCCAATGGTAATGACAAATTTTCTTTCTGACCACCATTTGCTCCTAGAAGCCCAGAGCAAAGAAATATATACTTCCCACAAATTCTCCACACAGCAGAAAAGGAGGGATCTCTTACATCATGCTAGGTGAAAGAGAGACACCCAAGGACCTCTTCTGAAGGCCGGCGGGGGGCAAAAGTCTTTGCTCCCCCCCGCCTGCCTTCAAAAGCCATCCGGGATAGCGGAGAAACACGCTGCGTTTCTCCACTCTCCCGGGAAGGCAGGCAGGGGGGAGCAAAGACTTTTGCCCCCCGCCTGCCTTCAGAAGAGGTCCCGGGGTTTTTCAAAATGCTGGCGGGCGGCAGCGAAGGCTTCGCTGCCGCCCGCCAGCATTTTAAGATCGCCCCGGACAGCGGAGAAGTCCTCCGCTGCCACGGGGTTTTTTAAAATGCTGGGGGTGGGAAGAAAAGCCCTTGTTCCCCCCCCCCCCAGCCTTCAGAAGAGGTCAGGGGACAGACTGTCCCCGGACCTGGTCTGAAGGCGGTTTCCATAGGAACGCATTGATTGATTTTCAATGCATTCCTATGGGAAACCGTGCTTCGCAAGACGAAAAACTCGCAAGACGAAAAAAACTTGCGGAACGAATTAATTTCGTCTTGCGAGGCACCACTGTACTTGGGAGTAAGTTTCCTTTACCTCAGTGAGGCTCAATTTCACCATCATCAAACCTTTTATTGGCATCACATACAAACATCCAAAACAAATCAATACAGAATTACCACTTCCCCAGTGGCACAAAATATTTGCTAAAAGAAAGGAAGCAGAGCAGTCTATCGTCGCATCTCTAAGTCTCCAGGGAGATCAGACGTCTGCAGTGTATTTCGACGACAAAAAACCAATTAGAGATATTTAGCCACTAACTTGGTGAGCTCCTGATGATTCCCCAGTAATAGAAAATGTATGAGTGAGGCTCAATTCTGAGTAGATATACACAAGATTGACCCATTTAACTCTACTTCAATTCAGCACTGATAAAGGATGCCAGTCTGAGAGCTAATCAGATGGTATGGAAGTTTCTGAATGCATTTTATCTTTTTTCCTGGAGTTTTTTTTTTTTACAGTTGTAACTCCTTATTGTTGTAAACTGCTTTGAACAGGCTTTGCCTGGAGACGTGAAATATAAATATTTAAAAGAAAATAGTCAACCTGATATACTGACAAGATAAAAAAAATCCAATAAAAAAATTAATGCAGGCATCGCTCCCACTTCTGTGTGACTGCACAGTGCTGGGAAAGAAAAAAATAAATTCAAACCAGGAAATGGCGGGGGAGAGTCCTCATGGCTTGTGAAGAGACCATCTCTGGAGCCCAAAGAGGATGACAACGAGGGCAGAGGAAGCCCCAAAGAGACTGGAGGTGCTGCAGGGCTTTGTTTAGACTGCTCAGCCTCCCCGCCTAACAGCTGGTGTGCAAGGAAGCGCAGCAGTAGCCACTTTTCAGAGTGTCCTCCAGTCTTCAGCCAGCCCCAGAGCTTAAACTCTAGTTGAACAAAGAGATGTGTGTGGAGAGAGAGAGAGAGAGAGAGAGAGAGAGAGAGAGAGAGAGAGAGCTGGAGAGCAGGAACCGCCCTGGGACCTGTGGGTATAGGGCAGTATACAAAATTAATTAATTAATTAATAATTTTAATATTAATTAAAAACTGGGCATTTAGAGGGTTCTCCCCACTTATGCAATTTTTGCTTATATGCACAAAGGCCCAGAACATTAAGTGGGGGGGGGGGGGATGACTGTACACACAAGGCAAGCTAAACTTAATTTGCTACTTAAAAGAACATAAAATGCATCAAATGCTCTTGTTGTTCAATCTTTATTGGTTACCCATTTAACCACAGTTTTAATTTAATGTGCTGGTTCTTACCTTTGAAACTGTTGGGACCTGAACAACTTAAGAACCACCATGACAACATTATCTAGCTTCGGTTCCCCCATCTAACTGAGGTGTGAGAGGTAAGTACAAGAGGCAGAGTTTTCCCAGTCTGTTCTCCAGCGACACAGGTGGCGCTGTGGTCTAAACCACTGAGCCTCTTGGGCTTGCTGATCGGAAGGCCAGAAGTTCAAATCTGCACAACGAGGTGAGCTCCTATTGCTCTGTTCCAGGTCCTGCCAGTTTGAAAGCATACCAGTGCAAGTAGATAAATACGTACCACTGTGGCAGGAAGGCAAACGGCATTTCCATGCATCTGGCACTTGGCACAGTGTTCCTTGCACCAGAAGCAGTTTAGTAATGCTGGCCATGTGACCCTGAAAGCTGTCTGTAGCTTTCAGATCCCAAGATGAAAGTTTCAAGTAGCTCTTAGAAATATGAAATAATAAATACATTGTTCAGATTTTTAAAAAATCATATTAAATCATTTTAAATTTTAAAACTTAACTTTAACATTTAAAGCAAGCCCATCACGTGACATATCATATTAAAGCCTATGAAGTTTTGAAGAGATTGGTATTTTTAGTTTTGAAATGTCTGAATTCTGGGCTCAGCTTTTAAGGATTTTTGCATGGCAAAAATAGTCATTTTTAAAAAAGTTCAAATGAAAACAAGATGAAATAAAAATTTTTTAATTTAGATTTAAACTTAGTTTTGATCCTTCAACAAATGTACAAAATTTTAAGAAAACTGGATGATATGAGGTATGTACGCAGCTGTTGAGGATGGGCTGTTTCCCCCCCTGCTGTTTTGTAGGTTTATAATGCCCATTTTACATTTTCTATCCCACCTATTTTTCTGAGAAGACTGTAATGAATACAGAATAAAAGTAAACTGTCTCTAAAAAAAATACAGTAGACATTAAAAATAGTATACAAACTGTTTTAAAAATTGCAGCAGCACAAAACTGAGCCAGCAAAATTATACAATTAACCACTCTACAGCTGCCTAGTGCAGCAAGGTACTCCATAGCATACAAGTCACAATAGAAAATGTCCTATCTCCAGTTGACACCAATGTACCTACTGAGGTGTAAAGATCTAAGAATGTGGGGAGGAACATATGCAAAGAGAAAGTTCCTAAACTACCCCAATATATTAAGGGCTTTCAGGGCAAGTTCAGTAAAAATCACAGAAAACCAATGTGATAGAATCAAAGCTCCCATCAACATTCTGCTCTAACAGAAGTTTCCAAATGCTTTTTAATGGCAGACTCAACATACAGCTTGCTATAGTGATCTGATCTAGAAGTCAATACAGAATAAATGACTGCAGCAAGGTCCATCTTTTATCAGGAAGGGTTGCAGTAGGTGTACCAGCTGAAGCAGGAAAAAGGCATCCTTTGCCACACATACATCAAACAGGAGCACTGCTTCAAGGAGCATCCCCAAGCTACCCACCTGCTATTTCAGGAGAGTGCAGCCTCATTCAGAATTTGATGTAAACCCAACAGTCCCATCTACCAACAGTACTTCTGTTGTACCAGGCCAATGCCCATCTAGTCCAGCATTCTGTTCTCACAGTGGCCAACAAGATACCTGTGGGAACTCCAAAACCAGGACCTGAGCACAAAAGTGGTACTCAGAAGCCCTGTTGGCTTCTGCCAGCCATGACAAAAGAGGGGGGGTGAAAGGTTTCTTTCTTTTCTGCTGTAGTAGCTCCAGACAGAGGCTCCTTAGGGATCTGTGGGGCTTTGGATCCAGTAAATTCAAAGCCTCTGGTGCCCTGCCCCAAAACAATCCATTTCACTGGCTACTGTGAAATATAGCAGTCTTATCACATCACCCACCAGAGGCATTCTTCTCCATCAGCAAAGAGACAATTACACATCATTCTAACTCCCAACACCAGTCACCAGCATCCAGGAGACTAGAACTGTAGCCTAATGAGATTTTAATTTCTCCAGTTTGAAAAAAGTGGGGAGCTGAAAACTGAAGATGATCACCATTGTGATAAGCAAAGGACATTTATACCATGAGTTTAGAAACCACCATGTAGAGGAGACGTGACCATTATCATACATAAACAACAAAATATCGTTTTTAGATTGTAAGTGTGTTTAGTAAATGAACATTACTACTTCACAATGAAGACATGGCAACAAATTTGGATAATTTAACATCGTAAAATATAGCAAGAATGGGCAACTAGATTTGTGGGTTATGTTTTAATTGTTTTTGGAAACCAAAGGTGCACCAACCAAAGCCAGGCACATATGCAAGATGATGGCTTGGGAAAGGAGTAAATTACTTATTGGTATAATTTAACTATGGGGACGCAGGTGGCGCTGTGGGTTAAAGCCTCAGCGCCTAGGACTTGCCGATCGAAAGGTCGGCGGTTCGAATCCCCGCGGCGGGGTGCACTCCCGTTGCTCGGTCCCAGCGCCTGCCAACCTAGCAGTTCGAAAGCACCTCCGGGTGCAAGTAGATAAATAGGGACCGCTTACCAGCGGGAAGGTAAACGGCGTTTCCGTGTGCGGCTCTGGCTCGCCAGAGCAGCGATGTCACGCTGGCCACGTGACCCGGAAGTGTCTCCGGACAGCGCTGGCCCATGGCCTCTTAAGTGAGATGGGCGCACAACCCCAGAGTCTGGCAAGACTGGCCCGTACGGGCAGGGGTACCTTTACCTTTTACCTTTATAATTTAACTATACATCTAGTTATCACACATCAGGGTCTGTTAACAGCTAAATTCAGGGGAACTGTCTTTGTTCCAACAAACGGAAGTCAGAAAACTGTTCCAATCTACCAAATTTCCAATCTATCTCTTGCCCACCCCTGCTATGCAGTAATACTGCAATTTATGCACACTCAATTGACAGCAGGTCCTACTGAATTCAGTGGGACTTGATTCTGAGTAAACATGTATAAAGAGCACGTTGCAAGCATCACAGTAATTTGTCCATGAGCCAGGACAAAATTATTGCCAAATATGACAGTAGTGAATATTATTTCTGGCATGATCAATGAACAGAAATGAGTAGAGCTGCAGCAATCATACTGTTTTGCATGTAATCACAATTTATATAAATATTACCCAGGGAAAGCTCTGCCATACAGCAGGATGAAAGAACCTACTTAAGGCAACACCAGCACTAACAAAAGACCCAGAGAGTCTTCTGTATGGTGACCAACACTTCTAGTACAGTATCTCCTACAAGAAAGGATTTCATCACATCCAATAAAATGCTTCCTTTGTGTACAAGACACACACAGCCTTAAGAGTTGATATTTTAAAAAGGTAAAGGACCCCTGACAGTTAAGTCCAATCATGAACGACTCTGGGGTTGCGGCGCTCATCTTGCTTTACTGGCGGAGGGAGCCGACGTTTGTCCACAGACAGTTTTTCCGGGTCATGTGGCCAGCATAACTAAGCCGCTTCTGGCAAAACCAGAGCAGCGCACAGAAACGCTGTTTACCTTCCCGCCGGAACAGTACCTATTTATCTACTTGCGCTTTGACGTGCTTTCGAACTGCTATGTTGGCAGGAGCTGGTACTGAACAGCGGGAGCTCACCCGAACCGCCAACCTTCCGATCGGCAAGCCCAAGGCTCAGTGGTTTAGATCACAGCGCCACCTGCATCCCTACAAGGGACATTATCTGCTAGTAAAAAGAACAACAAAAAACAACAACCCGTGGACCAGAAATGCAGCAGGCGCCAGAAGAGGAATGGAGACTTATCTGCCTCTTCTATTAGCCCAATTGATTTATATGCTACATGTGCAAAAGCGGGCTTTGTCTGTTGTGCCTTCAGCATAGAAATGTGGTGGGCTGGTAGCAAAGCCAATGATCGCCTTGTCCTTTTGCCACCAGCACCCCCTTTCCATACCTGCAGGGAGGAGCTTTGTTTTCTGCAGATCCTGCAGGAAAATGCAGAAGTCTGGCAGAGGAGGACTGATCACAGCATCCTCGTCTGCCAGCTTGTTTGGTTTCTGGGCTGGTCTGAGTGGAAGGGATTTCACTCCCTACAGCCAGCACAGAACCTGAGCAGGTAGAGAAGTAAAGAGCAACTTATCTGTCCTTATTCCACCAGGACATACTTTCATACTTGCTAAATATGATGAGGGTTCAATACCAAGTAATGATAGAAGCTGAGCTAGCAGAGAAAAGGCAGATTGACCTGTCCCTCAGGCCCTGTCATTCTGTTTACTCACTTGAATGCATTTTTACATATCATTTTAGGATATAATCCTGGGTACAGGGACTATATTGATCCTGATCTTTGTAAACCATTCTAGAAGGCTTTTCAGCTAAAGAATGGAGTAAAAATTCCTTAAATAATGAATTCTATGTGATCATCATATGTAGCAACCAGGTAAGTAAATACAAATTCCTGTTAATTTTCATGAACACAATTCACAGTGTTCTCTCATAACCAAAACACTATCTGATAGAAGTCAAAATAAATAACTAAATCACAGTTTATTCTACCAAAATAATACAGTGTGACAGTTGTGTTTATGAAGAGATGGGTGAGGAATAAAGTAAACAGCCTTCATTTTGTGCAATGAAATTTTACATGGCTTCTTGGTGAACTGTTTGCAGATGTCACTTCCTGCTCAATATCAACTCTCTCCCTGAACACAAAGGTTTGCTTGCTTGCTTCAGGTAGCCAAACCAGATCCTCCATTTCCTGGGAAGCAGACTTTTGTCCAATCCTCTGAAACCATGACACTGAAAGTTACATACATGATAAATATACAGAAGGTAGGGGTACTTGTACGCCTCGAGAATTTTTAGAATTACATTTTGTTCTGTGTTTTTAACGTTTTTTACAGTGACCACTGCCAGGGATAATGTTCAAAAGATCATGGGGAGGTCAATGTCAGAACCCCATAAGCTTCAGAGACTGAACACAAAAGCTACATTTAGGGAACAGAAGCACAGAATAAAAGCATGTGTGATCTTTTAACAGGTGGGACAGCGCTCTCCCCTTAGAAGTACAGTATGGACGTGTGCAGTGTGATCCGATCAATATGTGTCTTTAGAGTGCGACCCCCACAGGCTTACTCGGGAGTAAGTCCCACTGAACTCAATGGGAGCGCTTCTGAGTAGACCTGCCTAAGGCTGAGCTGTCAGAGATAATTCCCACGGAGGGTCAGTGAGGATCGCACCTGGCAAGGGCTTCCAGCCACCCCCGCGCACCATGCCCTAGCCAAGAATACCATACCGTGTGCGCCCCCGACCCCTGGAATGAGTTGAGACCGCGTGTGACCCCCGGCCCCCAGAATATTTCCCGGCCTCTTCCGAAGCCGCGGGGGCGGGGATGGCAGAAAGCGAGCCCGGCAGAAGCCTGAGGCCTACCGAGGCTTCGGCGAAGTGGAGGGGAAATGGTGGCAGAGGCCGCTGGGGCGCCTGGCACGGAGACACCGGCCGCAATGCCTGGCCCGCCGGCCGGCCAGGTAGAGGCGCCGCCCGCCCGAAGGAAAAGAGAGGAGAAGGCCGCAGCCTCCGCCCTATTGTTCCCCGCCACCCGCCCACCGGGGAGACTCCCGCTTACCTCACGGCGGTGGCGGCGGCGGCGGCGGCGGCAGCTCCTCTCAGCTGCGGGCCACGGACGGGGCCGTCGCGCCCTCCTCCTCCTTGTCCACCAGCAGCAGGAGCCGGCCGGCCGCGGCCTTCCCTTCCGCCCTCCGGCCCTCTGCTGCTGCCACGGCCGCCTCTGCAGCAGGGGCCATCTTGGGCGCCTCTCCGCTCGCCTCAGCAGCAAAGCCCTGCCTCGCCTCCAGGGCCGCCGCTAATGCATCGCTCGCTCGCCCGGCAGCCGCCCGCCCCTTCCTGCTCGGCGGCAGAAGAGGGGCGGAGCGGACCCGCCAGGCGCCGCGGCCTCGCCCTCCATTTATAGATGGAGGGGGGGTGGAGATATAGGGGGCGTGTGGATATAATCTGTGAGGGGGCCAGCAGAGGAAACCTTGGTTTACCAGTTGCGGTAGAAGTATTGTTCCGAAATCCAAAGAGCCACAACGGCATGCAGCTGAAGACTGGAAGGAAGAGTTGCTATGAAATGCTCTTTATTTTAGAAAATCCCCTTCTACGTAGAGATTAACTTTCAGTGCTTTACTTTCAGGCTGAAATACAGCGCATACTTTCCTGCCTTGTGAAACCCGGTCAACATGCATGAGCTTGGACTGCAATGCACGTCAGAGTGTGTAGCTACGCTTTTTTTATTGTACTCGTGTCTACTGCTGGTAAGTCACCCCGAGTGCAGGATCCAGTAGCAAGGCAGCTTAAAAATAACAGTAGTTGCTGTAGGAAAAGACTCAAGGCTCCCGGTGCAAAGATTGATTACATGTGCTGATTCAGGTGCAGAGTCATACTGAACATACTATCATGAACAACAAAGAGTCTTGTAGCACTTTAATAACTAGGATGAACATTGCCAGCTAGCCTTAGTGTCGCTCTATACCAGGCATAGCCAAAAGGATAAAGCAGCTGCTCTTTATTTCAGATCCCATGGCTCTTAGCATCCCCAGTCTTGAACCATGGCGCAAGGATCCATGCATTTCTTCTGTCTGAAAGATGGCTTCCCAGCCTGAAATGATAATAAAATGTCAACTAACAGCAACTCTAATTAGCTGCATTTCCTTCTTGAGTACCTTGTGTAAGAGAGACACACATGCTTTGTTTGACAGCTAGCTGCAATTTCCAAAAGGGGAATAATAGAAACTTGAAAATCACTTCCCAGCTCTGTTTGCTTGCTTTGGAAGTACAGTATACATGAAGCATTAAAAGACAAGTCACAGAAGGTAAAAGCATCTTAAAGCTATGAGACACCATCAGGCCTAGGAAAATAAAAAGGGCACCACTCTGGAGTCAGCATTCCACAGCTGAGTAGCCACCACTGAAAATGCCCTTCTACCTACCTGGCAGGGCCATTTGAGATGAGCTTTTGAAGGAGATCCCAGCAATTAGACAGGCACATGTGGAGAGAGGTAGTCCATGAAGCACCCTGCTCACAACTGCAAAGGGCCTTTTCCACGTCCAATTGAAGGTGTTTGATATTCCCCCGTTGGCTGTGAGCCAGGAGAGCTGCTTGATCACCAGAGTGGTGTGATTCATACAATCCAGTCTCAGCAGTCGGTTGGCTACTTTCTGAACCAACACAAATTTCCAGAACTTTTTAAAAAGCAACAGCACACACAATACTTTGCAATAGTCCACAGAGGAGATTACCAAGGCATGAATTGCTGAAGCAAGACTACTTTGACCAGGTAGTGCCATAGCTGGCAAAACTTCCTAAGTTGGGGAAAGGTACTCTGGGTTACAGAGGTGATTTCTGCCCATTAGAAAAATGGATGAATGAGCACACCCACCCACCCTCAGGTGATGAACATGGTTCTTTTAGGGGAAATTACAGCCCTTTAGAACAGGATTAATCCCTTTTACCTGGGTAGTCAAACTTCCCACTAGCAGTTCCTCTGTTCTGTTTGGGTTGAGGGCATGATCAGCCATTGCTGCGGGACCAAATTAATGCCTGAGAAAGCCAAGAGGACATAGATGGGGACAGGGGGAGGAAAGAGAAAACTAAAAAGGCTATGAAGAAGGGCAGAAGAGGAAAGGAAAGCAAGAAAGGGAACCCAGAAAAAAAATACATTGAGGAGTGTAAAGGCAGGGGTTGGAAGGTAGCTTTATTGTGCCAATGCTACAATGCTTTTTCCTAATTGCTTTGCAGCTATCACCTAGTAAAGGATAGTGTTATGAGTTTGGAGTGTGTGCACCTTAAACTGGGTGCTAGACCCCTCTCATCCCTGCATCTAGCAAGTGTTAAAATAATAGCCAGACTAGCCTTGGGGTGGGGTGTAAGGAGAACAAAGGAAGGGGCTCTGTGATAAATGGCAAATGGGTGGGGCCCCTGGAATCTTGCACCATTTGGAGATTGGGGTGGCATGCAACAGTATCAATAATTAACACTCCTTCCCTTTTGTGGCAATGGTGACACCCAGGCTAAGGGTGGCAACCTAGGAAACAAAATATCAAAGGTTAAACACAAAAGCCTAGGTAAGAAACAGCAGAGAAGGTGCAACATGTAATTGCCTGAGGAATCACCCTCCCTGGGAGCAAGTACCGTACTTATCTCTGAACCTGCATACATAGAGTCTAGTTAGATTACGTGCCATAAAGGAAAAGTTGGACTCATGAGAGAGGGTAACTCAGTGACTAGTTGGTAAGCCAATAAGGGATATAACTTTAGAATGTTTCTATTGGACAAGATTGCAGGATGCCCCAACCCACTTGTAAAAGCAATGGGCAATACAGTGGCACCTTGGTTATCAAACGTAATCCATTCCGAAAGACTGTTCGACTTCTGAAACGTTCGACAACCAAGGTGCAATGGGCAGTTAGCAAATTCCATTGAGAAAATGGAGAAATGCACCTTGGAAGCTGTTAAACTTCGGAGGCGCATTCAAAAATAGAAGAATTCACTTCCGGGTTTTTGGCATTCAGGTTCTGAATTGTTCGGCTTCCGAGACGCTAAAAAACTGAGGTTCCACTGTACTGTGAAGAAAACTTAGTATTTGCCACCGTCACCATCACTGCCTCAGAGTGAGCACAACATTGAGTTTTTACTTGTGTAGATGAGTGATATTTCCAAACATAAAGCTATCCCCCAGCCACAGACCCACTAACAGTTTATTCACCTCATCACATACACACATGCCAAAAAAACTCCCAAGCATACAGCAGAACAAGCAATTACGCACCTCTGCACAATATGTCCTGTAGTTGTAGGTGAGTCAATGGTGAGTCATGGCCATAGGTGAGTCAATGGCCTCTATTCAGAATTAAGGAAGTCCACACGCCCAGACCCAGAACACATCCTGGATGTGCCTACAATGGAATTTACAATCAGTATGGGGGAATGGTAGTTCTGGGTGCTTTAAAAAAAATTCACTGGGATTTGGATACAAGTTCTACTCACAAACACAAATGTGGAAGACTGGTTTAAAGCCCACTCCCCGCTTTGTTTCCTAAGATGTGGCTATCAAAAGTCTAGCACAGGCATAGGCAAACTCGGCCCTCCAGGTGTTTTTGGGACTACAACTCCCATCATCCCTGACCACTGGTCCTGTTAGCTAGGGATGATGGGAGTTGTAGTCCCAAAACATCTGGAGGGCCAAGTTTGCCTATGCCTGGTCTAGCAGTTGTGCTGCCACAATGTGGGGAGGGAATAGGCTGATAAAGTCCCTGAAAATACAATTAATGATATTTCAAGTCGTATCAATCCACTGATTGCAACCCTCTCTAACCAGTGATCTCCTTAGCATAGCTGGGGTAGTGGTCAATTATGACAATAGAGGAGGGGGACTTTGTGCATTGTATAGCGGCACCATTGAGGAAACCCATTCTTAGGAACCACACATCAGAACAAATCGCCACCTCTGTTGCGAGGTCTTGACTGTGCTTTAATCACCATTGCCTTGGCCAACAGTGTTGTCTGGCTTGTTCCTTGTATTCACCTGCAATGCTGCTGGCTGCAACCTAGAAAGTAGAATCCCAAAGAGGATCCACATTGCATGTAACTCTACACTTTTTTCCTCTGTGTCCTGACTGTGCTGCAAGCATTGTCACAATTGTTTCTGCACTGCCAATTGGGGATAAGCATGTGTGTAACGTTCAGCACACCAAAATAATTGCTAGAAAAGCCAAATCTATATGGTCACATTCTATTAATTCTGTCCTGGATTTGTTAAGGTGCTGATTTAACATGAATAAATCCTCAGGCACATTTCAATATCATATTTTTTACTCTCATTTTACAGCCCAAATTTAGCCCTCAAATTTCAACAGCAAATTCCATATCTGAAATAGTAGTGTGCTATGTAATCTTCCACAACAAATTAAAACATACAATTTAATAATGTTACATCTTCGGATTTAATTTTTTTCCTGCAAGATACCTGTCATTCCCCACATTACAATCTTAAAAACCCATCCCTACAACTTTAAGTTGTAACAAGGGCATGATTTCTACACTGGGTTGCATCCAGCGCTGCACAAATGGAAGTTTCACCTGCCCTGTGGAACTTCCACCTCCGGAGCAGATTTTGTAAGTTTGCATGGAGTTGTAGGCAGTGCTTTGTCCTAGGAAAAAAAGGTGCCAGAACACCACCTCAGTCTCCAACCCAGATGCTGATGCCACCATCTTGAAACTGAAATCACGTGACAAGATGCTCCACCCACCCACTCAGGCTGCTTCAGACACCATTGTGCGCACCTTGCTGCTCTTCCCTGCTCAGGCCACTTCAGCTGCCCTCTGTGCATGTGCGCCTTGCTGCTCACCACTCGCCCCACTCCCCCTGCTCAGGCTGCTTCAGCTGCCATCCTGCACACCTTGCTGATCAAGGGACTTCCTTTGCTGGGTGAGCAGAATTCTTAGACAAAGTGAGGCCAAAAAATGGTGCTGGAACTGCGCTCCAGCACGTTCCCTCCGGTTGTAGGGAAAAGGAGGATGGAAGTTCCATTGCATGAGTGACAGACTGCCGCATTAGTGGAAATGCAGCAATGGATACAACCATTGTGCTTAAAAATAAGAAAAACACAGCATGTGCAGAATTCAGAAGTAAAACCCTTGTTCATCTTTAAAAGGCTTATAACTCATTCCCTTATTTTAATTTAATCTTTAAAGTAATGAGTAAGTCTACCCCCTTGGCTAAGATTTATTTTATATTTTATGTGCAGTTTTAGACCGGGTTAACGGTCTGGAAAAGGAATACAGTGGTACCTCTGGTTATGTACTTAATTCGTTCCGGAGGTCTGTTCTTAACCTGAAACTGTTCTTAACCTGAAGCACCACTTTAGCTAATGGGGCCTCCTGCTGCTGCCGCGCCGCCGCCACACAATTTCTGTTCTCATCCTGAAGCAAAGTTCTTACCCCGAGATAATATTTCTGGATTAGTGGAGTCTGTAACCTGAAGCATCTGTAGCCTGAGGTACCACTGTACAGACAGGAGTGTCCTGAGAGAGCTGAGTCTGAGCCAGGAGAGGGAGATCCTGGGGGGATGGCAGCCTCCCTGGGTGTCCGTCTAGCCAGGAGGGGAGAGTTCTTCTAGGTCCAGAAGACTCCCAGCCCAGTCCCAGGGGGTGAGGGGACCCTCATTTAGAAGACCTCCGGGGTGGGACGGCTAAGAGAGTGGGCAACGGAGGAGAAGCTGTGTTGAAAGTATTTAATGGTAATATCTCAGTGACAGAAACTGAGCTGAGCATTTTACTCTCTGTTCTAGAAACCTGAACATCTACCACCTGAAGCGTAACAGCTGATTTTTAGTAACTGAAGTTCAAGAAGAGCTGTGCCTATAGTGTTGTGTTTAAGCCTGAGTTAGTTAAAGTGAGCAAGTTAACTTCTAACTGAAAAAATGCATTTCCTGACCCACTTTGTTTCATAAACCATTTTTGTTTAATAAAACTTTTCTTGTTTGTTTATTTTCTGCTTGAGACTCCAGTCATTAAGTTTTCCCTCACACAAGTCCCCCACTAGATGATCTGTGGTAAATTGTGGGTGCACTATATTTAATGGGGGGCAGTTAGCAGGAGTGGATCCACCGCCTTATTAATGGGTGGTATTAAGTGGTAGGTCTGCTACAACATCTAATAAATTTAATAAGTAATAGTAATAATACCATAGAGCATTAAGCTTTTTATTATTCTTTGTCATGTTGCCCTTAAAAGTCCACCACTTCATAGCAAATTGTGGATGCTCAGCTGACAATCTGATGCCCTCTACTGTTGTAATTACGGAGCTATCCATCTGTAATTTCTGTAAGTTCACAGAAGTTTCAGAGCACTGCACAAATTCCTGTTGTCATCCTATTCTAAAATTCTGTAATATGCATTCTGGTCCTGTGCATATGTATAAGTAAGTTCACAGAGAATTTCAATATTTTATTTTATTTTATTTTATTTTATTTATTTTATTATTCATTCATTCATTCATTTATTTAGAAGGAAGGAAGGAAGGAAGGAAGGAAGGAAGGATGATATTGTCACATATTTGCAGTATTTATAGTTAGTAATGGATAAGAGTCAGGGACTGGTGGGATGCAGAGAAATGGTGGGAGGAACCAGCTGGGGAACCAGCAAGGAAATAAGGCTCCGATCTTGGGGATTGGAGAGATGTCCAGAATCAGGAGAGTGGGATGCGGGAGGCCAAGAGGCAGCGATGAGTCCAGCTGGTGAAGTCACAGTTGTCTCCCTCTCCTGCTGCGACAAGCTTCCCTCCCCACTAGTTTCCCAGAACCAGAAAAGGTATGAAGAGGGCAGAGGAGAAATTAGCATCACAGGCACAGTGTCAGATTGATTGGGGGAAACCCTGGAGAGGAGGGGACTTAGGCAGCTGTGAGAAGGTAGGGACCTTCAGTCGCCACAACTGCTTCCTAGGGGCAAGACTTACCAAATAAGAGTTGCTGTGCTCATTAGGTCTGACACTCCTGTGTAGATCCTGTTCTTTCTAATAAAGCGCCAAGTCCACTTACTTCATGTGTGATCTACTGCTGGCTTATTCCTGTCAATAAGCTTGAGCTCTTCTTGGACAATTTCAGAATCAACTTGGTATTAGCAAGCTTTATTGGTGAGTGTTCAGAAAAAGCTCATCTGTTTTCTCATAACTCTTACCAACATGTTGGTGTATATGTGCTGATGGTGTTGTGTGCATATGCTATGGCAGAGAAGCACAGCTTTCCACCTTAAACCTTTGTGCATCACTCTTTCTTATAAACCTTCTGGCGAAACCCTACAGCTGCCCATCACTAGCATTAGAGCATTAAATGTTACTGCCATTTTGAACATCTTGTGTTTGTGTGCCAGGCCAGACCTGTAGGTTCAGCTCCATGCCTCACACCTGACCCATATCCATGTGCCCTGCAATCAGGGTTAGGTGTGGTGCTAGCAATTTGGAAGTGACCTAGATTGCTGTCGGTAAAGCAGAGCTGTATTGAGCTCTCTTGTTTAATGAGGAATTGTTAATTCTGCTACCGTTCTCCATCTCCAGCAGAAGCCAGAGCAAGCATGTTTAGGACTGGCTACTAGAAGAAATGTTCTGTTGTGAATGTTTTAAAATCAATGAGAAAATAAAAATTTAATAGTAACAAAAAAGTCACAAAAGACTACAGATATGGATACAAAGAGGCAGTAAACTGACTGACACAGTTGCTTCCACATGGTTCAGTTTTATTTCTCATGCATTCCAAAAAGAACAAGGATACAGACTACCTGCGTCCCATTGAAATCTATGGAAAGACACTTTTATTTAAACAGTGTGACTGCCAAATTTAACCTTTTCTAGTATAGTCAACGCTATAATTGTCTCCAACTCAGTGTACTATTGAGAATGGAAGGAGTTCTGTTTTTCATTGTTATAGCTGAAAAATTAAAATAAACAGATTTTTTAAAAGGAAGAAAATCCTCAAATCTCCTCAGGGAGGAATTTCCTCAAAGCTCCATGACTTTAACAAGTTCCTTGACTCCAGCTTTTCATAGCCTAGCTCAGAGTAAGTCTGTAATCTTGTGTAATAATTCAGAAGTAAACCCCACTTAACTCAGTTAGAATTCTTTCAAACATGATGCTACACATCTCCCTCTTTTCCCCATAATTTACTAGAATCCTCTTTATCATTGTTTGCAGTTACAGTGATTTGGGGGTAGAATATAAGTACTTTAACTGCATAGATAACGCTAGGAGTAAACTCCTAACGATCAAAAGCTGTTTGACAATGCCTTGGGACTTGGTGAGGTATTTTGAGCTGAGACCAGGAAACCGTGTGTCAGGGATTCTGTAACTGCATACAGCATTGAGCGAGGGGTTAGACCAGATGACCTCCAAGATCCCTTCCACCTGTATGATTCTACCTACTGGAACTGTGTGAACTCCAACAGGTAGAGTATGTGTCAATGCCAGAATTATGTGGGCAGGCTCAATTGCATGGCTTTTCCCCACCTGACTTTTGCCTGTTATGAGGACACACACCATGTGAATCGGGTGCTTATACAGTGGTTCCTCTGGCTATGAAGTTAATTCGTTCCGGAGGTCCGTTCTTAACCTGAAACTGTTCTTAACCTGAGGTACCACTTTAGCTAATGGAGCCTCTCACTGCCGCTGCCACATGATTTCTGTTCTTATTCTGGGGCAAAGTTCTTAACCTGAGGTACTGCTTTCTGGTTAGCGGAGTCTGTAACCCGAAGTGTTTGTAACCCAAGGTACCACTGTACTTATAACTGCAGAAGCAGCAGCAGCAGCATAGGATTGCACCACAGAGAAATAGCTCTCACACCACCTAAAGAGCCAATATATATTTCACACAAGCTGACTAATAATATGCACACCCCAACTGAGGAAGGAAATCAGTGAGTTACGTTTCTCTTAATATCCCTTGAGACAGGAGCTTGAACACAGCACACAGTGCATAGCTAAACTGTCAAGTCCATGCCCACAAGATGTAGTGATGGCCATCAATCTGGATGGCTTTAAAAGAGGATTGGACAAATCCATGAAGAAAAAAACTGTAACTGAGTACTAGCCATGAGAGCTATTTTCTATCCTGCTGTCAGAGGCAGAATGACCCTGCATACCAACTGCTGAAAATCACTCAAGTCCTGTTTGCGAGCTTCCCATGGGCATTTGGTTGGCCACACTGAGAACAGGATGCTGGACTAGACAGGCCTTTGGTCTGATCCATAAAGGACTCCTCTTATGCTCTAAATTTTGTCTCTGTAAGACTGGTGGGTCAAAATTTCACACATATAAACTATTTATAAAGCAACATCACCACTTTTATGTAATGCCACTACGGTTTGAGTGTGTGGGGGATCAAACACTAGGTACAGTACTTACAAATAATAAAATTTTAGTTTGACAGTGGAACAGGCTCCCACAAGAGGTGGTGGGCCTCTTGCAGGTTTTTAAGCATAGGGGTTGTGTAAGATATTGTTTAAATTCCTGCATTGCAGGGGGTTGGACTACAAGACCCTCATGATCCCTTCCAACTCTGCCATTCTATGATTCTATTCTTTCCTCTGTATGGGAAGCAAAATTTAAATGTTTATTTTGAGCAATCTATTTTGTTTGAATATCCACAGAAAGGTTTAAAACATAACAAAAATGTAACCATGTAAATATATTTTAAATAATGCACATTTTAGGTAGGTTTGTCTTATGACAAAGTTTAAAGCTTGTTAATAGTCCAAGAGTTCATGCAGAGCTGCTACATTTAAAAAAATTGCAATTTAAAATAATACAAATAACTGTAGGGGCACTTCCGAGGTGGCCTCTAGTAAATAAGTCTGAAATTGTTTTTATTTTGTAGCAATTGCCTTCCTGTGCATAATATTTAGCCCAATTATTTTACACAGGTCTAACCTCAAATCAGGTTTGATCAAATTGGGATTAGTGTGCACCCCACCTCTAATTTACATAAGAATGCTTACTTTGCATTGATGGGACAAATACAAATTTAAAATCAATTTTAATTTTGGGATTATGTTGATTACTTGTCCTAAACAATTACAGTTGGGGGAAATGGTAAGTCTGTGGTATTTTTAGGTTATGGGATACTATAATGAAATTGTCAGGATCACAATTTAAGGTCCAATTTAAAAAACCAAAACAAAACTACCCATAAATTTCATTTCAGATCCATCAGGTTATATTATAAATACAGTACAGTACTCTGATACTTAAAGGGCAGGCAACCCCACCCCTTATCAGCTTCTGTAATACTGCAGGGTGCAAAGTAAGTTTATATCTACAGTAAAATAAAATGCAATATTGCTGGATCTGGGGGGTTCTAGAGAAGGGCTGAAAGCTGTGCAACCATGTAGCCAGCGTTGCTTATTAGACAGAGCAGCCACATTCCTAGGCTGGGTATTTTTCTGGAGTGGAGGAGGCACATGGTGCCAACCAGTTCCCACCCTCCACTCCCTAGTGGAGAGACTGTGAGGGCCGGTCCAGAAGAAGAGAAGGACAGTAACCTTTATTCACACTCTCACCTGCAAAGAGTGTGTTAACTTAATCATTATGTACGTTGAACAGAATATTATTTTTTTAGCCCGTTTGAGGCTTTTAATTTTGTTAGTTCTTTTAGGTTTGTTCCTGACCTTTAGGATTTTCCTTCTGGTTGGACAGTCAATGGAAAATCAGTTGCTATATAAAGGACTAACTAAGTGATTGGAAACTAATTGTGGAAAACAGTTGGATTTCCCCCCTGGTTGCTGGGGCTGGATTTTCTCTCCAGAAACCATGAAATCCACGAAAAAGGGCCTCCTACTGAGCTGCACACATTGGGAACCTCAGAAATTATCTCTGAGTTGTAGCCAACCAGCCAGGTAACTGTAAGTGTGCACAGCAGTGTTTCTGTTCTACTAGGGCTGTTTTCATCCTTTGCCACAAAGTACTAAAAAAAGAGGGGGAAATAGTCACCAAGAGAGTAAAGGATATATATGTTTTTTCATATTACTTTAAATTATCCCTTCAAATCACCCTTTGGCAATAAACATCCAATCCTGCTATACTCATCATAACAACTGCAAAATAAGCAAACCCTTACTTCCTACTTCAGGCAAACTAACATGTTTCCTTATCACTGGCTTGGAAGAAAGCACAACTGAAAATGGTGAGCAAATGTAAGTCCAAAGGGTGGTGTCTAACTCTAGTCCATAATACAAAGTTGTCATATTTAACCCTTTAAGGGTCACATGCACAGGCTGTTTTTTTCATGATAACTTTGCTCATTTAATTCAGTTTTCCCCCAATCCATGGATAATGTGGTCAGGGGAAAAATATAGTATATAATTGCATGTCACCCAATTACAGGTATAGGGAACTGCATTGTATCAAAGTGTGCATGTTATTTTCAACTGTGTGGTGATATTTTGCTGGGAGCAATTCCAGGACACTCCCTGTGTGAGGCACTTCTTAGTGGGCTGCTGGTGGGGCTGGCATGACGCACACATGAAAATTAGCCGCATACATGTCAAGACATACCTAAGCGTGTGCCCACAGTGGAGCTCAGGTTTATGGAACTCAGAGAGGGTGGCTACTGATGAGGCAGGCATCTCACACACACCCCACCCCCATCAATTTTTTGCCCACTGTTTTGTGCAAATCTGGTTTGTGGGAATACTTGTATCGCAAAAATAAAAAATTGGCCACAGGCACAACTAAACAAATACCTGTGTGCTTGCTCACAACGGATCTCAAGTTTCTGAATTTTTTGGGGGGAGTAGAAAGGTAGTAACTGAGGGGAGGGCACAACACACAACGTGAATACATCCCATCAAGCAGTGCCTGCTAGTGTGAACAGAAAACATTGATACAGAGTTCATCTAAAAGTGCTAATGTGTGGATGAATGTGCACAAAAACACAGAAAAATCAGATATGTGCACCCACTAGCTCATGAACATGCTGGTGTGTTCTTTGTTGTTGCTGTCATGCATCTCTCTCTTGGGATAAAGTCAAACCACTATGAAGTGATCTGCCCGGGTGCATGCCTGGGCAATGTGTATGGGGGTCCTGGGCTGCCCAAACAAGACCCCCGCTCTTGGCCTTGCTGATGTGGTCCAAAGGAAAGCAGAGCAATACTTGGGCACCAGCTTAACTGCAGGAGTTGCCAAAAGGAGGCATACAAGGCACCATCCAACCATCTTAAGGACTCCACTCTGGATTTGTGTAGGGTTACTCCTGAGCCCTTTCCTCTCCCAAAGATGTCCTGCAAGGCAGTGGAGATTTTGGATTAGTGTTCTCATTCTCTTAGATGGGCTACTTTCCCAGGTTGGTGAGCATTCTTAAGGAAATCAGCCCTGAGTGCTCACTGGAAGGACAGATCGTGAAGCTGAGGCTCCAATACTTTGGCCACCTCATGAGAAGAGAAGACTCCCTGGAGAAGACCCTGATGTTGGGAAAGATGGAGGGCACAAGGAGAAGGGGACGACAGAGGATGAGATGGTTGGATAGTGTCTTCGAAGCTACAAACATGAGTCTGACCAAACTGTGGGAGGCAGTGGAAGACAGAAGTGCCTGGCGTGCTCTGGTCCAGGGGGTCACGAAGAGTCGGACACAACTAAACGACTAAACAACAACAACATGTACCCCTCACTTCCCTCTGCAGCATATGCAGAAACCACGTTCTTGACTGTTGGACCACTCGGTCTTGTCTGCTCAATCCACTGGAGCCAGTCTTTGCATACTGTCCCTAACTCACCAAGGGTTTGAGACTTATCAGCCCCCCTCGCCTAGTTTAGCCAGCCAGTCAAAGCCATTCCCAGGGTGTGGCTGCTGTCGTATGTTGACAGCTTCTAGGAGCCACAGGTGAGAGCTGAGTGCAGGGTGGGGACCAAAGGTGGACAAACTACCCCAGAAGCATGACCCCCAGCAGAGGTACTAGCCTCTCCCCTAACACCCCATTCAAAGCCTTTATCTTCTATCTGCTCCTAGCAGCCATGGCAAATCAGCTTACTCTGATAAATAGCAGTTTCTGAGGTTGCCTGTCACTCATAAGTGATTCTGATTTGGGCGATGGCATCCTGTTGTCTTAAGCTGCATGGTGGGAGTAGAAAGAAACCATGTCCTCTCAACAGCTTGTTTTACAGGAACAAATTCTGTTTAATCTGGATGAAGCAATATAAGAAAAACCTGTTTAAAGTGAGCAGTGAGTAGTGAGGCAAACTATTCCCCCCCATCCTCATGTATTTAAAATATTGGTCTCTTTGGGTCAGCGATTCTGATGAAGGTTGTCCGTCTGTTAAGAACCTGCTTAAATTCAGAGAATTCTCATGTAATTTAAGAGGCAGCTTTTACAGGATCAATGTCTTATAGTCAAAGAGCCTGTCCCAATATATTTCCTTCCTGAGGAACTTGGCTATTTAAACATTTTGGCTATTTAAACATTTATAGTCTTGGCTATTTAAACATTTTCCAAAATAGTCTTGGCTATTTAAACATTTTCCAAAATGTTATGGCATCTCCAACTGCCAGTCTAATGAATGACTGGTGGGTCTTTGAAAGGGCACCAGTGAAGTGGTACTGGGCACTGTGTGGAGAAAAGTAATGTTAATCTATAATTGCTATACAATTAAAATATGTATATGTAATAATTACGAATGATATAATTAAATTGTAATTTCTTACGCTAATATTTTTAATCCGGTGTAGTGGAGACTGGAGCTTAAGTAAAAAAGAAATTTTTAATTTATTCTATTTAGTGGAAAAAAATCCTAAACTCTGATTCTGTTCCAATAATTCATAGCTTATGACTTCCAATTAATTTTTTTTATTGATTTGCCATAACACAGCAAAAGAAACAAAATTACTGTCATGTCAGATTATACTCTCAGTTCTGAGAATAAATGCAGCCAAACAAGGGAAGTACTTACAAGCATACCAGGAGAGAGAGAGAAATCGAAATCCTAAACTCAAAAGATTTGCTGGCTGGGCAGCATTTGCATAGAGGAAGCATAACCCGGCTAAGGGGGCTGGGTGCTTCTACACCAGCAGAAGCCCCCTGGAATGCCAGCAGAAGGTCCTACTGGCAGGAATGCTTCACCAGCCAAGTTATGTGCTATCTTTGTTGTTTATTGTTTGCTTTTTTGTTGTTAAATATTAATATGATTGTTTTAACAATCTGCCTTGAGTGCTGTATATGGCTGGATATAATTATTGTTAAATATATATATGTGAAATAGGCTATAGGTTATTAGGAAATGTTTAGTGAGAGCATTGCGTTTGCTGAAAGGCAGAGGGGTTGTGTCATGCACTAAGTTTTTCCTACACAAAATAAATCTCCATGGAAAGTGATTTGCAATAGGATTTAGAAATAAGCTAGTACACTTGGCTGTTGCTTCATCCAAGATGATTTCCTTAGACTGTAGTCCACACTGGTGCAGGAAAATCAAACCATGTTAATTAATCAGGCTGTTCAGTTTTCTCTGAAGACCAAGCAGGGCTCTATTTTGCTGGATGTTGTAGCTATTGGGAAGTCTTTGCCTTTTGCCTTGTCTCATCTTCACCTCTCAAGGTACACAGTGGTTTGCAGGTCCCCCAACCAGGAAAATGTCATGCTTGAAAAGCGGCCTTGGGCTTGTGGCAGGGCAGGGCCACCCACGACTTGCAGACTGGATCTGCTGCCCCCTTGGCATTCCCCGCAAATGCTGCCTCTTGGTGGCAAGGAGGTGCCCTCCTTCAGCTGGCAGATCTTCACTCCCCTTTTCTTCCCTGGCAGGTGGGGTTGTGGTGCCATTTTGTGGTTCTCAGGCACCAAAATGTATCGGGCAGGCCCAGGATTGTGATCTGTCACCAGTAAAACATCCTCTGCTCTTTTCAATGTGCTTTTGGGGTGCAGGGTGTTATTGTTCTGTTACTGCTCATGTTATATATCACGTATTTTGTTTTAATCTTCTGTTTTTATGCTGTGAACCGACCTGAGATCTATGGATGAAGGGTGGTTATACAAATGAAATAAATAATAGTAAAGCTGGTGTGGCTTAAATAAAAAGGGGGCGACACAAACTCCTGCACTTCACACATTACAAAAGTTATGCAACCGGGGCTTTTTCTTAAAATATATATATATATATAAAATTCCCGGGGGGGGGGAACTGGCCACTCTGAGACCCAGAGGCCACATTTTGGTGGCTCAGCTTAACTGGCCGCGCTGACGGGGCGCTGGGCTTCGGCCCGCGAAAGGCTCCGAGGGCCGGAGCCCCTCATTCGCAGCGCGGGCGGGGCCCGCGGAGGGAGAGCCGATCGAAGGAGAACAGGGGGGCGGACGAGTCGGCCCTGCCTGCCCCCCCCCCCCCGTTCGAGGCACGTCGGTCGCGCCCTTTTCGCGGGCGGGGCGGGGCTGGTGCCTGGGCGCGCGCCTGCGCACTTGTCCCGCCTCGCCGCCGCTCCATCTCCTCCCCCTCCCTCCTTGCAAAACAAGAACCGCCAACGTCATCGGCGCCGCCGCCGTCCATTCGGCGGAGAGGGAAGCGGCCCGAGGGGGGAGGCGGGGGCTCCGCTGCTGCCGCTGCCACCATCGCCAACCGCCACCCTGAGGGAGCCGGAGGCCGCCGGTAAGACGCGGGCCGGGGCTCCTCCGCCGGGGGCGCTGTCCCTCAGGGCCGCCGCGTGTCGCCCCGGGGAGGCGACGCCGAGAGTTGACTTGGGAGTTGTTTGGGCTCTTTCGGGTCCCCCTTGCTTCCCTCAGAGGCTCGCCCACCCTCGCCGGGAAACCGGCTGCTGCTGCCGCTGCCGCAAAAACCTTTCCGGGACGGGAGGAGGAGGAGGGGGGGCAGCAACAAGAACAAACTTCCGATGGGGGTGAATTTCGGGGCTCCCCTCCCCTCCCCCAAAAGAAACCTCTCGGGGTTGCAGCGGCCGCCAAGTTCGCGTCGGTGCCGGGGATGCCTGGGAAAAGAGCCCCGCCGACTTGGGGGGCTCCCCGCCGCTCTGCCTCCCTCCATCCCGACTTGGGCGGGTGGACCTCGGGTGAAGGGCGGGCTAGAAATTCAGTAAATAGACGCAGCGAGGAGACCTGGCCGCTTGGCAGCAGGGCTGCTTTGGACGGGAGCCGGGGAGCCTGCGGTGCCTCTGCTTTGCAGCAGCCCTTGCATGCGCCCGCTTCCCGAAAGCGGCGAGGGGCGATGCTGTTGAGATAAAGTTGCTGGCTGCTCCGGATGAGCTCGGAGGGGGTGGGGGGGGGGGAGGAGGAGGTTGTCGCTGTCGATCAGCATTTTCCTTTCCTTTTAGAAAGCTGCGGGTGTTTGGTATAGAAGGTTCTTGTTAGACAAGGATCGATGGTAGATGAATTTTCACCCTGGCAGAGGCGAAGCATGATGGCTTGCGGTTTAATGGAAAGCTCTCCTAGCAAACATCTGGATAGATCTCACCGAATTAGCGCTGTGGAAAACTTCAGGTCCAAAGATGAATTGGGAGAGCAAATACGCAGAGCTTGTCAAGTTTTCTGTTCGCTTCTCTCTGGCACTGAAACTGATGAAGACTGCAAAGTGTTTGTCACACTTCAGCTTTCGAAGGGGCTTTACTGGCCAGTGTTTCATAAACTGGCTGCTTTCAGGGGAAGCTAGAAGGACTTGTGAATTACAGTACAACTAAATTGGGTAGAGAATCAGAAGAAAATCGTTGTTAGAATTTAGTTTTTGTTTATTCGCATCCAAAAGGAATTTTGTGCAGAGAATTTAATTTATTGACAAGCTGTGGAATTCTTTCGTGAAGTGAAGCTAAATTCTGATTTTTTTTAAAGATGCATTTTCCAGCCCTCTTGACAAAGTTTCTTACTGTCACATACCGTATGAAAGGTATGAGAGCCTGAAAAGAGTATTTGATTTTGCGGGAACATTTTGTTTATTCTTAGTAGCTTCAGTAGGCTCCTGAAATTATTAAGCCTGGAATTCTATTAGGGAGAAGTTATGTTGAAATTGGAAGAGGCAAACATGATTAGCTCTTATGGGAATATGTGGGAAATGCTTCAAGATAACATTTGAAAGTGTGACAAACAAGTCTTGTAACAAAGTTGACACATGTGGTGGCTCCTTGCTTCAACAACCTCTCACGGGCAATTAATTTTTATTGCTTTTCAAAAAAAAAATAACACATTAACATCAAATTAATTCAAATTAAATACAAATTTAAAAGTTGACTTCCCACCCTGCATCCATGATGTTTTGCTCCCCTCCCTTACTCACTGCTCAATGTAACATGCATTTCCTAATTCCATTTCAGTACTTAAAATATTTTAACATTTATCATTAATTTGTTCCCCTTCTTCATTTCCCATCAATTGTACATATTTTAATTCCTGCATTGACTCGTATTTAACTATATTTCCAAAATGTCAAGTAGAGTTACTTTTCATTGTGACCCCACAAAATCAACAACCTCTCCTGGGGTGCACTGAGTCCTCATATTGTTGACTTTTAATTGGCAGCAGAAGACACACCTCTTTTCTCAGGCTTTTGGAAAGGGTTGGTGTTTTGAACCACTCAGATATGTTTTATACTGTAGCATTAATACGGTGTTTGTGATGTTGTGTAACTCTGCCCTGGGACCAGATGGTTACAGGTTGAGTACAAAGGGTTGCATATATAAGTAATATATTAATATATCTCGGCAGTAAAAAGGGCAAGCGGACAATAAAGGGATGGTACAAAGACTTTATGGGAAAACATTGTTAAAACCATTAAGACCAATGAAAAGAAACTCTTTAAATATATTATTAACAGGAGGAAGTAGAGAAAAGGTTTTTCCCCTCATAATTCTAGAACTCGTGGACATCCAATGAATCTGAATGTTGGAAGATTCAGGACAGATAAGAGAAAGTACTTCTTCATTGTTAAACTATGTAACTTCCACAGGAGGCAGTGATGGCCGCCAACTTAGATGCTATTAAAAAACAATTTGACAAATTCATGGAGGATAAGGGCTATCAACAGCTACTGAGCATAATGGCTATGTTCTGCCTTCATGGCACGAGGCAGTAATGCTTCTGAATGCCAGTTGTTGGAAGCCTTAGGAAGGGAGAGGCTCTTGTACTCAGGATGCTGGGCTAGATGGACAATTAGGCTGATCTGGCAGGCTCTTCTTATGTTCCTTCAAACTATACTGAGAAAAGATTGCTAGATCAGCGGTAGAACACATGCTTTGAATGCAGAAGGTCCAAGTTTCAGGACCTGGCATTTCCAGCCAAAATGATCTTTGGTGGCAGGGCTGGCAAAGACCCATCCTTAAGACTTTGAAGAGCCACTGTTAACCAGAATACATGATAGTGGATTGGATGAACTACTGGGCCAGTGAATTGTAACATAGGTTCATATAATTTTCTGCCAAAATTCCAATGCTTCATCTAATATGTGTTGTGATTTGGGGTCTTTCTGCATGTGTTACCTATTTATTTTTTATTTTGATTTGTTATGGCCAGTGGCTACTACAGTAAAGTTATTTGGATTGGGCATGAATAAATAAGCTGAATCTAACTTGGCATACAAAATTAATTGCATGCGCAAATGTATTTAAAAATTAAAATCTGCAGCAAGCTTTGTAATTCATAATACTCAGGAATTGGTTTTATGGAATCATAGAGCTGGAAGGGACCCCAAGGATCATCTAGTCCAACCCCCTGCAATGTAGGAATATGCAGCTGTCCTGTAGGGGGATCAAATGGTTATTAGTGAAGAATGTGATACTGTAACTAATATAAGGTAAAGAATGACCCCTGGACAGTTAAGTCCAGCCAAAGGCAACTGTGGGGTTGCGGCGCTCATCTCGGTTTCAGGCCAAGGGAGCTGGCATTTGTCCACAGACAGCTTTCCGGGTCATGTGGCCAGCAGGACTAAACCGCTTCTGGCACAGTGGAACACTGTCGGAAACCAGAGTGCATAGAAATGCTGTTTAGCTTCCTGCTGCAACAGTACCTGTTTATCTACTTGCACTGGTGTGCTTTCGAACTGCTAGGGCAGCAGTTCTAATATAGTGTGACATCAGTATGCGCTGTGATAGTGCCATGTTATTGGTGTGTTGTTTTCTTTCTCATCTTTAGCAGCAGTTTCTCTGATTTAAAAAAAATAAGAAGTTTTATTGATTTTCAGTGTATAAACACAATTACAAAGGGTCCTCACATTCCAACTTACCATCCCCTCCCCCACTCCGGCCTGAACAACCTTTTTGATGTAATAGTGATTCCTTCACTCTCTGTTTTCCTCATGCTTCTTGGGTGCTGTTAAAAGATTTGCATGAATCCTCTTGTCTGAATGTTCCACTTCTTAACTAGTATCTAACTCTTTAGTGTGTTTCATGATAGTTGCCCGTCCCCTTCTCAAAGTAGAACTCACAGGTCAGATTAGTTTCAGTGGGTAGAATGAAAGAAGTACTAATTTGATTTTTTTTTGGGGGGGGGAGGAGAATGTTCTTTGTCAGGAGACATGCTATGCACCTGACCTTTGTATTGGGGACAAGCATTTCCTAGTTGATGAGATTATTAGCATGGCAGAAGTTTAAAAAGCTTTATAAAAAAAGAGCTCTAAGAAGTATCCCATGTAAAATTTGACATTGACACAAAATTTGATTTTACCATTATGATTGTCTCTAAATGTTCACATTTACATGCATTTGAAAAGGTAAATTAAATAGATATGACTATCTTTCCAATGTTCATTTCCATTGTTTCTTATTGTAGGAGTATATCATTTCTGCACCATATATTAAAATTCAGTACCCCAAAACATACCTGCCTAAACTGAGTACATATAGCATAATGCTCCAGGGATTTATATGATCTATGATGATTACTTAAACTTAATTTTTGTCGGCCTCAACAATACAAATTCTGTGTCAAGTAGAACCCAAGTTGTATTTTGCAGAATAAATATGCAATCTGGCACACTCATTCAACTCCAACCTTTTCTGAGGAAGAAGCTGACAGGGGCTTGCTGGTTGAAGTGGGTAGGATGCTGGCATTAACCAAAAATTGTATGCTGGTGCCATAGGCAAGGAAGAAAAATCGCACTAATGGCTTGTAGAGTTGTTTTTCAGCTTGTGCAAGAGTTCTCCATCTCAGCCTTCAAGATGGGTATCTGAACCAGCCCTGTGTAAAACATCTGCATGCTCTGACTGGATTCCATATTGTGTATATAGTACTACTGTCTGTAATCACATCTGTTTGGCTGAGTGTTGATTGTTTCAGCCTGATGATGGTGATAAGTTGTGTGGCTGCCTGCCTGTATATCTGACCTTTGTCTATCTTCTTTTATTTGGCCCCAAAGGTGATTAACAGGTCCTGCCTGCCTTGAAAGAGATGACTGAAAGACCACTCTTTATGAAAGCTTCTTTGACCGGTTAATATCAAACCTTATGTTGTTAAGTTCTGGCAACAGTAAATGGGTAAGTGCTGCAATACAAAAAGAATAATATGGTGAAGCTTATATGCCCCCGGGGGCTGAATGTGGCTGTCTAGCCTTTAAGATCCTCCTCAGACCACACGCCTCCCTAACTCTGCTGCAGGCATGCCTTAAGTCCTTTTGTTGACTGGAATATATCCTTGAACTGTGATAATTCCTCTTGTTTGCTTGGATGGAGAAATGTGTGGAGAAAACTTTTGTATGGCTGGAATGTAGGCTTCTGTAAGGGTCACATCCACCCACATTTTCTTAGGTCCTCCTCACATGCAACCACCGGAAGCTTGCTGATGAGGGAATGAATCCCTTGGGCTGAAAAGGGTTCTCTGTCCTTGCTGTACCCAATTACTCGGGAGCAAGTCCCATTGCATTCATTTGGGCATACTTCTGAGTAGGCATGTATAAGATTGCACTGTACAGTATGTGTTCATAAAACAATGGTTTCCCTCAATAGCACAACCACACATACACAAACACACATAGAAGGCAGTCCTCTTAAAGTGGATATAGGATTTCAGTCTAAGAAGCAATTGTTTCAGGGCTACAGTCCTTCTCTTCCATTGCTGATTCTATATCTGCCCCTTAATGTTTCATATAGCTAGTTTTCAAGTTGTAAAATGATTTGATAATACTTGAAATTCGTTTCTTAGGTTGCAGTGTTGCATTGTAATTGAGGTTTTTGAAAGACAGAAGTGATCATGAGACTACTGTAGTTTTGCAGTTGTAGAACTCCCCCCCCCCCCCCGCCAAACAATTCAGGAAGCGTTGGCACATTAGCATTTAGGTGCCAGTTAAAACTTTTGTTTTTTTCTCCAGGCATTTAGTGGTGTTGGAGTTAATAAATTGTCTGATAGATTATGAGCAATATTTTATTCCTATTCCTTTTACTCAGGGGTGGCTAACTTCTGGCTCTCTAGATGTTCTAGACAGGCACCGCTCAGCACCAGTCAGTGTGGCCAAAAGCCAAGGATGATGGTAATTGTAATCCAGTAACATCTGGAGAACCAAAGATTAGCCATTTCTGCTTTTAACACTTAGTTTTATAAATTCTCTTAGTGAGCTTATGATTGAAAGATAGGATAAAACATTTTAAATTACATGAATTAATAGATATATAATATTTCATGTCAAATTGCTACCACCACAGTAAAAAAATATACAGCTAAATGAAATAACCAAGTAACTAACAATTTTGCTGCCTGTTAATGATACTCAAAATTTTCTGTCTGATAATATAGCCTTTCCTTTCCTCTTGGCTGATTTTGTTACCCTTGAACTACTTGTTCCATTTCTTTCCCTCTATGTGCTTCTAAATTTAGATTTGTGAGGTCCTGGGGAAGTCACCTGTCTTTTCCTTATTTTGTTCTGTATACAATTGTACCTTGGAAGTCAAACAGAATCCATTCCGGAAGTCCGTTTGACTTCCAAAACGTTTGAAAGCCAAAGCTTGGCTTCTGATTGGCTGCAGGAAGCTCCTGCAGCCAATCGGAAGCCCCATTGAACGTTTAGCTTCCAAAAATAGTTCACAAACTGGAACAGTCACTTCCGGGTTTGTGGCATTTGGGAGCCAAAACGTTTTAGAACTAAGCTGTTTGAAAACCAAGGTACTACTGGTATATCTATATAAGTCCCATTGAGTTGAATGGGGCTTTCCTCCAGGTAAATTAGTGTAGGACTGAAGTCTTGAGTTCCATTTTGCCATTAACCAACAAGGCAAAGAAGATCTAAAAAGAGGCTTGATGAAAGTTTGGAAGTTGTGGGATTGCTTATAGAAATAATGAAAGAGCATATAATTTTTATTCCTTTTCTTTCTGAACTGTGTTTTTAAAAAACCCCTTGCACTGAAATAACTAGTTCAGTCTTCCAGAGAGAAATCCAAAATATGCATTTTATTGAAAAGCCAATTCTCTGTTCTCTCCTGTGAATGAAGGTTGCAGTGAAGTGGTTTGGCTAGCTAAATAAATACTGTAAAGTGCAGCCAAAGCTGCTTTTGTGGCATGAAGTCATTACATGGGGTGGATGTCACCTTGGCAACAGATAAATATACATGGATTATAATTCCAGTAGGATAGAAACTGTCATATCTTTGAACATCATATAATTTAGAATGACTGAGGGTGACGGTGGGGGCAGGAAACCAAACATTGGTAAAATACTGTTAAATTGCTGCAAGTTTCTTATTTCTGTTATCAGTAAGAAGTGTTTTACAATTTTACAGCATAAAATCACAATCCCTTCAGAATAAGAAAGATTAAAATAATGTCATAGTTAAAATGACATGATATATAATCCTAACAATACAGCAACTGTACTCTCAATTTCATATACTGGGCTGCATTCATTCCCGTCAGTTCGCTAGTGGAGCTACTTCCATTTGTACGACGAAACATGATCTTCCTCTCCTCCTGCTGTGTGCCCTCAAAATCTGCTCTGGGGGATTGGGGGACCCCCTGAACTTGTTTGGTGGGGCATGCAAAGGGCTGCAAGGGGGAGGAGAGGCAGGTGAAGTCCTGTTGCGCGAGTGGAACTTCACCTGTTGGATATGATACATCTCTTCCTAATTTAAGAGACGGTATTCTGTCCATCAGAAATCCAAATAGATCAGAAAATGCGTTGAATAATATAATTAATTATATAATTAAAAATTATATAATGAAGTGACAACATTATAATTATATTATGTGGTAAATGAACAAACTATATATTTCTTCTTATCACATTAACTTTGGTTAATAATAATAATAATAATAATAATAATAATTTATTTATACCCTGCCCATCTGGCTGAGTTTCCCCAGCCACTCTGGGCAGCTTCCAATCGAGTGTTAAAAACAATGGTTGCTTACTGTTTGGTTTTCATGCACTATATTAAGCTCTAGATATGTAATATCTTGGGGGAGAGGATTTGTTCGATACCTATCTGGAACTATGCATGGTATTTGTGGATTTTTGGAAACTGTTCAATGGTTTGTGAGTTTACAATAAGGATTTTTTTTTATTTTGTAGTACTGATAACTTGATTTAATATAGTAGATGATAGTGTTATTTTTGTATTTTATTCTGGCGGCAGAAAGGGTCATCATTCTGAAATGGACATTGGATCCTCATTTGACAAAGTCAGTCTTTCTTCTGAAACTGTTTTGGTTGTAAATCAGGAAGAATATGTCTTCATTAAAAAGCATCCTGAAGATTTGTGTGCAAAAGATGAGAAATTTCAGCTGACGGTAAAATTTCCTTGATTTTTATTTAAAAACAACTTTTGGCAGTTTTAACATTTTAATGATGACCCATAAGTAGCATTCTATTCTAAAAATGGACCTAAATTAATTGTGAAATGATGCCTATTGTACAGTTAAGTGTGAAGAAGGAATTGTGCTGCTTTTTGTAGCTCATTCTGCCTTGCCAGTTTGTGTGGCATGTATACTTCAAGGTCATTGTCTTCTTAAGAAGTAAGCTGTTAGAAGGCTATTTAACTTTATATTTGCAGCTTGATATGATTCTGTATTGTCTAATTACCGGTATGTGGGTAAAGATTAGACATGAAGTGAGAATATGAATACATGGTTAAACCATCTTAAATGAAATTTCTTTTTCCAGATATTGAAAATTCAGAAATATCCTATCTCTGTGAATGGAACTGTGAAGAATTTAATTTAATTTTGTGAAATCTTACAGATTCAAAAATCTCTCTCTGTGTTCTTCCTTCTACAGATGCTTCCAAACAAAGATGAACAAATGGAGAAAGCTGTGGAAGAGATACTAAGAGATTCTGATAAAGGCCAGAAGCTTGATACTACTGACTGTGTAGACTTGAGTGGTGATTGCAGGCAGTCACTTGGATATGTCAGCCAGTCTCCTATGCATTTTCTACTTGATTCTCCCACCACAAGTACTGGCTTTAATATTTAGTATATATTTAATGGAAAATTTGGGGGAGGTGAAACAAAAACTAGTTGGTGGTTAGGAAGTCTGTTTTCTCTTGCCGAAGAATGAAATTGCCATTATTTTTGAACATGCCCTGGATTGCTCCAGTGTAAGTTTTATGTGGGCTGACTTGGAAAAACTGTATAGCAATTCCCTTTTAAAACAGATAATAACAAGAATCCTTTAGCAAACTGCAAAAATGTGGTGAGCAAATATTTGTTTTAACTGTAGCCATTGAAAACAAACCCAAATTGAAAGATAATTTTTGGGAAATATTCCAATTTGGTCTTTGAGCTTCTAAAGAAAAGTTAGGTACTTGCGGAATAGCCATCAGCTACTCTTCTTTGTCATTTTTAAAATGGTGTGTGGGGTCACACTTGGTGGATCTTAGAGTTGCAAGTGACAAATTAGGAATACCTAAAAAATAAACTTAAAATGGTGGTGTCAACTCAACACTGTTGAAGTCTCCTTTAGGGTAAAAACCAGCACTTTTGTACTTGAGCAGCTTTGGAAGTCAGTGTAAGCCATGACCATGACCAGCTGCAACCTTTAAATAGACTACAAGGACAGCTTGAGTACACTGCTGCAGTTAGATGTTGAATGACTGTTGCGAAGAAAGGAGAACATTGTTGGTAATGATTGAATTCTATTCACTTTCAGAAGCATCGTCAGATACAACATATTCCCCTACTGTACCCTCAGAAGAGGAGAGTGTATTGTTCAACAAACTGACATATCTTGGATGTATGAAGGTTTCTGCTCCTCGCAGTGAATCGGAGGCACTGTGTGCCATGGGAACTCTGAAGAGCTCAAGTAATTCACCTTTTCCCGTAACTCTATATGTTCCAAATATCCCAGATGGTTCTGTTAGGTGAGTTACTCTTGCTTTTTAAATTCATAATACTGTATTTTCCGCTCTTTAAGACACAGCCGACCATAAGACGCACCTAGTTTTAGAGGAGGAGAACAAGAAAAAAAATATTCGCTCCCTCTCTGCTCAGCGCCTCTCCAGCAAAGTGGGAGGAGAAACGGAAGGGGCTTCGTTTCTCCTGCTGCTTCACTGAAGGGGCGCTGCACAGAGAGGGAAAGCTGCGCAGCGCCTCTCCAGCGAAGCGAAGCCAGGAGAGCAAGAGCGATCGGTGTGCACTGACCCCTCTTGCTCTCCTGGCTTCAGTGAAAGCTGCGCAGCCTGCATTCGCTCCATAAGACACACACACGTTTCCCCTTACTTTTTAGGAGGGGGAAAGTGCGTCTTATATAGCGAAAAATACGGTATATATTCATACTTTTGTGCATACAGACAAAATACGTATATGCTTAGTTTACTCTTCCTCCATTAGTTATTATGGGTATTTCTTGTGTGGGGACACTAAATGCCAAAATGGGCCTAGGAAGAGAGCAGGAGTGGATTCCTGCATACAAGGTGCACAGGACACCTTTTTGTGACTTTTTTGAATGCCATCATGGCATTCCCATCCTCAAAACATCCCACATACTGTTGGGGGCTAAATAAATGTTGTCACAGAGAGGGAGTGTTGATGCTAGTGCTTTTTGTGTGTGTGTGAGGGTATTGTTTTTGTTATTATGCTATGTTTTAAATTGTAAACCTGTGAACTTCAGATGAGGGGCGGTATAGAAATTTTAAAAATAAATAAAATAAACCAAATAAGTGGTTTTCTGGTTTTCTAGCCTGGGAACTGCAGAGGAAAGTCATTCAGCTTGGAGCAGCCTATCTCTTTTGAGCGCAAATGGTTTCTTCTGTGCAGAGGGGCTGCACTAGTTGTTCTCAAAGCTAGTTTGAGGTGCCGCAATCCAAGCAAGGTGCTGTGTAGCAGTGGCACGCATAATGCTGTGTAACCCCCCCCCCTCCTGACACCAGAATTGCTGCTGCTTAGCCTACCTGAGATGGTGGCAATGTTGGGGGGCATGCGGGTGAACCAGTGGGACTACCACCACCAGTCCAGTGCTTGTTCTGGTGCACTTGCACAGCTCCAACAAGTAGCAACACAAGTGGCAGGAGAGTTACTCTGCCCCATGACTTGCACCGCTGTTGCTTCTCTGCATGCAGAACCAGACGTCCACACACATTACTTGGTGGATCAAGAGCAGCAGTTGTAAAGTGGCATGCAGACATGGAAAATGTTGTGGAGAACACCCACACTTGTTTGCGCCTTTAAGGTATACCCCAAGCTCCTTTATTCAACAAATGATGTGTGAAGAAGACTGGTTTTGAATGTGGCTCTCCTTAGTTTGATTGGGGGAAGCGTGGTGTAGGAGAGGCAGTATAAAGCGAGAAAGTGTTTCTCCCTTCGTGCTTCCTCCCTGCCACCCCGTGTCAGGTTCTTTTATTCCTTTGTGTTACTCCACAAGACAGGATACAAACGGTGAAACTTTTTAATGAGTTCACATTTGTACACATTGCAAACACTAACGTTTTGCCTGTTGATGCATGCAGGATTTCCAGTGAAATAAATGAGAATAGTAATACTGTAGATTGTTTTAATCTATTAAATTTTTTGCTTAAGGTGTTAATATTGATGATTTTAGTTGGAATAGAATGACCTAGGTTTCTTAATGTGTTGTGAACTTTTTCAATGTTAATCAGGATATTTTAGATTAATAAGGTTTTTATTTAGATTTCGAAAGTGGCAAGTAAAGTTCTCTCTTTGGGACTTGCTGAGTGACAAAAGCCTTTCAATTTCCTCCTTCTTATTTAGAATAATAGATCAGTCCACTGGTACAGAAATTGCTTCTTTCCCAATCTACAAAGTCTTATTTTGCGTCCGTGGGAAAAGTGGAACTTCAGAAAGTGATTGTTTTGCATTTACTGAGAGCTTCTGTGGCAGTGATGAGTTCCAGATTCATGTCTTCTCTTGTGAAATTAAAGAGGCAGTGAGTAGAAAGTATTGTTTTTAATGAGCCCGTTACAAACTTTTTGAAGAGCGTACCTAACCTTTCTAGTTAACATTATTGTATGCTGTTTCCACTTCAAATACAAAATTTCATATTATACTAGAACAGCATTGTCAGTCTGACGTGAAGAACCCATTATAAACTCTGTAGGCTACAGTTCATATGGAAATGGCATGGTTTGAGGTGCATGGAGTTTACTTTTTATTTGCATTTTTCATATAAAATGATGTTTTAATAGATTGATGACTTAAGTGTATATGGCCTAAGGCTGGATCCCAACTTTTTGTTTCACAATTGTCCTGTTCAGTAGTGTGAGATAACCACTTCGGCTAATGTGTTCCAGTTTCATGCTTAGCTTTTTGTATCACAAATTATTGGCTTAATCACGGTCTCCCCCACTTCTCTTCTGTCCTCCTCCTCCCTCCTCTTTTGGTGCAATTTTAGGTCAGCCGAATTTTGTATAGTTTTTCAACAGCATTCAAACGTTCCTCCAAACAAGCATCAGATCACATAAAGGACACTATCGTTCCAACTCCCGACAGTGATACATTCACTTTTAGTGTTTCTTTAGAGGTCAAAGAAGATGATGGTAAAGGAAACTTCAGGTAAATGGAAGATGTTTTTAAAAACCCAGAAAAAGATCAGCTGTTTCATCTGTATAGTTAAATTTCTTTTGCAAAGTTTGCTAAATTTGCTGGATGCCCATCTCTAAGGAGCTCAGAACAGCATACATAATGCTGCTTGTTAGGGGGCCAGTATGAAGGGACAGGGGGAGGAATAGATTGTCTTTCCTGGTACCTGATAGTCCAGTGGGTCTGATCTAGGCTAAAAGCCTGTAACAATGTGGAAACAACATTGGCCCCAGCAAATTGCACATCAGAAGCTGTGCAAGAACAAAAGAAGCAATATTCTGAACAGTGAACTTCACCTTGTATAAAATATAATATAATGGAGTATATTTTGGGGGGTTTTCTTAGAAGTTACTCAGTTTTTCCTGAAGCAAATGGTCTTGAATTTACAGCAGACATTTTGTCAGAGTTTGCTATTTTATAGTCTATGATTGTTAAATGAATGCTAATGAAATGTTATTCTTATGAAATTTTCTGTAGCCCAGTACCAAAGGACAGAGAGAAATTTTATTTCAAACTGAAACAGGGAGTTGAGAAGAAAGTTGTGATCACTGTACAACAGATTTCCAACAAAGAACTAGCAATTGAAAGGTAATGCTAGAAACTATCAGTGTTGAAATCCTCTTTAATTATATTTTCAATGACCTTGCAAGGTGGTATTGGCCTAGCCAAACCAAAAAACGATAGTGAATATGTTCCGCTTCAATCCATCATAATCTAAATTGCTTATCAATTTGTTTCTAGTCCCAATTTAAAGTACTGGTCTTCAGTAGTTTAAATTGGGACTGGAAACAAATTGCTTTGGGAACAAATTATTTGAAGGACCTCCTAGACCCGTATAAACCTGCCTGCTGATCAACCACATCTTGTCTGCCACCAGGGAAGGTGAGAATGGTGGATACCTGGGACAGGGCCTTTTTAGTGTGTCCCTTTCACCAACATCTGCATCACACATCCTCTCTCATTGTTTTTAAATGGATCCTGAAGGCTCATTGTTTGCTAGCTTTTCCCTGAATTTATTTAATTTATTTAGTCTCTTTATTAAACTGTCCACAGTTCTTGAGGCAGTTTACAAAAAAGAAAATTCAAATACACAATCAAGCAACATAAATATACAGTACTGATATCCATAGTAACCATATTTATGTAGCTAATTGCCAGGCAGCATGATCAACAATCAACTTAAAGCACCTTATTCACACAACCACTCATACAGTGCCAATCTAACAGTTCAGAAGGGTTTTCTAACCATTGTGGGGCTATAGAAACAGAGAAGTTGGCTTCCACCACTAGAGCTGGGGGATATATTGGTAAATTGTCTGAAACAGGTATGGCATATATTGGTAAATTGTCTGAAACAGGTATGGCATTCAGGCAGGGGCATAACATGTGCCCCTGATGCCTGGGGTGCGTGTGCAGCGGGAGGCAGAGGGGGCCCAGCCCAGCAGCCCAGCCCTTGCCCCTGCTTCAAAGCGCACTCATGCTGCCCTGGCAGCCCCTATGTAACCCAAGAGCAGCACTGGTGTGCTCCAGGAAGCTCATTTGGAAATGTGGCTTCTTCCAGCACTACAAGGGCTTGGCGGGGTGTGCAGTGGCGGCATTGCCCCCTGACAGTCTGGCATGAGTGCGCCTTCAGCCTGGGCATTGTGAAAGTTCCCTGAAGCAGCGGCGCGGGCAGTGTGAGTGCGCCTTTCACGCTGCCGCTGGCAGCTCTGTGTGGCTTTGTGAAGCTGGGATAGGACTGTCAGATCCCAACCCAGCTTTGCAGTGCAGTGCAGGGTTGACAGGGCAGCATGAGGAGCAAAATGTGTCCCCCAAACTGTGCCTGGGATGACCATCCCTCCCTGCCCTGATTTCAGACATTTTGAGCTGGCAATACTTCGTAGTGGTCAGGGAGCTGCAAAGTATTCCCAGCTCAAATTGCCTGCAGACGGCAAAAGCGCAGGTAGGCAGACAATTTAGCAATTTACCAGTTTCAGACAATTTACCAATATATTGCCCAGCTCAAGGGGGAAGGGTTTAGTCTTTCTCCCTGCTATGCACAGAACCAACCTAAATGCACCCCTGGGAGCAAAGAGAAAGATTTCTGGAGATCCCTTCATGGCTCTCACATTGTGTCTATTAGCTTCCTCCCTTAATTAGTAGCATAGTGTGTGTGTGGAGGCTGAGGGGGGCACAATCAGGTGCCCCCATGACAAGCTCCTTCATTGGAGCCTGGCTCTAGCGTGCGAGGGAGCTCCTACCCAGCCGAAGCTCCGCTCCTAGGTCAGACCTGACTAGGGGACGGAAAGTCGGCAGCAGCTTCCCCACCCCTCTCCTCCACTGGACTGTGCTTGAAAGAGCGGCCACCTCTCTTGTGCCCAGCCAAAGCTCCGTTCCTGGCTCAGGTCTGATCTAGGGGCGGAGTGGAGAGTCGGCAGCAGTGTTACTGTGGTAGTGCCTCTCTCTTTCACTGGGCTGCGTGTGCAAGGATGCTGCCAAGGCAGCATTCTCTCACTTGGGCACAGCGAGCTCCCTCCACGCCATGCCCCTTCAGTGGCGCGCCCCATGCACTTGCTCCAGGTGGTGGGAGCATATGCTCTGCCACTTCCCTTAATAATAAAACAAGACTTCTGAACACATTTTCTTAAGTTGCACTGAAAAAGAAACTACCCTAGGTGGCAACCTTCTCATAAGATTTTAAACAGATTGTTTCATATAGGAAACTTTTGCCCTGCAGTATGGTTTAAAAACACACACCCATAGAGCTGCAACTGGTGTGTACTTGTTTCTATATGCTTTTTTGCTTTTTCCAGATTTTTAAAAACCAGAGCTGAACATAATAAGTTTTGGACAACTAAACATTAAGGGGAACATTGCGTACTAATGACTGTAATAATGTGCACCATTGAGTCACTAATCTATGAAACTGCCTCAACCCTGATGTTTAAGATTTTCTTCAGAGAGGTCTCATTGAAGGCCTGTCACCCCAAAGAGGGAAGTCATGGCTCTTGACAGTTTCATGGATAATGGTCAAGCAGTCTCATGGTCAAACACCTTCTGTTTCTTGATTCCTCTCATGTCAAGCAGTTTCTCAGGGACATATTACTAATTCTTGCCCCTCTGGTTTACAGGTTTGTGCCATGGTTTGCACCAAGTTCTCTCAAATACTTTGTCTCAAAGGAATTCCTGGGAGATAGACAGCTTCCCTGGTAGTTCCTAATGGAGCCATATTAAATGCCGGCTGCTGTGGTCATGTGCAGCAGTGTAGTTCCTGTTGCACCCTACTGTTCAGCTAGTTACGTAGCAGCAATGGAGGAAAGTGCGGGTGGGGAGCAGGCAGATGGGCCTGATCCCTGCTCCAGCTTGAGGCTGGTGCAGCGAAATGGCTCTTCTTTCTTGGAATTGGCATGAAGATTTTTACAGGCCTTCCTTTGGTCAGAGGTTGGGAGTAAACCTTTGCTGCTGCCTGCTTTCGTGCCTGCCAAGCAGAATGCAGCCTCTTCAGTTTGACTCCCTGATTTTATTCAAGGCATCATTCTAACGCTACAATTCTATTACTCTATTACGATCTAGTTGAGATTCCTGTATTGCAGGGGGTTGGGCTAGATGACCCTCTGGGACCCTTCCAACTCTACAATTCTACGATTATCCCCCAGTTTTTAAAGAGTATTAATTACCTCCTGGACAAAGCTGGTCATTTTCTTCTCTTGTTCCACCACACCTGACATGATGTTACAATCCATGAAGGACAAGAGATGAGCAAACACATGTTAGAGTTAACCTCTCAGAAAAACATATACAGTTGTACCTCTGCTTATGTATCCCTCTGGATACGTAAACTTCGGGTTGTGAATGTGGTTGCTGCGCATACGCAGAAGAGTTCAATTGTGCTGCGTGCGCAGAAGGGCGCCTCCAGTTACGAAGTTTATGGATGCGGCCGGGCCTCCAGAACGGATCCTGTTTGTAACCAGAAGTACCACTGTACACACTTAGGCTGCAAGAATGGATACATATGTTGTTGATAGTATCAGCATGAGACCTGGAAAATAGCAGTTGATAACAATCATATATTGATAAAAGTCAGCTTTTTTGAATTTAAAAAGTGACTCTTCTGTTGCTTTCTGTATATCATTTGTAGGTGCTTTGGGATGCTTCTAAGTCCAGGTCGAAATGTCAAAAACAGTGAAATGCACTTACTGGATATGGCAAGTATTATTACTACATGTAACTAGTAGAGACACTGGGAATGCAGTAGTTAATTTATTTTCTTTTAAAATAATTGCTGTGTTACAGTATCCAATATTAGTTATTGCAAAATCCACCTGAATGAACATATTTTAGACATAAGGACTTAAAACAGGGTGGAAATTGAAATCCCCATGCTTCTTAAAGGTAAGTGTTTCCTAGAATATGTCTCAGTAACGGTTTTGGTTCATCACAAATCCTCTGGAGTCTAATATTAGTTCATTTTATGGCATGAAGCTGAGCCCCTCATGAAAGAGGCTCACTTTCTTGATTTTTCATGTGATGTCCCAGAAGATACCACCACGGGCTTTCTTTCTTTGAAGCAGCTTTGCTGCTGGGCAAGGTCTCTTGCTTGATTCATATGCCAGGGTAGAATCATTCTCCCTCATTCCCTTAACAAAGTTGTTTATGGCTGGCTAGGATTGCTTACAAGTAATTATTGTGCTGTTCTTTGGAGTGAACGGCATTTGCAGCGAAGAGTATATGATTATTGCAGAAGGAGGAAGGGGAATGAGAGGGTCCTTTCCCTAGAAAGGAACTGGGGGTGTGAAGACTCATAAGGGCAAAGATGAATGTTTCAAAAGAGGATCCTTAGATGAGATATTCAACTGTGGCGTGAACCTGGTATTCTGGTGGCTTCACATTTTTAATAATTGCCATACATGCCAGTGCTCTAGTTGAATTATCATTCTTGCCGCTCTCCTCATTCTTCGTATGTGCTGGTTGCCTGTGTGTATGTATGCGTGTGACTGTTTGAAATGCTGCATGTATGTGTGTTCCTATCATCCATTATCACATTAAAAAAATATTAAAACCCTTGCAAAAGTTTCTAAAACTGCTCAGGTGTATGTATATTTGGGTGTGAAAATATCAAAAGCAGAGCCAGTTATCAACACTAAGTTATCAACAGTCAGCTTCTGCTGCTGGCTTGCAGAATTGTTTCCTTTTCAAAACACACACACACACACAAAAAACCAAAAAACCCTAGAGAGGTGTAGGTGTAGTTTGACACCTCTTTCAACTTGGCTCCACTACTCAACAAAAGTTACATTTGTCTTCCTAAAATACTTATTTTCTGACTCAGTTTTGCAGCGAGTTAAATACATTATGTCATAATATAATTATTAATAAGTCTTTGTACCAAGTTGAATAGTTCCTTGACACTATCAACATTTTCTGTACCTCTTCATACTATTAATTGTATGATGTGCCTTGGGCTGATTTGTGTGATATAATTTTGAACTAATTGTAAATTACACAACCAGAAAGCTTAAATATTAGGATTGAAGCTGTTGTCACTATCCATTAGCATTACAGTGGTGCCTCGCAAGACGAAAATATTTCGTTCCGTGAGTCTCTTCGTCTAGCGGTTTTTTCGTCTTGCAAAGGACGGCCATTAGTGGCTTAGCGGATTAGCGCTATTAACGGCTTAGTGGCTATTAGTGGCTTAGCGGCTATTAGCGGCTTAGAAAAAGGAAAAAAAAAGGGGGGAAACTCACAAGACTCGCAAGACGTTTTCGTCTTGCGAAGCAAGCCCATAGGGAAATTCATCTTGCGAAGCGCCTCGAAAAACGGAAAACCCTTTCGTCTAGCGAGTTTTTCGTCTTGCGAGGCATTCGTCTTGCGGGGCACCACTGTATCTTCTAAAATATATATCATTTGTTGTACCTAATGCTCTGCTCCTACTTAATGCAGAAACAATAGTGAATTTCTGGCTGCTAGCTCCATATTCCACATGAAAGTACTTTTATGGAAATTGGAAATCATCTGGGAGTTGCTCTTCAACAACCCAGCTGGAGCTGGCAAGGCTAGCTTAAGTCATTTAAACTGTTTATGAGTAAATTTATACAGTTGCATCTTTATGGTAAGAACCATCAACTTTTCTGACGTTATTCTGCTGCACTAGCTGGGCAGATCTTATCACTGATACCATTATTTTCACAAGCATCACGTGATGCCTGGGGCCTGCAAACTCTATACGATTTGTACCTGAAATGTGCAGCTGGCAGCCAGAAGGGCAACATTTTGGCTTTATGTGTACGTACTAAGCTCCTACACTAAGTGGGAAAATTGCAGTTAAAGTTGCCTTACCAGAGGGTTGTTGAGATAAGCAATTGAAAATTTAGAGTTGATCTTTCTGAATATGATGTTTGTGTTCTTAGGAGTCCATGGGGAAAAGCTTTGATGGAAAAGCATATATTATTACTGGGATTTGGAATCCTAATACACCTGCCTTTGTTGTACTGAATGAGGAAACTCCTAAGGGTAATTATGCATTTAAATGCTATTTGTCAACTTTTTGCTTTATATAATTGCCGGAGTGCAAGTGGGTTGAGTAACTAGTTTAACCTCTGGCTGTATGGCACATGCTTCATGCACTAGATTGGACAATAGCACAACAGTGCTTTGACACTGGGTGTGCTGTGATTCCGTTTGAAAGTATGAAACCTATGTCAAGGGTTCAAATAAGAAAAGCAAGACAATTAGATAATAATAATAATAATAATAATAATAATAATAATGCCCCACCCATCTGGCTGGGTTTCCCCAGCCACTCTGGGCGGCTCCCAATCAGATGTTAAAAACAATACAGCATTAAATATTAAAAACTTCTCTCAACAGGGCTGCCTTCAGATGTCTTTTAAAAATAGGATAGCTGCTTATTTCCTTCACATCTGATGGGAGGGCGTTCCACAGGGCGGGCGCCACTACCGAGAAGGCCCTCTGACTGGTTCCCTGTAGCTTTGCTTCTCACAGTGAGGGAACCGCCAGAAGGCCCTCGGCGCTGGATCTCAGTGAACGATGGGGGTGGAGACGCTCCTTCATGTATACAGGACCGAGGTTGTTTAGGGCTTTAAAGGGAGGAAACACAAGAGGAAGAGAAATATCAGACATCAAAAGCTTGGGAGCAGTTTAAATGCTATTTAAACCTTTGCAAAAAAAGGAGACGTGAAGAGTTCCAGAAAAAGGGGATGGCGACTTAGAGGGTGGGCGGGGGCATGAAACAGTAGCAACTCATAGTTTAGATAAGAAAAAACTGTCAGAGTATTTTTTATCTTCTTTCCAATGTTACTAAATACCTTTATGCTGTAACAATTAATCATCAATTATTTTATGTGAAATCAAGCTCACTTTTTTGTACTACAGATAAGTGTGTGTACATGACTGTGGCAGTAGATATGGTGGTCACAGAAGTGGTGGAGCCGGTTCGTTTTCTGCTGGAGACACTTGTACGTGTGTATCCTGCCAATGAGCGCTTCTGGTATTTCAGCAGAAAAACTTTCACAGAAACATTCCACATGAAACTGAAACAGGTAATCCTTTTTTTCTTTTTCAGTGAACAAAGGTAAAAAACATATTTAAAAGACAATTTGAAATGATTCTTCTGCCCAACTGGAGCCCCCAGGTAAAATTTGGCCTCTAGAGGAATGGTATTTGGCCTGCAGTTGCCAACCCAGTAGCAAAAATGGGGCATAAAGGAGTGAATGTCTGTGTCTTTACAGCTAGTTGGCAGACTTTTGGGGGACTGCGAACTTGGCCTGCCACCTTCACCCCCTCCTTGGAGTGGCTTTTCAGGAAAATGTAGTGGCTGACCAAGACGTAAATTGTTGAAGTGGTTCAATTGTTGCAGTCCAGCAGAGGAATACCAAATGAGCATACAGTTTAAGATTCACTTGCAGATATTTAGCTTCACCTTCCATTATCAGAGGTAAATGGCACATTCCAGCCAGGCAAAGAAAGTCAAGGAGGTTGCAAAGCATGGTCATTTTAGGGCATCATCCTGTCCTAAGGGCCGTGGCAGACTTTGGGCTCTTCAGATTTCAGTGGTGCACTGCAACACTAAAATTTGGCGTTCCCCTGCCTCTTGTGCTCTATTCTACATCACTGTTGTGGCACCCCCTGAAATGCTGCTGCCCAGTGTGGACGAACCAGTCATGCTACCCTAAAACAACCTTTCTAAGGGCCAAACCGAGGTTTGGAGAGCCATAATTGCATGGGTGAATAAGGTTATTTTGTTCTGTTTTGTTTTTAAATGGTTTCCAAGCCATAGAGGGTCAAAATCTGCACACAATCTGCAAAAGTGGTTGGAGCAATGGATGTACATTTTTCCTCTGCATGCTGCTTTCTACACACTCATACATCCTCTGCTATCCAGGCAGGCAAAAGAGCATTACCTGCAGAGAAAAGGTGCTGTTTGCGGAGAGCCCTGAGATAGAGAGGCTTCATTTGGCCCCAGGGCCTGAAGTGCCACACCTCTGGCATAATGGGTGGGAACTTGGGAGAAAATGAAACAGATTCTAAGAGTTCTGATTTAGATTATCCATGTGACGTTCTACAGGACTCAATTTTATCCCCCATGTTGTTTAAAATCTAAATGGAACTGCTGAGTGGCATCATCCAGAATTTGGGACTACATTGTCAGTATGCTGATGACACATAGCTATAGTTCTCCTTTATATCTGCAGGTGTGGCAGTGGCTTTGCTGGGCAGATGTCTGCCTTAGTAATGGGCTGGATGAGAGCCAATTAGATGAAGCTCAATCCAGATACGACTGAGTCAGTGTTAGTGGGTGATTCCTGGACTGGTTGGATGGGCGGTTGCCTGTTCTTGACAGGGTTACATTCTCTGAAGGAGCAAGTATGTAGTTATGGGGTACGTCTGGGTCCATCACTGTCGCTTGAGGCTCAAGTGGCCTCGGTGGTACAGGGTGTCTTCCATCAGGTTTGGCTGGTGGCCCATCTATGCTTGTATCTGGACAGGGATAGCCTTATTTTCTGTTGCCTATATTCTGGTAACCCTTAGGTTAGATTACTGCAATTTGTTATACACTTTTGAAAACTGTTCAGAAACTGCAGCTAATGCAGAATTCAGCAGCTAGGTTACTCACTGGGGCAAGATGGCCTGAGCACATAACACCAATCCTGACCCAACTGCACTGGCTACCAGATAGTTTCTTGGCCTAATTCAGAGTTCTAATTTTGACCTATAAAGTATTTTATGGCTCAGGACCCCAATACCCCAAAGGCCACCTCTCCCCATATGAACTGACCTGGACCCTGTGATTGTAATCTAAGGCCCTTGTTTGTGTGCCCCCTTTACAGGAGGGCTGGAGGTGGCAACACGAGAAAGGGCCTTATCAGTGTAGGCTCCCTGCTTGTGGAATAGTTTCCTCAGGAGGCTTGCCTGGTGCCATTGCTGCATATCTTTAGGCACCAGGCAAAAACATTCCTTTTTCATAAGGCCTTTGACTTTTAATTACCTATGGTCTTTTTGTGTGGGTGGGATGTTTTAATCTGTTTGGCACCTACCTGCTTTGGGAGACAATGGAGGAGTGCACCTTTGGGGTGAAGGCAAACTGTTGGAAGGGTACAGCACCTGCTGTGGTTGTAGAGACCGATACAGGAGTGACATGTTTTGTTGCAGCTGGGGCATCTGGTTGTGCTGCTGCAGATACAGCATGGTGTTTCTTCTGCCTGTCCTCCTCCCAGAGGTCATCCCTCCTCTGGTCACTGGTCATTGCTATGAATGTTGCCAGGCAGTTTTAAACAGTTTTTTAAAAAGTAGTTTGGATTTTTGAAAATGCTGGCTTTTAATGTATATATGTGTTTGTGTTTTTTTTCTTAAAACATTGTAACTGATTTTGAGCTGCTGTGGAAGAGAAATGAACAATAAATTTAATTAATAACAGCAACAATAGGCTGAAATGTATTTGTCATATTTAGAGTGAAGAGAAAGGTCACCCAAATGCTGGAGATGCGATTTATGAAGTCTTGAGTCTGCACAGAGATTCTGAAAGAGAGGAAGAACCAGGCAGCCCATCACATGAGGATGACGCTAAAGAGGGTAGAGTTTACTTCAATAATACCTGTACAGGCTGTAATGTATTCCATTAAATATAGCTCTTCCTAATTATGCTTGCCAGGGATGTACCTCAAATAGGAGAGATGCATAATTTCTGGGGGTAACTGGTTATCCATAAATGCTGTTCGTTACCTGTGTCTTTTAATTCTCCTGGTGATGAATTGCTGTGTTAGCCCCCTGCATCCATCTTCCATTACAACCGCTACCTATCTCTGTAGGTAGTGGGCTGCAAACTGCTCCAGAGTAGATCCTGCTGATAGCAGAGATCAAGGTTTATATATGACAGAGCAGGTGTGATAAGAACTTGGATTGGTGGGACCTTTCATTTGCTTAAATACAAAGAGAACTGAGGCAGGCAGTGTAATATGGTGCTTGCCTTGAATCTGCTTTCTGTCCTTTGCCATCCACTTCCCCATCTCCAAGGAAGAAAAAATAACCTTACAGGGCTAGGATGGGTGTAGTTGGAATGGAATAAATAGGTGGAATAGAGCTGCTGGGAGTTCTTAGAGATGTCTTCAGAAGAGACAGTTGCACTGCCACCACCCTGGCACACACTTTCTGCCAGTGATCCTGTGAACCAAACTACAATCCCTTAACTACATTAGTCTTATAAACGAATTTGTGGTCTGTCTTGTAGTACTTTTCTTTACAGAGTTATAAGAAGTGTGCAATGGAATTAGAATCTCTTGTGACCATGTTACTGATAAATATGTTCATGTCTTGGGTTTTTCCGATGTAGAGAGTGATAATGAACTCTCCAGTGGTACTGGTGATGTATCAAAGGATTGCCCAGAGAAGATCTTGTATTCATGGGGAGAATTGCTTGGAAGATGGTAAGAATTAATTAGAAATAATTTGCAAGAGAACTGAACAGTGACATATTAGAAAAGTAACTTTTTAAAAAACTTGAGCATAATTTACATAGGAGTTTATCTCACTCCATTTTTTTGGCGTAAAACTGAAAGCAAGAAAAAAAAACAGTACTTGGGGATGGGGAGAGAAGGTGGTGCTTGATGTGGTATCACATTTTTCATGCTTTGGGAAGCCTGTGGGAGATGCATAGTTCTGTCAATTTTCCTTTCGGCTTGCTGTGATTAGATGCCTGAATTACCCTGTCAGTCCCTCTCTTTTCTATTAAAAGGGGGACTTGGTGCATGGGCATTTATTTGTAAATAATTGGCCACTGAGAGACTTACAAGTTGGTTATTCAAATTAGTTTAATCTCATGATTTGACGTCATTGACACGCAGTTGTAATATGATCTAGCACCCTTCCTCAGTATAGTTTTTTAAGAACAGAAAACAGAAAAGAAGAGCCTTCTGAACCAGGCCAAGGGCCCATCTAGCTCAACATCTGGTTTTCGCAATGGCCAACCAGATTCCTGTGGGAAACCGGCAAGCACCCCATGGCTTCCAACAGCTGGTATTCAATCAATCAATCAATCAATCAATCAATCAATCAATCAAATCTTTATTATGGTTCAGAGACCCAACAAATCGTTACAAAGCAATGCACAATTTGGACAGCCTACCTCCAAGTTAAATAAGCATTTTGTTCAGACTTAAAGATAGGGATCATTGGTTCTTGCAACCACTGATGGAAACTTTGCCACTGCTAATGTTCTAGCATTTGTCCGGTCTTCCAATAGGAACCTGACATAGTGAGCCTCTGATTTTCCTGGAAAATGTACCAGCAAGGGTAATATCAGTTCAGCTCTGGCTTGCTCGTATTTCACACAGTGCAGCAAAATATGTTTTATAGAATCCATGTCTTGAGCACACAAGCAAAGTCTGTCCTGGTAGGAAACTCCTCTTAACGTGCCATCCAACACTGCAGAAGGAAAAATGTTTAGTCTGGCTTTGGTGAATAACCTTCAATAATTTGGTACTGTCAGGTTTTTAATGTAAGGTGTTAACTCAGCTGGTATTCAGAAGCGTTACTGCCTCCTGCCATGAAGGCAGAACATAGCCATTGTGCTTAGTAGCCGTTGATAGCCCTTATCCCCATGAATTTGTCCAGTTGTTTTTTAAAAGCATCTAAGTTGGTGGCCATCACTGGTTTTTGTGGGAGCAAGTTCCATAGTTTAACAATGTGCTGTGTGAAGAAGTACTTTTTAAATCTCTCCTGAATCTTCCAACATTCGGTTTCATTGCATGTTCATGAGTCCTAGTGTTATGGGAGAGGAAGAAAAAACTTCTTATTTTATGATTTTCTGAACTTCTATCTTGTTGCCTCTTACTGGCCTTTCCTCTAAACTAAAAAGTCCCAGACGCTGCAAGAGTTGGGAATTGGACATATATTCTGATGTCAGAATATTAAGCTCTCCCTTTTGATATATACCATATTTTTCCATGTATTGGACCAGGTTTTTAGACTCAAAAATCATGTCAAAAAACTTGGGTCGTCCAATACACGGATAGTGGCATGGGCCGGGGGAGAAGCAGGGCGCTGCCAGCCACTTGTTTGGCAGGAGCGTGGCTTCCCCCGATGCCGCAGCAAGCCGGGAGCGATCTGGGGGCATTTCCTGCCCGCATCTGCGTGGGGGGGGGGAGAAGCTGTTCGTTGGCGCAACTTCCCCCCAATGCCGCTGTGTGCGGTGGGTGCTGCCTGGATCGTTCCCCCTGCATGGCGACATTGGGGGAGGTTGCGTTCCCACCCACGGGATGGCAGGCGGGAGTGCAAATTCCCCCGATGGCGCTATGTGCGGGAAACAGTCTAGGGAGTGTCTCCTTCCCACAGCTGCCTGGAGGGAGAGGCTGAACAACTTTGGGCCATCTCCCCATATTCTATTGAAATTGAGTCCCCAAAAATGGGGGAGTCCTTATGCATGGGGGTATCCTATAGACAGAAAAATACGGTAAGTGCAGGAGTTCGCCATTCCTACTGTCTTCTCATCACTAGGATAGTTGAGAATTTGTTATGGCAAATCTATTTTTCCTATTTTGTATTAGAATATTTCAAAGTGACTTTCTGTAGAATGTGTGTGTATAATTTAGGCTTGCACTGTTCAAATAAGCAACAACTTTCCTACCTTTTTCTTAGGCATAGTAACCTTAGTGTGAGACCGAAAGGACTGTCTTCGCTGGTGAAGCGTGGTGTTCCAGAGGCATTAAGAGCTGAGGTATGGCAGTTACTAGCAGGATGCCATGATAACCAGGCGATGTTGGAAAAATACAGAATTCTCATCACAAAGGTGAGTCTTTCGAAAATGTTCATTGATATGATGTATTTATATATTAAATCAGATCTCTCTGCATGTGCAACAATAGAGCTATATCGTAAAAAATAAGTGTAAAGAAATTTTCACTAGAATACTTTACTGCTTGCTGTGGGTACCCACAGATTTGATTCAATTAGGAATGAAACCTGTGGCCTTGGTTATTGATACTGCATGGCATCTAATGTTCGGTGTAGATGCTAAAAACTGTGATGTAGGTTTTTTTAAACAAACTTGTTCCTCCTCCTCTGAGACCCTTATTCTCCATGATAGCAAGGCTGTCACTTGGCTGCTTTTATAATTTTAAAAAGTTTAGCCTGGGTGTCTTACTGTATCAGGCTCAGACCTGCAGCCCTGAGGTCTAGTTATATGCTGCTTAGTGTATTGCTGCTGTGCTCTTATGAATGGAAAAAGTTGACCTAAATGTTTATGAGAACCACTGTGCTGTGACCCTGATAAGACTCTCCATGTACGTGTACCCCAGGATTTTAATTCTTTTGGTATCTACCAGCTTTCAGACTTTAAAGTTTTTATTGAAAGAGGGAGGGATCGAGATGTGATAGAAGCAGTTGATAGATAGAGCTTTTCTTCTCTTTCACGTTCTGTAATTTTTCTGTTTACTTGATACCATTAACTATGGAATATTTCATTAGTACTATTAGGAGAAATATATTTAGATCCCAGTGGTACAGTAGGCTTGTGTTGACAGAAGTTATGGGATTAATTTATCAGCAGTGGACTCTAATTTTAAAAAGTGGCTCATGTGATCATACTCTCACTGACTAGTATAAAAGAAAAGGATGTTTGCAAGAAGTATATTTATATATTCTTTTGCCCTTGTTTTCTATACGGGGATACCTTTTTAATATTAAATCTAATACTGTTTAGAATATTCCACTTTCACAGTGATTGTTTTTTGCATATATACAGTTGGAAAGCTTTAACACACACTTACACAATCCAGTGAGCTTTGACTGTCTATCCCTCAATACATTTTTTTATCTGAATATGCATTTATTGACTAAGGAAAAATTGGTTGTAGTATATTTTAAAACTTTTTTATATTTGATTTTATAATATAGAGTTGAAATTCTGTTTTGAAAGTTATTACCTATCCAGAATTTAGGTGAACAAGGTTATTAATCTAATAAATTCAGCAGAGAAAGATATACCTAAGTGTGTCATTCATTTAGCACCAACAATGTTCCTGGCACTGTACAAAGTATGTTACTAGCTATACCTAAGACTGAAGTAACATGGATTAAGCACAAGTAAAAGAAGGATAAAATTCCCAGTGGATTGAGGGGAAAGATAGTTAGGAAGTAATAGTTGGCAAGTACAGGTAGCAAAAAAGCTTAGTTTAGATGGGGAATTGGAAACAAATTTCTACCCACTCCATTCTTGCATAGCTTCCTTTTCCATTTTTTTGTTTAGTGCTAGGTGAAGTTAGCTGTGTAGTTGGGACTGGAAGCCAGTGTATATGACAAGCACTGCTGTAATGTAATGATACCTGCCAGTTCCCTCCAACAATCTTGCTTACCTATTTTGGGGTAGCTGGTGTTCCATATATAACACATTGCAGTAGTACAACTCACAGCTCCCCAGCACATGGATAACTGTCACAAAGCCCTCTCTAATCCTTTAGTATTGTAGTTTATATATAAGCAAAACATGATAAAACATGCTCTGTGCCACTAAGGCTGTTGTGTGCCTGGATCTAAGATTACCTCTAACTATGGACCTAAGGGAAGTGTAAGAACCCTGGCCAAAATAGGCTGTATTTTGCCTAATTACCGTGTTGGCCCGAATATAAGATGCACCCGCAAATAAGCCACACCTTTATAATTCAAGGCTTATTTGTGGGCGTGGCCCGCCTTCTGGTACTACCTCCCCAAGCTGGCACCGGGGGAGGCTTGGGAGCGGTGGGCAGGCTGTGCATCGTTGCCCCATGCTCCTGGGCTACTTTGGGGGGGGGAGAGTTGGAGCCACAGGGTAAGGTTGCGAATATAAGCCGCACTTTCACTTATATTCGGGCCAATTCGGTAGATGGACAAAGAACTCATAAACAGTCCTTGTCTGCCTTAAGTCTCTTTGTTGGCCTTCCAGCTCTCATTACAGTGTTCAAGAACCTCTACTGCCTTACCTGCTTTAGATGAAAAGGAGACATAAAATTCTAAGTGGATTTGAGGTAGCTGAAAGGTGTTCCAAACTGAAGCTGTAATATTGGCAAAGCAGAAATTAAACTTTGCTAAAAAATATACTGCCCACACAATGCTGCTTGCTTGCTCAGGTCAGCTGGAGAGAGACTAAAGTTAGTACCATCACTGTCTGAAGTGCAGTTGATGAGGATACAATTGGTCATGTGGGATCCCAAATGTTTGAGGACAAGAAGGCCAGTTAATGAACAATGGTTGCAGGATTTTTGTTGTCAGTTGCCTTTTGCCAGCACTGTATTTCCTCATCCCCTCCAATGAGAACCTGGCCATGGGGAGTTGGGCAGTGCAGAGTATCATTCTGTGTCATTGGTGTTTTGTTGCACGCCATTATTATTATTATTATCATTTCATTTCTATACCGTTTTATATTTTTAAGAAAACAACTAATATAGGTTTACAACCTAACCTACATTGAAACATCAAAAAAGAAAAAGAAAAAAATCCAGAAGAATACATTACAGAAGAAATTCAAATATAAAGTATACATTCAAAGCAACATAACCGGAAAGTAAAATATTATCTGAAAGATTTCAGTATAAAACATTACAAAGGTGGTCAACTGCAGAATGCACATTTAATGCAGCAAAGTTGACAACATCTACAATTTTATCTTAAACATTTCAAAAGAGAACATTGCTAAAGGAAGTGAAATATAAAATGCACATTTAAAACAACATAATCAGCAAGAGAATAAAATTAAAATACAATCATAAACATACAGCATATCTGCTGCTGTAGGTAAGATGGTCTCTGAGCTCTTCAGCAGCCTCAGCTTTTGTAGCTGGAGTCAATCAGGGCCCTGCCGTCCCATGATTCATGATTCATGCTTCCTGCTTTTGGACCAGCCCTTTTGTATGATGCATTTCTGCCCTTAGCAGCAGACAGTGGGGTTGGACTGGAGAGACATGGATTCAGTTCCATCACCCCAAGACGCTTTCTGAAAGACCATTGGCTAATCTTCAACCATCAGTCTGGCACATAGCGTTGTAGGAATGAAATTAGGCTTTATGTTGCCCTGAACTTTTTGGTTGAAGGGTGAGGTTTCTTGATTCCTCCCTCCCTCCCGCTCTCTCTCTCTGCTGTTGTTGATTCTTGCCAGTCAAACCTTTTCCCTATTTTCATTGCTATCCTAGGAAAACTGATTTTTGAATAACTTCCTGTATTTTTCTTTGTTATCGGATGCTTCTAGCTTTCCCTACTTTTTGAAAACAGCAATGTTGTTATCACAAGTAATGTCCACACTTTTGAAATCTCATGAGAAGCTGAAGGATTTTGAATTGGAGATCTGATGCAGACTGAGTCACATTTTAGCTAATTGGAGTGTAGTATATGTATTAAATCTTAGAATGAATCTTAGTATATAATAAAAACTCTGTGTTAGAATCTGAAGATACTTAAACAGACAAAAAAAATGTTTTCTTATTCAGTGTTTTGATACATGTTTGCTTTGTTCAACACCTATTATTCTGTAGCACTGAAGACGTGTATTAATTCTGCTCTCTATAGGAGATTTTATAAAACAATATGTGTAGGTCTTTTGAAAGTTGAGTCATAGAAGTTGGCTGAGATTGATTTGATTTTTCTACTTTTGACGGCTTTTCAGATCCCAGTTGCCATAACAACTTTATTACCTATTTTTTTCCTCTAGCAAATCAGTTGCCATAACAATAAAATACAGCTTTATGAATGTGACCGTGTTTCTTTTTGACATTCTTCATTTTTATAGAACTACCTCGTGGTTGGGGGTTGTGTATGTTTCTTAAAATATTAAGCCTTCAATCTAGCATTCTGCGTATTCATGGGTGAATCTCACTGAAGCCAATGTCTATTCAGCTGTCTATTTTCCCGTTTCTTTCCAAGCTAGCACTTGGACATTATGAAATGAATCTGTTCGTATAATCTATAGGCCAGGAAAGGGGCATATGGCACAGGCAGTTAGTGACTCTTCTGTGTGCCAGTCCCTCCTCCAACTTGGGGAATTTGGTTGTCCTGTTAGCCAGCCCTCGAGTCTGCAGTTGTTGTTGCTGAATCCCAGGTTGGCTCTGAGTAAGATTCCCCCCATCCATGATCTGATTATGGATGAGAAGGCTGATTGTGGTCTGTACCACTGAGACCTGGGTGAGTAAGCAGGGTGGAGTGGGTCTCCCCCAGCTGTGCCCACCTGGATACTTGGTGCACAATCAGGGCAGACTTGAGGGTCCAGGAGCGGAGGTTGCTGTGTCTATAGAGATTCCATTTCCCTTTCAGGCTCTCTGTCCAGTTGTGAGGGGGATCTAGAATGAGTGTTCCTGGCGTTGGGTTATTAGGACAGATTAGAGATTCTGCTGCTTGACTAGATGGATGGCAGCTTGCCAGCTCTTGATGGAGTTACACTCCCTCTAAAGGAGCGAGTACACAGCTTGTGGGTACTTCAGAATTCTTTGCTGTCGCTTGAGGCTCAGGTGGCCTTAGTGGCGTGGAGTGGAGTGGGTCATGTAAAGCCGATGTTACCTGTGTTTTCTTTGTAGCATAGGAGTCCCATAGCTATTAATTTTTAATATTGCTAGATCTTCTTCATTGTACTTGTATAATTAAGAGAAGCAGTGCATTGCATTGCAACCTAATTGAATTGCATGTGATGGAGGACATCTGTTATGGTTCTCTCTGTCTCTTAAAGTCAGTGTGGCATGCAAGCTCATGTTTAAGTATTCAACAGTCAGGATTATGACTGGCTTAACTGAACTAATATTGGGGTGACTCCAGGGGTTCAGCCTGGCTCTGCCCTGTCTGGATATCACACCTTGCACAAGCCAGGCTCAAGCTCAGCTAGTTGCTGCTAGCTCATGTAGCTCACTTTTATGTGAAAAGTGGACATTTTGTGTCTTGCACGTCCTCTTCTCCCTTTGCTCAAAGTCATCCTTGTCTGTTCTCTTTTGCCTTCCCCCTCTCTGACTCAACTTATTTCGTCATATAGACCAATTTCCACAAGTTATCTGGATTGTTAATATTCCCATAATTATTGACAATGTTGTTCCAAACACAGATTTCCAACAGGTCAATAAAGTATGATATAATATATTTTTGTTACCAGTTTTCTATCGTTTCTGGGGTAGAAAAATACTCTGCAAGTACTCTTAGATATGTTTTACATTGTGGTGTTTGATTTGCAACATTTTGTGTTCCAATATGTTGTGACCTGCCTTGGAAGAGGTAACCCTGAAAGGCAGCCTATACATAATAAAATGAAAAAAGCAATACCAGATTCATTGTGACTAATAATCTATCTCTGTGTATGGACTCAGCAAAATTAACTTCATACAGTATTCTTGATTCTAAATCCATGAAGGCACACAATACAAGTTCATACACTGCTAGCTGTAACTTGGCCACTTTCCTCCTGAGTAGTTGAAACAGACATACACCGTGTCTGGGGCTTTAAATCCAGTGTGGCCCCATTTTGATTGGTTATCTTGCTACCAGTCAGCAGTTTCATGCTGGTTACCAGCAGCTTGGATAACACATTTACTTCGGATTTATTCTTTTAATATTCCCAGCTTTGCTACCGACTTCAGAGGAGTGGCAGCTCTCTTCTGTGCCCTTTGGTCTCTTGCTCAGTCCTCCAAGGCACTTTGACATTACTGTTGCCAGATTAATAGCAGTATGTCAGCTTCTGACAGTTTCCAATATTATTTCTACTAATTTATCACTGAGCCTTAAAACTTGCTGTGTATCACATCAAAAATGCGGCAACAGAAACATACAATAAACTTCAAAGAAACTATTTTTCAACCACATGTCTGTCTAGCCAGTGCTTCCCTACAAGGCCGTCTTACCCATAGGCGCTAGGGGTGCGGGGCACCTGGGCACTGGGCTCTCAGGGGCGCCAGGCCGAGAGTCCGGGGCCCAAGAGTTGAGTCCGGGGAAGAGCCCGCCCGTCGGTTGGAGTGGCGTGGCGGGCTCTTCTACTGCAGGCAGCTCTGCACCGTGAGTTCGGGGGCGACCGAGCCAGCAAGATGCTGAGGTGGCCGGCCGGCCGGCTGGCTCTAGCCTCCTGCGCGTCCGGGACTGGGCAACCTGGGGGGGCGGGCGCCGGGTGGATCTTTACACCCCGGTGCCGCATATGCTTAAGACAGCCCTGCTTCCCTATGAAGGGCTTTGGAAATGCTTATTTGTACCAACTTATTGTACCAACAAGGTGTCATATGAAAGCCCATGGCAAGTATTGGCTGGGATTGTGCTATGTGGGTTTCAGCAATTTAAAATTCTGACTCCTCCTCACTATTATGCTATGTTAGCTTTGGTTCTAAAGAAGAGAGTCATTTCAGTTGAGGCTTTTGGAGGGTGCAAGGAGTTTCAGTGTGTGTTTGTGTGGGACTTGAAGAATCCTAGTGCATAAATTCATATATAGTTTTTTGGATCTCAGGTATGAAGTTTAATTAAACAGATGTAGCTAAATAACTTTTAATTCCAGTTCTGAGGTGTTCTGTGTTCCAGGCATGTCCAAAGTCCGTTTCGGGGGCCTAATCTGGCCCACTAGTTGGTTTAATCTGGCCCCTGTGGCAGTTTATTTTCTGGGGTAAAATCCTTAAAAAACTTCAATCCTAGAAAAGGTCAACAACTTTGGTTGGCTCTTTGGTCTGCCCTCACGGCCCTTCACTTCATCAAATCAGGCCCTCTTGGAAAAAAGTTGGACACCACTGGCATACGGGAACCTTTCACAGAGCTGTACTGACTTGTATCATAGCAAACAAGGCAGTTAAAACTGGAGAGCCTGTGACACCTCTTTCTCTACCAGTGATATTACAAGATATCAAAACACATGCTGGCAGGTGGTGTTTGCAGCCTGTGGGCTCTAAACATGCTAATATTATTCCAGTATGCTAGCTCAAGTGAAGCTTAGCCTTTGGCAGTTGAACTGGTGCGAAATAAAGTTACAAATTTTATTGGTAAAAACTATTTAAAAATACAAAGTAAAACCACCAAATCAGAATGGCAGAAAGAATACCACCCAGTCTCTCCCATCCCCTGGCTGAAGGGCTGGGGTGTGTGTTAGTATGATGTGCAGGATTCACCGTCTGGCAGAGGAAGGTGGGGTGCGCGTGCACAGCTCCGGGTGTCATCCCTAGGTGACATTCGGTGCCCTGCCCGCCCACGACACGGACTCCCACGCCTACCACGAGCTGTTGGGGGAAGGGGCGGAGGAAACTGCTGCGCTGCTTTGCCGGTTCCTTCCTCTCCCCTTCCCGCTCGCCTGCCTCCTTCCTGTCCTCTCCCCTGCCTGCCTGCCTCCTCCAGCCGGGAGCAGGTGCAGCAGCTCCCCCCTTCCCCTGACAGCTGCTCCAGACTGGAGGAGACAGGCAGGCAGGGGAGAGGATGGGAAGGAGGCAGGCAAGCGGGAAGGGGAGAGGAAGGAAGCGGGATCAGTGGGTGCGTGTGCAGCTACCCCACGCCTGGGAGGGTACCCTCCGTGCCCCTGGGGAGCATGTGCCTGTGCCCCTCAGGAATGCGCCTGCCAGGACAGCGCGGGCATATGTTCCACCACTGGATTCACCCCCACCCAACCAGCGGAAAGGAGTGGAGGCCCTAGCTTTGCCCTAGCCCATGGAGACCCATTGCTGGTAGTAGCCAAAAAGGTAAAGGGCGCACTCTTACCTTAATGTCTCTGCCATCTGCATTTGTGGCTTCTCATAATCTGTGTTTGGAAGAATTCTACTACATGTGTCTTTAATATTTTATTTATTTAATAAAGTATTCATATATTAAAGGTAAAGGGACCCCTGACCGTTAAGTCAAGTCGCGGATGACTCTGGGGTTGCGGCGATCTTCTCGCTTTACTGGCCGAGGGAGTCAGCATTTGTCCACATACAGCTTCTGGGTCATGTGGCCAGCATGACTAAGCCGCTTCTGGTGAACCAGAGCAGCGCACGGAAACGCCGTTTACCTTCCCGCCGGAGCGGTACCTATTTATCTACTTGCACTTTGACGTGCTTTCGAACTGCTAGGTTGGCAGGAGCTGGGACTGAGCAACAGGAGCTCACCCCGTCGCAGGTATTTGAACCGCCAACCTTCTGATCGGCAAGCCCTAGGCTCTGTGGTTTAACCCACAGCGCCCCCGCGTCCCTGGTAGTAGCCAATAGAAAGCCCCAAAGCTGAGGGTGTTGTGGGGTGCTGGCAGCTTTAGTTCTACTTTAGCCCAAGCCCTGCAGAACCCAGTCATTAGCTTGTGCTGACCTGGAGCTGGTGGGGAGAGACAGAGAGAGAGACAGAGAATATAAAAAACCGTGCTCTCTCTCTCTCTTTCTGAGCATTGACTTATTCTGACTTTCTGGCGATAGCAGTTGTTTTGGATTGGGATTGACTTAGTGGTCCAGAGAACTAACTGGCAGAAAACGGGAGACTGGCAGAGATATCTCCAGGAGTTTTTCTGAGTTCCAATGGAAGGATATGGGTGGGGGGACGGACAGGGAAGAGGCTTCCAGATTTTGGGGAAACTTAAAATAATTATTCTTGAAATGTCACTTGACCAACCTCCACTCAGATGCAGCTATGCTTGGTATGCAAGAAGCGTTCTGGCACAAGACAACTCAAAATATTGTAATTGTTTATATCTGAGTATATATACACCTCGTGTTTACATAATTGCTTAGTAGAGAAGTTTGCAGTTGACCATCTCTTTTAGTGTAAAGTGGTACCTCGGTTTAAGAACAGCCCTGTTTACAAACTATTTGGTATACAAACTCCGCAAAACTGGAAGTAGTGTTCCGGTTAGCAAACTTTACCTCGATCTAAGAAAGGAAGCCGAACAGTGGAAGGGCACCGGCGGTGAGAGACCTCATTAGGGAAAGCGCACCTCGGTTTAAGAACGGACTTCCAGAACGGATTAAATTCATAAACCGAGGTACCACTGTATATGGTCATAGTTCCATGCTGAATATAGTTACATGAAAATATCAAATTGAAGAATTGCGTGTATCTTCTATTTTTGTACGTACCTGCGGTCCATCGGTGGAAAAGAATAATAAAAACAGCATGCTAATTAAGTATATTTTGAAAATCTGAAATTTTCCATTGTGGCCCTGTTCTGTCTGCGGTTCACTCTGTGATCTATTAGCTGCCTTTGAGCAGCTCCACACCGGATAGTGGCAGCTGTGATGATCTCTTTCTACTATTTGCCCTGCACCCCTCCTCACTCCCACCCTCCTGACAAAAACATGTACTCTAATTTTATGATTTCAGGGAATCTAATGATACAGTTAGTGAACTGTTGCCTTAATTATAATGTTTGAATTTGAATTCGGAAGTGCTATTAGAAATAAAAGTAAAATTCCATAGACTTGGTTTTGTTTGTAATTAGCCCAACTGTTTTAATATGGAATTGTAGTGGTAATGCATTTTTAATCTGAGTTGCTGTATAACATGACTTAATTAAGAGTTTTAGCATTAGTTGTAGTTGTTTTCCTATGTGTGGTTATGTAAACAAATGTAGATGAATCATTTTTACAGTGAACCTTTATTTATATGCCTCTGTATTATGATTGTGATAGTAATTTGAATTAGAAAGGGATTAAAGGAAGAGCTTCCAAGTTTTACTAATTTCAATAAAACACATTGTAATTTCAAATGATAAACAATCATTTGACTTACAGAGGGTTGGTTTTTTAAAAAAAAAAAAACCCCACACCAAACCCTTATTTATGTGTTTAATAATTAATAGCTCTTTCTTCCCAGTAGGGATTAGATTACTGCTGACTCGGGTTAGCTGCTGCTCATTTTTAGTGCATTAAAGGTATCTTGAGTTGGAGCATGTAAGTTATTCCTATGGATATTTTCGTTGCTTGTTTGATGGAAGAATGTAGCTCTGCAGAAGCATGCTTTCCCTAAAATCCTCAATATGTTAATTGAGATTGGTCACTTTCAATTGTCTTCGTTTGTCATTCTTATTCATGGCTTGCTGTAGAAGGCTATAAGCCAGCATTGTCCCTGGCAACTGTTACCTAGTGACAGTTTCAGCTGCAGTAGCCATTGGTTGCTCTTTTGATTGGGGCTGAAGGACCGAGTCACCTTTCTGATGGCGAGTTTTTCTGCATCAGCTAAGGATGCGGAGGAGGGGCAGGCTTAGGTGCAAGCTGTAAAATCACAAGAGAGCATGTGAGAAATAGCAATAGCATTCTCAAAACTGATCACAGTAAATAGGATTTCTGTGTCTACACCGCAGCTCCTGACAAAGCAAATATATATGCAAGGCACCGCTTCACTGCTTTGACAAGAGATTTTAATTTTAACAGTATTTTAATTTTGAGATAGATTGAACTGCTTACAGATGAGCAATGGGCAACGTTCTGTGGATGCTATAAAAGCATAAAGACCTTCAGCACAGCATGGTGGTGATGGACATGAGACATGAAACTTAGAAAAGGATGCTTTCTATTCATCCCACTGCTGCAGCAGGACGAGAGAAAAATCTTTTCTTTCTCATGTAAGGAATTCTTTTTCCAGAAGGCACAGCAAGGACCATTAAGCAGTGCCAATGCGATTCCAGCACTTCAAAAAGAGAAAAGAGAGTCTGCTGTTAACATAAAATTGAAATGACCTTGGATTTTCTTTTTAATTAAAATGTGTGAGCTGAGTAATTTCTCCTGTATCTTTAAATGATTAACAATGCATTTGATCTGGGTGTGGATGGTGGGTGGGTTAAAAAGCAAGACTGCTGCATGCGCTGAATGAAAGATCCATACAGTAGTCAAATACCTGCTTATTAGTGAGCATCGAAGGAGCCTTCTTACTCCATTGGATGTGTCAGAGTGGCAGATGTAATGGATGTGGTAATATTTGCTTCTGAGATAAAGAATTTTTGAAGCAGATGGTTATCGTTTTAATTGTCTAATGAAATGCGTATGTAGCAACTGAGGAAATGAAGCCTGAAGACTAATGGAGTAATAGAATGCAACGACAGCTTTTCTTGTTAAATCATCGTTTCATTAGCTTCTTAGAAGAATTTAGATGAGAGTTAATTATCTCATTGTGTTGGGACATACGAAAGAATGTGGACATCACTATAGAGGTGAGAAATGACATGGATAGAGCTATGAACTTCACTGTAGCAGCTGTGGCTTTATTTCTAAAAATTTTTTTTATCTTTTGTTGCTCTTGAAATTAAATGCAAGACAAGTTTGTATTCCGTGAGAATCTTGGATTACCCTATTGACGTCTGATATTGTAATGGACAGCATATCTTTCTAACTGGCTTGACTGAAGATCCAACATCATGTCTATTTGTTTCTTTCCTTTATTATACGTGGTCTTGTTAACTAAATGGAGAGGATATTGTTCATCGAAGGGACGAACCTGTTCTTCATGTAGTGATTGCTGCCCCAACATATTTATTTACTCATTACCAAAGACTAATGACATTTGTTTGCATTAAGATGCCCCAAATCTTGACCTTAGTAATGCAGAATGAAGATGATACAAATGACATTATGCCTTGAAGAAAGCCGAAGGATACAATATATTAGAATGAGCATCTTATTAGACTTCTTATCTACTTTGCTTCTAGTTTTTAGCTCCTAACAATTTTTGTTTTAGAAAACATTACATTGAGAATTTCTACCCAGTACTCCCTCCTTCACGTTTCCCCCCAGGAAAATGCACTTGCAGATATTTTTATCATGACATTATATTTTACTCTCCTTTTTGGTGTTTCTCTCCTCCAAAAGTACAGCTTAAACAAAGTGCTTTGTTTAGAAGTGCCTTGTCTTTTGCTAAGGAAGGAATGAGCACAGGCAGAAGCTGAGCAGTGGCCTTTTTGCCTCTTTTCTGGATTGTAATATGAACAGTTTTAGAAGCCATTCTAAAATCTACCCAGAGAAATGGATATGTAAACAAAATTAGCTGGTGACTCACAAATCACCTAGTTCTGAGTTTTGAACACATTGTTACGTAATGCAGATCATGAACCAGTCCACTTGGATTGAGTGGAGGACTCTGAATATGAGCGGTAGCATAGTGAATGTATCTGAGCATTACTCCTGTCCAATTGGTTTTGGACACTACAGTGTTGTTGATATCTGCATCCTTGAGACTCTAATTATTGTCTTACTAACATTTTTAATTATAACTGGTAACTTAACAGTAATTTTTGTCTTTCACTGTGCTCCACTGTTACATCATTATACCACCAGCTATTTTATTCAGACTATGGCATATGCTGATCTTTTTGTTGGGGTGAGCTGCTTGATTCCTACCTTGTCATTGCTGCACTATTCTACAGGTGTCCACGAGTCTTTGACTTGCCAGGTTTTTGGATATATCATCTCTGTACTGAAAAGTGTTTCTATGGCCTGTCTTGCTTTTATTAGTGTGGATCGCTATCTTGCTATCACAAAACCACTTACCTACAACCAATTGGTTACACCTTGCCGGTTGAGAATCTGCATCGTTTTGATCTGGTTGTATTCCTGCCTTATCTTTTTGCCTTCTTTTTTTGGCTGGGGAAAGCCAGGTTATCATGGAGACATTTTTGAATGGTGTGCAACCTCTTGGCTTACCAATGCCTATTTTACTGGCTTTATTGTGTGCTTGCTATATGCTCCAGCAGCCTTCATCATCTGTTTCACATACTTCCACATATTCAAAATCTGCCGGCAGCACACCAAAGAGATAAATGACAGGAGAGCTCGTTTTCCGAGCCATGAAGTGGACACTGCTGCAGAAAGTGGGCACGGCCCTGACCGGCGCTATGCTATGGTTTTATTTCGTATAACCAGTGTGTTTTATGTGCTCTGGCTCCCCTACATCATCTACTTTATGCTGGAGAGTTCTAGGGTGCTGGAAAACCCAGCACTGTCCTTCTTAACAACATGGCTCGCTATAAGCAATAGTTTTTGTAACTGTGTTATATATAGCCTCTCAAACAGTGTTTTCAGATTGGGACTTTGGAGATTGTCAGAGACTGTGTGTTCATCTTGTATACATAAAAAAGACAGCATTGTTCAAGACCCAGTTCCTAGAAAACGGGCTAATTCCTGCTCCATCTGAGGAGAACTAAAACAGACAAATACAATGTGATATTTGGGCTAGGTAGTATTCTATCCTTTGGAATATTGCTGCAATAAACAGTCAATAAATATTTATTCACTGGAAAATGAATTATGGATTGAATGGTGATTTGTAAGAAAAACATGTAGCTGGAATGGTGAGAGATGGATTCTTGGTGAAATTGTGGTACAAGAGGGAATCACTGGTAAATGTAGGGCAAAGCTTCCAGTAGTGTGAACTAATCTGTTCAGAACTAAAGAATAATTCATCAACAGTAATAGTGAAATTGTCACATATTATATATGTGGATGAATTTGTAGTATTATGTTGTATTAAGATAAACCTTGTTTGATGCAGTAAGTGATGGATTATCAATTACGTCCTTAGGAAATATATGTTTTAATATGAGGCAGCTTCAATCTTGTAGTTTTGTCTCTTGTACAAAAACATTTTTAAACTACTGTAATTTTAAAATTAAATATATTTCTTTGCAGGGAAATAATGTAAAGTATATTTTAATGTTCTAGTGTAACACATATAAATGACTTAATACTTTTCTGTTCTTTTGGAGCCTTTTGTTCCCATTGCTCAGGCATATTATTTATTCTGGGGTCAGAAGTCCATATAGTTGTCTCCTTGCCCACTTATATCTACTGTTCTCAAGCTGTTTGAGGGGACTGGAGTAATTTTAGGCACAATGTATGTGAGGGGCAAGCTTTGAGAGAATATACCGTTGAGTGAAACAACAGTCAAATTATTGAAATTAACTTGTATTTTCTAGTGCCTACTAAATTAGCACAAATTTATGGCATCTTTTTGTGCTAATGCTTTTGCTTTGTAATTTATTGCATATGCAATAACATCAAATAGCAGTGTGACTTAGCTGCTCAATAACACTTTTTAAATGTAAATTTAAAAAAGCAGGTTCCACTTTAGTTATAAGTTGTGAATGTATCGCAGTTTGCATGAGCTCGGCATGTATATAACACTGTATATTTTTTAAAATGATCATTTTGTATTCTGTGCCTAATGGTTTTCCTAGCATATTGTTAAGTCATTGTTTTAAATTTGGGATAAATAAAAATTTGAGTTGAATTTACAGAAGTACTTCTTGCAGTGTTAAATGCGAATTGGGCAAATCTTGTTAGGGGTTCACAAATTAAGGGGTTTTGTGGGGGACTTGCGTTGGTGCTTCCATAATCAATTTGTGAGGACTCATTAAGTATGTAGGGCATGATCCAGTTCACATTACAACCAGTGGGACTTAACTTGTGCTGGATAGTACTCACAGTTATCAGTAATTTATATAATACTGATTTTGGCTCAATCTGCCACATTCTGACTGTTGCTTTTAACATATGTACCAGATATTAAAATAACATTTTAAATGTCTGCCCTATAATTTCTTATTTTACCAGAACACTAATAATGAAATTCTCCCTAGAACCTTTTGCACCAAAGGTTATGTACTTTTGTGTTGAGTATACCTGGTGTATCCAATGGGGAAGGCCAAACACTTGACTTATTATCAAAGACAGTTTCTTAGGGCAAGATCCAGTGGATGCAATGAGATTTACCCTTCCTCTCCTCCCCCAGCACCTCCCCAGTCTGTTCCTGAGGGTTCCCAAAAACTCCAGAGCAGACCTTAGGTATGTGCAGAGGGCTGCCAGGTTGTGGGAGGAGAGGCAGGGTAAGTCCAATTTCCTTTAATAGAAGTCCCTTGCATGTGGGTTGTTGAGACCTTTGGGTGTCACCCTCAGTAATTTTCAAATTCCAGAGTATTTGAGACAAGTTCCAGTACTGTTTCTGAAATAAAATTCTGGGACAAAATTTAGTGCAAAGATTACCAAAAGATAGTTTTCACATTGTGTATCTAAGAGAAGGAAAAAATGGGTATACAAACCCATACAAATGAGATCATTGTGATAAGGTTTCCCCCCGCCTGATATGCAGGAGCTAGAACTAGTATTTTCTACTCTTTCTGTTTGGTTTTGTTTAAAGAGGTTGGGTGTTTTAAATATGTAGCCCTAAAATGTGTAGTTCATGCTTTAGTTATGGTTTACTGTTGTGAATTTACAGGTATTGCATGGGAATTGTTTCAGAGCAGATTGGTTTTTAAGCTTGGTGGCAGGACCTGTCTGGTTGTTGTTTTTTAAATGTACACTGTCTAAGAATCATAGGACATGGGCAGCAAGATAAGTGTGGTGGCTGTGGAGTTTCCTTGTTGTCTGACTCCTTCATATATTAGTAAGCTCTCTGTGGATTCTTAGTTTGAAAACAGTTCTAAACCACTTAAAATTTAAAAATCTCTTAAAAGTATACAATGCAATGTAAAAATAATAAAACGGTATCACAAAACAGAAACAATATAAAAGCCTCTGGAAGAGTATAATAAAATCAGGAATTCAGTAAAACAGGGTTCATTCTTATGGGTCGGGGGAACCCTGGGCAAAAATATTTGTTTTTACAAGTTGTCTGAAGCAATTGATGGATGGTGGTTCACCTATCACAGAGGAAAGGACATTCCACAATGCATGGGCAATTGCAAAAGATGCCCATTTTCAACTCACTGCCTTGTGATATTCTGTAGAGTGTAGTATCATTAGTAAAATTTCTCCAGATTATCTAAGTGATCTTACAGGTTTGTACAAGCGCAGGTGATGTTTCAGGTAACCTAGTCCAGAATTGTTCAGAGCTTTATATGATAGTAACAAGACTGAATACTACTCAATAGTTGGCAGAAGCCCGTGCAATTCATTCAGCACAGCTTTATATGTGCATGTCCAGGTGCTCCACTCAAGAACATGGTCATTGTGTTCTGCACCAGGTACAGCATCCAAACTAGTCTCAAGGAAGGCCATACATAAGGTGTATTAAAAAAAGGTAAAGCTAAAGGACCCCTGACAGTTAAGTCCAGTTGCGAACGACTCCGGGGTTGTGGTGCTCATCTTGCTTTACTGGCCAAGGGAGCCGGCGTTTGTCTGCAGTTTTTCCGGGTCACGTGGCCAGCATGACTAAGCTGCTTCTGGTGAAACTAGAGCAGCGCATGGAAACGCCGTTTACCTTCCCACCGGAGTGGTACCTATTTATCTACTTGCACTTTGACGTGCTTTCAAACTGCTAGGTGGGCAGGAGCTGGGACTGAGCAATGGGAGCTCACCCCGTCGCAAGCCCAAGGCTCAGTGGTTTAGACCACAGCGCTAGCTGCATCCCATAGGGTGCATTGCAGTGGTCCAAATGTGAGATTATCAATGCGTGAATTGCAGTCGCCAAGTTAGCTCTGTCCAGGAAAGGGTGCAGTTGATGTACCAGTCTAAGTTGTTGGTTCTGGCCATGGAGGTCACCTGGGCCTCTGGTGATAAAGATGGACCTGGGACCACTCACAGACTATGTACCAGTTCCTTCAGAGGGAATGCAACTCTCCAACTCCCAGGCATGGGAACTGCCTACCAGGATTCAGTCTCCGTTTATTCACCCTCAGCCAGCCCACCACTGCATCCAGGTTCTGATTCAAAACAGTCACAGCTTCTCCTGGTTCAGATGTAACAGAGAAGCACACAAAGAAAAACACACAAATGCAATAGGTTTTGCTTCATCCCTCTCCGTGTGTGGCTTTCTTTAAAGGCTGTGTTTGCTGCTTCTGTGAATTTAAGGGAGGAGTAAGCAGTCATAATGTGGGAACTTTATGGATCATGTAAGAAGTTTTGTTTTTAAAAATAAGCATGCACTGTGCAGGTGGAAAATAAAATGTCACGGGTGGGTGTGTATGTTGAAATCTAGCCCCCAGCAGAGGAAGATGGTTGCTTTAAATTGCATGCAGTCTAGAAAAACAATTTGAAGTGGTTTTGTAATTCAGGGTTTAATTTGGCCACCTATGGAAAGTAAAAACTTTTTATGTTGACTCACACAACGACTTTGTAGTGTTCTCTGAACAAAGAGTTACTGGGTTATACAGCTATAAAGGGGATGGTAACGTTTGTCAGTTACATCGTCAGACCCTTAATAGTGTGTCATGTATTCTGGATTTTTTACTCCATTAATCTTTCATGCTAATATATCTATAGTGCACTGTGCTTGCGATGGTGAAGGCCCTTCACCATCACATGATCTGAACTGGATGGTATGAAACGTTCACAAATATTCTAAGCCTCAGAACAAGGCTATGGAAATGTGTGCAGAACAGTCTGGGAATAAAACTGCATACAGGCCCATTGGGTAAATAAGCCAGCAAGATATTTAATTTTTTATTTATATTTCAGAAAATATAAAATAGTTTTTATATGAACAGTTATGACCTGCTGTTTGTAAGGATTTTGTGACACCATTAGAACATTAGATGAATGTAACATTTCAGTAGAAAATCAGTATAGAACATTATCTTGTTTCCTAAGATAAATTTTCCTCTTCAGCCTACTCAGATAACAATTTTGAATGACCAGTTGGTATTAAAATTTAGTTAAAGAAAGAAGGAAATGATTAGCTGTTCACAGCATAAATGCGTATTCTGCAAATTGTATTAACTGGGTAGACTGAGGCTGATATCGAATGCTAGTTATCTTCAGAGTAGACTTGTTGAAATAAATGGACCTTAACTTAAGCCCATCGATCTCTTTGAGCTTACCTTACCTGGATATCACCCTGGGTAAAATCCCCTAAAGGGACTGGTAGCAAAATTCTGAGGAACATCTTTAGAAAATATACATGTAGTTATTTAATTAGAGGATTTTGCATGTTTGATTATAGTGTGATTATAAGTCCATTAATAGTAAAAGAGAACTTTTAGACCTGGAGCAAATTCAGAGAATGATGCCATTAAAGTTATGGTACTCACTCTGGAAGATGACTGGAAAAAACCAAAATGAAATGCCCTAGAGGTGTTACTGGACATTTAAAAAAAAAAATTATTTCTGTTTCGATTGCGTCAGACCAACACACCTGAATCTAAAACCAGATGAAGGTTTCATTTTTGGAATAATAAATTTAAATTTTCAGAGTTGTTTTTACAGTTATATCAAAAATTACTGATTTGGTTATACTATTAGAAATACATAGACCAATAATTATGAAATTATTGTGAGGTTTAACAAGTTAACTGTTTATATTTGGACAACTTTTTAGCTGTACTTTATTGGAAGGAGAAAAATAATTATTTTCTTAATGACAATTTAAACAATTTATTTAACTAAAACAGTAACATTATATCATATGTATCCATCTTTGTTAACTGACTCAGTTTTAGTACACATGAAAAACTTAAACAAATCCTTATTTCCTGACTAATAGCCTTTGGACTATAATGTAACTTAAATAGAAAGCTATATTTAGAAAGATTTTTCCTCCAAAAGCATTTTATTTTAAAAATCCAATTTATATATATATATATATATATTTGCTTTCGTAGATTTTCACGGGTACAGGAATGCAGGTTTTGGTGTCCTCGGGTGTCTTCCCGTGTAAAAGTTGGGGTGTCTAGGCGACGTTTCGACGAGGTCTCACTCGTCATCTTCAGGCTGGTGCTTTCGGCTTCTTGTTACTGGAACAGAGCGGGATCTCAATGTTTGAGTTCCTATAAATACTGTAGAGGGGGTGTGGTGTCTAGCCTCCAATGTTCTGGGCAGAGAGGAAGTTCCCAGGCTAGTGTGCCTTTTCTTCTTTTGTTCCTTAATTACTTGAGAGATACCTTGAGTGATTTCTTGAGTGATATCCTGAGTACCACTTAGGTGGGTCATTAGGTGTGGATTAGTTGCTAAAGTCTTTGTGTCTTGACCTCTTGAACTTTGTGAAGAGTTTTCCTGAGAAGATGGCTGTATTGCACTTAGTTGTGCTTTGGCTTGGCTTCGTGTATAGGGGCGAGCTGTGGTTTTGTGGCTTGTGTCAGCCAGATCTGTGTAGGGATTGCAGGGGGGTGCAGCATCCGGAGGTGCCACCATGGATTGGCTACTGGATGGTGTCAGTAATTCATCTGTGGAGAGGGTCTGGGTTTGGGTCTGGTGTGGTTGATTGGTGTTGGCGTTCTGTGTGCCTCTGGATCTGGTGTCAGTTTTTGTGGGGAGGGCTAATTTCCAGATGTCTGGCAAGCGGGATGTGTCGTCACGCTTGTTCATGTTGTGAGGGTGTTTCTCTATCTCGATGGCTTCCATGATTATTCTCTTGTGGTGATGTTCCGTGTTAAAGAGCAATTTGGAATCTGCAAAATTAATTTCGTGTCCTGTTTCTTTCATGTGTTGGAAAAGAGAGGAAGTTTTTTCTTCTTTTTTGACGGCATTCTTGTGTTCTGCGATACGTGCATCCCCAGAGAAAAATCATCCAGATGCCCCAAACTCTACGGCCTCCCCAAGATACACAAAGAAGGAACACCACTCAGACCAATAGTCAGCTCCATAGGCTCACCTCTACAAAATCTCGCTAAATTTCTCGCCAAGCAACTTCAGCCCTATGCAGAATCCATCTCTTCACACGTACCAAACTCCTTCCAGTTCATAGAAACAATAAAGAAGCAAAACCTACATCCTAATGACCTACTTGTGAGCTTCGATGTTGTATCTCTCTTCACACAAGTGCCCATTAATGAAGCCTTGACAGCTATTCAAAACAAATACAATCCCCCCGAATACATCTTGGACCTGACCAACCACTGCCTAACCAACACGTACTTCATCCACAATGGACAAAGATACAAACAGATAGAAGGAGCACCTATGGGATCACCCCTCTCACCGGTCATCGCAAACCTGTACATGGAACACTTTGAAACCAATGCTTTAGACAAGTCAGAACACAAACCCAAACTTTGGCTCAGATATGTTGACGACACCTTTGTAATTTGGCCACACGGGAAGGAAAAACTGGATAGCTTCCTCACACATCTCAACAACTTACACCCCAAAATACAATTCACTATGGAAATAGAAGCCAACAACCAACTTCCCTTCCTTGACGTCCTAATCTACAAAAAACCTGATGGCTCCCTAGGACACACTATCTACCAGAAAAAAACACACACCAACCGCTACTTACATGCACAATCACACCACCACCCTGCACAAATAAACTCCGTAGCCAAGACTCTCATCTCCAGAACCAAACGCCTGGCTGACAAAGACCACTTGACAACTGAGTTACAGAATCTCTCAAATGTGTTAATTGCCAATGGATACCAGCAAAACAGGATTACGAAGCTAATCCAAAAGGAAACACCCCCCAAAAACCAAGACACAGAAGAAAACAATGGCATGGCCCTCCTTCCTTATATCAAGGGCACTACAGATAAAATTAGCAAAATCCTCCATAAACACAATATCAAAACAGCCTTTTGCACCAACCAAAAAATAGCCAATATCCTCAGAAACCCCAAGGATAAAATCCAGTTGGAAAACCAAGGGATCTATGAAATACCCTGCAAAGTCTGCCCAGCCACGTACATTGGACAAACAAACAGACGAATAAATGCACGTATCGCAGAACACAAGAATGCCGTCAAAAAAGAAGAAAAAACTTCCTCTCTTTTCCAACACATGAAAGAAACAGGACACGAAATTAATTTTGCAGATTCCAAATTGCTCTTTAACACGGAACATCACCACAAGAGAATAATCATGGAAGCCATCGAGATAGAGAAACACCCTCACAACATGAACAAGCGTGACGACACATCCCGCTTGCCAGACATCTGGAAATTAGCCCTCCCCACAAAAACTGACACCAGATCCAGAGGCACACAGAACGCCAACACCAATCAACCACACCAGACCCAAACCCAGACCCTCTCCACAGATGAATTACTGACACCATCCAGTAGCCAATCCATGGTGGCACCTCCGGATGCTGCACCCCCCTGCAATCCCTACACAGATCTGGCTGACACAAGCCACAAAACCACAGCTCGCCCCTATACACGAAGCCAAGCCAAAGCACAACTAAGTGCAATACAGCCATCTTCTCAGGAAAACTCTTCACAAAGTTCAAGAGGTCAAGACACAAAGACTTTAGCAACTAATCCACACCTAATGACCCACCTAAGTGGTACTCAGGATATCACTCAAGAAATCACTCAAGGTATCTCTCAAGTAATTAAGGAACAAAAGAAGAAAAGGCACACTAGCCTGGGAACTTCCTCTCTGCCCAGAACATTGGAGGCTAGACACCACACCCCCTCTACAGTATTTATAGGAACTCAAACATTGAGATCCCGCTCTGTTCCAGTAACAAGAAGCCGAAAGCACCAGCCTGAAGATGACGAGTGAGACCTCGTCGAAACGTCGCCTAGACACCCCAACTTTTACACGGGAAGACACCCGAGGACACCAAAACCTGCATATATATATATATATATATATATATATATATATAATCTGATTTTTAATTTTTCCCCATTGATTTTTATCCACCCTGATATATAAGAAGAAAAGAAATTATGGAATTTTGGCCCAATATGTGATCACAATGGAGAGACTTCAGTACGGAATAATAGTGATGGGAATTAATGGAGGTAAAGTTAAAAGCAAAATATGGTTGAAATTTATCAATAATAATAACAATTAGGGAAAAAGAAATGATTGATTCTGAGACACCTTGACTTAAAAGAAATATTGTTTAACAGAAGGTGGAGAAGATAGAATGTTAGAGAGAGAGAGAGAGAGAGAGAGAGTGTGAGTGTAACACGCTGATGGAAAATTGGAAGTTTTGCTTTTGTATCTTTTTCTAATGTTTCTTTTTCTCTTATTTTTTTCACTCTCTTTTTTCTTTCCTTTTATTGTCCGTTTCATTTTTGTTTCCCTTTTTGTTTTTTGTATGTTCTTCTTTCTTGGAAGTCCTGTGTCTGGGGCCTTTATTAAGGTCTAGAGATTGTATATTCATGGTGGGTGGTTGATGGAGGACCCTGGGTGAGAGACAGGGAAATGTTGGTCTCCCAGGGTGAGCGCCTGGGAGATCAAAGGAAAGATCCCAGTTAATAGCTGGTAGTCTTTCCCTCTATGGCAGCCCCTTGGTGAGAAGGAGGGAAGCTGAGGATAGGGAAGAACTTTATGGAGATAGCGAAACAGGAGCACAGATCCTAGAGATCAGATCAAGGATGCAAAGTACTGAGGTAGTACAAAAGTTCCTGTTTTAATGTGTCCTGAAATATTGTCTTTATCTCTTTGTAGGAAAATGTATATACGACCACCATGCAAAACTGTAAAACTATTTTTAGCTCATTTCTAAAATAGATTTTCTCGAAACCAAAAATAAGCTGTGCATCTTTTCAACAAATGTGTCATTGCTTAGCAAACTGTACACTTCATAGAAGTCAACTCCTAGAGGCCAAGGTCCCTTCACTGCCCCCCAAATAAAATATTTGAGGAGGCCGCCCCCCCCCAAAGTTGATGGATATTGCCATTCAAATGCTGTGCATGTGCTGTGTCTTGTGATCGACTAAGTGGGGCAGGGCTCACCTGCCTCCCCCCAATATTTTACTCAAGTTGGCTTTCCTGGCACACTTTAACATGCTACTTTTTCCTGTTGAATTGGAGATAATCTTAATTAAAGAGAAAAGCAAGTGAAGTCTCTAAAAGGAAGAAAAAGATGAAAGACAGGTAATTAGAGGATTAGTTTAATTAAATCTGTTGGCTGGAGGTTAAATCTGTCCATTTTGAAATTAATTAAGTCTATTATATGTGATGGGTTGTATAGTTGTAGCTTGCAGAAAGAAAACACCTAGGAAGTGGTAACAGAATGTCCTATAGGTAGCAATATTATTTCTATAGGGCTTTTTACCATCTGCCCTTTCCATTGAGATTCAGTTGCCTGAAATTCAGTCTGTTTTGTATTTCTTTCACAGTCCTTCTTACAATATTGCCCACAGTAACTTAAGCAGTGGGGCTTATTCACGGCGATGCAGCGTCAGATTTCAGGAATGCAAAGGACCAGGTGTGCAGCTTGGGGTGCTGGTGGAGTCATTGTTGTCTGGGCAGGCAAAGATAGTGGCAGTGGCCAGGAGTGCATTCTCCCAACCCAGGCTTGTATGCCAGCTGTATCCCTATCTGGAGCAGCAGGGCCTGGCCTTAGCCAGGATGCTAATAATGGAGGCTTGTATTCTGATCATGTGGTACCACTTTGGTGCCAGTTGCACTGGCTGCCAGTGAATTTAGAGGCCTAAGGACCCCCTACTTCGTTATGACCCTACCTAAAATATAAGTTCCTGTTTGCATGCACAACAGTGAAATTGCTTGGGTTGGCAAGCAAAAGAAATGGGACCTTCTTGGTGGCTGCCGCGTAGGTGTGGAACTCTTGCAGTTCACATTCACTTGGCTCCTTACGTTCTGGCATTCAAGAAGGATTTATCTTTTGACTGACCTTTCCCTAAGAGAATTGTGGTGATCTAACGCAGTAACTCTCAAGGCTCTCTTTGTATCTACTCAGTGCTTCATACTCTGCCTGATATTCTATTTTTAAATCTGTTCCATCTGAATCAGGAGAGGCGGATAAGGTGCTAGATTGATGCTTGAAGGCGGTGATGGGCTGGATTTGGATCAGTAAATTGAAGCTGAATCCTCAAAAAACAGATGTGTTACAGGTTCTTCATTCTGGGAGGTAGGAATATAGACTGTTCTGGATGGAATTGCGCTCCCCCAGAAGCAGCAGGTTAGGGGGTACTACTGGATCCAACATTGTCACTGGAGGCTCTGGTTGCCAGGGTGGCTAAGAGTGCTTATTTCCAGCTATGACTGGTTCATCAGCTATGGTCCTTTTTGGACAAAGATGACTTGGCTGCTGTACTCCATGCTCTGGTAACCTCCAGATTGGACTATTGCAATGTGCTTTACATGGGGCTGCCCTTGAAGAAACTTCAGCTGGTGTAAATTGTGGCAGCCAGGTTACTGGCTGTCTGTCCATTTAGAATTCATATAACCCCTGAGTTAAAACAGCTGCACCAGTTGGGCTTCTTTCTAGGCCTGATTTAAAGATGCTCACATTAGTTGTTTAAAGCACTCAACAATTTAGGCCCCAAGTATCTTAATGAGCATATCCAACCCTATCAACCTTCTTGGGCATAAGGCGCTGCAGAAGTGGCCGTCCTGGGAGCTCCACCACCCACAGGACTGCAGGGGGTGGTGCCCTGGGCCATAAATTGGGGAACTCCCATCCTATAAATATTTGTGCTTGGCTTTCTCATCCTCTTGCCCCTTTGTTGAGCCACATGTAGGGAAAGTACCTTTAGGGAACTGCCTTTAAAATAATAAGTTTTGCATGAAGATTTTGGTGTTGAGGCAAACATCATGGTCGACACCCAGTTGTTGCTTGTTGTTACATATTTGTTTGTTTCTCCTAGCAGAAAAAGTTGTAAATTTCCTATTAAGGGTTTTTTTTTGGGGGGGAGGGATTTGGTGTGGTGGTTTTATAAATTCTGGTTTTCTTTAATTTTAAGTGAATGTGTTTATTTTCTTTCAAAAGAAAAAAAAGAAAAGAAAAGAAAAGAAAAGCAGAAGATGTGGGGCTTTTAGAGCAGAATTCAGTATCTCATATTAGTAGCTGTTAACTGGAAATGACATTGATCTGCCATTAAGAAGGATTATTCAATTCTAAAAATTATGCTTTTAAGTAACATGAATAAATTTAGCTAATGTGTCATTTCAATTAAAGGTGATTATAGCACTGGCAAAGTAATTCTATTTTTTAAATAAGTGAAATGTTGAAGTTAATCCTATTAATGTTGTGTTATCTTTTCCAATACATGTCATGTTTAAGTGACATAGTAAATCACTGATATTTAAAAAAATCTCTCTCAGCTTTTGTAAACTGAGTGAATGTGCACAAAGGGCTGGTCAGGCGGATAAGAAAAGGTAATGTTTTTAATATACTTAACTTTTGTGGAAAGTGTATACATTTTCTCCATATGAAAAAAGAGCTAGCTATACTCATTTCTTCTGCTGCCAGCTTCTTGCCAGGATATCACTGACAGGTTTTCATTACCTCACAAATTAGGTTGGCACACTCTTACCTTAATGTCTCTGCCATCTGCATTTGTGGCTTCTCATAACCTGTGTTTGGAAGAATTCTACTACATGTGTCTTTAATGTTTTATTTATTTAATAAAGTATTCATATATTAAAGGTAAAGGGACCCCTGACCGTTAGGTCCAATTGCGGACGACTCTGGGGTTGCGGCGCTCATCTTGCTTTACTGGCCGAGGAGCCTGCGTTTGTCCGCAGACAGCTCCCGGGTCATGTGGCCAGCATGACCAAGTCACTTCTGGTGAACTAGAGCAGCGCACAGAAACACTGTTTACCTCCCTTCCGGAGCGCTACCTATTTATCTACTTGCACTTTGATGTGCTTTTGAACTGTTAGGTGGGCAGGAGCTGGGACCGAGCAACAGGAGCTCACCCTGTCGCAGGGATTCGAACCGCTGACCTTCTGATCGGCAAGCCCTAGGCTCTGTGGTTTAGACCACAGCGCCACCTGAGTCATATATTACTCTCTCACAATACATTAGGGCTCTGTACATAAAATATTTAAAAATAATATGAAGCAACCATAGGCCTGTCAGCATAGAAAAGCCTTCAAAAGTCAAAAGTGGGGGTATCTGCCAGATCTCTGTTGGAAGAGTGTTCCACAGCATGGGACTGGTACACTAAATGCCCAACTTCTAGTTGAGGCCAGTGACCTTCTGTAACATGGTGGACAACTAACAGCACTTCTCTGGGTGGTCTTGAATGATCTGGGAGATGTTCAAGTTTCAAGGAAAAAATGTTTGCCCTAAAGATCAGTGGGTTTCAGACTGCATTACACAAAACCCGAGTGTTCTTTGGATGCCTTTCGGGGGACCCTCAGTTAAAAAATAATCAAAGATGGCCGGGTGTCCCTGAAAGTCAGCTTGCTCCCTGTTGCCATTTTAAGGTATGTTATTTATTTATTAAATTTATATACTGCCCTATACCCACAGGTTTCAGGGCGCTTCACAGAATAAAATCAAAATATAAAACCACAAAATACACAATCAAAATAAAAAACAACAACCTGTGTGTTAAGCCATGTTCTCTGTTTACACGAAAAAGCCAATCAGTTTTAGTCAGTGCCCTGCATGAACTGTATATCCTCATACATGTGCCAGACGTTTCAGCAACAAACTAGGGATCCATGGTACACAATGGTAAAAAAAAGCCAATGCAATTCTGGGCTGCATCAATAGGAGTATAGCATCTAGATCAAGGGAAGTAATAGTGCCACTGTATTCTGCTCTGGTCAGACCTCACCTGGAGTACTGTGTCCAGTTCTGGGCACCACAGTTCAAGAAGGACACTGACAAACTGGAACGTGTCCAGGGGAGGGCAACCAAAATGGTCAAAGGCCTGGAAACGATGCCTTATGAGGAACGGCTAAGGGAGCTGGGCATGTTTAGCCTGGAGAAGAGGAGGTTAAGGGGTGATATGATAGCCATGTTCAAATATATAAAAGGATGTCACATAGAGGAGGGAGAAAGGTTGTTTTCTGCTGCTCCAGAGAAGCGGACACGGAGCAATGGTTCCAAACCACAAGAAAGAAAGATTCCACCTAAACATTAGGAAGAACTTCCTGACAGTAAGAGCTGTTCGACAGTGGAATTTGCTGCCAAGGAGTGTGGTGGAGTCTCCTTCTTTGGAGGTCTTTAAGCAGAGGCTTGACAACCATATGTCAGGAGTGTTCTGATGGTGTTTCCTGCTTGGCAGGGGGTTGGATTCGATGGCCCTTGTGGTCTCTTCCAACTCTATGATTCTATAAATTCCATATATGTATAAGTATAATGAAATTAATTTGATGAGAATTGGATAGGAGTGAATAGAATAGTTTTGTTGGATCTAGTCCATCATCACATTTCTGACAGTGTCCAATAGTTACAGGGCAAGAAGGTTACAGCCATTTCATGCTGCTGCTCCCCAGCGCCTGTTACTCAGAGGGATTCTGCTTTGAACTTGAAGGTTCCATATAGACTTCATGAGTATTGGTTAATTCAACTACCATGCTTTTGAGATGGTGGCTCTCGCCACAGTTTGTGGCAAAAAAATATATTTATTACAGTGGTACCCTGTTTTGAGTCCGGGATCTGTTCTGGAGCCCCAGATGCTCCACAAAAGTTGATTCAAGATGGCGACAGAGACAACAGCCTAGTCAGGCTCCTCTGCTTTTAGTTAAGCTTTTAAGTAGTTTTTAAGTAGTTTTTAGCCACTTCCTGGTTTTAAACTCTCAATTTTAACGTCTTACCAGCTGTTTTACTACCTCCTCGCTTCTCTCTGTTTTTAGTTTATTGTTTTATTGTTTTACTGGAGAACGGCGGGGCGGAGCAGTGGGTTGAGCGAAGCCACTTTCTACCTCCGAATAGCGAAGCCCCAGGCTCGCAGAGAAAGCACCTCGCTCTCAAGTTAAAGAAATCTGGACCATAAACCGAAGCCTGGGAGCAACAAGGAGAACCTGGTGAGAGAAAAAATCTTTCGTGGAGTACAGAGCTGCAATTCCGGTATGATGGCGTCCAGCACTCTACTAACATGAGCTCGTCGATTTTATCTTTTATTCTTTCTTACTCCTTTTAAAGACTATTTTAATGAACATTGAGCTTAGATAAATCTAAGCATCCCACCGCATTCTATCTCACTTTCTGTACTCCTGACTCTTCTTGGAAGTTAAAAGCTGAATTGACTATCTTATCGCATTGCGAAGAGTTTACAGGAAGATCCTTGGGATGTTTCCACCACAAGTTTGGAGGCACAGACGGAGCATAATTTAGTGTTATGCCAGTAATCCGTGGCACATTACTCCCCCTTGAATAGGATACTTTCAAGGAAAACACTCCCTCGACTCTTTGAAATACCTAGGGAAGATAGAAGAGTGAGGTAAAGAGAGAGATGACTCAGCAATTTGACAGCCCCACTGTTGCGAGGAGGGGGGTTGGAAAACGCTGCAGAGAATCTGAGGACTTAGAGGAAATGACATGTTTGCCCCTCACTAAGCAAACTAAAATCAGCGAATTCTTTTATGGAAAAACAAAGGACATTTATAATATACCGACTTCAAATAGCTTCTCTCCACTAGCAGAGATAATTGATAAGGAAACTACACCAAAGGAACTATCTGCTAAACAACCCACTAACCCCTCAAGCAACACCATCACAAGACCAAAGGGTCCTAAAAGGGTTCCAACTATGCCCATTCAGGCGGAAGACTGCATCAGAGAACAAGAAAACCATCTCTCTGAATTACTACTTGAACACTCTACAACATTAGACCTAGTGGCTAAAACCGTGGACTATATCTTTAAATATATAAGAGAAATCAAAGGTTGTATCCTTTGTATCCCCAAAAGCTAATGACCCGTAGATGCTTCACCGGAGGATAGGGCCGAACCAACACTCAGAGCACCTGTCCTACTGCGCTCACCTTCGCAGACTGGCTCCAAATTTGAAAATGAACAAACTATGGAAGAACTACACACCATATCTTCCTATAATCTCTCACTGCAAGCCACTAGACTCTGTTTAATTATCCTCCCCTTCAAAGGTCAGGTTGTTAACTGGTCGTCCACACATGTCGCAAGAAGACATCTAGCTGAACTTTTGGGCCTAAATCCTCTTTCCATCGATCTGAAATCCACTGTCCACATTTACAGCAAGCCACACATGCAGAGGATACTGCTCACCTTCGAATCTAAAAAGTTTCCAACCTATATGATGTCCCTACGAAGCTCCCTGACTATGGAATTTTTATCACAAGAGTCTTTATCAACACTAAGATTTGCCCTCTTCTACCCTACTCTCCAGCTAAAAGGAAAGCAATTAAAAATGAGGGCACCCCACCTACTACGAGCTCTACATCTCCACCCTCAGACTTAATTAGTTGGACAGAGACCCCCACTCCCCTCCTATCAAAGGCTACTCATCTAGAGAATTCGATGGAGCAGGAGTTACTTATTTCCTTCTCCCATCTGCCAAAAGCCGAACAAACAGAGATAATGGACAGACTAGATGAGTTACTACTCTATCTTCGCAACTCTGAAGTCCTAGCGCCCACAAATGAGGCAAATACTCCACCTAACTTGGAGCGAAAAACGGGATATGAAACTCCTCAGGTCACGTCAGAGCACACACCCCTACTCTGCCCAACTGAAATCCACGCTGAAATCTCTGTGGCGCCCCTAATCACATTACCGGAGACTTTACCATCCAATGGATGCATCTTCCACGACTCCGGGAAAGTCCTTGATGCTATTGAAGAGACAAAATGACTCCCACCTCTATTACTATCCTGGAATGTTGCTGGATGGCAATCGAAAACAATGGACAAAGACGTTCTAACCTACTATTCACAGTTTAAGATCATCCTGCTCCAAGAAACCTGGATGCAAAATCCTTTTGATCTACACAATTATTTTGCTTTCCACTCCTGTGCCTCAATCGGCACAAAAGGCGGAAGACCGGCAGGTGGTTTGAGCACCTTCGTATTGACAGACCTAGGAACCCACCCTACCCAATTGAAAATCGATAAAAAATGGATTTTGGCTGTCAAAATATTCTCTACCCACTTTAAGATCATATGCATCAATGTTTATATCCACCCACTTATGAAACAAACTGATCTTAAAAACATCTGGAACGAACTGGAAGACTGCATTCTCCTTGTCTCAAATAAGTTTCCCTCTGCCTCCTTAATTATTGGTGGGGACTTTAATGCAAGATTAGGCCATTCAGACGAACAGCTAATCAACGAAAGTGGAATGGGTCCCCTAAATGCTAATGGTGAACATTGGCCCCTATTTAGACGTCATTCACTTGACCAGGTCACCAACTTTGCTGGTACATGTCTTTTTCTAATGGCACTTAGGTTAAACCTTGTTATTTTAAACGGCCTCTCCTCGGGAGACTGCCCTGGCCAATTTACTTATTGGTCAGGCTTAAGACATTCTGTTATTGACTACATTCTTGTCTCCCAAGAACTCTTTGATGAACATATTGAATTTACTGTAGATATAAGAACCGAAAGTGACCATTTACCCCTAAATCTTAAAAGGACTGAATTTTGGGAACCCTCTAGATGTGGGCTCGCCCCACAGACATCTGTTCCTAATGTTTTACAACAAATAGGCAGATCCGGAATTAAATGGTCCCCTTATGTTAATAACAACTTTAGCAATTGGACACAATCAATGGAAGGTCAACTCCTCTGGGCTGACCTGACCTCCAACGATATTGAAGAGACCTCCCCAATTGACCATTATAATACACTAATCCGAAAACTCCAACCGTTATTGTCAAGACTCAGGAGATCTAGCCACAATGAATTCCCTACCAACAAGAAATGGTTTGACCGCGAATGCACCCAGGCAAAACTTATACTCAGGGAATGCTTTAAGGTCTTTCAGCAAAATCCTAACCCTACTACTAAATTAGAGTTACAACTTAAAAAAAAGAACTACAAAGAGTTACTAAAAACCAAAAAAAGAACCGCAGACTCTCTCATCTGGCAGGCCCTCATAAAAGCATCAATAGAAAAAGACAATACCAGCTTCTGGAAAATTATCTCCAGTCAAATCAAAGCTCCTAACAAGGGCACAATAATCCCTGCAAATTTATGGGAAGAGCACTATAAAGTGCTGTTTAGGGAACATTGACCTCCTGCGCTACTTAACATCCCTTTAGATAATGATACACCATGGCCCCCAACATCTGAAACTGAAATCACTTCGTTAATTCTACAAATGAAATCTGGCAAAGCCCCAGGAAGTGATTTCATTGTTGCTGAACTTCTGAAAGCGCAAATAAACTGGTGGGCCCCGGTTCTTGCAAATCTATTCTCATATATAAATAAGACAACTGAAATCCCTAAAGATTGGGGACTAGCTATAATTGTTCCTATATTTAAAAAGGGCAACCTCTCTGATCCATCTAATTATAGACCAATTAGTCTTCTGAATGTGATCTGCAAACTTTATACAAAACACCTATGCCTAAAATTGTGTGAATGGTTAGACCATAATGATTTGCTAGAAATTGAACAAGCAGGATTTACATCTGGACGTTCCACCATTGATCACTGCTTAGTGTTAGATTATTTTGTTTATAAGTATGTGAAACATTGGAAAAAGTCATTGTATGCGGCCTTTGTGGACCTAAAGGCAGCATTTGATTCTGTATCCAGGGGTAGGCTCTGGGCCAAATTGACCAATATGGGTATTAACAGAAGGTTATTACTTCTGATGATTAAGCTTCATGAGAACAATACCCTCCAGATAAGAATCACACAGGACGGCAGACTCTCTAGAGAAATCCCAGTCCAAAGAGGAGTTAGACAAGGATGCCTATTAGCCCCATTTTTATTTAACATCTATGTTAACTCCCTGGTCACATGCTGCCGTGAAATCGAAACCCATCCCCCCGTGTTCTCTAACGGCAGAAAAGTACCAGTTTTAATGTATGCGGATGACGCTGTTCTTCTCTCTCAAACCAAAGTGGGCTTGAAACGTGCCTTAGGAAAGTTTAGTGACCAATGTAACACTGAGCTGTTAACAATTAACTTTGCCAAAACCAAAATTGTACATTTTAACCGCTCCTTCAGGAAAGATAATTGGAGCGTAAAGGGAAACGCCATTGAACAGACTAAGATCTTCCAATACCTAGGCATTACTTTCTCTTATAATGCCAAATTGTCAACACACCTGACCACATCAGCTATATCAGCAGGAAGAAGTGCAAATGCCATCCTTAGATTATTCAGAAGGAAAGGAGCTGGCTTCCTCCCGATGGCCCTTAAAGTTTTCCAGGCAAAATCGTTAGCCCAACTCCTGTATGGCTCTCAAATTAGCCCTTCTACCAACCTTAAGACTCTTGAAACAGTACAATCAAAATTCTTAAGATCATTATTTGCTACCCCAAAGCGTACACCTAATGCAGTCTTAAGGCAAGAGGCAGGACTGCCCAGAGTGGAATTAAAAGTCTGGGAGCAAGCAATATCCCTCTGGTTGAAAATCCATTACAATCCTAAGGGACTGTTACCTTACTTCCTGGCTGCAGTTCCCTATCCCCCTTGGCTTATGCAAATAACTAACAAGATCAAACAAATTGGCCTAAACCCTGAAAATCTTCTTATTGGAACTCTGAACAAGGCTAAAGTAATTATCACTCAGAGACTCTACGATGTCGAATTACAACAAGAAGACGCCCTACTCCCGGAGACGTATAGATCTTTAAAAGCTTGGTCTAATTTTTCAGCTGCCCCTTACTTAACTAACATCACTAACGAAGCTTATAGATGGGCTTTCTCCAGAGCCCGCTTTGAGACAATGCCCTCAGCAGTGCTGTACGGCAAATTTACGCGGGTACCAATGCATGCGCGTCTCTGCCCCTGTATGTCTAATAAGGTAGAATCTGTCACTCACATCCTTCTATTTTGCGAATTCTATAGTGAAGAACGAGTTCAACTTATTTTGCCGCTTTTATCAAAATTTATACCCCTTCAACATTATTTGGAATCCTCCCCCGAAATTCTACGAAAATACCTTCTGGAAGATTCCTCAAGCTCAATATCATATGAGGTGGCCAAATTTTGCACTTTAGCAATCAGGAAGCGTAAATCTCTTTTGTTGAATGGCACACTGCGAAGCTCCCTTGTGTAATAATTTTCTTTTTTTTTTCTTCTTGATGCTGTTGTTGATTTCCTTTTGTTTGATCTTGTGGTGTTCTGTGTCACTGGCTTTTGCCGCAATAAAACTTGACTTGGAAACTTGACTTGAAAGGGATGTTGACATAAAAGTGCTGTTCTGCGCGAAGCGCGATTTAGCGCTTCTGCGCATGTGGCAAACCGAGAAGTAACCTGTTCCGGTACTTCTGAGTTTGCTGCGGATGTTCGCCGAAATGGACGGTCGACGGGGCAGACGTTTGCAGAGGTATTACTGTATTTATTTATTAAATTTGCATACCACCCTTCATCCACAGATTACAGGGCAGCTCACATAGGGATTCCATAGGAGAGGGAGCTTATTGCATCTCTAAAGTTGGTAAGCTCCCTGCCACTTCCTCAGCTGTCAGAACTACTCACCAGTTTGCTGCCGCCGTGTGATAAGGCTCATTGGCCCAGCAGTCTCACCCACCCACCAAATGGAGTGATTGCTTATTGGGAAATGATATCCACTGAGATGAAAAAGGTGTTTAAAACAACTTTCCTAAAAAACCCCTAGAGGCATCTCTGTTAGGAATTGTTCAGACAGAAGTTCCCAGGAGTCAGAAGAACTTATTCATGTACGCAACAACAGTGGCTCAGATCTTGTTAGCCCAAAAATGAAAAGTGAGAGAGGTCCCTAGTAAGTAGGATTGGCAGTTTAAGTTGATAGAATATGCAGAATTAGCAGACCTAAGAAGTAGAATAAGAGAACAAGAAGAACAGGTATTAAAAGAGGAGTGGAAATGTTTTGTTGAGTATATTGAAAATAATTGTATAATAAAAATAAAAACGCTGGCTGTATTAAAGGAATTAAAAAGTACAGTCATACCTCGGGTTACAGACGCTTCAGGTTCCGTGTTTTTGGGTTGCACACCACGCCGAACCCGGAAGTACCGGAACGGGTTACTTTTGGGTTTTGGCGCATGCGCAGAAGCACCAAATCACAACCCACGTGTGCGCAGACATGGTGCTGCGGGTTGCGAATGCTGCGGGTTGCGAACGTGCCTCCCACACGGATCATGTTTGCAACCCGAGTGTCCACTGTATAACATATTTTGAACTGATAGGAGAATTAAATTAGATAGGTATATTAAAATATGCAAGAATGGTGTATTAAAATATGCAAGAATGGAGTTAAATGAACCTTGGAAGCAGGTATATTAAAATATGCAAGAATGGAGTTAAATGAACCTTGGAAAGGGAGGGAGGTCAATGAATGTATGGTATCATAAAAGATGTTTAATTTGAAAATTTAATAAAAATTACTAATAAAAAAACCCTAAATGGAGTCATTGCTAATGATCATATGCTTTAAGAGAATGTTCCTGAATGGTGATTCTTGGAGCTGCGCTGCCCTAGATCAGTGTGTAACAGCCATCATACTGACCTTCTCAGATAGTCCCTATTGACACTTGCTGGGACAGTTGGAAGGGTATAGAGCAGCCTTTCTCAACCTGTGAGTCCCCAGATGTTGCTGAACTACAACTCCCATCACCCCTAGCTAGCAAGGCCAGAGCTCAGGGATGATGGGAGTTGTAGTCCAACAACATCTGGGGACCCACTGGTATAGAGAAACCCAGATTCTTATGCAGTAAATTTTAAAAGTAAGAATGTTATGATATGACACAGTTTGGTTTGAAAATAGTTACCTGGGTGAAGAAGAAAAAACCTTAGCCTTTTATGCTCCCAATTTAGAGCCTGAGAGTTTTATTGTGAGTTCTGCTGACAGCCTGCTCAAGTGCCATTTAAACTGTCAGTTGCTAAGGAGGATTATGTAAGTTGAGGTTTCAGTTAAACAGTTGAACCCCTTCATTCAAGGCAAGAACATCCAAAATGGCCAGTTTAAGATTGGTCCATTAGGACAGTGTTTCCCAACCGGTGTTCCGCGGCACACTAGTGTGCCGCGAGAAGTTGCCGGGTGTGCCGTGGGAGGGAGGCGGGCGAGTCGGGCTGCTTTAGCCCCCCGCGACCCTCTCCCCGCTGGAGAGGTGACGCGCGCCTATGGCAGGAGCCTCCATAGGTGCGCGTCACCTCTCCAGCTGGGAGAGCACGCACGGGGCTAAAGCAGCCCCCCGCGACCCTCTCCCCGCTGGAGAGGTGACGCGCGCCTATGGCAGGAGCCTCCATAGGCGCGCGTCACCTCTCCAGCTGGGAGAGCACGCACGGGGCTAAAGCGCGACCGTCTCCCGGCTGGAGACGCGGGGCTGGGGCGGGGGAAGCCCGAGCTTCCCCCTCCCCCAGAACGGGACCCAGAGCTCTGGGAGCTTGCGGGGCTGGGGGAGGAGGAAGCCCTCCGCCAGCCTCTAAACCATGTCGGGAGACAGCGGGTGGGCGCGCTACGCCTCTCCCGCTGTCTCCCGAGTTTGCGGGGCTGGCGACGGGGAGGAGCAGGCTTCTCCCCCCGCCAGCCTTCTAACCAAGTCGGGGGACAGCGGGATGGCGGCGTTCCTTCGGAGGACGCCCCGTGCTCCGCGCTGGTGTTGGCCAGCCTTGCGCACCCAGGGGATCTCCCCCCAGGAGCGCAAGGCTTGCGGGCGGCGCAGAGCACGGGGCGCCCTTCGGAGGACGCCCCGTGCTCCGCGCTCGTGTTGGCAAGCCTTGCGCACCCGGGGGGGGGCGCGTGGGGCGCCCTGAAACAGAGGGTTCCCCATGCTGCGGACTGTAGCCTGCCGCCCGATGCGCGGGGCGCCCTGAAGCAGAGCGCCCCTCGCGCCAGGCAGACATGGGCCAGCCCCACAAGCTCGGGGGACAGCGGGGAGGCGCAGCACCGCCATCCTACTGTTCCCCGACCTGGTTTTGGGGGGGGAAATAAAGGAAAAATTTTTTTCCTTTATTTCCCCCCCCCCCCAAAAGTAGGTGCGTCCTATGGGACGGAGCGTCCTAAAAATACGGTACTTACTATTTCATAATAAAGTAATTATAAAACACCGGTACTTTCTTTGTGTTTATTTGATGCCTATTAAAGAGAGTTACTTTATATATAGTCAATATAGGCACAGAGTTAATTTTTTAAACATTTTCTAATGGTGGTGTGCCTCGAGATTTTTTTCATTAAACAAGTGTGCCTTTGCCCAAAAAAGGTTGGGAAACACTGCATTAGGAGACCTTCCTCTGAAGAAGCCTGTGAATTAACTGTGGTGAAGCTAGGAAGGGGAATTGGTTTATGGATTTTTATAGGGATTAGAACTAAAACAAGTTCATAGAAACTTGCTTAAAGCAACAAAGTCACCATTTATGTTATGTAGCATCACCTTAAAAGTACGTGATAGTAACAGCTGGTAGCAACTGCCAACCCAATTATTATTATACCACTTGTATGTAATTAAATTTGTTATATAGGGTCTGTGTGCCTGTTTCCACCATTCACCAACCCCTTGCCATTCCCCTCACTTTAACATCCCACGCAACTACAGTCATACCTTGGGTTGAAGTAGCTTTGGGTCGAGCGTTTTTGGGTTGCGCTCCGCAGCGACCTGGAAGTAATGGGATGCGTTACTTCCGGGTTTTGATGCCTGCGCATTCGCAGACACTCAAAAGGACGTCACACGCATGCACGGAAGCGGTGAATTGCGACCCGCACACACGCAGATGCGGGTTGCGTTTGCTTCAGGATGCGAACGGGGCTCCGGAACAGATCCCGTTCGCATCCAGAGGTACCACTGTACTAAGCTTGTTTTTCACCTTCCCCAGCCCCATTTCTGAAGATACTTCTTTTCTACTCTGCAGCCCCGCTTTGCACACCTGTTTTCACCTCTCCCTCCCCATGTTCATGCCTCCTTCCCCTCCTTTTGTGCAATCACCCCATGGAGTCTCCTGCATCTTGCTCCTCCTTGCAACTACTAAGCCGCCATCCCTTCCTATTCTTCAAACCTTTTCATGCCTCTGCTTTCTTCAACCCCATTGCAACTCCCTTTGCACCCGCATTTTCACCTTCCTTTTTTCCTCCACCCTCCTCCTTTTCCCAACTCTCACACAGATCACCCCCATTTGTATGCCTTCTTTTCTCTTCTCTTCTGCACGCATCAGCCATTATCACTTTCACCCCCTTTTCTCCACCTCCTCCTTTTTTCAACTCTTCCTTGCCTACAGTCCACCACTCCCACTTCCACCCCTCCTCCTTTCTCCTTATCTGCAGCCAGCCCCTTTGTGCGCAAACTCCATGCTGTTCATGTTACTGTGAAGATGAATAGAATCTTAAGAGCAAGCCTGCCAGAAACAGTTAAGTTCACTTGCTGTGTGTTGGGCATATATGGGTGTTTGCTTGTTGTTAGAATATCTCTTCTAATTACTATCTTGAATCTGGAACTTCATGCTGAAGACAACATAGGGTACCAGGAATGCAGTGCATTGTGGGTGCCTTTGTTTAGAACTGCCATTTTCCTCTCAGTGTCCCTTCTCATTCCCATGCCATGTTATACAACTTTTGTTCAACTCCCTCAACCTGACTTCGTGCAAATCTAGGATTGTGGTGAAGCACTACAAATCCTCCAGGGAGGGTTATGCTCTGACTTCATGCAGATTGAGGATTCTGATGTGGCAGTACTTATGCATTTTTATGCATAAAGGAAAGTGTGTGTGAGAGAGTTTACAGTGCATTTGGACACCACTTAAGGTATCAAAACAAAATTTTGTATAATGGTTCCTGAGAGCAAAGAGCGGGTTTTTGTCTGTTTGGATACAATTGGACTCCATTCCGAATCAAGATGGCAGACTGAATCTTTCAGAAGTGCAACATTTTAACTAATTTCCAATTAAACTTTTTATTGCACTAGCCATAGGCCATGGCATCATTCAGAAGGAGAACAAAAAACAAACAAACAACAATAACCATAAAAATAATCAGGCACAGACATACAATAAAACCACGGTCACGGCTACTAAAATTATTTGTTGCATTAAATAGAATAGAATAGCAGAAGATTCTCAGGTAAGATGTGCCAAATTAAATATCCGAATCCCCTTTGCAGTTGACCGCTATTTTGTCTAGTTCCTTCCCCCTGATCTTAGCTGCCAGTGCATAGAGTGCGACTTTATAAGTAACAAAGTCGTCGGTGTTGCCATTTCACCCTTTCCACCCTATTCAAATGTGTTCCATTCGTAAACAGGGGTTTTATAAATCGGTCTCTTGGGTCTATATATAATGGGCACTGCAATAAATAATGGCACAGGTCCTTGATGCAGGGTTATCCACACAGACAGAGTCTTTCTTCGTAATGTTCTTTGCCATACCGTCCATCCAACACCGCCGAGGGCATCAATTGGAGTCGTAGTTCTGTAAAAGCTATTCTTAGTACGGCAAGTGGGAGCTTTGTCAGGTATCTGGCTCAGGCATGCTCCGTTTGGTAAGTAGGAACCATGGTGAGCTCTTGGTAGAAGCAGTCACGGTTAGATCCCTTTCTGCATCGGACCTAAAGAGACAGTCTCTTAAGTGCCTCTTATCCATCTTCATGCTCACCTGAAGATCTTGTAATTGATATTGGGACAAGAGGCGTTGGATACCAACCTTCCAGCATTTGGTCTGTTCCCGTTCTGTGTAAGATATAGCGGGGAATCTCTCCTCCAAAAGAGATTGAATTCTTTTCACATAATTTAGGCACAGGTAATCAATTCTAGCCTGTATTGTTGTCACGTCAGCTTCAGCACGAAGAAGAGCAGCTGGGGTCCCATTGGGGAGCGAGAGCACTTTCCTGAGGAATTTGTTCTGCACTATTTCCAAGGCTTTGTTAGCATTTGGGTCCATGCCCCATATCGCTACTCCACGGAGCATCTGGGAAACCACTTCTCTGGCAAAGATTTTCAGCACAGGTTCTAGTAATATTTTAACCACTGATTTCAAAACTGCAGTGACTTTTTAGAATTCCCAAGTAATGCTAGATAACAGGCCACCAGTTATAAATAAACAGCAATAAATTATTTTGGTTTGATTTCTAAGCACTAGTCTTTTGGTCAGTGTATCCTATGGCTACAGCCAGCTACTGGGTACAAGGAATGAAAAGGTGAATAAAGGTATTGAATGGAAATAAATGGTGGCAGTTGAACTGTAAAGGGATAAAGAAAGCAGGTGTTTTTTTTTTTAATATAAAGTGTTTGTGTGGAAGAGCCTACAGTGGATCTTGTGGATATTTTAAGTAATTTAAAAACAGAATAAGGATAAACACCATCCTGTGAACACCACTTGGCGGGATCACCGAGTAATCTTCCTTGGAAGGTCTTGACATAGGGGAATTGAAAGCCACACCTTGTATCAAATATTTTCTGTGTGTTTTCTAGCCCGGAAATGAACTCACATCAGAGCATTACTATATGCAAGCTTCATCTGTGGGGTTGCTCTACTATTTGTTCATTCCATATATGGCAAATCATTTTACTGACTTTCAGAAACATTTTATTATGTAAATTGATGATCCTGATTACTTAGTCCTTCCAGCATCATACACTCTAAAATTATGTATATGTGTGTGTTTATTTGAGCTCACTTATGTGAGATAAATATAATAATGAGGTCTCCATAGAGATATATTGGTAATTTTAAAATATGCAGAGCTGTGTGAGCAGTGATGAGGACAATCTATTTTGGGGGAAGATAATTACAGCATTACTGTAGAGAGTAGTTCTTTAAAAATAGCGGGCCTCAGATGGCGTGGGAGAAAGGTAATTAAGGCGTGAATAATAATGATAAATACTTTCCCCCTGTGCTGCTCTTTAACTACTCTACACATAGGCACATCCATTACAGGAACTATGTTCTTATAAACCCTATGGAAATTGTGCTGCTTAACATATGTAAGTTACCCTGTGCTAGAAACAAGATTTGGTTCTTGGCTCCTTTGGGAGAAAGTGTAGGAAAAGAAGAGATATACAGTAAGCCCAGAACTTACACAGGGGTTTTGTTCTGGGGATCATGCTTAAAGCCAAAATTGTGTATAATCAAAACCCATTGGGTTCGATGGTCGATGGGATTGCCAAAGTCATTTACCCCAGAACCCTTCCCACCCCCTTTTTAAATTTTTGCCATGTGCATGAAGCTGAATGCACACAAATTAAATGTGCTCAAGTTGTGGTCTTGCTATAATTACTTACATGCTCTGCCACCAAGGAAGCTTAGGTACATCACGCCAGCTAGCCTGTGGTAGGGAAGTGCCAAGGGTTCTGAAATGCACCACTTACATTTCCCCTGCAGTAGGGAAGGCTGCAGGAAAGCACTGTCTGATTTAGCCAATAAAAGAGCAGCAACAGCCACCCTTACAGTGTGATCACATTCTTTGCCCCCTTGCCCTGATGGAGGAGATCTCCAGAACCACCACTCACAAGAGGACCAGGCTGTTCATTAACACAGGGAGATGAAGAATGCAAGCTTCATGTTCCTAATAACATGTAAACAACTGGAGGCTCACATCCCCTTATAATGAGTGCAAGTTGGAGAAGGTAGCTTGCAGCCTTGTTCTGGGGTGGGGAGGAGAGGAAGTGATTACTACAGGCATAGGCAAACACGGCCCTCCAGATGTTTTGAGACTGCAACGCCCATCATCCCTGACCACTGGTCCTGTTAGCTAGGGATGATGGGAGTTGTAGTCCCAAAACATCTGGAGGGCTGAGTTTGCCTATGCCTGGATTACTATTTCCAAAGGATAATTCGGCTTGCTTCAGTCTTTTTGTTTCTCTAATGGAGTTTTCTCCTGCTCCGGAGGCTAGAACCTGAACCGAATGACTTCAAGTTATAAGAAAGGAGATTCTGAATCTGACTAAACACCAGGAAGAACGTTCTGACAGTAAGAGCTATTTGACAGTGGAGCTGTTTCTCTTGGGAGGTGGTGGACTCTCCTTCCTTGGAGGTTTTTAAGCAGAGGTTGGGTGGCCACCTGTCAGGGATGTTTTAGTCGAAATTCCTGCATTGCAGGCGGTTGAACCAGATGATCCTTGGGGGTCTCTTCCAACTCTACTGTGAGACTGTGATTCTAATTAATGAGTGTAGCTCAGGTGCCTTGAAGCATATGGAACCTCAGATGGAAAATTTTAGATGGATTGTTACTACATTGACTTTACCTCTTGGGCAGTTTGGCTTTTACAATCCTAAAAATACTGGATTTTTGGAGAAGGAACTGGGGTGGGGTGGAGGAATGGGAGGGGGAACCATCAACAGTTACCTTCCATCCTTTTCCACAGATGGATGTATTCTGTCAGTGGGGGGACAGTACTTAATGTAACCTTTAATTTTGTTCATTTTTACTTCTGTAAAATGAATTGTTATGAGTCTGTCATAAAATGTACAGACCAGCAGTGGCAAACTGTATAAAGATGGTTTAGTTCATGGGTATGCAAACTAAGGCCCAGGGGCCGGATCAGGCCCAATTGCCTTCTAAATCCGGCCCGCAGACTGTCCAGGAATCAGCGTGTTTTTACATGCGTAGAATGTGCCCTTTTATTTAAAATGCATCTCTGGGTTATTTGTGGTGCATAGGAATTCGTTCATCCCCCCCCCCCGCCTTAAGGTTTGAGGGACAGTGGACCGGCCCCCTGCTGAAAAAGTTTGCTGACGCCTGGTTTAGTTCAAGTGATATTTTCTTCCTGCATTTTTGATGCTGTGTTTAGGGAACATACATAGCATTTGTATGTAAGCTATGTTGCTGTTCTAAATATATAGTCAGAGCATTCCAGTGAAGAGTATGCACCCTAAACAGTTGAAAATGATCTAGAGACAAGAAACAGGTCAGCTTGAAAATAACTCATAAAAAACTGTAGAATGGCAAGTGTACTGTGGCATGTTAATTATATTAACGCTGCTGTGTAGGAAATACAAGAAGTCTAATTTAGTGAGTAAAAATAGTGAGTCAGAGGATGGTAGGCAACAGGGTTTTCTTTTTTGAAAAGGAAATAAAATTTATTTCAGCTACCTATATCCAGGGAAACTAGATAAACATTTTGCAAATCAAACCGGGAAGAATATTTTTTTTAAAAAATAATAATAATGTAGTTTGGTGAATTGTGAAAGATCTCTCTCCATAAAGAGGGGGTATAATTCTAAAATGAAATAAAAGTGGCCTGGCATAAATAATATTTTCTCTTAAATTGGGAGAAAAACAGTGAAAGGAGGATATCATATTGACTGGGTGTGTTCAAGAGGTTGGCATTCTAAACATGCAGAAGATTTTAGTAGTAACTTGAGCTGAATTGGCTGCCTTCCTCTTTCCACAGCTTGAGGCTCTCTCTTCTCTCCCCCCCCCCAACTCCTCCTCCTCCACCTCCTTTAAAAATGCATTTCTGTGCATATACATAATATATTCCAGGGTTTTCAGTGCCTTTCACTTATTGGCCACCCTTCTTCATTCCCACAGGTGTTTTTTTTTTTAAATATTGTCTACTAATATTGTCATCCAACTTGCTTCTTGAGGCTGGTTATTAAATCTGATTTCTAAGGTTCATATTCTATCAATGTAGGGGTTTGTTAACTGATGAAAATCAGTTGTTAATTATTGTTGTAAGAATTCTCCCCCCCCCCTTACTATTGGTGTATTGCACTATTGGCTGCTGGATGTTGATGAGGCATAGTACCGGCAAAGTGTGAAGACTGCTAGCCCTGGAATACAAAAGCAGATGGCGGAATGTGCTATTTCTAGCTCATACCAATCATCCTGAGGCAAGTGCTGCTGAAATGGTTATTGGAGATGTTTTCAGTTGCTAAGGAGATGAGAAGGATGGAGCTGCCCAAATAACTTTTCCAGTTTTCTTATCTCAGCTTTTCTGAGGATTGAAAGTATATGTGAGCTGCTGCTTTTTTTCTGGCAGAGGGGGCGGCCACCATCTTCTGGCTCCTCCGCTCTGCTTCTGTGAGCCATTCAGGTTTAGCATGGCGGCACTATTCGGGATTGAGCTTGAGGAATGTATTCTGTGGAGGTTCTTCTACCAGAGCAACTTATGCACACTGAATTTTAATTGCAGTACAGCATGCAGATTTCAGGATGATTTCAAAATGCAGAATTAGGGATTTCTGTCTTTCCATTCATGGATGTAATTTGGGTGGGATGCAAGAAGCAAAGCTGCTCTCCCAAGTTCTGACACATTGTATAATCAGTTTTTAGTGCTGTACCAGGTTTCTTTCTTACCCTCAAAAGTTTTGAAGCAAAAATTGGGCTTCCAAGGCAGGTGAAAAATCCTCTACCATGTTGTTATTTTGTTTCTGTTCACACCAGTTGCCTAGCAGCTGGTGTGTGCCATAGCACTGCTGCCGCCATTGCTTTTCCACCAGTGCTCCAGTCCCCAGCCACCCTCAGAGTTTCAACTCTAGTTGAAGAGAGAGTGGGAGCATGTGCATAGCTAGGATTTTTGTTGGGGGGTTTGGCAGGACTTTTGTTAGGGGGGGCAGAACTGACGTAATTGGTCAGTTAAGTATTTCTATTGTTTTACTTGATGGGGGGGAGCTGTCCCCATGAGTCGGAGAGAGTGCTGGAGAGCAGGAAGAAATGGGCATTTAGAGGCTTTTTAGAGGGTGCTCCTCCCCTTGCATAATTTTTGCTTATGTTCATGGGGGCCTGGAATGTAACCCCCAAGTAAGTGGGGGCTGGGATGCCTGTGTATTTATGCCCCACCTCTCTTCCACGTGGCCTGAGATAGCATGTGAGGTTCTCTTCCTGATTTTATCCTCAAAGCAACCTGCAAAGTAGGTTATGCTGAGAGGCAGTAACTGACCCACAGCAGAATGGTGATTCAAATCTGTGTCTTCCTGGTCTTACTTCAACACTCTAACCATTACATCACGCTGTGCTACTGTTCTGGTGCCATTTGCACAGCTCCTAATGTGATCCAAACTAGAGAGGGGCCTTATAGCAGATGTGATGACATCAGATTTGGGTACCAGATGATATCAGAGGGAAAACACATGGCTGATGGGTGGTTGCAAGCAAGCAAGCAAACAAATCTGGCTCTTCCTATTCATCTTGCTGGGCCAAGGCCTGCACAGGTGCACTGCTTATGTCCTGCTAGCTAAAGTTGGCAGTTAAGAGGGGCCCTCCTGAGTTAGACCAAATCTAGTCCAGCTTTCTGTTCTCCTATTGGCCAGCCAGGTGCCTGTAGGCAGGACTTCTGTGCAATAGCCCTTTCCCTACCTGTGATTTCCCAGTAACTGGCATTCAGAGGCATTCTGCTTCCAGCAGTGGAGGTAGATCTTAGCCATCATGGCCACAAGCGCTGTGTATCATATTACAATATCTCTTTTTGCTAATTGAGTAATGTCTTCATGGTTTGTGACACTTTTCAAACTGAAGGGAAAACAGAATGTATTCTGTTAATTAGCATGGCACAAAAGTTCAACTTCATTAGTTTTGACTAAGGGATTTATACCATCTGTTGCCTATTGCACTTATTTCATAGAGCAGGGATGTCCAACTCCCAAGAGACTGTGATCTGCTCCCGGGGAGGAAAAACTGGCAGTGATCTACCCATTTTTTTGGGGGGGGGGGACACACATAGCTCATCTGCTCTTTTTGGGGGGGGGCATGCCATAAGTTGATAGCAAAATAAAGACTCCACCGCTCTTGCATCCCCTACAACATGGTGTTTAGGTGGACCTTAGGTGGACCTTCGTCCCCAGCAATGCTCCCATTATGTGCTACCCTCTGGTCAGGCCACTGCAGGGAAGCAGAGGATGGGCACCAGGAACGGTCTACTGCCACACGATTGCATGGGTAGACCAGTATGGTGGGGGATCCGCAAAGCCTCCTGCCGGAGTGAACTTGCTGCAGCCTGCTGGCAGGGGCTTCCAAAATGCAGAAGTAGCAGGGCACCAGGGCTGGCGGCCGAGCGAGGACTGACTCTCTCCAGGTCAGGAAAGCATTCGCGTGGATGCTCTTTTTCCACTGTGGAGGAGACTGAGCCTGTGATCGACTGCTATCACCCGGGGATCAACCTGTCTATCGTGGTCGACCGGTTGGACATCCCTGTCATAGAGTATTTAAGATCTGCAATCAGCACAGCCTTCTGTGGACTTGTTGGTATTCATTTTATGTGGTATAACTATGATTGAATGAAAATATGTAGATGACAGGAGAGGGCCAGCAGTAAATCACAGAGAGCAAATTGGTGTTAACTCTTTATTAGCAAAAACAGGATCTGCACAGGAGTATTATACCGAATGAGCACAGCAACTCATTTCTGGCAGGTCTTGCCCCCATGATGCAGTTGCTGAGACTCAGGGTCCCTGCCTCCTCTCCTTTCCAGAGTTTCCCCCAAGTAATCTGAGACTTTACCTGCGTGAAGCTAATTTCTCTTCCTCTGTCTTCATGCCTCTCCTGGTTCTGGAAGACCCGGGGGCAAGGTAGACTCCCATGCCTCTTCACATGCCAGAATCAGTCTCTGCCTCGTGGCCTCCCTTCTCTTCTGCTTCTGGGCTTGTCTCTGCCACAGACTCCACCTGCTCCGTTACCTCTTCAGATTCCGACACCTCCTTTTCATAGTCTTCTCCCTCTGACCACTCGTCATTGTCCCACCACCAATCCCTGGGCTCTTAGGCTTCTTCCCTTGCTGGTTCCCCAGCCTGGGAATAGCCAGGATTTTTTTTTGGGGGGGGGGGCAGGCTTTTGTTGGGGTGGGGCAGAACCTCAAATTTGTATTCATTTGTATTGATTTTGATTTGGCTGCATCCATGTTCCCCAGCTGGCTTCTTCCACGATTTCTTTGCATCCAACAAGTCCACGATAGTAAATTTATATTTATTTTAATGTTTTGCTTTGTTTTTTATTAACATGTAATCAATCTATTGTAAAATATTCCTTTTTAATATGTTTTGGTGCAGGTTTTTAGTAATGATGGGTAAAATCATGGTGTGCAGAGATCACTGCTCCTTATCCTTTCTCTCTCACATAGTTTAGTCCCAGGTTCAATCCCTGAGATCTAAAGGTAGGTCAGGGAGAGAGCCCGATCTGAAACCCCAGGTATCCAATGCCAGTTTGTGCAGACAGTACTGATCTGGATTCAGTTTAAGGCAGGTTCCTATGCTCCTAAGAGTGGACAGGCAGCAGCAACACAGAGGAGGAGCATCAGTGGGTCCAGGGATTCGTAGTGGGCCCTCTACTGGGGGGTCTCAACAGGTGCTCAACAGCTTCGACTGATGGGTGAGGACAGCCGAACATCTGTTGCCCTTGCTCTGGTGACCTCTAGACTGGACTACTACCAGAGCAGGGTGGTCTGAACGTACTGATTGCACTGGCTACCAATACATTTCTGGGCTTGATGCATTGTGCTGGGTTTTTTGTTTATTTATTTATATTAAGAATTTTTATTTTATAAATTGAAGTACTATAAAGATTAACAATAGCAAATCAAACAGTTACAGATCTCTCATGTTTCATTGTTACAATTGCATATGATTGGAGAAAAGTAATAAGCATTGAAATCAGATAAACAATAAGTAAAGCAACTATATGATAATGCCCCTCTAAAACTCAGCTTGGGTAGTTAGAAGTTGTGAGCTCCCAAGAGAAACATTTATGAAAATAATGAGCAGAAACCATACGGTGTCAACATGATTAGATGTAGTTCAGCCCCTTGCTTTCCGCATATCATGTGTTAATCTTTCCATGAGAGCAAGGCGCTGAGGACACTTATACCAATTTGCAGTCAAAAAAATCAGAGGACAGTCAGTACATATAACTCCAAATCTGGCACGTCTGCAGTGCTTACCAGTTTGTTTCCAGAATCTTTTCAAAGTGCTGATTTGATCTATAAATCTTTATGTGGATATGGACACTAGTACCTCAAGGACCACCTCTCCCCACGTGAACTAACCTGGACCCTGCAATCATCATCTGAGGCCCCTTTTTGTGCCCCCTTCATGGGAAGTTTGGAGAGTGGGTTTCATAGACCCTGAAATATAAAAATGAAAGACACGCAAATACCTAAACTGGTGTGTTTGTGCAAATTGGACAAAGGGATCTGTTTTCCTATACGTGGCAGCAGTGGTGGGACATATTTGCTTATATCAAGAGATGGCATTATAGTCAGTAATCCCCCCCCCCCCCGCCAAGGGCCACCATGGCTTCCTCCAAAATGTATCATCAAACTGGAAAAACTAATTGTTTTGTTTTGCGGATGTATGAAGCAGTTACTACTGCTGCCCTATTAAATGACTAATAATTTCCTGCAAATCTTAAGATGGGGTACATGTTCTGGATTCCATCCTGCAATTGAGGTAAGCCTTCTGGTAGTGTTATAATCTGTCAAGTACTGTATATGTTTTCATTCTGTGTTGAAGTATCTTGGTTTCCTCATTTTAAGTGTAGTTTGCATATGCTATTTTCTCCCTTTCTTCACAGGACTCATCCCAGGAGAGTGTCATTACACGAGACATTCATCGTACATTCCCAGCTCATGAATATTTTAAAGATACAGGAGGAGATGGGCAGGAATCTCTATATAAGATCTGTAAGGTACGGCCAGATTTGTATGTAATTTGCATTGAAAAGTCCTAGCTCCCACTCCCAATGATCAGTACATTTTGCACACGTCTTAATAGCTTCCATATATTAACACAGTTTCCATATATTATTCTAAATGCCATTTCTGAATGTTTTCTCATCGTCATCAAACCTTTTATTGGCATCGCATACAAACATCCATAGTAACTGAATGTTTTAATATTTTGTAATTCTGTGGCACATTGGTGGTTTTTTGTGATTTGTGATTCTGTGATGGTACTGTGAGAATTGTCAGCTGCAGTATAATATTTTTGTGCTGCAAGAAAAAATAGGTTACTTTATCATTCAAAGGGCCAATTTTAGCTAATCAGTGATTCATTATTTAATTTGCTCAATGGTATTTTACAACACCTATATCAGTAGATTAGGATATTTTTATTTAAATAATTCAGGCATTATCCACCACCCAGTAACAACACAAGAGGCTTGACATAAAGGGAGCAAGGTCCATTTGTTGGCTGTAGGTTCTCTTCAACCATCTTCTTGGCAGTATGCTTTGCCTCCTTTTATTTTATTTATAGGGATGCGGGTGGCGCTGTGGGTTAAACCACAGAGCCTAGGACTTGCCGATCAGAAGGTCGGCGGTTCAAATCCCCGCAATGGGGTGATCTCCCTTTGCTCGGTCCCTGCTCCTGCCAACCTAGCAGTTCGAAAGCATGTCAAAGTGCAAGTAGATAAATAGGTAGCGCTCCGGCGGGAAGGTAAACGGCGTTTCTGTGCACTGCTCTGGTTCGCCAGAAGCAGCTTAGTCATGCTGGCCACATGACCTGGAAGCTGGAAGCTCGCTCCCTCGGCCTGTAGAGCAAGATGAGCGCAACCCCAGAGTCGGCCACGACTGGACCTAATGGTCAGGGGTCCCTTTACCTTTACTATTTTATTTATATCTGCCTAAATATTAAGAGATATTAATAGTTACATTCTTTGGATTGTTGTAAGAATATTATGGGCTGAAGACCAAACCAACCAACCAACCAACCAACAAACCAACAAAAGATTGGATTAGAACAAACTTGTTTTGCCACAAATTTGCTGTTTAGGAGAGGATTATTGATCAAATTGGGGAAGTTGAAGGATTAACAATCCTGCTATAATACATTGTTCACTACATTGTATCTAAATCATTAGGTCCATATTCTATCATTCTATTATGGTCTATCCAAACTGAATTTAATCAGCTCTGGGACTGTTAATTGTTATACTGCACATTGGCATCTAATACCTCATCACTGGAATGCAGTACAGACATACACGCACCCCTTATGCGCTGTGCTACGAAATAATTCAATTCAAACCTGGAAATGGCAGAAGAGAACTGGAGAGTCCTTGTGACCCTCCCCGGAGTCCGGAAGAATTTTTCTGTAGATTATGAAGGAGCAGGGCTCTGGTGCTGGCTTGAAAAAGGTGTGTGGGGCCCCCTGCTGCTGCTGCTGCTGCACTACTGTGCTCATCAGCTGAGAGGCAAGAAAGCTGCTTTGCAGCAGGTCTCATCTGTACAACTTTCCCAGCTTCTCTGGGGTCACATAACTTCTGAATCCTCTTCTGGGGAGAAAACTCATTATACTTCTAAAACTAATAGTGAAAAAGGTTTCCGACGCAGACCCCCAAATGGTGTTCAGGAGCTCTCTCTGCTGCTATGCTGCCCCGCTCAACAGCTGATGGGGGGGGGGGAAGCTGTTCCTTGCAGCGGACTCAGCTGCGTGGCTGAGATTGAGGGCGAGGGGCAGTAGGAAGGGGGTCTCTGCTGCCCTTTAGATGGCCCTTGTTCCGCTCCTACCCTTCCAAATGAAAGTGCAGGAGGGGGGGGGGGGAAATGGAAAACAAAGCCACTAAAAAATGAAGTTTCTCACTTACACATTTCGCTTCTGCACACAAAGGCCAGAATGTAAACCCCTCGTAAGTGGGGAATCTCCTGTATTTTTTGTCTCACATCTGGACGTGTGTATGGAGAAACCATTTTATTATCTGACAAATTTTTGGTATAGCCTCAACTTCTGTATATGATCTTTTTCATTTATAAGGATGGGACCTAGAGATAGAACATGAAAGATTTAAGGTAGTTACTGAGAAAATAACAATTGCAAAGGGCTTCCCAGAAGGGAACTGGCCAAGTCAGATGTTTGGTAATAACTATTTTTTCAAGCATTTCCTTTCCCCATCATATAAACAGATTAATTTTCTAGGATTTGATACATTGTGGAATAATACTGGTGACCTACTTTTTGCTTGCATGTATATTCAAAGGTGTTTTACTACAGGGAATCAAAATAATTGGTAAAAGTCCTCATCTTAGCTCTTGGATTGCTGTGACAGCAATGCACAATTTAATTTGAGGGATGTTGTTGTTTCACATTTTCAAGTTAAAGCAAGTTGTGTTTATCAGAGAAACAACTGCTGTGATTTTAATGAGTAGAATTTAATATGTTTTGGTAGACTCCATATACAGTACCAGCTTGTCCAGGTTAATACTCTGTCAAAAGAACAAAACAGATAATCTCTTCTCTATTTTTCAACAAAGAGTTTTAAATACATTTTGAAAGCAGGGTGTAAGATTGAAAAGCCATTGAATGAGGCGCTTACTCTACCCTTAGTTGCAATGTAAACCTCTTCCCCCTTTTTCACACTCCAGTTCTTTGCTGGGCTGCTCCTCTGCTATGAGTTGAGCAAATGTATTGGGTCTTGTACCTGTACACTTAATGTAACTGTTAAACTTTTGTCTTTGAAAACACATGCTCAAGCTACTACTGATGCAGTATTTGGCTTTTGGTTTATATAGGTATTGTCATCTATATCAGCACAGCTTTAGAAATCTAGTGACCTACAAAATTCACTCCGATGCATTGATTGCACTTTTCACATATATTGATAAGGGTTAGGATCCCAGTTAGGATTGCCAAGTGTACGCCTGTCCTCTGTCCTGCTCTGCATTGATATTCTTCTAAATGCAGAATGTTTCATATCAGCCTTAAGCAGCCCTGTTTCAAGAGGCTGGGTGGCTTTGAAAGGAAAGTGCATTTTAAATTGAAGTTATAATTGGAAATTATTTCATTGTTACATGTCTGCTAGAAAGCTGCTGCTCATTTGTATAGGGGGCTAAGTTACATAATGAGCTCCTGCAGGGACTACCCTGTGGTTATTTCCTGTGCCAATATGTGACTGCAAAGCAGTCTCCCTTGGAAAATGGGACCTAACCTCAACCTGCTGCAGTTGTGCCTGCCGGGCAGTATCTGTTGGAATTATTTTTAGTTTTGTCAGTCTCAACTTGGTTAGTTGGCTGCCTTCAGCAGCACTTTCACAATGTCTCCTAAATGTCTGGATTAGGCAGATGCAAAGTTCTGTGGGACCCTCAACACTAAAGCAGGTGGGGGAGGATCATAGCTCAATGGCAGAGCACCAGATTTGATCCCCAGCATCTCCAGTTAGAGTTGAGAGGGTCCCTGCAGTAGGGTGTTCCACCAGGCCAGGGCCAGAGCTGAAAAGGCCCTGGCCCTGGTTGAGGCCAATCTGACCTCCTTGGGGCTCGGGACTTCCAAAGTGTTGTTATTTATGGACCTCAAGGTCCTCCGTGGGCCATACTGGGAGAGGCGGACCCGTAGGTATGAGGGTCCTAGACCGCATGGGGCTTTAAAGGTCAAAACCAGCACCTTAAATCTGACTCTGTACTCCACCGGGAGCCAGTGCAGCTGGTAAAGCACTGGATGAATGTGATCCCGCAGCAAGGACCCCGTAAGGAGTCTCGCTGCGGCATTCTGCACCCACTGGAGTTTCTGGGTCAGCCTCAAGGGCAGCCCTGCATAGAGCGAATTACAGTAATCAAGCCTGGAGGTGACCATCGCATGGATCACTGTGGCCAGGTCGGGGCGAGAAAGGTAAGGAACCAACTGCTTAATATGGCAGAGATGGAAAAATGCCGCCTTTGCTGTAGCTGCAACCTGCGCCTCCATAGAGAGGGAGGCGTCGAAGGTTACACCCAGAGTGCACTGGCATCAATTGAGCCCCCGCAAGAGATGGGAGTTGGCCCCCCAACCCCATGTCATCCTGACCCAGCCAGAGGACCCCTGTCTTCGAAGGATTTAACTTCAACCGGCTCCCACGCAGCCATCCAGCCACAGCTTCCAAGCATCTGGTCAGTGTGTCCGGGGCCAAGTCAGGATGGCTGTCCATCAACAGATAAAGCTGGGTGTCATCAGCATATTGATAACAGCCCAGCCCAAAGTTTCGGACAATCAGGGCAAGGGGGCTCATAAAGATATTAAAAGATATCCAAGGACACGGCACCGTATTTTTTGCTCCATAAGACACACTTTTTTCCTCTTAAAAACTAAGGGGAAATGTCTGTGCGTCTTATGGCGCGAATGTGTGGTCCCTGGGGCTGGGGGGATGGGACCCGGGCTTCTCCCGCCAGCCCCACAAGCTCTGGGAGCTACTTTTTGGGGCTGGGGGAGATTACATTTGAATAAAAATGCCATGCTTCCCATGGGCATCTGGCTGGCCACTGTGAGAACAGGATCCTGGGTCATTGGCCTGTGTCATGGAGGGGGTGGCTTTCCCGAATCCTTCCTTCAAGCTACTAATCCATCACACACAGGCACCAAACTGGTTACCAAGCTTCATTGGCTCATTCTCTGGCACCAGCTACAGAACATCAAGCAGCAAGTCAAATACACAGCATGTTCTCTCTCCCTCCTGGCAGGTTAACTCAAAGATTTATAGGGGCTGGGGGAAGCTGACAATCAGCCAGCCCCGTCCCATTCTCCCACTTTGGGGACTAGTTGTTACCACCAGCCTGAGGGGCCCCACCCCAGCAATACTTGCTCACAGGATCCAGTGCCGTAGGGAGGGAAGAGTGGTGGGTGCCGGCTGCCCCGGGTGTCATCACTGAGGGGGGTGTTCAGTCAACAAATGCAGTGAAATGCGGCTGAACTCGATGCTGTGTAGTGGAGAGCGTATGGATAAGGAGTCAGCATAGCTATGTTCTGCCTCTAAGGTCAGAGGGAATATGCAAGAATTGCACTGGCGCAGCCACGGGGTTTCTCCCCTCCCTCTCCATCGATGGGGGAACATGTGCCTGTGCTGCTGCCTCCTGAACCCATTCAGGCTCAGGCAGCGCCCTTAAAGCCACCGCCGGGAGGTGGAGGCAGGCGAGAGGGAAAAGTGAGCTGTCCCACCAGCACTTGGGAGCTGCATGGAGCCGCTTCTCTCTTCACTGCCATGCACTCTGTATCTCTTAAGCACCTACACCTGGTATTCATGGGTTTCTTTTCTTGAGTAATGGGCTGTGTTTTTGAAATTGCGAACTAATTAACAGGGCAACTCTTTCCTCCTCTCTCTCTCTCTCTCTCTCTCTCTCTGTCTGTCTGTCTCTCTAAACTCTCATCTGTGTGTGTGTGTTTGTGTGTGTGTGTGTGTGTGTGTGCATGCGTTCCCCCTCCGACCTTTCCACATCTCCCAGCTTAGCTGTTTCCTGCCTCGCTTTAAATCCTTTCTCACATGGAAAGATTTTGCCCTTTTGGCTCCTTTCCCCTAGAATTATGGTATTGTAGAGTTGGAAGAGACCCTGTTGAGGATCATCTAGTCCAGCCCTGTGGAATACAGGAATATGCAGGTGTCCCATCCTTTTTACCTTTGCTCTCAGTCCTCGTTTGCCCTCCTCCTTCTATGTAAATTTACATATCTCCCTCCCTCCCTCCCTCCCTCCCTCTCTCTCTCTCTCTCTCTCTCTCTCTCTCTCTCACACACACACACACACGGTTGCCTTGGGTGCTAGTCCTATTCAGAGTAGACTCACTGAAATGAATTAAAAATCCAAACATTGATTTCAAAGGGTCTGCCCTAAGTAGGATTTAGTTGGGCTGCGAAAAGGCCCAATGGCCTAAATCCACTGTACTTGAGCACTGTACTTATGGCTGTTCACAGAAGCAGCATGCAGATATGAGAGATTACATCCTCCCTTATTGCTCCTGCTTTGCACTATTCTTGGGTGCTTTTGCCAGGCAGGAATAGGTGCTTGAGATCTGTCTGTGGTTGAAGCAAGAGAAACAAAGAACATGGTGAGGCCTTAAGTAAAGCAAAGAAGAGGTGGCGTCTGAGGTGACAGGAACAGAGTTCCTTCCCACCCCTTGGGAAGTGGGGTTGGGGGAAGAGAAGGGAAGGACAGTCGGAGGGGAGGGGAGGACTGTGGCAAATTGATAGGACTGCGGCAAACTCAGTGACCGCCCTGGGCAGCAAAAGCCTTAGCTACGCCACTGACAGGATCACTACTTCATGACAGCCTCATCTTATGTTCCTACCTTGCACCTTAGTTATCAAGTTAGAAGAGGGATGGTTGACTGCAAAAATCTCAGTTACGTCTGCTCAGGGTGTGTTGTTGAAGTTCAAAGCTTGGAGGAAGAAAGAGCAGCCATTTCTCACCATGCAGCAGTTGTGATCAGCCACATTCTGTTTAAAATAATTGTTTGACTTCTTCATGTTGCACATATGATGTCTTTCTGTAGTACTTGAATTAAAAAGGGAGTTTTATTTTTCTATATTAGCACAAGCTGTACTTCAGTATTTTTAATTTTTTGAGGCTTTAAAAGCAAATCTATACAGTTGGAAGTTTCCCACCAGTGTTGTAAATTAAAAATTAACTGGCTTGGAATTGGGAAGAAACTTTCTATGGACATGATGGATGATAACTACATTTTACTCAGGTTAGACCCACTGAAATGAGTTCATTAATTTCAGAATAGATCTGTTAAAATTAATGGACCTATCTTAGTCATAAGGTGAGTCCATTAATTGTAATAGGTATTTCTGAGTTAAAAGTAGTTAAATACCGCCCACTATACTGTAGATGGGGGACGCGGGTGGCGCTGTGGGTAAAAGCCTCAGCTCCTAGGGCTTGCCGATCGAAAGGTCGCGGTTCGAATCCCCGCGGAGGGGTGCGCTCCCGCTGCTCGGTCCCAGCGCCTGCCAACCTAGCAGTTCGAAAGCACCCCCGGGTGCAAGTAGATAAATAGGGACCGCTTACTGGCGGGAAGGTAAACGGCGTTTCCGTGTGCTGCGCTGGCTCGCCAGATGCAGCTTTGTCACGCTGGCCACGTGACCCGGAAGTGTCTCCGGACAGCGCTGGCCCCCGGCCTCTTGAGTGAGATGGGCGCACCAACCCCAGAGTCTGTCAAGACTGGCCCATACGGGCAGGGGTACCTTTACCTTTATACTGTAGATAATTATTGTGGATTTTCACAATCTGCTCTTAGATTTTTGAACAATAGACATGTGTTCATATGATTTTAATTAATACTGAATTAATAATTATAGTCTTAACTAACCAGTGCGATACTGATTCAGAATTCGTGTCATCTTTTCTCTGATAAACAATGGGTAGAACCTTCTTGATTTTAACTATATATATATATGTATATATGTAAATGCTTTTGTAGTCTCTAGTCAAGTCCCATGCTCATAACTATTACACAATTTAAACATTTTGTGTTCTAGTCTGCAATGATGTCAAATTCTGGTGCTCACTTAAAGTTTAGGTTCTGTATAGAAGAGTCCAAACAAAACAAGGTTGCTCCTACTTTGAATTTGGAACACTGACAAGAACACTCCCATGGCTTCCTGGCATTAAAAATGTTGCTTGCTGGCAGATGACACATCTGCCATGTATTATCAGGCAAGGCACAAACCATTATATGGTCTTCTCTTCTTACCACCTAGGTGTCTTTGCAAAATTATATGGTTCAGCCTTGCCTGTGTTGCCTTGAAACCAAGTTCATTCTGATGCCACATGGAAAACAGTAGCACAGAAGGTGGCATCCTTTATTTAGCAAAGGAAATTTCTGCATCCATTGTCTGTCTTTCCATTTGAAGAAACACTGCTGTCTTTGTATGGAGAAGATGAAGGGGAGAGAATTTTCACCTTTATATATTTAAATACTAGTACCTATTGTTGTGCTTGTACAAAGCATTCATTCAAAGACCACATGTATTCGCTCTTTTTTTTTTTTTTTAAACTTTCTTGTCAATTCTGCCAGTTAGAATCATTTTAGGGCTTGTCAGAAGAAATGTGGTAATGAATGTAGTATTTTGATCAGAGAAGAATTCTGTCATTTCAAGGAAAAATATAAGCTTTTCTTATCAGAGATTGTTTCAGAGATCCAAATGGTTTTGATCACAAATATCACATGAACTTTAAAAGTAATTATTTCCTGTCTTATCTGGATGCTTGGTAGGAGTGAAGGGTAAAATTATTTGTTATTATTACCTTATTGGGAAATTTAAAACTCTTTGTCCATGTGGGGTTGTAACAATGGATGAAGCTACCATCAATGCAAAATTATGAACAGTATTAATAGCCTTTTCAGACACAAGAGGATAGTGTGATGTGGTGGGAAAAAAGGAACAAATGTTTAAGGACACTCCTGTCTTGGGCTCACTGTTCTCATCATGTTTTAGTAAAAGGATATTATTTATTTCAAACATAGATGAAGTCCTTAGGCAATCAATGCAAGCAGAAGAAATATCACAGTACTATAGTGTTCAGATTGCTTTAATTCATTAGTCCCAGATTCCTTAAATCTTTACTTCAATCTAATGCTCACCTTTTTTGACCAAATTATGTTGCAAAAATTAATTGCACATTTGATCCGATGGCACCTTTACATTCGCCAGCAAATAATATTTTTTGTTTCAAGGTTCTGAAAATTGATGTGCACTTTAGATTCGATGGTGCATTAGACTTGAGTAAATATGGTACTTCGGCTTATCAAACTTTAAAAAGGTCGCAGATGACTCTGGGGTTGTGGCGCTCATCTCGCTTTACAGGCTGAGGGAGCTGGTGTTTGTCTGCTCTGCAGACAGTTTTTCCGGTTCATGTGGCTAGCATGACTAAGCAGCTTCTGGCAGGAATCTTAATTTATCTGATGCAAGTGATTAAGGATGCCCTGTCCGATAAAAACTAGTGCCACAAGACTGCAGAGTTTTGCTGCGGCAGATTCACAGCTGCCTGTGTAGTTCAAAATGGTGAAATTGGTAGTCAAGATAGTTCCTGGACTAATTGTTTGTTGCTGCAAGAATGAGCTTATACATGTTTATCTGCTTTCAAACTTTGAAGCCTTCATTTTGGTTCAGTTAGTTGGGGAAGGAGAGGCTTCTGATGCTGTCTTCCTGTCAGCTACTGCCTTATCTGAGGGATGGACAAGGGCTGGGAAGGGGCCTCTGATCCATTGATGCCGGCCTATGTAATGTTTAACATGTTAACACTTTGCGGACAAGTCATGACAACTGCCTGCAACTTCAGTGTCCAACCCTAGTCTGTCATAGCAGTGGAGCGTTGCAGGCTAAGTTTTAAGTTTACACCTTTTTAAATAAAGCACTAGAACAGGCCATTCTGGAAAGACCTCGTACCATCACCTGAATTGTGAACATGGACTGACATTATTCACTATTGTAATAAGACTTGTCTTTTTATTACAGGCATATTCAGTGTATGATGAAGAAATTGGTTATTGTCAGGGTCATTCCTTTCTAGCTGCTGTTCTGCTGCTGCACGTGAGTAGACCATGGAAATGATGTTCTTGCTTAATGAGCCAAAGCAGTTAAAAGATTTTTGCTTTCCATATCTCAAATACTTGTAAGATTCCCTTTCCCGTTTAATCCTCTTTTCTTGCTGCTTCCTTTTGTCCAGAATGAAACTAGAACAGGACTACTTGGTTCTTTGATTAGCTGCCTCTAGCTTCTTCCATTTTCCACTCCCATATTTGCCCACTCGACTGCTTTGATCTGCAGAACTGGTACTGTTACAGGTGCTGCGTAATTTGCATTCCACATTCGTATATGCCCCTCCATTGTGAGAATTGCCCATTTATTATTACACTCTGCTTCCTACTCTTTAACCTTTTTCTGATCCGCAAGAGGGCCTGTCATCCCATGGTTGCAAAACTTACTTGGGAGTCTTTGGCAAGTTGTATCTAACTCTGAAAGCCATGGGGCACATTATGTATTGGCTCATCCGTCTCTTTATGCTCTCTAAAACTCTAAAAGATTTTTGTGATAGGTTGTGCAAAGGTAAATCCTGTGTTGGTTCCTCAACAAAACGTTTTTTTTTAATGCTTGATAATTCTATATTCAGTAATTATTTCCACCAGTTTTCACAGAGCAGATATTAAGCTAACTACCCCCCATGGATCCCCCTTTAAAAACTGGTGATAAATTTACCACTTTCCAATCCGTGGGTATGGAAACTGATCTGAGAGACAAATTATATATTTTTGTAAGGTTTTCAGCAATTTCATATTTGAGTTCTTCAAGAATTCTCAGGTAGATATTGTTAGGACCCAATGATTGCTTAGATTTTCATTTGCCTATAAAGCCTATAACTTTGTTTCTTGTCACCACTATTTGCTTCAGTTCTTCACGCTCCTTTCCTGAGAAAGTTAGTTTTGAGTACATGGATCTGTAGCCCTCTATGAAACACAATGGACAGCGCTCACACCTCTAGATTTCTACCTTTATATCTGTCATTCTTATTTATTGAGTTTGTTTACTTAGGAACCTGGAATTTGTAAGATCAGAAGGTGGAGAGTTGACTGCCTTGGTCTTATTGCTCCATTTCTAAACTTGCACAAATGCTTAACTTGCTTGTTAGCTTTATTCTCTGTCATTAGGACAGAAACACTTTATCAGGTAGGGCTCCCGTTGTGCTTATGGAACAGGTTTAGAAGAATGTTTTCAGGTTTGAGGGAGTTCACCTTGAAATATATTTGTATTTTGTCAGCTTGCACTTCAGCAGCATCACTAGTACTATAACTAAAATGGCAGGTGCATGGATTGTAAGGCCCATAATTTATAGAATAATAGAACTTGCTGTTCACAAAATCAAATGTAATTTCTAAATGCAATATTTAGAGAAATGCTTTTGTTTGTTTGCTTTGCACTCTTTGCATATAATCCTCTATGTACAATACATTCTAGGGCTAAAGCATTACAGAGCTCACATGAGGGCCACTTTGTTCATTTAAATGGTTTCCATGCAGATGCCTGAAGAGCAAGCATTTTGTGTGCTGGTGAGGATAATGTATGACTATGGCCTGCGGGACCTCTATAAAAACAACTTAGAAGATCTTCGCAGCAAATTTTACCAGTTGGAGAAACTTATACAGGTAAGCTCTGGCTCAGGAATTCACCTTTACATTATAAAAATGTTAAACCAAGGGAAGGGACCGTTGAAACCTTTAGGGTTGTCCTGAGAACTGATGTGTGTGGAAACAAGTGTGCATTTCTTGTGCATACATTATTTTGTGAAGTTACTTCCAGTAAAAGGACTGCCATTGGTCTCAGTTCATTTGTTTAACTGGAAAATTATAATCTATTTCATATGAAAGGTTATCTCCATACAGAAATATCATATTGTCTTTATTATATCCTCGTTTTCTGCTCTCTAAAGAAGAAATGATACATCTTTAAATTTACTTTCACATTTTATTGGTATAATTGAAGTGTTCTCCTGGGCCTCCCCAGGGGTATTTGACAACACTGGAATGGTGTCTCCACTGGAACAGAATGGCAGGATACATCTTGCTTCTCCAGAGGTTTAGACCACCCAAACCTATCAGGCCAGCCTTGGATTCAGAACCTTTTGCCTTTAGTTTTAATTTAAGTTTATATTTCTGCTTCTCTGTTCCTCCCCTGATAGAAAAGGGTAACAAGGACACTTAAGGGAAACTACAGGTAGTTGCTGTTGCATCCTTATCCCACTCTTAGCACTGGGTTGAGTGGGAGAGTCCAGGGTTAGGTGCAGTGATATCATGGAAGTCCCCATCAGTTCTATAACTCAGTCAAAGAAAGCAGTATCAAATGAAGGCAGTCCAGCCATCTCTCCTCTCCTATAGGGTAGGTAAGAGGACACTGGGCACACAGAATACGTTTTTGGTGCCAAGAATTGGTGTGGGTGAGTATTGCAAGTGCCCCCTTTCCAGATTGATCCAGAGTTGGGGTCAGTGAAGGAATTGGTGGCTCAAGACATTCAAGGGGTGCTCCCCACCCCTATCTTGCTATGAGTTTCAGAGATTCACAAATATAAAAAAGCACAAATACAAAAGGAATGGACGCAGGTCCAGACAGAAATGTAAGAGGGGTCATAGGTCTTGATCCACCAGCTCCTACACAGGCTCCTCTTAGCAATCTTGAGTTCACCAAGGCAAGCTAAAGCCTCACCTTAAAGCCATCCATTCAGATGGAGGGCAATGAGAAATGGAATTAAAACCAAGTAAACTCTCTCGCCCCACTACACTCAAAGGTTGGGAAGTAACTTAACCCTGGAATTTTTCCCCAGTCCTTAAGAATGGGAGTAGAGTGAGCTCTTAGAGGAAGATACTGAGACAGTCTCTAGCTATGAACATATCCTTCCTACCTCAGTAGTTCCCTACCTTATTGCCAAAGGTATGCTTCATTCTCCAGCTTTCAGAGGTTTCCGTATCCCAAAGGAACACATGCAGCCTTCCTGCAAGGTCCACCAAAATGTCTTTTGGTTTGCTTTCCAGAATCATTCAGAAATATCTGAAAGACAGAGTGGGCTAATATTTTTAAACGCAAACCTGAAGGCATTACTTTCTCCCTGGCAAGGTTACGTCACAATTGAAGGTTCTGCTGGTGGATACACCTATAGCTGCCCTCACCTCTATAGCAGTGATTCCCACAGATTATGAAGGTGGACCTAGAGATCCCTGTAATAAGAGTGTGGAGGCCTCACCTTATTCAGGGGGATTGAGGTGCCAGTTGGAGTCTTTCAGACCTTGGTCACAAATTCATTTTTTGTCAGGGCTGTCTGTTTGGGCAGAGGTGCTGGCTGACTCCGACTTAATCTGTAAACCCATCAAAGATTTCTTGAAGAGGGTCTCCGGTCACGTCACAAGTCAATGGTGGCTGCTCCTCGCTGCCCTCCGGAGGCAGCGAAGGGAAGGTTCAGGAAGGGGAAAGCCAGGATTTATGAGGCAAAAATCCTGGCAGTGTTCCCCAGTGGGTTCTGAGGAGCTCACTGCATCCTGCTGTGCCGCACAAGCCCGTGACTGCCAACTTGAAATGCACAGCGGGTACGACCTGGGAGTGTGTCCCTGCCATGGAGGAGCCTCCATCGCCGGCATAATTTGTGGTTGGCTCCTCCATAATTCAGACAATTGACATTAATCAAGAGGCGCTCCTGGACCAACATATGCTAATGCTAATGCTGCAACCAGCCAGCTGCCTAAAGGACTGGGCTTGGTTCTTTGAAGGTATCTGAATGTTTTCTTGGGAATGGAAGGGGGAGGACAAGGTGCTTTGTGCTTTCTTATGGTTTTCAAATGGTCTCCTTTCTTCTTGTCCTCCCCTGCAAAAGGAAAGAGACATGTGTAGCCGCTGCTGTGCTATTCTGTTTGTTACTTCAGAAAAGAGGGGGGAAAGGCTTTTGGTTTATGCTCAACAAAGAATTTAACAAGGTTTTACTAAGATCCCCCCCCCCCAAACCAAGGCTGAATGGACTTAAAATTATTCCTGGGCTGGACTAGGAATGCTGATGGAGTAATGCAGTTGGGAATGAACTGCTGCCGAACAGATGTGGTAAAGAGGCTGAATTTGAGAGAAGATCTTACTTTCAACTGTGTGCCGAGGAAGAACTCCAGAGTGGAATTTTAATGGCACAGTTTGGATACACACTCTGTGAGTTATTTATGGCTTCAGCTCATATGGTAGTCAGTAAACAGCGGAAGAAATGGAATGTGACCTTGTACCATCCAGATAAACACTGCAAATGCAAGTCTCATGGGAGTGGCAAGACTATGGATCACAGTTTTCAAATAGGTTTTAGGATTTAAACAGTAAAGGTTTGGGCAAGGGCTTCAGTACCAGCTACATTAAGCAGCAACATGCAGCCCTGGCAAGCATTCTAGGTTATCAGGAGAAGGGCTCCATTGCTTTGTCCGGCATGTGAAATGGTTCCTTAACCATCACTTCAGTTCATAGATTTCCTTTTTGGAATTTCAGCTGGGTCTTCATCATTCTGGGGCTACCATTTATGTCATGACCCAAAATGTTCACCAACAGTGCTTGTGCATAAGACAGTATTCCTGGGAGCCATTCTGTCAGCTTGGAGAGTGCAGATCTTATTGGGAAACTCCCAGCTGTGCTTTCTTCATACAAAGTAGCCTCTAGGCCGCATTCCTTTTTTATTCCAAAATTGATACACTTTTCCATGTGTCACAGGAAATATCCCTACTTTGGCTATGCCCTAAGTCAGTTCACCCCAAGGAACAAGACTGGCACAAGCTGGGTATGACTAAGACGCTTCACATCTATTTAGATAGGATGACATACCCTAGGAAAACAAGAGTCCCTATTCATTTCCTTCCTGAATAGGTGTTTGGGTACCAGAGTCTCTAAAGCAACTATATATTGGAGGATGACATGATCTGTTGTTTTGGCCAATCAGAGCTTGGTCAAGAGGCTACTGGTGAGTATTGCAGCCCACTCTCTAAGCGTGGCAGCTGCTTTGGCAACTTTCAAGGGTAGTTTTCCTGTTGAGGACATTTAGGCCTTGGTCCACACATTTGCAAAGTTTTATATAATTTATTCTGTTTGCTCAGCAGATTCTGCTTTCAGCATTAAAAAAATGTGAAGGATTGTAAAGTAATAACTTCTGGTTTTCAGAAGTCCATCCAGAATGTATACTGTTACCAACTTGGTATCAAGTTGACTGCAGTATCATCAGCTTAGTGAACTATTTAAATTAGATAAGAGGAATGGTTTTTCGACTCAAACATTGCAATTGGAAAGAGACTGGTTAGATAATAATAATAATAATAAATCATTGTCTAAAATGTATAAGATGCTATTAGAATGGCAAACAAAAGATGAACAGGTGAAATCATCAATGATACACTGAGGAATATATATTGGTCATAATATTGAAATGACAGAGTGGGAGTGACTGTGGAATGTTGATATGAAATTTACTGCATGTTATGGGATAAAAGAAAATTAAATGACAATGATGTATAGATGGTATCTGACTCCTAGTAAATTAGCAAAAATGTGTAAGTCAGAATCAGATACCTGTTGGAAGTGTAAGGAGAAAGAGGATACCCTTTTCATATGTAGTGGTCTTGCAAGGTAGCAAAAGCATACTGGAAAATGATATATCATGAGTTGGAAAAAATGCTGAAGATAATGTTTGTAAAACAAAACAAAACAAAACACCTAGCTTTTCTTTTAGGAATAATAGGTTTAGAGGTACACAAAGAATAAAGCAAACTATCTAGGTATGCATCCACGGCAGCCGGGCTGCCCACACATTGTACGCCCAGAGATGGAAAGAAGAATCGGTTCCAACTAAGGAAGTTGGGCAACAAAAACTAATGGAGAGTGCAGAAATGGCGAAATTTACCAGAAGATTAAGAAATCAAGAAGAGAGATGTTTTGATATAGAATAGGGAAAATTTATTGATTATCTGAAGAATTATTGTAAACAACTTAAATCACTAGCAGGACTGACATGAAAGTGTCTAGTGAGAATAACTGAAATATAACATAAATGATGACTAGTAGAGAGATATGAACTGGAAATGCAGTGGGGAAATATTTAACATAAGTAACCACAGAAAGCGGGGGGTGGGGTCGATGACTGGATGTTTCAGTTTGGATCTGTAAATTCAGATGTGTGATTATATTGTAAAATGTGAAGATGGAAAAACAAAATATTAAAAAACCAGAATGTATACTGCTGTAATGTAACCCTGTGTTGTTGAGTGTCCTCTGGGATCCACATGAGGAAATAGAATTTCCCTTATAGTGAATTTCTGTTTTCTGAGACTCCCAGAAGGCATTTTTCATAGAATCATGGAGTTGGAATGGGCTACAAGGATCATCTAGTCCAACCCCCTGCAATGCAGGAATCTTTTGTCCGGTGTGGGGCTCGAACCTTCTTTCCTGCTGAGACTAACCAGTTACAGGAGGAATTGGTGGCTTTTGCCTTCGCTGTACATGTGATTTAATTACTCACCCTGATTTAATTGTTCTTTTGGTTAGCTGTGGACCCTGCATGTCTGCTCTCGGAGGAGGCGCCATCCCAATGTTGTTGAGTGCCCTCCAGGTGTCACAGAAATAAATCAAAAGAAAATGTACATGTTTGTAGGTATATTAGTAGGATAAGCAGCAGGATAGCAAAACAGGTATCAACTTAAAATGCATTTTGGCATGCTAGCATTTGTAATGAAGTATTTCATTCTTAGAAGCCTGCATAGAAATAAATACTTCAGAGAGCAGAAGATGGAGTCAACTTTCTCTTTTACCTCTAGGAGCAGCTTCCGGATTTGTATAACCATTTCTTGAAACAGAACTTGGAAGCTCACATGTATGCATCCCAGTGGTTTCTCACCCTCTTCACTGCCAAGTTCCCACTCTGCATGGTCTTCCACATAATTGATTTACTCCTTTGTGAGGTAAAATAAAACCACCTTCAATCTGAAGAGTCTTGCTTTGCATGAAATGAATTGCCACTTCTCTTGATCTTACTTTTGTTATTGGATCTGAAGGAAGACTACTTGTATTAAATGAGAATATTATATAGGAATGCTCTTACACGCACCGTATTTTTCGCTTTATAAGACGCACCCGACCATAAGACGCACCTAGTTTTTAGAGTAGGAAAACAAGAAACAAGAAAGCAACACAAAGCCTCTTGAGCGAAGAGGGAGGAGCGCTTTGGCTGCACTCAAGAGGCTTTGTGTGGCTATCCCTGAAGCCAGAAGAGCAAGAGGTCCCGATCCCCCTTGCTTATCTGGCTTCAGCGATAGCTGCGCAGCCTGCATTCGCTCCATAAGATGCACACACATTTCCCCTTTTTATGAGGGGAAAAGTGCGTCTTATAGAGCGAAAAATACAGTACTCTGTTGTCTTAAAATAATGTGGGTTACTCTGCTATCTGTAGTGCAATGGCTCCTGCTAGTGCAACAGGGTTTTCTCCCCTCTCCTCCCATCATACCCCCCCATTGGCTTTAGGGAGGTTGGGAGATACCCTACAACAGTACACATAGCAAGCTGCTATGTATAACCTCTTCCCAAAGTTGCCTTAAAAAAAAAAAAGAACTGGAATGATTGTGGGATAATTTTTCTGACTTTATGCCCTTTCTCTGCTATAAGATTTATTTGAATAATTGAGGCTACTTGTTAAAGGAGAAATCTGCTTTCTAAAAAGGTGGTTTCAGCTGCTTCAAAATGCCACCCCCATACACATGATTAAGTTTAAATCAATTTGCCTCATACACTTTGGTTTACTTTTCAACATTCAGACTGGAAAGAGTCGTAGACCTTATACAGAAATAAGAGCAGCGCACTGCTAATACGATTTGCAGGCCCCAGAGACATAAATGAACAAATGAGTAGGCCTGGGTGATGTATTGCTACATTGCTCAGGACTGGTATGAGGGGCAGACTGTGATGGGGGCTCCACCTGGGTATATTGCAGGTAAAACAGATGCTGCTCCTGAGTCCTCTGCTACCTGCTTCAGGCCGCCAGTAGCAGAGGGACTCAGGAGCAGCAGTGGTTTCACCCGTGTTATACTGCTGAGTGAAGCTGTCATCGCTCTGGTCCTCATACTGGCTTGGGCCAATGCAGCTTGTTGTTTCGACATTGTGGTGTATCACCAGGCTGCGGTGTTTGGTTGGTGTGGTGATATAACATGATGTTGAAAAACTGACATTGCCCAGCCGTACAAATGAACCTAGTATGTATAAGAACTGGCATTGTACCCGTTCCTTAAAATCTAATGTCTAAAGGGCGTTTGTGTCTGATTTCTGTATATGGCCTAAAGCAGCAGCACAAAGTATATTAATTAAACAAAAGTGACAAACAGAAATCTAAAGACCTTTAACAAAGAGACCTAAGTAGTTACGAGGATACCAACCCATTCTTCAGTTTGCAAAATGTACAAAGTCGTTTTGGGGGAGTGGGGTAGGGTAGGGTTTGGCCACGTTACATGTTTGCAATAGCCCAGAGAGAAATAATGCTTGGGCATTGATTGAGGTGTGTTTTACCAATTTGTATGGCCCAGCAGACTATGACTAAGGCATCCACACGGGTAGGAAGAGAGAATGTGTGATCCCACAGCGACAATGCTGATCACCAAACCATGATTTGGTTTTATGTTTGAATTGAGCCATTATCATTCATCATCTTGTACTGCAGGGGTCGGCAACCTAAGGCCCATGGGCCACAAGTGGCCCACGGGGTCGTTTAAGCAGCCCACGAGCCGCCCCTGAACCGAGCCGCGTGCTTGGTGAGTCCCTGCGTGCTGCGCTAAACCGACGCAGTGTGGTGCATGGACTCGCTTCCACTGTGCTGGAAATCACATCTGTGCATGTGCAGACGCTGGAAATCGCGTCTGCGCAGATGCCGGCATCGGAAAAACATGTGTGTTCCGGCTCACAGAGGGATCTCCGCCGGAGTGAACCGGCCCAGGCGAGGTAAACCTTGCCGACCCCTGTTGTACTGTATGTAAAGACGTGTGACACATTATGTTCAGGATATGTAAAGTAACTGCTGCTGGCTATTGGAGTTTAATTACTGTTACAATTCTGACATCTAGTGGATGGAAACTGGTTTGCTTACACTATATGATTAAAAAATATTCATTTTGTATTTGTGACCCTGTTTAAATGAATACAACTTTAGCACGTTTAGTTTTGTACCAGACTGTGGCCAGTACCATTTGCAAGTTACTAGAGCTGGCTGCTAAATGATGAGCCTTGAGGTCACCTCTGCACTCTGCCACTGGAATATTCTAAGCACACAATCACACTTAGCAGCAAATCATAGTTAGCAGTCCTGGTTTCAGGGCAAACTCTGAATTGCCACTCACTGCAGTTTTATGTTTCTGATCGTGGGTCATATGGGGAGGAATGATGAACAAATGACCCTATGTGCAGTAAACTAGATAAGAAGAGTTATTTAGTCTAGCCTTCTCCTTAATGTGTTAGTTTTGTATTCACAAATACTTTTTCCACATAATGACTTAGCTGTAGAGTGATGTTAATAGCCTAGGAACAGTTTTGCTGCTTGATTTGATGTTTCTGTTAATTTTGCTTGGTCACAGATGTAGTTCTTAAATATTTGTATTTTGGGGTGTTCCTGTTTTTAAAATTTATAAACAGGATCAATACCATTTATTTCTCTTTTTCAGGGTCTGAATGTAATCTTTAATGTAGCACTGGCTCTCCTAAAGGTAAGTCATTTTTATGTTATTCCAGGTTTTATGTCCACACATAGCCTTACAAGTAACTCGACAAAAATTACTCACAACAACTTTACTAGCCTATCTGACCACATATGTTTGTGTTGTCATTTGTTGCTCTTTGATAGCCTCCCTGCCAATTTATAAAAGCTTTCCTGCCTTGTGATTAGGAGGTAGTTTTTATTCACCATAGCTAGGTGGCTGTTCAAAGCCTGCCCTTACAGTTCATAGAAGTTTTATATCAGGCAGTCTATTCCAGTACAGGGATTTGAATCAGAAGCTAGTTCTCATATTATAGGAAACTTCAGTGTGAGCAACAATTATTTTATAAAACTATTTCTTGGCATGAAAGGTTCATGAAGGCAAATAGGTATATGAAGTATTCTGTATCGGAGAAGAGCTATACTAATGTAGCCTTCCCTCCTACGAAAGAAGCTGCTGGCCTGACTGAAAGTGATAAGGTGCCCCTTGCAACTCTTGGAAGTCTCTTAGCAGACAAGCATTGCTGTTCATACTGGGGAGGTTGAAAGGAAGTAGTAGCAATTCTAGAGCAATGTGAGATCTCTGTTGCTATGTCCTTGGTTGTGGGCCTTGGCTGGCTGTTTTTTGGAACAAGCACTATATTATATTCATTTCCCCCCTGGGTGACTATATATTTGTTAAAGGGATGAGAGCTGTTGCATCTAGCACTAGATAGAATGAAATACTATATTGAATGAAGCAGGTGTATGGAATAAGTGTATCAGTGTCCTGCTTGCAGTTTACTCTCCAGTGCCTTTTTGAAGTGGTAGTCAGGCACAAGGAGACTGAGATATAAGCAGAGTGCCATGTGCCATGACAAAGGTGCTTTGAGAAAATGAACATTTGTTTCACGGTGAATGTCTGTTTCAAGATCCTTATAGGGGATATTCCTAATAGGGGTGACATTTCCTACTGGAGGTTCAGGTAGGGTACTTCATGAGGGGAGGAGTTATCCCTCTCACCAGACTAACTGGCAGGGCAGACAATTCTTCAACCCATAAATGATCCTTGAAAAGAGACCTCCTGAAAAATAACTGAAAACATCACTCCAGGAAACTAGCAAGGAAGGGTTGGGGTGTGTGTGTGTGTGCGTGCGCGTGTGCGCACATGCGCGTGCAGACAGAACAAGAATAGCAGATGCCCCCTGCCCTCACTTTAGCAGACAAAAAGCTCAGTTTACAGGTAACTCTCTAAGTTGGGGAAAGGAAGCTCTAACCATATGTGAGGTGGTGGAGGATGCCCCCCCCCCAAGTTGTCAGTGGAGAAAGGAAAGGTGGGCAGAATGTCCTCCATCGGGGTCTTCAAACATAAATTCTACATACACAGTATTTCCCTGATCTACTAAACTTGTGATTCGTCTGGCATGACTTGTTTTTGAGAAACCCATTCTGAGTCTTGGTAATCACGGCATTGTTTCCTAAGCGCTCACAGACTGTTTATGTGTTCTAGGGCTTTCTCTGGTATCAATGTCAAGCTCACTGGTCAGTAGTTACCTGGGCCTTCTCTCCCTCCCCCCCTTTTGAATATGGAGCCAACATTTGCCTGCCTCCAGTCCACAGGGACCTTATCTGTTCTCCAAGAATTCTCAAAGATTATAGACTGAGACTCTGAGATTTCATCAGCAAGCTCCTTTAGTACCCTTAGGTGCAGTTCACCAGGCCCTGGAGATTTGAATTCATTTGAAGTAGTTAGGTGCTCCCTTACTGCCTCTTTTCCTATCTTGGGCTGCAGCTCCCTCCTTATCACAAGATTGGGCATTGCTTTCCTGTTGGGTGACGACAGGCAGAGTAAGTGTTGAGCAGTTCTGTCTTCTCTCTGTTACCCAATAGCATTTCTCCATCTTCTCCATGCAAGGGACTTACCACTTGCTTGTTCTTCCTCTTGTTTCAACATAGCTGAAGAAACCTTTCAAAATTATTTTTAACCTCTCTTGCAAGCCTGAGTTCATTCTGACTGGAAGCCCTTGAACTTACTGTCACATGAAGTTTGGACCTTAGGTCTTCTCTGCTGCCTGGGAGCAGTTCTCAAGTATTAAAATGAAGACTTGAGTGATTCTGGTGTTTGGTTATAAATGACAATGCAGCATAATGTTGCAAAAAAACAAAAAGTTTTTATCATACCAGTTAAGGATTACACACAGTAAGTATTTGGGGTTTGCCTAAAAAACCCGTGACACACCTGCACATGACACACACACATTGGGAGATGCTGATGTAGATCATACTGACCTTAATGAACCAAGGCAGCTTCCTGTGTTCCTATCTGATGAAGTGGGCTCTTGGTTACTAAAGACTGTGCCACCAAATATGTTTTTAAGGCGATAGTATATGTAAACCTTTCCTGAGATCCAGTTTTATATTTTAAGCTCAGCCATTCACCCAGGAACTCTGTACTTTGCGGAGGCTGTTTTAGAAATCAGAGCGCAAGTGTGATTCATGTACAGAGTCTTCCCACCACCATCTAAATGTATAGTGTTATAGCTATACAGCAGATTGGTGTGGGAGGCATTTGGAAAGTGGTAAATGGAATGGGGAGTTTTCCTAACTTAACATCATGCAGCCCACCATCCCTGATCTCTGATCTCCTCCCCCCTCCAGCAGACCTACTATAAATTGTTATGGGCTTGAAGAAGATGGTTCATTATTCCTTTCCATACTTGAAGTTTCCTCTTCTTGCTCTCACCATCACCCCCTCCCTGCCCCCCCTCTAATTGCCTCCTAGTTTGTGGGGTGTAGGTTTAAATTAATTTTTTAACCATTCTTTCTATTAGTGAACTTGGGTGGTTGAGTTCAGTTTGCAATTGAAATAGGATGTTAGCACAGGGTGGTGACGGCCCAAGAGTGGGCATTCTCTTGTCTGCATTATTGAGGCTTACCAACTGAAACTCGTACAACACAACAGGTCTAGACTGTGCTCTAGACACCCCTTGAGATTCATCTGCTGTAACAGCGGAGGCAAGGTCCCAATGGATGCAAGCAATTTTATCCTCAAAATGCTTTTCAAACAAGTAACAGTGAGCTGCTGTTAGTTCTGCCACCTCCTTCGGGCCAGACTGTAACAGGCCTCCACATTCCCAGAAAAGCTCTGCTGGATGGCACAATGAGGATGCAATGGAGGAAGCAAAGTAGTCCTTCTTTTCAGCCTTCATTGCCACTAGGTAGACTTGATGATGAGTCCTCAAGTGTTCAATTGCATTAAACCGGATTTTTCCTCCACTTGTATTCCAGTATACCAGGGAGCCAAATGGGCTCCACAAAGTGAAAAAGGGCACATAGGAGTGATCGTGTCACTGCCCCGAGCCGTTCGGTTGTTCCAGAGGGTCAGCCAGAGTTTCAACAGGAGCACCAGTCCTATCGGGTGGGAAATCCCCCAGAACTGTCTGGAAGCCCATTGACTCCATCAGTCTCTGAGGGCAGACCATCCTAATAGGCCCCCTGCTTCTGCGGAGGGGAAAAGGTGCTGAAAGCCTAAATGTCATCAGGAAGTGATCTCACCATGATAAGAGACTGATGTCAATATCCCTCAGATCATCCTCTTCCTGCCCAGTTGAGAAAATAAGGTCCAGAGTGTGGCTTGCCATGTGTGTTGGGCCATTGACATGTTGGGACAGCCCCATGGTCATCACGGCAGCCATGAAGTCCTGAGTCACCCCAGAGCCAGCATGGATGTTGAAGCCCCCCAGAACCAACAGTCTGGGAGTCTTCAGCACTGCCTCCAGGACCAGCTCTGTCAGCTTAGGCAGGGAGACTGCTGGGCAGCAAGGCGGGTGGTAAACCAGCAGAATCCCTAATCTGTCCCGATTGCTCAACGCCAGGAACACACACTCTAGATTCCTTCCAGCCCCGGACTGGACAAGGAGAGAGAGAGAGAGAATATCTCTATAGACCACAGCAACTCTCCCTACCCGACCCTCAAGTCTTGCCTGATGCTGCACTGAGGTGGGGACATCTGGGTGAGACCAACTCCACCCTGCTCATCCACCCAGGTCTCACTGATGCAGGCCAGATCGGCATTCTCATCCGTAATAACGTCATGGATGAGAGGATCTTTATTCACAGTGGTTTTAAACTGTTTTTAACATTGTGTTTTAATGGTTGCAGCCTGGCCTGCAATCTTAGGGTGAAGGGCGGGTTATTATTTTAATGAAGTTTCAGGGTTAACAAGAAATAGAACGGCATCTTAATCACATAGGGCAAGTTTATGTTCAGAGTCTTTACATTTTAATCCTTTAAGTCTGGGGTTTTGCTGAACAGTAAGCTAGGGGAAAGAACAGACCTGCCTGCTGCCTTGATATAAGTAGAATTGTTGTGATTTTATCCTATTAGCGATGGCATGAAGCTTAGGAATGGAATCAAGAATTATATGGTAAAGTTAGACAGAACTATAGTGAAAAATTCATTTACAATGATCAGCAAATCCACAACACTGTTTTCTGAAGAGTTGTTGCATGTAGGTGTTTATGGTTATCTGATCTTGTGCTATACCCATACTACTTTTTGTAATCACTCTTTGATAAGATAATTTCTGCTCCATTCCAGAAAATCACCAGTTTTCATCTATGTTTGTCTTCGGCGATATGCTGGAATTTAATATACTTTAACTAAATAATTTCTCCTTGTTGATAAACCTTTGTTTTAGATGTTCTTCTTTAGTCACATGATGGTGGTGTATCTTTCCCCCCCAAATTGGGGCAGGGCTGGTTGGAGGGCTGGTTTTTTTTTAATTAAAAAAGTCCACTCACCACCCAGAATATACATAAAACCAGTTTCATATGCAGAATCCAGCATTCCCCTTACTGAGGTGAATTCTTGGTAAATTATGGTATAAACATGGTTGTGGTGACTGTGTGTGTCTGTGTGTCTGGGTCATGGCTAATATAAGCAAATCAAGCAGAATCTTTGTTTAGGAGACAGAGACATCTGATTTTATCCCAGCCACATTGAAATCTGTGACATGGCAATATGGGCATGTAATATGTGGCTCATGGGTTATCGACAGGCCATAGGCTCTTTAATGTGAAATACAGATGTTGTTAAAAACAAGGTGACTACAAATATAATGTCTTTATAGACAACAGATTATCTACAATGAAGAAAAGAAAATGAAGTCTAAATAATCTGGCACTTTAAATTTGTTAGATTAGATTTACATCTGAATGTTTAGCAATTTCAGAAAAAAAATCAGTATTGTGAAACGTGGGTTAAATGTCCCATATACTAATAATATTTGCATATACAATGAAACTATCCTTTGAAGTTAAGTATGCAACAGTTTTGCTACATCACATTTTCCAATCAGTATTGTTCCTTTTACCCAGTATGTTTATTTTATGTTTTTAGAGCAGTTCTCCATTTCCCCACACACAGCTGCTCTGAAGCTTTTCCACCATGGAAGCTGTAACTTAGTGCTGTACAGAGAATACAGTCTATACCATTTCAGATGATCATGCATCAGTAGCGCCCAGCTGTTTTGTTCTTCCATTGGTCTTGCATTCGTATAGCAATCTGGGCGGGACTGATGGGTCTCCCCTCCCTTCCTCTCCCTCCGCTTTGGTATGCCTAGGCAGGATCGAATCTTTATTTGAAAGCAGATATTTATTGAGGCCAGTATTTTGGGTGGCCATCAGTCTGACTTCTTCCAAGCAAGAGACACTGAGACTACAATGTGTCTGCAGGCTTGGGTAGCTGTCAGACTAATGTAGACGGAAGGTGGATTGGGAGGGGAGCTCATCTGTCCAAGAGCTCACTATTGGCTTCTTATTACAGCATTCTCCTCCGAGACACCCTCTGCATGCTCATTCACCTACCTCCGCCTCTCCCTTCCCCCTCCTTTTCTACCCCTTCATTACTGATTCACAGTGAGAGGCGGCAGCAGCAGCTTAGACACGCTTGTCACGAATCTAGGATTGCAATGAGCTCATCCTTTTTCTCTTTGCAGCTTTACAACTGGCCTGAGCTTTTTGCTCTTGCTGCTGCTCCTGTCTGCTCTTACACCCATTCACAGGCAGGCTGGGCCATCGCAGCCTTTTTTCTGCATCATTCTCTGCCATTTCCCCTGTTTTCAGACATTTTTAGATCCATCTCTTAAGTTTTTGTCTTTTTTGAATTGCCAGCTTCTTCTGTGCTTTTTAGCAAAGATGTTTTCTGTTTTTTGAGCCTGTACCTGAAAGTCCCTGGTGTAGACAGTAAATGTATTGGTCTTTCAGAGACCTAAAGCTGGCTCCGATAATAACCACTGTGTGAAATTGTGGCTTAAGGGAACAGTGCTTCTCACTCTGGATACTTGCTGTTTTTTGCTGATGGAAGAAGGGGTGCCTTGCCCAACCCCAGCTCCCAAGCTTGCACCACCCATCAGAAAGTCCCAGGATATACATGATGAAAGAAGCAAGCTTGTGAATGAGTATGCCTGTCGAGTGCTGGAACTTCTGGGAATGGGGCATCGCCTATTTGTTCCCCGGCTTCTTGCGGTGAGATTCTGGTTTTCTAGAAATAGACGCATAGCAAATCTGCCATTCTTATTAACACTCAGCTGTCTCAAATGATCCATTTCATGGGTGGTTGCATGAGGGTAACCCTATTTTATGCAGTGCATTTAGGACATAATGACTCTTGGTCATCTTCCTTATAGACACCGGGCTGGGGAAATGGCTTAGATTACCTTTTGAGTCGAAAATTGCCTCCCCTCTTCTTGCCAATGTTGTCACAGTTGAATCTGATTTTCCAGTGGATTTTCTAGCACCCTCAAATGTTTAAGACTTGATATTATTATTATTATTACCATTATTTTTAAACCTCATCAAATTCATTGTACTAGCTGTTGGCCTTTGCAATTTGCAGATGTTATCAGCATCATTATTAGCATCAGCATGATCTATTCTGCCATATTACTAAGGTGCAAACTATCTTTTCTACATTCTTGGTAAGCAGTAATAGTGCAAATCAAATGTTTGTGTCATTGATTATGAGAATAGGGCGGGTAGGAAGAGATAAGTTGAAATTTTTGATCTGAAATTATTAAAGAGTGTTCTCTTAACAATTAGAACAGATTAACTATGTCTATGTAACCTGAAGTTAAGACATACAACCTTCAGAACTGCAAATGACAGGCAAATCGTACAGGTTTGATTGATCCAAACTTATCCCTAAAATTATTTTAGTTCATCTAGATATTAATTCTTAGCACCACAAGTATCTCTTTCATCAGTTTACTTTATACACTGCCCAAATGACATTAAATCATTTTCACAGTATATTAAAAAATAATCAAAACAAAACCCATAAGCTGTCTGTTTTTGACTCAGTATGTATATCCAGGACTTGATGGTATTGCAATTTTTAATTGTCTGGTTTATAATCCATCAGATGCCTAAGACTTTCATTGGTTTCAAAATTTCATTATTTCATGCAATAATTTCTGTTACTCTGATGCTGTTGCAAAATAGAAGAGCACCTCTGCTGCTTTGTCATGAAAATGTTTAAGAATCTGTTTTGCCACAAGTATTGTCAATATGATGTATACCAGGTTGAAAAAGGACACACATTACTAGCTACAACTTAGTTGTCTACAATAATAATAATAATAATAATAATAATAATGTATACGAATAAAAATTCAGCAGATCAGATACCATCACCTGTGGGTGGAACCTGGAATGTTTTGTGAAGCTTCCCTTCACAAACTTCATCAGCATTTAAAATGTGAGATTTGATCTTGCATTTCTTGGTTTGATTCTACAACCTTGTAAATCTAGGGGAAGAACCTCAGTTATCTTCATAAGAATGTAAAACCAGACTGTCAGCCAGAGGCTTGTCTAGGCTAATGTTCAGTTTCCAACAGCGGCCACCAGGAGCCTCTAGAAGCTCACAAGCAGGGCCTTCTACAGTTGGTCCACACTATCTCCCATTCAGGTCGATTTGCGGGATGTTGCCTCTGGACGTGCTGATTCCATTGAGCTACCATAATGAAGAGCTGCAGAAAGATAAGGAAAAATTGTCCTGTTTTTTTTTTAAAGCCACTTAAGCTAGCAGCCATCATTCCATCTATGTTCTATTTTCCTATTAGAGACATCAATAAATTTTGTTGGATTACAACCTTTGGGCCATCCGTAATTTTGTAAACATCTGTCATATTCCACCTTGTGCATGTTCTAATCACCAATCTCTATATTTTCTCCTCATAGGGAAGGTACCCTAACATTTATCATTTTGGTTTCCTTTGGACTTTTCCCAGTTCTGTGATGCATTTTGGAAATGGGGCAACTAGAGCTGGACACCGTATTCTAGATGCAGTCATGCTATGGGTGCATGTTATGTTGTTCTCTCTTAGTCCTTTTCCTAATAGTTCCTGTCCTCTGGTCCTATCTCCCTTTCACTCTTTCAGTCCTCTGTGTTGATGCTTTCAGTCAGCCTTCCACTGTCACACCATCTTTCTGAAGCATTTAACCATTATTTTAGAGCCCATTAAAGCAATTGTGAATCTAGGGGTTTTGTCCCAGTCTGTATCGCTTTGCACTTGCTTATGTTGTTCTGTCATTTTGGTGTCCATTTCACAATCCTTGAATAGCATTGATTCCAGTACAGTGCGCAGGAATTGCTGGGTTATTGCTACCCCCTCCCCCATTTAGTGAGTTTCCGGTGTCTCCTGCACTCATCCTATAACTACTAAATTTCTGTGAAAGGTAATAGTTAAAGATCCTCCCCTTATCAACCATATAATTCCATCAGTAGATTTCTTGTCATTCTCAAAAAATAGATTGCATATAAAAGATTTTGTGGTGGCTCACCTGTGACTTCCCTGATCAGCTGAAAAAAACTGTAATCTTGAAGCAATACAGTCAGATATACATGAAACCTGCTATCTCAGTATCACATCTCCAGTATTTTACATGCTCCAAAGTTTATGTTTTTCACATACAAAGTATGAAGTATCATGCCAGGCACTTCTAGGACTTTTAAATGGGATTTTAGGGCTCAGTTGAAAACTTGTGCTACCCCATCACTACCAGCCAGTTCCAGGGATCCCTGTAAATGTTCAGTCTGGCAGTTCAGTCATTTAATTTAGGTTTTCTACATGGGGTGAGGAGGAGTAATTTCTTCTCCCCCCCCCCATTCTATCGCCATACACTTCCCACTAAGAGAGCCACAAAGTTGGTGTTGTGCACGACAATATATCCTGAATATTGTAGGTTTTTACCACTATACCCGCAGCCTGATATTGTTGCTTTTTAAATACATACCAGAGATTTTCTAGTGTTCCTAAAAGAGAGAGGGAGAAAGAACATTCAAATATTACACACTTCAGGCTAATTTTGCTGCTGCTCAACATAATTCCATGGATGTCTTAACTGATATAGGCCCATTCTCTCTAACATTCATATACATTATTATTAACAACTCTATTTAAGAAAAAAAAGCCAGAAAATTTAAGACATTGCAATTACAACCTGCCTGTGCATCACGCTAAACCACAGGTTGGCATTATGTGACCAAACCCTGAGGAGTCTGAGTATCATGTACTTCTGAGTATCATGTGATTCCTACTTTTTCTTCCTTTTTTTAAAACACCAACAACAACAACCATAGTTTGCTATTTAATCTGAACCAAGAAAACTATGGTTGATTGAGAAATGGAAATCAAAGGTAAGAACCACAAGACTGGGGAGAGAATATGCAAGTCTGAGGCAACAGGAATTATCCCATTGAATTCAGTGCCTAATCACAGGCAAGGCAAAATCTAGTTGGTTATGTGTCTTTTTTGTTTGAGAGCTGCTTTCTGAGCTGCAATAGGGCAGCTAAAGTATCACTACTGTTTATGTTGCCTTTCTTTGTAATCAGAGCTGCAGTCAGCAGATTTAAGAAGGCAGTTTGGAAAGAAATCATGATTTATCATTGAAAACAAATTAGGGAGCTGTCTTCTATTACCCCATCTGTAATTCTCTTGCCAAATTTATTTAGCAGCACACATTCATGAGGTTTGGGGATATTGGGGCTTGTTCCTTCTGTGTTCATAAAGCAACTGGGCAAGACAAGATGATCACTGTTACTCTAGTAGTGACAAATGGTTCTATCAGAGGACTCCTCTTTCTTTCTCTCATAGCTGTTTGAGATACAGTGGGTTGCATTTCTGTTTCAGTTCGTACTGTCTCAAAATGTGCTATTGCTCATGGCTTCCTACATGTTGTACTTTCTGATCTGGAATTACTTTCTGATTATCCTAGATTAATTGAAATTTGCTCTGGATACTCGGTGACATTAAAAGCTTTTTCAAATTTGGAGGCTGAGCTATGTCTTAAATTAAGTCTTCTCAAAGCTAAGAGCCTGTATGTTGTTTTTAGCACAACTAACTAATACTTTAATATTGAGAGAATGTTGTTGATTATAGCTGGTGTGTGTTTCTTGGCATATGCTTTATTTATTTATTTATTTATTTATAAGTATTTTGCAAATTTCTATATTGACACTCACATCAATCTGTTTGCAATATCTAAAAATATGCTTTTGACTTCCCAGAAAGAGATCCCCCCCCAAAAAATAGGGATTTGTGTTTACATCAATGCAATAGGCCATTAAATGTATTCAATAGATGATGAGTACAACCCCAGTGTGACTGTCTTCTGTGCTTACACCACTTCTCCAATGTGTTTCATTGCAGACCTCCAAGGAGGATCTTCTGCAAGCTGATTTTGAAGGAGCTTTGAAGTTCTTTAGGGTACAGCTGCCCAAGAGGTACAGAGCTGAAGAGAACGCTAGAAGGCTTATGGAACAGGCTTGCAATGTAAAGGTAAGGGCTATCATTTTGTCTGTAAATAAGGTAAAATTAGGCCCCTGCAGTGGAATTAGCAGTTGGATCAAAGATCCATGGCAGAGATTTTTTTAATGATAAAACTAAACATCTTCAGGGTTGCCATATTTCAAAAAGTAATAACCAGGACACCCCGGAAGTTGTTGAGCGGTATTTTAGGAAACCACCGAAATTGTTGAGCTTTCTTTAGACAAACCTCAGAGTTGTTGAGCTTTTTACAGTTTATTTGCCAAAGATCCAGGACAAACGGGTGCCTGCCGTATGGCAGCCCTAATCTAGGTTGGGTCATTATTTTTCTATATTCTGTATTTTTCCCACTGCTGCTGCCCCAATGAACTTTGAATAATACAGCCAGTTATAATTGAGAAATCTGGATCTGTAACTTAATTGTAATTTCATTGAAAAACTTTCAGTCATACATAAGCCCATAGATAATGGCAGCTGTATAACATTGACAGCAAAGAACAGTCCGGGTATGTTTACAGATTATACCCAGGTGTTTCCTGGAGAAGGGCATTCAACAGAAGGGGTGGTTACTGGCACACTTTCTCTTTTAACTTGTTGGAGGTCAGTGTGAGGACACTCTTATCAGAGAGTACTGATTCTTATGGGATACAACATTTAAATGGATAGATTTGTCTCATTTATTTTCTCTCATTAGTTAATTGGTTAATTCAGATCCCCAGATAACTTGGTTGGATCGTGATGTATAAATGTAATAATAAAACTAAAAAGCAAAGCTTGTTGCAGCTGCTCCTTTGGCTGGTGGGTGTGGCTGGATTGACGCCCCCCCCCCCCAATGCAATGATGCTTAGTGCTTATATTTTGTTGATCTGTATACACTGTTTGTATTTGAGATTTTTATACTTTCTTGACACCATTTTTTAAAATGTGTAGTGATTCAAGACCAATAAGAAAGATTTAAACCATTTACCAGAAACACTGCCAGAGCTCAGGCAATTGGCAAAGTACTACAGAATACAGTGGTACCTCAGGTTACAGACGCTTCAGGTTACGGGCTCCGCTAACCCAGAAATAGTACCTCGGCTTAAGAATTTGCTTCAAGATGAGAACAGAAATCGTGTGGCAATGGGAAGCCCCATTAGCTAAAGTGGTACCTCAGGCTAAGAATGGGCCTCCAGAATGCATTAAGTTCTTAACCCGAGGTACCACTGTAGCTGAATTTTAACATTTTGCTTACCCTATCTTTAGCTCCTGCAGCCACCCCCCTGCAGCTTGGCAATCCAGGGAAAACATTGTTCCTTATGTGAATCCAATTCCTTAGAGAGATCATGTGGAAGCACAATTGTATTAGGAGAATAGATTAAAAAGCTGCTCCTCTTCCTCCACCTCAGATCATAGCCTTAGTGGCTGCATTTTGTAAAAAAACAAAACAAAAAATAATTGGTAGTTTGTCTTGAGTTGTTTGGGAAAACTGATCATGTACCCTGTGCTGTGATTTCCCCCTTTCCTGCAAATGATGTCAGAGTCACAACTGCTTCTTCCTTCTCTTGACCGCTCTTACGGCAATATCATAAGTGGCCACTATGTATCTAAAGTTCTTCCCAAATAAAAAACCTGTCAGATCTCACTATGCTAGCAGACTGCAGCAGGAGGCAGTGAGGAGCATGGTTTCATTCCCAGGATAAGAGATGTTTTAGGAGGCTAATAGCTCCCCACATCCATCTCCAGGAAAGATGTAAGTCCAGTTTATACTTGACAGTTTTGTAAGCACTGCCTTTATGTTTTTATTTAACTTCATCTACACCAGATGGGGGGGACGTGGGTGGCGCTGTGGGTAAAACCTCAGTCCCTAGGGCTTGCTGATCGCATGGTCGGCGGTTCGAATCCCGGCGGCGGGGTGAGCTCCCGTCTTTCGGTCCCAGCTCCTGCCCACCTAGCAGTTCGAAAGCACCCTCGGGTGCAAGTAGATAAATAGGGACTGCTTACCAGTGGGAAGGTAAACGGCGTTTCCGTGTGCTGCGCTGGTTCTGGCTCGCCAGAGCAGCTTTGTCACGCTGGCCACGTGACCCGGAAGTGTCTCCGGACAGCTCTGGCCCCCGGCCTCTTAAGTGAGATGTGCGCACAACCCTAGAGTCAGACACAACTGGTCCGTACGGGCAGGGGTACCGTTTCACCAGATGGAGGTGTTTATGTTTGGTGGTTCAGCAGATTAGGAGTAGGAGGGCAAACTATTTTGTATGAGGTTGCAGTCCCCCTTGTTTCAAAAGTTCAGGAACTCTTCTGGATCTGGTGCTATTTCTGTTAATACTTTCCCCCCATCTTTTCAACGTGTCAAAATGCCATTTGGTGTCAAATACAATTATTAGCAGGGGGGAATTGCTTGAGCCAAAATGGCACGCCTGGGAGACTGTCATGTTATTGAGGATAAAGGAAAAGATGACTCCTCAGTGGAAGCAAAGTCAATGTTAGGACAGTTAGTGCTTGAGGATACATTTTATAACTATTTAATTCTAGTAGGTGCTAATCTGGTTTTATTACATTTGAATTGCTGAAAATAGTGACTAAATGAGCAGAGGAGGTGATTGCATTTTCAGTACTGATTAAATTATGTATTTTACCAAGTTTACCTAGGAATGTTGTCACTGTTCCTGTTGAAAAGTGGGACTTTATATTCAATAGTTTTTGGAATATGTTAATCTTATCTGACTTATTTTCCAATTTTTGCCTTTACCACCTCAGTTTTGCATGCAATTTCTTCAAAAAAATACTAATGCTATGTTGCTTTAGCTACCGGTATTCCTTGGCAAGCCTGTTGCTTAGCAACTGCCAAAACAACAAAGGGGGGCCATATCTAGCCATTTTCCTGGAGCAGCTTCTTATTTCTTCCTATTTCTTTTGCCACCACAATTAAACATTCATTTCATTCTTCACATGGAGATAAAATTCTGAAGCTGTGTACTTGTATTTGACATGTGTTTTGTTCTCTCTCCACTACATGCAACTCCCCATTTGTGCATGGGTTGTGTTATGGGTCATTGCACATGTCAGCTGTCACGCATAAGCCTGTTCCACACTCCTCCGCCCCATTCCTGGGCCAAATATGGCACACGTGTCTGTGGTTGTGCATCAATCGGACGCACACAAAATGATTGCCGCCTGTATTATCTTTCTCAGAAATCAAATACTCTAGTTCCAGTTACAGATAGGTAGCCGTGTTGGTCTGCCATAGTCAAAACAAAACAAAAAATTCCTTCCAGTAGCACCTTAAAGACCAACTAAGTCAGTTCTTGGTATGAGCTTTCGAAGAAGAAGTGTGCATGCACACGAAAGCTCATACCAAGAACTGACTTAGTTGGTCTTTAAGGTGCTACTGGAAGGAATTTTTTGTTTTGTTTCAAATACTCTAGTGCGGTTCAACCACCAACACCTCAGACATTGGGGGGGGGGTGCTCTCAAAAATAATTCTCATGACCAGACACTCTGGGTTGCATTTCAGTTTGCCAGGTAGAATGATTCACCCTCTCCTCCCTCTGCATGCTATTCTGAGGTTTTTGGGGCACATGAGGGAGAGGGGGGAAAGCCCCATAGCACAGCTCTGACTTATCATCACAAATGAACCAGCCTTTGTGGTTTGCTTCTTTCCCGCCTCTTGATATTTGCCTTCTAGCAAGGAGGCATATCTCTCTATTGCAACCCAGGGCTAGGAGCCACCAGGCAATATTATTATTATTATTATTATTATTAATAATAATAATAATAATAATAAATTTTATTTATATCCCGCCCTCCCCAGCCGAAGCCGGGCTCAGGGCAGCTAACAACAATCAAAATAGTTCAATATTCTAAAAACATTCATTATAAAATTAATTAAAATCAAATTAAAATCAAATTAATGGCAACCATCAAGCAAAATTCTGTGCAGATTGCCAGAGGAGGGGGTCAGGCTGCGCCCTGACCAAAGGCCTGGTGGAACAGCTCTGTCTTGCAGGCCCTGCGGAAAGATGTCAGGTCCCGCAGGGCCCTAGTCTCTTGTGACAGAGCGTTCCACCAGATTGGAGCCGCGGCCAAGAAAGCCCTGGCTCTAGTTGAGGCCAGCCTAACCTCTCTGTGGCCTGGGATCTTTAGGCAAGATATTGGCAAGGAGTTGAAAAAAGGTGAATGAGCAGCTTCTGCACCCACTGTGCTCCCAAGTAAGGAGAACAAGTAGCTATTTAAGGCAGGATGGGAGAGCCCACGTGCAGTTCAGCAATATGGTCACTATGCTCAGTTGATGCTCAGTTGTGTCCTCACACAGCTTATCTTTTTGGCAGTGGGAACCACTCTGAAAGAAAGAGCAGACACAGGCCTCCTATATATGTCCTTTTGCACCCTGAAAGCAACATCCCACAGTCATGTTACTCCAAAGTGTCTCACTAAAGCCATTGGGACTGTAACAGAGTAACTGGCTTGTGAACTATAACCATTGCCTGGCTTCTCAATGCACTTGCAGTTCCCTTAATGTATTATAAGTACCAAATTGTTCTCGGAGGAAAGGCAACATGTTGTTCTTTTTATTAAAAAAAAAACAGACCAAGGGGGAATCATGATAGAAGTTTATGAAATGATATTTTATTTGGGAGAGTTTTGTTAGGGAGAAATTAGGTAGGAAATCTGTCTTTGCTATAATCCTTGAACTCAGTGTCATTTAAAGAAGCTATTTGGTAAAAGATTCAGGACACACAGTATATAACTAATTTATGGAATTCTCTGCCACAAAACATGCCGAGGCTCTAGCTTTGATGTCTTTAAAAAGGGATTAGGAAAAAATCATGGAGGATGTGTATAATTGTCTATAACTCATGATGACTCTCTGGAATCCTCAGGTTCATAAGTGATATGCCAATAATGACCAGTTGCATGGGAGCCACAGTGGGCATTGTTGGGCATGGCTCAGGTGGCATGAGATCTGGTCTTTAGCACTGGATCCCAGATCTCATGCCCTTGGCGATGGGAGGGCTTGAGTCTCCTTTAAAAAAAAGTGCATGCAGCTTACAAGATTTATTCCACCAGGAGGCTGGCTGTGTTGCATATACTCTCATGGGGTGTGGGGGGGTCTGATTTCCCACCTCTCCCAGTTAACCTTAGTCTCCAGGGCTCAGTGGTGGGAGGGAGTGCAGAGGAAGAAAAATAATTGGAGGGGGGGCTGTGAGTGTGCATGTGCACCTGGCATGAGGCGTAGGGCTGAAGAAGTGATCAGAACACAGGAGGAGGAGGCGTGGGATCTGAACCATGCTGCCTCCACTGCCCACAGCAACTCCTGGATGGTCTTTTGTTCTTCTCAGATGAGTCCAAGGGGGTGACAGAATTTTACAATGGCAGACTGGGGTGCTGAGAAACATGAGTGGAGCCTGGACTAGAGGAAGTATTTTTCATTTTCATTTGAAGCAGATTGGAGACTTGTTTGATCGAAAATACTGATTTAGAAAGTTCCCAGTTCCATTCCAGCATTTCCCCCTTCCACTTCCAGGGCAGCTCCCCTGCCTGCTCCCTCTTGCATTAATCCAGTTGGGAATGCTAGGAATCGTCATGAGAAATCGCTTTGGATATGGGAAAGAATGGAGTGATGAAAGGGAGGGGGAATGTGTTTAGTTTTCTAAACTAAAATCTGAATTGAAGACAGAACGATATTGATTCACAGAAGGGGTTTCTGCTAGCCCAGTGGCATTTCTGGCTTCCCCACCCCTCTCTGTGTCTTAAATGGGGAATTAACCTTGTTGGTGTGTAAAGAAAAGTTTGGAAAAGAGGATCCTTGCAATTTTTACTTTGGTGGACTAAAACACCCATTGCATCTCATGGCTTAAATACAGAGCTTGTGGAATATAGAGAATGTGTGTGTGTGTTTGTGTGTGTTTCTGTTTAAACCAGAGCCTGGAAAAAGTAATCTTCACTTTGTGCCAGTGTCCCCACTTCTGCCAGATTGCCTTGTATGCCAGACAGGTAGACCTGCACAGGTGATCTTGTGTGTTGAAGTTAATGTTATATGTTGCTACAAACTCTTAAATGGCTTTTCTTTGTTTCTGAACAAGCAAGAATGTTTTGTGGCATGTTAAGGAGTAACAAATTGTATAATGGATAGGCATTGGTGAGATGCATACAGCATGAAGTGGCAATTGTTTCATTAACATTGGCTGTTGTCAAGAGCAGTTCACAACAAGCCTAGAAACACCTACTTTAGCTTTGTTTTCCATCTTAATTTCTAACGAGTGTTATAGTTGCTCATTTGTTGGACTTGTGTTCTTTATTTGAATGACATTCTCTCAGGGACTGCAGTTAATACTTAAAGTGTTATACTTAATGGCATCATTGGAGCTTCCCTGCAACATCACTGGGGGCTGCCCCAAGGGTCTCAGTTTGGGGCAGTGAAATCTCAGGTAAGAAAATTTGGTCTGAGGTAGGACTGCCAGGTCAGGATGTTCCTGACCTGGCAGTCCTACCTCAGACCAATTTTTTCCTGAACAAATAGGCCTTTTTTTTAGTAAAGCAAGCAGTTTGAGAAAATGATTTTAGAGATAATGCTACAGTTACTCATAAGTAACAAATTTAAAATGGAGAGAAACACATATGACTATGGCTTTTCTAAACTGTTACCCTAATGAAGTCAACACGTTATCCATTTTTACCCTCTGTTCAGATTTTGAGTGTCTTCACAGTCATCCAGTGGCGTAGCGTGGGGGGTGCGGGGGGGGGCCGGCCGCACCGGGTGCAACATCTGGGGGTTAGGGTTAGGGGGCGCAAATCCACAGGTTAGGGGGCGCAAATTGCTTGCCTTGGCCCGGGTGCTGACAACCCACGCTACGCCACTGCAGTCATCTCTTGGCTTCTGCTGCTAAAGTGCCCTGTGACCAGTGTTTCAGCTTCAGATCCAGCTCTACAAGTTTCAAACCCCACATCCCTTTATCCTTTTAAATTCTGCAACTATCTACCCTATTTTCCAACCTGGGTTATACACTATATTTTCACTTGCCGACCTTTTAGCCAGTTGAAAGGAGAGTAGATTTCTCACTAAGTTTCCATTTCCCTTTAATTGTCTGATTGGTGGTACTCTTAGAACAGGATTCTGAACACGCTGGACCAGTGGTCTGATCTTCTTTAATTTTACCTCAGCACAAAATGCCTTGTTAACAGTGAGTTAAAATCTTACAGTCTAGTGTAGAGTGTGTGCATATGTGTGCATGAAAATTTATAACTAGTGTTTCTGTTTAGAACCATAACTGCAATCTAGAATAAAGGGTGTAAAACCACTTCCGTCATTACTTCTGCTGTAGCATCATTGTGAAATGTTAAAGCAGTAGCCGTTGGATTAGTCACTGTGGTCTCAGTAAACTATTCTGCAGAAATCGTTTGAAATTTCTAAAAGGATCTTTGCAGATGGGTTGTCTGCACCTGGAATCAAATGTGGCTTTCCTGGAAAATAGACAAACTACAGTGGTACCTCGGGTTACATACGTTTCAGGTTACATACGCTTCAGGTTACATACGCTTCAGGTTACAGACTCCACTAACTCAGAAATATTACCTCGGGTTAAGAACTTTGCTTCAGGATAAGAACAGAAAGCATGCAGCAGCAGCGGAGCGGCAGCAGGAGGCCCCGTTAGCTAAAGTGGTGCTTCAGGTTAAGAACAGTTTCAGGTTAACAGACCTCCAGAATGAATTAAGTACTTAACCCGAGGTACCTCTGTATTTACAAAGAATAAGTCCTCTGTTTCCAGTTTGTTCCAGAGTGGAGTGACTCCTGTCTCCTGATTTGTCTTCTAGGAAGCCAGGGTAGCAAGCTAAAAGAGGGAGCTGGTGGATGCATTTTTGTTAATTACCGTATTTTTCGCCCTATACGACGCACTTTTCCCCCTCCAAAAATGAAGGGGAAATGTGTGTGCGTCCTATGGGGGAATGCAGGCTTTCGCTGAAGCCTGGAGAGGCTTCAGGAAGCTCTCCGCCAGCCTTGGGAGCCCGCGGGAGTTCCCATCGGGCTCCCTAGGCTTGCGGATAGCAGCCTGCATCTTGAAGCCTGGAGCACGCTGCACAGCGCGCCCTGGGCTTCGGTTCCCCGACCTGGTTTGGAGGCTGGCAGTGGGGAGAAGCCCGCTTCTCCCTGCCGCCAGCCCCACAAGCTCGGGGGACAGTGGGGAGGCGCCATCTCGCTGTTCCCCGACCTTTGGGCTTCAGGCAGATATCCGCAAGCCATGGGAGCCCGGCAGGAAGTCGCGCTGGTCTCCCAAGGCTTGTGGATAGCTGCCTGTTCTGGGGGCTGGGGGAAAATTTTTTTTCTTTATTCCCTCCCCCCAGAAAACTACTATGGTAAGTATAGTAGAGGAAATGAATGTTGTGGCTTTTGTCATTTCTTAAGAATAGAAAGGGACATACTATGATGCTTGAAAAGTGGTTTACAAAAAGAAGACAATTTTTAAATTAAAGAATACAATACTTTAAACCATACAGAAAGTTAAAATGCTGAAAACAGATTAAAATTCACACCACTAGGGTAGACTGCTGCCACACTAAAAGGTGCTGCCACACTAAAAGGATAGGGTGGGATATACAAAAATCTGACTCCCAATATTTTTGCCATCAAAGTTACCTGGATACATGTTTTTAAGGTTGCTTTTTTGGGTGGAGATCTTGCATTCCTCACCCCCTTCTTTGATTCTGCCGCAGAATTTTAAGAAAGGAGTGTATGTAGTTGTAATGCATGTGATGATTGTTGTAATTTCATCCCTTCCTGGAAGGGAACCTGGGATCAGGGGACGTTCCATTTCTTACCTCCTCCTACAACAGGTGTCTTTGTTTGCCTGCCTTGTGCCACACACATTATCATACTCCCAAGCTGAGTCATTGTGGTGGTGAAACTACAAAGGCAGGCAGCTTTCACTTCTAGCAAGCATTTTCTACCAGGAAGTTGAAGCAAAGCTGAAGGGAGAAATGCTTGCTTTGAAGAGGTTCCCTGGACCTAGTAGCATGCTTAGGAAAACAAAGTGCAAGTTTTAGAAGCTCAGGTAGGAATTAGGTTCACTGGAATCCAAAAAGAATGGTTTGTTTACTGCTTAGATCTGAACTACTTCCCTGGGAAAACAAGTTAAGATTAACCTAGCTTCAGTTTCACAGAACTACATTGTTACAAGCTTCAAATAGGATACATAGGTTTTTCATTGCACTTAGTGGGTTAAACGTGACCAGTAGCTCTTAAGGATTTCTTAAGAGGATTTCTTTGCATTTTGCCTGCCTTAAGCCTATTAAAATTCTGTGCTGTTTCCTAGCAATAAGAAGTGGTTTTTACTCCTCCTTTATTAAAACGGAAATGTTTTTTATCCGCCATGCTACAGCTGTGTTCCAGCTTCCCTGTTTAATAGCAAACAACACCTGTTGCTCTTGAGATATATACATGTAATTTTTGAGAGGGACCCCTGAGGAAAACAGGATGAAATGACGAGCAGTTTTCTTTGGTTTTATTTGGCAGAAGAAGAAAAAACATGTGACAAAGTTGCAGCAGTTTGGACCAGGAAATACCATATGACTTTTGTGGTGACCAAAATGTACTCTTATTCATGATAAATGTCAGATATATATCTGTCCTTAGCACTGGAAGAAAATGCTATAGAACAGGGCAAAATATGCAGCAAGTCAATCAGGAATGGGTCCTTTGATGTTTTTTCCTTTCTGTTCTTAATGTAAGAATATTGCTTTTTGATTAACAGCTTGCTGTGATTTGGAGGGTAGGCATGGAGTTTTCCATGTATTGGTAAAACTATAGTTGAAAATTCTCAAATGTTTCAGATTTTGGTGCATTTCCCCCCTTTACATATTTTTGATAAACTTACTGGTCTGAAACTACAAAGTCCTTCTGCTGTTAAAAACTAGGGAAGGACTGGACACTGTCTGCAAGGAGGATTTTCTTTCTGTGCTCTTCTGATTCTGTACTCTACTGTTTTGTTGAAGAAAGGCATACATTTTCTTGTGAATGAAGGCCATGTAGATGAGATTTTATCCTTTTGAGGTATGATCTTACTCTCTGACTAACAGTGAAAACTTGTCGCTGTGATCTTACAGGTATATAAGATTGTTTCAATGCAGCAATATAAAAGGCTGATGAGGCCCTATATTTCTGTTTTATGTCAGAATAATTCAAAAAGAAACAAAAGCAGACCCTACGCCAGACCAAACCTGCCAAAGAAAAAACACTATTTCCTCAGGTATCTGATAAGAGACTCTGGGAAATTCCAAGAGTGGCAGAATACTGTTCACTCCTTCTGTGGGAATCTGTGGAATAAGCATAAACAAGTCGTCTTGTGAAATCTGTCCTCCTCCACCAAAAAGAATCTTTTTACTATGGTGAAATATTACATTTAAAGAACAAGAAGTTGTGGGGAAACACAAGAGAGAACTCTGTTATGAACTGAAGTTTTCGGATTTACCCCTGCTTCATTTGGACTTTAATTACTGGGGAAAAAGACTGTTTATTACTGACCTTAGTGAATGACTGTTTTATTATCTGAGCATATGACCAGGTGTTACACCTATACATTTCCTGCAAAAATAAGGAAGATTCCCAGAGGAAAGCAACAGACAGGCGCTGGGGCTGGCTGCTGTGTTTCTTTGCCTTTTTGTTCCTTCTGTGACACTCCACCCACTTAGTCTCTTCAAGTGGGTGTGGACAATCGACACACAGCTGAGCTAATTCTTTGTCGTTGGATACTGAACCTGTTGCTGGCACTGCTAACAGAGTGTGCTGACAAAATGATGGAAGAAATTTCCATTGTGGTGGCCTACGACTCCCATGTTTTTAGCAAGCTATGTGATGAAGACTTTCTGGCCAGCCTGGTTGCAGTCAGCAAACCCAAATATGTGGTAGGTGTCTAGATTGTGAAATACTGTTCTATTTTTTTTCTTGAGTACTAGTTTTTTCTTCAATGTCTGTTGTAGGGAAATGATTCTACTTGCTCTTTCTCCCTTAGACCTCATTGACTTGACAAGGTTCTTGAATAAGTACTGTGCTAAAAACCTCTCACACTGTCAAATGTCTATTTTTGTCGAACAACCATGGATTCTTATCACACTGCTCATCCCTGGTGTTGTTACACTAAAAGGGATTCTACTGATGCCTCAAGGCAGCCTATAGTTGGTCTGGCCTTGCTTAACCTGTAGGACTAGTGAACTTAATTTGCACAAGAAAGGATCCTCTTCAACTTAATTTTATTTATGTTTATGAAAGAGAGATGGAAGGGAACGTGTGTGTTATAGTTTGTTTTATTTGACAATGGGAACTAAGGAGTTAAGCTTCATAGAAAAAGTGGGTTTGGGGGAGAAAAGAAATATGCATATGTGATACTTAAGTTTTCATGGAAGTAAGTCCAGAGTGGCTATTGTTCTGCTTATGCAAGAACTGAGTGGATTTATTATTGGGAATGTTAATTCTCATTTTATCTATCTGCAAAAGTACAGGCTTAAAGAAGTTTAAGCGGTGTAATCTGCAGTTGAGGTACATTCCATTTAGGAAGCTTTCTTGCTGCTCAGCTGCAGTATTTTTAAATCTCTGAGGTAGAAGTTAGACCTTTTACTTACTGCAAAAAATAAAAATAATTCCACGGATTTTCAGCATCGCTTTAATACGTTTACATAGATGGTATACTTCCTTAACGAAACAATATACAATGTTACAATGCTTAAAATGGGTCCACAGATCATGACTTACACTGAACAAAACCCTTGTAAAAATAATAAAACATCCAGCTAGTATTGGTAGACCATTGTGGGGTTGTGTGTTGTGTCTTTTGCTTTTCTGCATCACCATAACCAAAACAGATTTTTTAGTTGCTCACATAGCAACCCTGTGTACAGAGATTCTACTAGCTGGTAGGATCTATTTTGGCTTCTGAGTGGTAGCTATAGCTTAGCTTCCGTACCAGCAAATGAGCAACATCATATTTGCATGTCATTTACTGTTCAGATTCTTATGCTGGGATATAACACACAAAGTTATAGTTGGGCAGCTATATACAAACAAATCCTTGAAATATCAATATCAAACTTTCAAACTGAAGAGCCAAAAACATGTAATACCACTCCAGGTTTTTGCTCTGATATTCTTGTTCTCATTCCCTTGTCATCTTTTACAAGCAAGGACTCTTTATCTCTCAATTCACCTTTACTATTTGTCATCATTGTAAAATTTCGACTCAACAAAGACATCCTGATGTTAAGGAAGAGAGAAAATTATGTGCCATATAAGAGCCCCTCCCCCAATGTCCTTTAAGAATTTAAAGCAGTGCCACCAAGATCTGGTGAAGGTAAGGAATTCTTTCCACCTAGCTTTAGGACAGGTGTGTGTGTGTATACACCAACCAAATTTTTATTGGTTTTTAAACAAATACAAATACAATAGCCATTAAACACCTATCCAGCAGTACAGCTAACAATGTTTGTTCTATCCGTTGTCTCTAGACATACACTTACACTTACACATTCAACATTCAAACATATTACTTGATGTAACCACTCCACTGAGAATATTGAGTGGTTGGTATAACCAGGTTTTGATTTTGACCATTAACATAATTAAAAAATGGGGGCCACGTTTCTTGGAAGGCATCTCTGTTCGTTATGCCTTTAATTGCTCTCCTGTGTCTGGTGAGACCCTGAGACATCCCAGATATTATTTTCCCAAATGTTCAGGGGTATTTCAGTTTGTTTCTTCCATTGCTGAGCTACCGCTAATCGTGCTGTGGTCAGTAAGAAGCCTACTAGTTCACTGTGGCACAGGATGGAACCTAAGTCTATGTCCAAAGATTGTAGGGCTAAGGTAGGATTTGGAGAAAGGGGTTGGCCTGTAATTGCATATATAATGGAGAATACTCTATTCCAGAAGTTTTTAACGTAAGAGCATTCCCACTGAACATGAATAAATGAATCAAGCTTTCCACAGCCCTTCCACCATAAAGGGGAAATGGGTGTGTGTGTTAATTTTTGCCAGCCTGACTGGCGTTTAGGACAGAGATTTAGCATCAGTAATAATGTTAAAATGATAGTGGCAAGTCAGCAGGCTGGATCTGTTCTGACTAGGACAAAATAAAATAAACAAATGAGAAATGACTAAATTTGTTCTCCTTCCCACCAGGGCATACTGGCAAACCTAGTCAGAATCCTCAATCAGGCTATATTGCATGACAGATAGCTTTGAAATAGAAATGATCAAGTAGTCAAACTTAACATTGAAATCTTTATGCATATCCAAAGTTCCTTGCCTGCTCAAGGGGTGTTTTGCCCCCTATTAGAATTGAATAATAAGAGGAAGACTGTGTTAGGAAAGTCTTATTAACAGAGAGGATTACAATTTTGTGATTATAATAATCATAGTGATAAAAATATGCAATTAATCAAGATAATGTAGGGACTTGCAATCGTGGGGAAAAATACTAGCTTTATTAGACAAGAAGAAGCAAGAATACAATCTGACATTTTCATTATGCAGTTGTGATTTTTTATTGTGTTTTGGAGAGAATGTTTATATCCATGCAAGTTTACTTCATCAAAAGTAGATGTAGCAATAATAGCATTTATATGGTGTTGAAATTCTAGACATATACTATTGCAGTAACCTTTACAGTCTTCTCTGTAAAAGAGCCTTGCTTTGAAAATGGCTGGGGCAGAGCAGCGGGAGAGAGAGGCTTATCTAAGACCATCTACTAAGTTTGTGGCTGAGGTGAGAGTTGAATTGGGGATTTCCATGACCACATTATAAATTTTAGCATGATGCCAGATAGAAATCATTTTTTATTACTGTGATGTAAGATGATGTGCCCTTATATTCCCTCGTCTGTTAAAAACTGGAGAGAATGTCACCTCCCATCAAAATAGGAGGTGACTTTAAATACTACTTTTTTAATGAATGCAAAGGAAACCAAGATTTCAGTGGTTAACTGCTTTGCTTAGTAAAGTTTTGTATTCTCAATTTGCAGGGTTTTGTTATTGGGTGAAAAGTTTAAAATTGGCTAATTACTCTGCATCCTCACACACCTTGTAGCATCATGCCTGGTGTTCCAGTTCTCATGACCAAACGACATGTGAGGTTAGGGTATGAGGCAGTAGCATGACTAGAAAAAGATAATAGAAGAAATGCATGTGCAATAACATAATTAAAAATCCAGTGATGCATTTGGAGAGGGGTGTGTGTGTACACACTCAAATACAGTGGTACCTTGGGTTAATTACTTAATTCGTTCTGGAGGTCCGTTCTTAACCTGAAACTGTTTTTAACCTGAAGCACCACTTTGCCTAATGGGGCCTCCTGCTGCCGCCACGCCGCTGTAGCACGATTTCTGTTCTCATCCTGAAGCAAAGCTCTTAACTTGAAGCACTATTTCTGGGTTAGCAGAGTCTGTAACCTGAAGCGTATGTAACCTGAGGTACCACTGTACAGTATTGACAAGTCGAAATTGGTACTAATGTAGTGGAATAACTTCTGTAGTATGGAATCATCTCCAGATTAAAGATCCCAGAGGTGGTACTTCCATGAACACACATGTAAGATATGGGTCCCTTAACATCATTAGGATCACAAACAGCAGATTATTTTTAGTCTGCCAAATATATTTTCAAAGCTCCCAGAGCCAACCTCTCCACATATCTCCTTCCCTGGAAAGGTCCTCTTACATATCAGCTACTACATCTGGGACAGATGATAAGTCATCACAGCAAGTGGTTTCCTAATTGCCATCAGAGGTGCATACCCTAAGAGATCACTGCCAAGACACAGCCTTCACTGCTGTAATTTTTTTAAGGAGAGAGACTGTGGCTCCAACTGAAGTCCTGTGTGATTTCTTTCTGGGGGTGCTAATGATCCAGAAATGTTGGTGGCAGTGATGGAAACTGTTGTTGATGGGAACATTCAGTTCCACTGTGCTCTTGTGCCCCGTCATTGCCTTGTAGAATTATTTGAGAACAATTGTGTCCTAACTGGGCAGTGGCAGGCAGAAGTTCGCTGTTAACAAAGCAGTTATGATGCATCTTTTCATGGTAATTGATCCATAATCTAATACCTAATTTAGTGACTTCTGAATAATATTTGTAAAAGTACTTGGATTATGAAGAACAATATGCTGTACGACTGATTGCTGTGATTTGCATATGTTAGCTTAATTCCTGGAAAGAATGACAATGGACTTGAAGTATTTTATTAAGAAAGAAGTGGGCTGAGAAAGACGATTGTAGTAAGCTTCTCTTAAGCCATTTTCCACGTGGAAAAACAACAAAACTTACTTATAGTGCCTTTCATACCCTGGTTGCTAAGTCTACTGTTACCCGTTAAGGAGCAACAACGCTAAGGGCTTCTCCACTCTTCTGCTTGTTCTGTGCATAGAAAGCACAGGTCTGAACGGTTTCCTGCTTCTCCCTTGCTTTCTAGTCATGGGTCTGAGCGGTTTTGCCTTTGCCCCACGGCTTTCCTTTGGAAAACACATTCTTTAGTGCTAAATTGGAACAAAAGGCAATTCACAGAAAACCCAATTGCCCTTTTGTTCCAGTTCAGAATTAAACTGCTGGTTTTCCCGGGGCATACAAAGTGTGGATGAGTCCTAATTTTGTGCAAATTGGTCTAGAGTCAGTGCTCCTAGTGTTATGACAATAAATGTTGCACATTGAAATTATATTTCTTGGCGGTAAGCCTGTGAAGACATTAATCTCTCAAATGCCAACTTTCTGTACAAAACTTCCTGATCAAAACAGCCCCTTCCTATGAAATTTTGACCATCCTAGAACCTTTAAAGCAAAAAGCAAGCATTTCACAATCTAAATTTTACAACCAAAAACGAAGCATATTATGTCTGAAAATTACACTCCTTTTCCCTGGCAGTTGTTTCTCTAGGGGACCACCATGGGTATAACCACTGTAATCTGATTACCGATTCCAGTTTTAGGGTATGAGGCAGTATGAGCATGACTAGAAAAAGATAATAGAAGAAATGCATGTGCAATAACATAATTAAAAATCCAGTGATGCATTTGGAGAGGGGTGTGTGTGTTTGTACGCACTCAAATACAGTGGTACCTTGGGTTAATTACTTAATTCGTTCCGGAGGTCCGTTCTTAACCTGAAACTGTTCTTAACCTGCAGCATCACTTTAGCTAACGGGGCCTCCTGCTGCTGCCGTGCTGCCGGAGCACGATTTCTGTTCTCATCCTGAAGCAAAGTTCTTAACCCGAGGTACTATTTCTGGGTTAGAGGAGTCTGTAACCTGAAGCGTATGTAACCCGAGGTATCACTGTACAAACATAATGGACTCAAATTCCCAGTCAGCATGGCCAGTGGCTAGGGGTGATTGGACTTTTAATTCAACAACATCAGGAGAGTCATGGGTTTCCCCATTCCTGCTCTGAAACCATAACTTTGCCACCACCCACTCAGTATTGTAATTGTAGCTGGCAATTGTAGCTGTTACTCTCTTTTCTTCTGCTGTCAACAGAATCATGGCCTGATTATACTGGTTTCACTGGCCCTTCCAACTTTTATATGTCGTTTATGGAAACAGAACTTAGGCACTGATGTCCTCCAAGGCTAACAGAAGACAGGATAACTGACAAAGACAACGAACCCCTGTGCTCTGCACCCCTGCAATTGTTGTTCATTTTTGTTACGCGTTAAGCATGCTGTGCTGGGTCATGAAGGTGTGAATTGTTTCTTAGCTGCATTAAAATTGCTCTAAGCTAGAGCTTGAAGTGGGACACGGTTGGCGCTGTGGGTTAAACCACAGAGCCTAGGACTTGCCTATCAGAAGGTCGGTGGTTCGAATCCCCGTGAGTGAGCTCCCGTTGCTCGGTCCCTACTCCTGCCAACCTAGCAGTTCGAAAGCACGTCAGAGTGCAAGTAGATAAATAGGTACTGCACCGGCAGGAAGGTAAACGGCGTTTCCGTGCGCTGCTCTGGTTCGCCAGAAGCGGCTTAGTCATTCTGGCCACATGACTTGGAAGCTGTACGCCGGCTCCCTCAGCCAATAAAGCGAGATGAGCACCGCAACCCCAGAGTCGGCCACAACTGGACCTAATGGTCAGGGGTCCCTTTACCTTTACCTTGAGCTTGAAGTATTCTAGACTTTCCTCAAAGCAAATTGTCATTTTTAAAAATTACATATGGAACCACGGTGACACGAGCCTGTAGCTTTCCAGACAGTGTTGGACTGTTTATCATCTGTAACCATTGGCCATGCTTACTGTGGCGGATTGGAGTTAAGAACATAGGAAGAGCCCTCTGGATCGGCCCAACTAGTCTGGCCTCCTGTTCTCTCAGTGGCCCATCAGGATCCAAGCCCCAGAGCACTGTGGTTCCACAGTCATAAGCAGAGCATAGCCATCATGGCTATTTGTCATTGATAGGCCACAATCCAGCAGTGAACTTCAAAGACGGCATTGTTTTTGCTTGTTTTGTTGTCACGGAGTAATGAACAATTCCTATATTACTGTGGCAGTCTGGAAGCCATTTTCTTCTGACGTCTTCTCATACCACTCCTGTGATATGGGAACTTTGTGGACAGTGTCAATAAAAATAATAAATACAATAAAAAGGGGGGTTGGGCTAGATGACCCTTGAGTCTCTTCCAGCTGTAAGATTCTATGAGGTCACTCCTTCCACTCTGCTCTGATCATATTCAGGTGCAGGAACCACTTTGGTGGGGTTGTTGAAGCAGTTAAGGTCTGCTTCAAACATTGCCAGAGCAACATGGGAGGAGGTGATGAAGAAGCAGCTTCCCCAGTACTCCTTTAATGGATGAATTGGCCTTAAAATGGCCACCCTTCCAGAATTGCAGTGGACCTTTCCTTCCTTTCTTCTGAGGGCTTTTGTGTATGATTAAGCACCTCACATAGAATACATTATTTGGATTATCTTCCCATTTGGATTGTTCTTCGGATTGCCCTCCAGGAGACTTCAGTAAACAAAAATTCATAGTAAGAAATTTCCAGTTTTGGCTTTTCTGCTGTGTCAGGTCTGGTATGTTGATTCCCTTGATTAGATTTCTTACACTTTAACAGAAAAACAAATGGGTCTCTTGTCCCTCATTGAAATTTTACTTTGGCTTTTTCCTCTGCCTTGAGCAGAATCTTTATATCTGTAACTTTGAGCCTAATGTGCTGAGAGAACATATCTCTTCACACCTAATAGCAATATTACTGTTTTCGGGAGGACAATAGAAGTATCCAAAAAACATGGGATAATTTTCTCTATCTGACTTCTACATTCATTTTTTCAAACATAAATCTATAAGGTATATTATATTTCTTTTACTCTAATTTAATTAGTGTATTCTATGCAAAGCAGGTTATTAATTGGAACCAATTGATTAATAACTTGTAGTATGAGACTATGGGCTGTATGTGACCTTAATTTGTTATGTTAGATTCCAATCTGAGCAAAATTATATAGAATCTGAGCTGAGCTTTCTATAACTAAAAGACAATTTGAAATATTGTATTTGTGATTTTTGAAAGTTCCCCAATTAATATTGATTTGGCATAGAAGCATTTGTTTGCCTGTTTCGAATAGACTACAGAATGAAAGCTCCACCTACTTTCCTACCTCTGTAATGGAGCTAAACATGGAATTGGAGCTTGGACACATAGGCTAGTGATAAATGTACACTCATTTCTATGTTATGGTAAACACATTCACATGTCATGAGCAAAAACAAGCCACAGTGAGCCATGGATTTGAACACAGCCTCCCTTCTCCTCCCACAGGGCTGGGAGAAGAATTTCAGAAGCATTGGCTTTCAATTTTGGTTAACCACTGTATGGCATGTTATCTAGACCCAGAGGAGTGGTTAACATAAACTTATATTTGTTTCAGCAAGTGAGCTTCAGCAAAAATGCTTTGAAGTTGGCTTGTTTGAAACTAGCCATAGTTAATGTTAACTGCAGTTATTTGGGCTTTATGACACAACAAACTGGTTAACCAAATCTGAAAGCAAAGCTTCCAAGATGGAGGAGAGTGCATGAGCCTAAGCTTTGCTGCTGCTCATTCTTGCCATGCACCTCATGCACTAGCAATTAACAGCAATTTTACTTATTGCTGTTCCATCAAAAGCCAACTTTAGTGTTTCTGTCACTGCCCCTGCAAACTCTCGAATCTTCTTTTGCCTTAGTGGCAATGCTTTACACACCAGTTTATACACTACCCTGTATTTTCTGTTATCGTCTTGCTTCTGTTGACAGAAGGGTAGTGGCAAAACATCAGGGAATATAAGAAGTGCACTTGCTGAGAGGTATCCTAGCAACATGTTAGGAATCTGCTGTGTCCCCATGCACAAAACATCAGCATGCTGAGGAGGGCACAGAAGGCAGTCTGATGTGCTTTGCATCTGTTCTTCAGGATCTGGATTTTAAGTGTGTGACCAGAGTCTTAAAAGCCAAGGATATATAGGAAAAAGAATATGGGTTTTAAAAACCTTTATTTGCTTAGGTCTGCCCCTCTTTCTTCCTGACTGATCAAATTGAAGCATTTTTTGCCTCTGAATTATACTGAATTAAGATTGTCTTGGGTAGCTAGGGAAGGGAGGCTTTTGCCTTCTGTTTTATCTTGTAAAAACTGAACATTATTGCAAATCCTGAATTTCTTCTTTTGGAAAGAAATTGACAAAGTCATTTGAAAGAGCAATATTAAGACCTCTCCCCAAGAGCAGTTGTGCTGATGATGCTATTGTTGGACTCAACAGAAGTTAATTTAATATTTGTTGACACACTATCAGTGTTCAGATGTAGCATCAAACCATGGCTTAATGCTACATATGTGATCTGCAGTAAGCCCAAGTGAAATGCTGGACTCATGCACTACCTTCTTCTGCATGGCCAGGAGCAGGATTTTGTCAGAGATGAATCCTCAATTTTGTCAGAGTAAAAATTCTGGCTTACAACAAGCTGTTTAAGCCCAGCTTCATACATCATTAGGAGTTTTGGAGTGAACTGTTATAAAAATGCAGATGGCATCCAGCTCTATCTTTTCTTCCATCTGAATCAGAAAGGTGGTTGAGGTGTTGGACCAGTGCTTGGAGGTAGTGATGGCTTGGATGTAGGTCAATAAACTGAAGCTGAATCCTGAAAAGAGAGGTGTTATGTATTCCAGATCCTCATGTCCAGGAGGTAGGAAAGTAGCCTGTCCTGGATAGGGTTGCACTCCCTTGGAAGGAGTGCTCCTCAATTCAACACTGACTAGAGGCTCAGGTGACCTCAGTGGCCAGGAGTGCCTTTTTCTGCTCCACCTGGTTTGCCAGCTGCAGCCCCTTTTGGAGATGACTTGCCTACTGCACTCCATGCTGTAGTTAATTTCAAGGTTAGATTACTGCAATGTGCTCCATGTGGGGCTGCCGGTGAAGATGATTTGAAAACTTCAATTGGTCCAGTATGCAGCAGCCAGATTGCTGGCTAGGGCTGTTTATATCTCATATAGCCTCTGCTTTAATACAGCTGCACTGGTTGCAAGTTTGTGTCCAGGCCCAATTCAAGGTGCTCACATTAGTAGTTAAAGCCCTAAGTCACTTAGGCCCCAAATATCTCCCTACGAACCCTCTTGGGTGCTGAGATCAGCACCTTCTTGGTAGTTCCTTCACTCTCAGAAGCTCATGGGAGGGAGGGCATTCACTGTGAACCTCCCTTCCCACAGAGGTGTGTCTCGCACCTTCATTATACTGCTTGCAGAAAATATGGAAGACATACCTCTTTACCCTGGCTTTTGATACCTGCAGTGTTTTTTTTAGGACCTAATTTTTTGTGTTTTTAAGTTGTTTGAAATATTGAATTTTAATGTTGTAACCTGCTCTGGAACATAGGGTGAAGGGTGGGTTGTTGTTGTTGCTGTTGTTGCTGTTGCTGTTGTTGTTGTTGTTGTTAATTTCTTCATTAAGAGCCCTTTACTTTTCCTCCCATAATTCTGTCCACCAGGGCAAGGGGCACCACATTATTCAGTTTTACTTTAGACATTGCTTGGATTTCGGAGACAGACTTTAACAAGTTAATGTTGCTCATTTGCTGAACTTCAGTAGGGAATGTCCGGATCTTCTGTTACCCTCTCTGTGTTGGCACAGCAATTTGTCTCATTTTTCTCCCAGCCCCTACTCCCAAGTGTTGCTCTTAACATCACTAACATTAGTTTTTGTTCCCCTGAAGGTGCCCACAAAGAAGCTGAGGAAATATGAGAGGGAGTATCAGATGATGCGAGAGAATCAGCTGCAGCAGGAAGACCCTCTGGACAGATACAAGGTAATGGGATGCAAAGTATTCAAGCAACTTCCATTGACCCACTTAGGCAAAACGGGATCACCTTCACAAGCTGAAAGTAGGTTTTCTAGCATTGTTTTCAACAGTAGTGTGTTATATGTTTATTTTTAAAGGCACACTTCCGGCACTTTTTGTTGTTTGAAAATATGCATTTATATTTTGTTTAAAATAATTAAAAGGCACCATAAAGCCTGCCACATTATATATTTTTTTTTATTCTTTCAGTTTATATGTTTGTAGGTAACACTTCTGCTGTTGAACTTTTCTGGGAAACTGCATGGGATCCTGAGAGAGAGATTCTCTACCACTGACACGCAAAGGAAGAAATATATTATGCTTTAGACAAAGCTCTGTGTGGTTCACTACCACAGACACATTTTGGAAGGTGCATGCTTCCAAGACTGACCTTTCACTCTCTGTGGTGCAAATCTTCCTCATAATTTGTTGATGTTTTTAGTTGTGTTTATCACACATAATGAGAGGCACAGAATAGTTGAAATACTGTATTTTATTGGGCCAAGTTTTTCTTACGTCATGGTTGTTCTAAGCAAGGATAAAATGAAAGTCCTTAGTAAGGTGAAGCCTTGTTGCACCCATTTTTATTCTACCTTTGTTCTGAACTCCCAGGCCTCAAAAAGTCCTGATGTAGCATAGTGGCTAAGTGAGCAGGAAGTTTCTGTTTCAAATCCCGTCTCAGCCACAAATTCATTCCGCAGGCCACTATACCCTCAGACCCAGTTTGGCATCTATAATGTGGTAATAGTCCTACTGGCCTACCTTACAGGGCTGTTGTAAGGATTATTGAGATAATGTATGTGAAGCTCTTGGAATACTTGAAGTGCACTATGCGAGTGCTAAGTATCAAGTCTGAAAGCTTGCATTATGTAACTGGTCTAATAAAATAAAACATCCCCTGGCTGAATTTTATTAATATGGTGTCCTAATACCTATTTGTGGTCCTTGTGAGAAATGCAACATAAATAAATCTATATTACCCCTTTCTTCTAAGAATTGATAAACCAAACCCCCACAAATAGGATGTTTTTATTCTTTTATTACATTGATCTGAAGCATAGCTTGAATTCTAGGTCAGAATAATTTTTTTTCATGGTGTTCTGGTTAGTATGGTCATGGTAGTGTGACATATATTGATTATTTTCTGTTTGTTTAATTAAAGTATTGATCGGGAATGTTAGTTCATTAAGCTTCTTCCGCCGTAATGCAGGAGTCTCTGCCATTTTGTGGTGAGCAGATTTGTCGTATTGCAGTCCATTTCTAAAATAGGCTTTGTTGCTCAGAAATTTGTCAATACCACATTGACTGCCTATTAAGAGAAATATTAAAACCTGTACATACTGTAAATTTCCATACTTGGTAATCCATGCCTGGGCAAAACCTACAGAGAGCAAGGTGTGTGCAAATATATCTGAAAAGAAGAAGCACTTAGGGAATGATTCCCGCCCCCCTTTTGTTTTCTACCACAAGACGTTAAGGGGAGGTAAAATATGTGTTAGTTATGTTGAGAAAAATGCAGGAGGATTCCTGCATGAAGATGTTTCCTTGCTAGTTTGGGCTGAGTGTTTACTCTAAATGTGAAATATGTCATGCCCTTCTACAGAAACATCCATTAGCAAAAGAGTTGGCAGTTAAGGTGAAACCCAAATCCTTGCACACACATCCTCATTGGTCAGGTAAAATCTTTCCTCCAGAGGGCGCCTGTATTACGGCTATATTACTAGTTATCCTTGTTTACTGTGATAAGGTGCCTTAAAGGGCTGGGAGAGGCATGGTTTCAATAGGGCAATGGTGGGTACTTTCTTTGTTGCATAAACTTCGTTTGTGTTGCATAAGGTGAACTTTCACCTTATGCAAACATTTTCAGATACATTTGGGGTTGCAGTGTCCCCAGAAGCAGGATTTGAGTTTTGCTGGATCACAAGGAAAGTTCTAACTGGATTTTTTTTTTCTTTTTAAGTTATGTTTTTAAAATAATGTAAACCTCTGTAGTATTATTGGTCCCTAATACTGTTTGTGTTGATATTACAGAAGGTGACTAATTTGCTTTTTCTGCAATAAGTAAAAAAATATTGCTTTAGTCTAAATAATTGTTTTTGTCCCCCTCTGTGCTCCTTTCTCACCAGAAGTGGATGGAACAGGTTCAGCATTATGCACCTGTGTGCATGATGAGTAGCTTATCCATTTGAGCAGCATTTTGCAGGGTTTCTTTGCCCCCTAGTATTTTGTGTGTATTATTTTTCAGTTGCCCCGGGCATTTCAGCAGGTGTTTTGACCGCAAAAAGTATTAATAAATAAATAAAAATCAATGTTTTTATTCTTAAGTTAAGGGGTTGTGCCTCACAGGGTGATTTACATCTCATGGTTGAGGACTAACCTGGAGCATGTAGTTGTAGAAGAGGAAGGCAAGTTTTTTGACTCATTTCCAGTGCTGTTAGGGTGCACTTGACAACAAAGGGTTAAGAATGTAAATTTTGTATCTCTTTTTCAAAGGTGATGTTAATTTCAGGAATGAGATAGACTTTCCTTCCACAAATACAAATGATGATACATTTATTGCCTGGCTTAGACAATAAATAATAGACACATGCTCATCATATTCTTGATTCAAATTTTCTTCTGATGTGATCAGGAGACAATATTCAGGAACAAGAGAGGCTTCTTCGAAATACGTTGGCTTAGATAGAACTGTAAAGTTGGAAGGGATCCCAAGGGTCATCTAGTTCAATGCAAAAATCTTAGCTAAAGCATCCATGACAGATGGGCACTCAACCTCTGCTTAAAAAACTCCAATGAAGGAGAATCCACAACGTCCTGAGGGAGACAGTTCCTCTCTCGAACAGCTCTTATGGTCAGAAAGTTCTTCCTGATGTTTAGTTGGAATCTCCTTTCTTAAAGCCATTGGTTTGAGTCCTACCCTCCAGAGCAAGAGAAAACAAGCTCGTTCCTTCTTCCATGTGACAGCCCTTGAGATATTTGAAGATGGTTATCATATCTCCTCTCAGTCTCCTCTTTTCCAGGCTAAACATACCCAGCTCTTTCAAGCACTGCTCATAAGGCTTAGTTTCGAGACCCTTTATCATCTTGGTTGCTCTCCTCTGCACATGTTCCAGCTTGTCAACATCCTTCTTAAATTGTGGTACCCAGAATTGGACACAGTATTCCAAGTGTGGTCTGACCAAGGCAGAATCGAGTGGTACTATTACTTCCCTTGATCTGATCTGGACACTAGACTTCTGTTGATGCAGCCTAGAATAGTATTAGCTGCTTTTTTTTTTTTTTTTTGCTGCCTCACACTTTTTACTCATGTTAAGCTTGTGGTCCACCAAGACCCCTAGATCCTTTTCACATGTACTGCTAGTAAGCCAGGTGTTCTTCTATTTGTGCTTCTGGTTCTTCTTGCCTAAGTGCAGAAACTTACATCTGTCCCTGTTGAAATACATTTTGTTAGCTTGCACCCAGTTCTCCAATCTGTTAAGGTCAAATTGAATTTGGATTCTGTCATCTGTGGCATTAGCTGCGCCTCCCAGTTTGCAAATATGATGAGCATCCCCTCAATTCCTTCATCCAAGTTGTTTATAAAGATGTTGAACAACAATGGGCTCAGGACAGAACCCTGTGGCACCCCACTTGTCACTTTTTCCAGGATGATGAGGAACAATTAATGAGTACTCTTTGGGTTCAACGGTCTGCCAACCAGCTACAAATCCACCTAACAGTTACTTCATTCAACCCACATTTTAGCAGTTTCTTCGCAAGAATATCATGGGGGACTTTGTCAAAAGCCTTCCTGAAATCAAGATACACTAAGTCCACAGCATTCCCCTGATCTACCAAGCTTGTTACTCCAAGAACAACAACAAAAACAGATTCGTTTGGCATGACCTAATTTTTAGAAACCTATGCTTATTGTGAACTAGGTACATTTGCATTGGTAGCCAGATACTGTTGAACTTTGACACCATCACTGATTAATATGTCTTTGAGCAAAAAGCATGTATATCCTGTGTTAACCAAACCCCGCTGTTACAGAGTCCTCTATTACCTCTGAAGAGGTAAAACATCACCCATAGCTCCAGTCTTGGGTATTAATACCACTACTCTCCTTTTAAACCTTTAAGCTAGTGTGTTGTAGGAGCAACTACACTGTCCAGGCACTTGTCCCCAGAATTTGGAAGCTGCCAGCTAGACATAAGAATCAGCCTGCCCTCTCCTGATTCACTGGGAGCCCAGATCTTTGAGTGTGTGATCTAAAGCAACCAATCAAATTGTAAAGTTGAAGTATTCAGAAGCTGTGCAAAAGTACAGTGGTGCCTCGCAAGAAAAAAGAATCTGTTCTGCGAGTCTCTTCGTCTTGCCGTTTTTTCGTCTTGCGAAGCAAGCCCATTAGCGGATTAGTGGATTAGCGCTATTAGCGGCTTAGCGGATCAGCTGATAAGCGGCTTAGCGGCTTAGTGGATAAGCTGATAAGCGGCTTAGCGGATAAGCTAATAAGTGGCTTAGCAGATCAGCTGATAAGCGGCTTAGCGGCTTAGGAAAAGGAGGATAGGAAAAAAAACCTGCAGGAACTCGCAAGACATTTTCGTCTTGCGAAGCAAGCCCATAGGAAATTCGTTTTGCGAAGCACCTCCAAAACGGAAAACCCTTTCGTCTAGCGGGTTTTCCGTCTTGCGAGGCATTTGTCTTGCAGGGCACCACTGTACAACTAAGTTCATTTTAAATGTGACTTGTACAGGAGAAAGTTTTAGTAGGTTCTGAGGTGTGACATTTGGATTTTCCACCTTGACACCAAAATATATTGGTCTTGTACAATTCCATACATATTTTACTGGTAGTGGCCGGCCCCTGATTCTGTGAAACTTGCTTCTGACTAATCATGCTTAGGATTCGGAATGTGGAAAGCTGCCTTTTAGTCAGAACTTCAGTCCTAGTCAGTTTGGCTCATTGGTTGTCAGCTGGGACCCACTATGGTTCATGGCTCAACAGCAGCACTTACCACCATATAAATATGGGGGTGGGCGGGGGTTTAAAGGAAGAAAATAAAGTGGTCCACAAATGCATGTTTGGTATAACAGTGGGTCCTGGCATTCCAGGATTTCAGTTATTTGACACCTATAGCTGAAAATGCCTCTTCCCCTTCCCTGGGAATAAAAATGCAAGAATAATAAACAACAGTCTGCTCTTGCTTTGCGGCAACCAAAATCAGACACCCATGGAGCCATTTCACTCTGTCCAATGGCAAGACCTAGTTGATCCCTTTTACCACATGATATATGGTTACTCAAATAAATTCTATCCTGTGTTGCTGCTGCTCTCCCTGACTGCAAGAGTAGGAAAAAGAATCACATATTGAATGCCGTTTTTCTTTTTGAAGAAAAATTTCTAAATTTTGGCATTCTGGACGACTGTGTGCTTAAATTACTCATAGCAACAGACAACACAGTGGAAGAACGTTGTGATGTGTTCCACAAAGCACATAGTCTAACTTTAGCTTTTATATTTTGGCAGTCTTAATGGCTTGCAATAATTTATCTTATGTTTAACCTCCTTTTTGGCTGCATTTCAAACCAGCACATATCCATGGTTCTGGTTTTCTTACTAATTTTAACAACTACCCACATTGAAGCAACTCAGTGTCCAAATAGTCGCTCTGTTGCAATGAAATATAATGAAGGCCTTTAGCAAGGAGTGTGACACATTGAGTTACACCCAGCTTTAGGAATAATATTGTAATCTTTCTGCATCAGTCTACATGTTCATTCTCTATGCTGAATGAGGATAGTTGAGGGTGGAGTTAAGTGTATTGCAGCCTTCCTGAGTTGGAACTTGTCTTCTTGTTTCAAGCTTCCTCTTTTTAATCAAATGTTGCCTTTAATAGGTCACAGCTGGAAGAGGTTATATCCTTTTTAAAAGGAAAAGGAAAAAAGCCAAACCCCCTCACAGAGCACTCTCCCAAGCTGGTTTCCCCCCTGCTTCCTAATTGTTGTTGGTTGATATTTAAATTTCACTGGATTACTTCTCTCTCTCTCTCAACTTTATATCTATGATTGAAAGCAGTTGTTCTCTGACTTGTATGGAGGTAAGTTTTATATCTCTGTGTTAATGTATATTTTCCTCTCTGTTTTGGAAATGCAGTGTCCTTCTTGACAGCTCATAACAAGCAGTTTCCTCAACTTCATTCCCTCTATTAATGCTACAGCTTGGATTGGGGGTGTAGTAGTAATAGTAGCTAGTACTGGAGGATTAGTACAAGAAGTCTCTGTTTACATATCTATCTTTAAATTGGCTAGCATGGTCATAAATGTTTTCTTCTAGAATGTAATAGTATTTACAAGTGGGTTATAGTTAAAGTGAATCTAAAACTTCCTAGAAGCAACAGAATTAACCTGTGTATTCCTTGAGATGCATAATTTAAGTTCTTTTCCCTCTGGGATTCTCAATTTTCTCATGATTTAAGCATTTTAAAAATGATTATTTCAAGAAGAATTTTAACTCCTTTGCAGAAAGCAAGGGCTCATTCTGACATAATATAATTCCTCCCTAGGGGAACATTGGGGGGGGATGGGATGTTGAAATCATACCCAGTGATTTAATTCAGCAGCATAAAGGAGTAAAGGCAGTTTGACAGTGACCATCAGCAAAAAAAGAAAAGAAAACGAAAAGTTTTGACCAGAGGGCTTTCATTCAGTCATTTGTTACAGCCTCTCTATTTTTAAAATTGACCATTTTTTAAAAAAAATAGTGTAGAATGGGAGGACACTGCAATTCCTACCACACAGCTTGCTTGCTCACTTGTCTGTAAATGAATAGCCAGGCATCTGAAGTTCACGTTTGTGCTACTTGCTTTGCAAACACCAAAGCTTTGGGTAAGCAGATAACAAAGGATGTAAAGCCAACTATTGTTCACATTTGTGCTACTTGCTTTGCCAGCACCAAAGCTTTTGGTAAGCAGATAACAAAGGATGTAAAGCCAACTATTGCTCATGAAGAAAAGCTCCCTTCAAGGCTGCAAAGAGTTGAAATGGGGACCCAAGTAGATGTGCACTTAAGTACTTAGCAGTCAGTTGCATATCTTGTTTTTTCTAAACAAATTTATGGGGTGCGAAAGCCCAGTCTCACTATGGGGGCAGTGAGTGAGAAGTGGTGGCTTATTTCTTCCAGGTTCCACTCAGATAAGGGAAAGGTCCCATTGTTGTCCCATTGCTACAGTTATCAGTCCACAATTTACACAGAATTTGGAATCTTTTTTACCCTAGGCAAAAGAGTTGCCAGCTTGAGCCTTTTCCCTACCCTTGTCAGCCAGCTTTCTTTAAGTAATATTTTCTTATGTCTTGTGGTCGAAAACAGTTGTGGATGTTTACTTATTTATTTTAGGTGTAACTCTAGTTTACAATTGCACTTGGAAGTATGCCTTATAGATTCAGGAAGAACTAGTGTTAGGTTGCGTTCACATCTTAGCACAGTTTTTCACTTCCCTTATCTCATGCTAGGCTTCACTCCACAGCTTCACAATTTAATTATAGAAGTACAGTAGTTGCAGTGAGTCCCAGAATTCTCCTGTAGCTGCTGAAGGGTGTTCCAAACCTTGAGGATGAGCCCCATCCCCAGGACAGCAGCAGAGCCAATAAGGATGGTCCTCTCCAGGCGGAGGAGCTGCCCTGCCCTCCCAGATCAGACCTATCAGGGATTTTTTGGGAGCTTCTCAAAGTCACAAGTGTAAAACAAAATATTTCTTTTATTGATTTATTATTATTACCTTTTCATTTCCCCCCTCTAGACCACCCAACACCTCACAGCTAGGGATTGGGGCACAGGGAACAGAGCAGGTCAACATTAGAGACTGCATGCCATTGTTGCAATGGGACAGCAAGCAGGCTCCTCACCCCTTCTGGGGCTGTCAGGCCACCCACCATAGGAGAAATCTCACTGGCCAGGCTAGTTCTCACTAATCCCACTTGTTTCAGGGCTGTTTTGGGTGATATATTTGCCAAAAAATGCTTACATTTTTCTAAGCTTCCCCCCACTCCAGGGGACCAGACATGAGCTTTGGGCTGCTGGGGTAACTGCAGCAGACATGAAATCCCAGAAAGATGTGTCAGGGACACAGTGGTGACAGGGGAAGGCCAAGCACTGCAGTCCTCGCAGGCTGGCTCTTCAGCATCTCATAATATGAGGCTCTTATTCCCAATACGAATAGACCTCTGGATCTGGGTAGTGATACCCTGGCTGGTTTTGTATTTGGAAGGGGATGGGAGGAGCAGCCATGTCTGTTCCAGTTTGGGGTTTAGAAAGTTCCAGAAGGAAACAGCAAAAGCACTATCCTTGGGAGCGCACTAGCCACAAAAGGAACAGGAGGTCTCCACCCTTGAGCTCATTATCATCTAGCTCCTCCAGGAAGTCATCTTTCTATATGCATATGCCTGCCTCTTCTGTCACTCTGCAGAAGGGAAGGGAAGACCAAGGACCCTTATGACAAGATGGTCAAGGTGTCTTCACAGGAGATTTGAAGCTTCTGCTACTGCCTTCTGGGCTTTGCTTGCCAGCTCTAGCTTCGTATGGCCAGGGTCCCTTCGAACTCTACAATTCTATGATTCTATTATTCTATGTGGTTCCAGGAGCTGGAAGGTATGTCCAAGGTGATTAAGGATGGTCTCGAGAAGATTGGACTGGCTTCTGTGCTCATGGCAGACACTTCTCATGGGTACCCTCAAGTTATAGTCTCAAGCCTTGACAGTTAACATGGTGGCCAGAAGTAACATATGACTAAGGACTTGGGCAACCAGTCAGTTCTTAGTCCAGGCTGGCTGGAGCATCCCTTCTCAGGTACAAAGCTGTTTGGCAAGGCATTTGATCTAGTGCTCAGAAATAGTAAAGATGAAAAGAAGGCCTAGTCTACTCTAGAAAGGAAGCAAAAGAACCAAAACAGTGACAGTCTTTACACTTGCTTATTCCACAAGGAACTGGACTTCAGTTTCCTGCTTGGCAGGGGGTTGGACTCGATGGCCCTTGTGGTCTCTTCCAACTCTATGATTCTATGATTCAGGGAAGTACTTCTAGCAGAGTTTATCCCAGGGGTTTGGGTGCAGCTCCATGCAGACCCAACCAGGGACAAACACATTTGCTATGTTCAGCAAGGTTTAGAATAAATCTTCCTCTTCCTGACACCAGCTCCCTGCCCGTAACTAAAGGTAGGTGACGCTTTACTATGCATCAAACTAGTTCTGAAGTATAGGTCTGGGAGATGGTCTCCCTAGGTTACATAATGGAGTATGTATGTTGTCCCAGAAATAAATTCATGGCCTCCCCAAGGTCATGAAATCTATCCAAACACCAGCCAGGGCTAGAAGCCATCAGCACCTTCTGGATGTCAAAAGACTAGCTCTTGTCTCTATAGTCTAGAGCAGGGGTCGGCAACTAAGGCCCGGGGACCGGATCAGGCCCAATTGCCTTCAGGATTTGGCTTGTGGACTGTCTGTGGATCAGTGTGGGGATTCTGTTTGTTCGGGCTGTGCCATTTTTCTCCCTGCGCTATTCCATTTTTTCTCCTTTCCCTCACACACACCACGGTGGCGCCTCCCTCCTCCTGGATTCTCCCTGCCCTGCCTAGAGGAGGAAGGGGGCTGGGCTGAGCTGGCTGAGCACCATTTTAAGCAGCCCCTCTCCGGAGTCAGCGCTTTCACACCGCTCATCTTCCCTCTGCTGCCGCCACTGTCGCCCTGGTGCTCCTGTGGGCCAGGGAGCGGAGCAGACAAGCTTGCTCTGCCTACTCACGAGAAGCAGCAGCAGTGGTGGTGGTGGCGGCAGCCCCTGGGAAGGTAAGCGCAGCAGCTGGGGGTGGGGCTGGGGGGTGGGGAGGAGGACTACTTGCCCCCTTTGCCTCTTCTTCCAGCTCACCCCCTCCCCAGTGCCCCTTCTCCGGCCAGCCGCAAGGTCTGAGGGACAGTGAACCGGCCCGTGGCTAAAATTTTTGCTGGCCCCTGGTCTAGAGATCTGGAGTCTATTCCTTTCTTGGTGCCACAAAAGGTTGGAGATTTCAGATCTAGTGGCTCAACAAGTTTCTCTTCCCACCAGAAGCATTTTAGGATGAATACTCTCAGATCCATCATGACAGCTTTCTTGAAAGATGGCTTTTTGTAATTAGTGGATTTGTCAGATGCCTATCTCCACATCTTCATCAGATCCAGCAACGGGATGATCCTACATTTTAAAAAATATTAATATTTTATTAAGGTGATTTCAATTAAAGGAATTAAAGTGATACGGGGGGAAAAGGAAAAATGAGAGGGAGAAAAACAACATCAAAGATACATATAAAAGCAAAAATTTGCAAAAAAAGAAATATATATATGATATTCCCATACGTTCTTCTCTAAAGTGGTATAATGTTATTGTACTAGTGCTTATGTAAATAGTAATAGCCTACAGCATTTTGTATAAACTCATTCCAAATGTTATTGCATTTATCCATACAGAGTCTGCACCTGTAAGCAGTCCATTCATAAATTGCGAGTGATGTCATACTGTTCCTACATTTTGTATGCAACAAAAAATACTTCAGTACAGGCTATTTGGGTTCAACATTCTAATATGGTCTTGTTCAGGAAGAAAGCTATGGAAAAATATAGAGCACACTTTTGTGTCCAGAGGCATGACTTAGTGAACTCTTCTCTATGTTTACCACAAGTGCCTTCATGATCCCTAGAACACATGTGAGTGATTCTGGACACCACCTGATTCAGGATGTTCCTCACAACAGAACATTAGCAGTGATGCTTTTCTTGTCTCCTCAGCAGGCTCTGCATGAGAAGAGTTTGAAACTGCTTCACTGTTGCCCTTAAAGCAGCAATCTTATCTTACCTGTACAGTATTACTTCTGCTTTATGACGTTTGCATACCAAACGTCTTCTTTCACAATCTGAAAGTTGTGTGTCCATCAAATTTGTTGAGGAGAACGAGGACCAAATGGAAAAGCCTAGGCCTTTTAAAACTTTAATATTTATTATGACAGCACTTACTGAATTTTTAGTTTTATTGCTCTTCTGCTATTTGGGCGTTTTTGTAGTTTTAAAGAGGGTTTTAAACTTTGTCCAGTTCCGCTTTAGTCCCTTTAGTGCTCCCTCTATTCTGCATAGTTATTTAAGTTCAAGAGACAAGGAATGACACTGTGGTTGTAGGCTTTTAAAAAGGCAAAATCACTTTGCTTCACATGCTAATCATCACAGGACAAGGGGCTGCATGCCAAATAAGGTGAACATGATTAGAGGAACTTAATCCTTCCCTATTGTACCAAGTCTTAGGTTCAAACCAAACCTTCCATAGTATGTTTGTGAACAACATATATTTATTTATGGACTCGGATTAGTAGCACTTTCTAAACTTCCTTTCTTCCGCTCAAATGGCTTGCACGGCTACTCTGTGTCTTCTTCAGTGTTGGCAAGAGTTAACTTCCTGTTTTGGTGGTTCCTCTCTTTCTGCAGAGGGAGAACCGCAGGCTTCAGGAAGCCAGCATGCGGCTTGAGCAAGAGAACGATGACCTTGCCCATGAACTTGTAACAAGCAAAATTGCTCTACGGAATGACTTGGACCAGGTGAGAAAAGCCTTCATCAGCAGGCAGGTATAAGCCGAAATTAGAGAAATCACAGTCTTAGGTTTGCAATTGGAGAGTAGAATTACAAACATTATTATGATGGGTGGGTGGTTCATGTTTGTGAATGGTATTTAGCGTTCCAAAATGCTGGCCTAAACCTTTAAAACCCTAAATGGCTTGGGACTAGGTTACCTGCAAGATCCACACTTTCTGTATATAACTACCCAAACCTTAGGATCCTCTTCAGAGGTCCATCTTCAAGTTCTTTCACCATGTGATTTTAGTGGTTGCTAGGGAGAAGGCCTTGGTGACAGCACTCAAGCTGTGGAATAACCTCCCTAGAGAGTCTTACCTGGCACCTTCTTTGTGGTCTTTTCATTGCCAGGTGAAGAGCTTTTTAGTCTCCCTGTTTTAAACTATGGGATCTTAAAATTGGAACTTTTGTATGTGGTGCATTTTTAGTTAAACTGTAAATTTGGTTTTAGGTTTCTCTCACTGCTGGGAAATTTTTATGCTGCAACAGTTTTTTATATTTTTAATGCATAGTATTTTCTCATTTTATATTTTTGAGGTACCAAAAGAACTATGTCATTGGGTTGCAGAGATAAATGAGTCCTTCTGGCCATGCTTACCATTGAGCTCCCACATGGCCCATGAGGGAATGTGGTCCTCAGGGTGAAAAAGGTTATGCACCCCTGAGTTCATGAAGGCCAATCATTCCCCCACTTTCAGAGAAACGGCTTACCATATACTTAAGACATGCCATGTTTGGGCTAAGCCCAGGAGAAGACAGGTGCCTGGATAAAAGAAGGTATAAACCAGGCTTCCTCAACCTCGGCCCTCCAGATGTTTTGCGATTACAATTCCCAGCATCCCTGACCACTGGTCCTGCTAGCTAGGGATCATGGGAGTTGTAGGCCAAAAACATCTGGAGGGTTGAGGTTGAGGAACCCATTCTATAATAAATGTCTCTGAGAGATGGATATTAGAAAAGTAAATGTTTCACCCAATAGGAGCTTTTCCAATCAGGGGTGTAGTGTGGCCAGGGCCAGGGGGCCATAGCCCCAAACGCATGATTTTGAGGGGATGCGAACCAGAAACCCCCTTGCAGGGATCCCTGTTCCACCCTACCTTCCACCGGAGGCCTCTTGGCCCCGGAGCCTGGCCTGGCCTTGCTGCCATGTCCCCTCGCCTGGTCAGTGTTGGGAGGATGTGCCCGCCAAGGACTACATCAGCTAGGCAGATTCCCCCCTGAGTGGTCAGGCAGCACAGTGTGGTCCTGTGAACCCTCATTGTCCTGCGCCCACCTGGCAGCAGCAGCAGTGAGGGCAGGGCTGGCGCGGCAGGTTTTCTTCACCCTCTGCGCCTCACCCCCTGTCCCTGCTCCCGCCCGGTGCCTGCATGTGTGCCCCAGGTGCCAGCAAAGGATGCAATGCTGCTCTTTCCAATAGCCTCCTGCATGTTTAATTAACTTAAATGAAAGATAAAATGACTACCCATGTGTAGATTTCATTGTAAAGAGAGATGTGGGAGGCTAATTCTCTGGACCCAGTATTTGGATATACATTATATCATAATGTTGTAAGCATTTATCTTCAAAGTGCCAAGAGAGATGACAAGTCCATACGTATATACATAAACACACACAAGCACACACCTCCATGCAGATATTCACACATCTTCAGGGGAGTGCACATTCCATTGATAATGGTAGCTCCACATAGAGGCTCAGATAAATTGTGTTGTTATTGTTTAAGAGCCAGTGTTGTGTAACTGGGACCTTCTTTGAATTCTCAGGCTGAAGACAAAGCAGATGTTTTGAACAAGGAGCTGCTTTTGACCAAACAAAAACTAGTGGAGACTGAAGAGGAGAAGAGGAAACAGGAAGAAGAAACAGCCCAGGTAAGAATAGTTTCAGTGATCAGCAGAGGAGGTAACTAACCTATATGCAGAACGCTTAAACATGGTGTATCAAAAGGGCAAAATAGAGAACATTGACTAAAGATCCCTTGAGCAATCACTCTCGCTTTCACACTGCACAGCCTGACCATGAGAGACCTGTTAGAAGCTCGATGTAAAATGCCTGGTTTGATTGATTGCATTATATCCTACCTTTTTCTCCAGGTTGCTCAAGGTGGCAAACATAGTTCTCCCTGCTCATTTAATCCTCACAACAACTCTGTGGGGCAGGTTAGGTTGTGAAGGACAGGGACTACTCCAGGAAAATAATAATAATAATAATAATAATAATAATAATAATAATAATAATAATAAATAATAATTACTACACTGGATGTAGTTGTGTTCATAATAAATAGCTTCAGGGAATCTCCAGACAAAAATTTTGTCCAGACAAAAATTGCCTTACCAAAGGTGATTGCGTTTCAACCTCCACTAGCAACAGTGGGAACAAGTTTAGCCCTTGTGCTGATGTTGGGCACCATTAATAATGGCAGAGCAGGAGGCAACATCTGGTCCTTGGGAGGCAATTCCCTGGGAAGTTCTCCTGGAGCCGCTCCGATAATTTCCAAGCAAATTGTCCCTGATGTTCATTAGTGCACCATTTGGAATGTTCTCCTTGGGCACCAAATGTGTTGGGTCAACCATGTGCATGTTTCCAATGCTTTGATCAGACAACTTCATGTGAATTACCCAGCGGATGAATGGAGGTTTCACACTGGTGTATTAGACCCCTCCCCCCTGCAGGCCAATACTGACAGGTAGGTGGGGCTAAACTGTCTGGTATCTTAATGGTGGATGAATTTGCCCACCTGCCAAGGCTGACCTGGGAGTGGGGGAGAGGGATCTGTTTTGCAGAGAACTTGCCAGTGAAGCAGCAGCCAGCAGGATTGAATGCTCTATTCATAACCTGATGTAGAAACTGGAGTGCTTCTCTCTGTAGGAGCCTGATCAGGACTTAACACCCCGCCCCAATCATCAGAGAATGTGGGAGTTTAAATCCTGCAGATTTGGCTGTGCATACCTCTTCCCTATATGCATAGCCAGTTGAAACACATACACACCCCACCCAAAAGCTGATGTCACCCTGCCCATCAAAGTGATGACAGGGGTGTGGTGTGAGGAAAATGGCCTCACTGCCCAATTTTAAACCTTGATAGGTCAATATTTTCTTCCAGACTACAGATCCCCCTTCCTTAATTTAAAGTATGCCAAAAAATGGGAATTTCTATTGTTCAGAAAAGGATATGAAGGGCTCGTCCACACTTCCGCTTACGCCATTCCTGGAAGGCATGGGTCCAAGCGGTTTTCTGCTTGCCCTGCTCCTTTCCAAGGGAAAACCTGATCTTTACCAATAGAGTGGAACACATGGCAACCCAGGAAAAGCCCAAATTGACTTTTGCTCCGATTGAGCACTAAAGAGCAGTTTATCCTGGGAGAAAGCAGTGGGACAAAAGGAAGTATGGAAAAGAGAGCTCCATCTGGATTAATGAACACAACTAAGGCTATACTTTGTTTAGAATTGCTGTTGCAACCCTACACATAAATATGCATTCAAAGAGTAAGGTGTGTCAGATATGCAACCTTTTACCACTGAGTGCAACAATATAAAAAGGTAATTACACCATAGTGACTAATCCATGTGAAGTGAATATCCTTGTGCATATAATATATTTGACCAATGATTGCCTAATATGTGTCATGAATTCTTCAGGTTACAACATCTAATGTATGCTTGGGGCAGAAGAAGCCCTGGAAGAGCATGCGGGGGCAGAAGAAGAGAGTGATCTCCTTAGCACAGGGTTGAATTTCTCCCACCATCTTGGATGAGAAAACATTGCACCAGATACACACTCCTGATGATTCAAAATCCAGAGCAAATAATTATAGGAAACATTTACCCTAGACTTTAGGGATTAAGGGTGCAATCCTAGCCTGGGAGTAAACCCCATGGGATTCAGTAGAATTTATTTCTGGAGTAGATATGGTTAGAATTGTTGCTATAAACTTCTAAGATTGCCTGAGAGTTGAGAACTGAGAATATAGAATATTGTTGATAAAGGGTATGTTTCAGAAAGTAATTAGTTAATGAAGTGTCTGGGATATACCTTAAACTTTAATGATAATATGTTTTCTCTCCTTCTGTATTAAAAGTTAAAAGAGATCTTCAGAAAACAGCTAGAGAAGGCAGAATCTGAGATAAAGAAGACAGCAGCCATTATTGCAGAGTATAAACAGGTAATGGGTTTTAAGAAATGTTTTCGTTGAGATTCCTGCATTGCAGGGGGTTAGACTAGATGATCCTCAGGGTCCCATCCGACTCTACAATTCTATGATTCTATGTTTTTATCTCCGCTTTCACTATGTGTAAGTTTCTGAAGAGTAACTATGTATACTTATAATTAAATAGCTAGCCACCCACTTCACAATTCAGGAACAAGCTTGTATTTGCTGCCAGTCAAGTCCGTGCCAAATGTTAAGAGGCAGGTTTGTCAATACTGATTTATAGAGCTAATAATCAGACTTGCAAATGCTCACCAATGACCTGTGAGGGAATGACTTTTATTATATTAATTAATTTATTTACTATTCCATCTTTCTTCCAAAGAATTCAAAGTGGCATATTTGATTGCAGGTGCGCTGAGTTGGGCCCAACATTGGGGGGGGGGGGTCACGCAATGTGCCTCCCTCGTCGGCCAGGCCTGCCAGGACATGCGGGTGTCACTTTGAAGATCGCCAGAGCACCTTCCTGGAAGGGGCTGGGGAGTGTGGGAGGGAGGGGGAAATTGCCCAGCGTGCCCACCTGGGCTGGAGAGGAACCCTAAGGATGCCTCTTGTGGCTCACTTTGCATGCACATTGCTTGGCTATTCCGAGGAGGGGGAAGGTAGGCAGCGAGGGGCTGCACTTGTAGCTGTTCTCGGAGCTGAAAGAAACTAGCGATTCCTGAGCCTCTTAAATGTGAATCACAAAAATACTCCCATTGGCAGCAGCTGTTGGTGTGCCTCTCAACTCCCTTCCTAATCCACCTTTTATCAGACATTCAGACTAGCCATGGGCAAAAGAAAAGAAGGGGGGGGGAGAGTTGGGGAGGCTCCGTAGCTCTCTCAACACTCAGCTCAGCCCAATCCCAGCCAATTCTCCCGGCCTTTTCTCCGCGCACACACACAAACACACACAAACACACACACTTGTGGGTAGTTTTCGAGTGCCCAAACCGAGGTCACTCCTGAAATGCTGCAGCCTTCCAACCACAACAGCACCGGTTGCTTCAGGGAATCCTCCCTCTTTTGCGCTCTGTCTCCCCCACTTTTTTGCCCATGGATCAGAAAGATCACAACAGGATCTAGTCTCCCCGCCACCATCTCCCTCCCCTGCAAAGCTTTCCTGCTGAGGAGTCGGTGCTGGACCTCATACAGGCCCTTCCCATGGGGGAAGCCCAACGGTAGACAGTCCAAGTGTGCAAGGCTGCCTTTTGCTGCCCAGAGTTGCCTCCGGCAGGCCCAGGGGAGCTTCCCTCCCGTCTGAGGAAGGAGCACTCGCCTTCCAGAAACACGCACTGGAGCTTTCAGCTCCGATGGCGCCCCCTCATCACAGGATTGCCGGCGGGTCTGTTCAGTTGGTGGGTGACCTCCCACCCCTGCCCGGCGTGTTGGTGCTCGCCCAGGGGCAGGGGGTGATGGTGGCCTCAGCTCCCTACCTTGAAATGTTGAGGGGCTGAATGCTCCTTGCGCCCCCTATAGCCAGAGTCCCTGCTTGATTGTCTCCCCTTCTCCTCCTATTTTATTCTCACCACAGCCCTGTGAGGTGGGTTTCACTGAGAGCTAGTGACTGGCCCCAGATCACCCAGTGAACTTCATGGCTGAGTGGGGATTGTGTTCTCCTAAGACCTAGGGCCCACCCAGACTACCTGTTCATTAAGCATTCGTCCTCACCTGGTCTTTACGGAATATCTATTCTGATTTGTTGGGCAGGGGGAGCAGATATAACAATGAGCTTTCATCCTGATTTGCTTGCACATTACATCTCACCATTAATCAATTGTTTATCCCAAACTTTGAGTGAATTTCTCTGTCACTTTCTTAACTGCAAATAGTCACTTCTTTTTAAAAAGTGGATCTATTGTGACAGAAAACTTTATTCCATTTTAACTATGCAAGCCTAAATTTCTGGTAAGCGATTGAATCCCTCCCCCAAAATGCTGATAGTCTGGAAGTGACTCTAGTATCCTAATCACTTCGACTGACCTTTGACAGAGTAAAGGCTTTCATGATGCTAAAAGAAGATGAAATGTCAACACCTTGGTTAAATATGTTAAATTTTCTTTTTCCTTAAGAATAAATGTTATTAAAAGCATATTATCTCCTCCTAGATTTGTTCTCAGTTGAGTAGCAGGCTGGAGAAGCAGCAGGCAGCCAATAAAGAGGAGCTTGAGGTGTTAAAGGTGAGAATACTCTGAATCTGACATGCATCTACCTCAAAATAGTATTTTGAGGTAGTGTTATTGTTAACAATTGTAGGTCTATAGCAGGGGTAGGTAACCTAAGGCCCGTGGGCCAGATGCGGCCCAATCACCTTCTCAATCTGGCCCACAGACGGTCCGAGAATCAGTGTGTTTTTACATGAGCTAGAGCTCAATGGGCTAGAGCTCAACATTGAGCCTACCAAGTGGCAATGGTGACGGCGAAGAGGGCCTTCTTCGCCGCCTCCATTGCATCTGCAGAAAACAGCAGCAGGAGACTTTTTCAGGTGGTTCACAATCTATCGGAACCACCTACACCACCGGGGCCTGGTAGGGACCCCAAGATCTCCTGCAATGGTTTTGCAAAGTTTTTTGCAGATAAAGTTGCTTAGATTCAGAAGGAGGTAGACTCCACCGTGGGAGCAGGGCCAGGGCGGGTGAGTGCTAGAGTTCTGTCTAGTCCTGTTACATGGGATCAGTTCCAATCTGTTACTTCTGAGGATGTGGACAGGCTGCTTGGACAAGTGAAACCGACCACCTGTCTCCTTGATCCTTGCCCATCCTGGCTGATAAAAGAGAGCCAGGAAGGGCTGGGTGATGGGCTCTGCAGGGTGGTGAATGCTTCCCTCTGTGAGGGAGCCTTCCCAGACCCACTGAAAGAGGCGGTCATTAAACCGCTTCTTAAAAAAACATCTTTAGACCCAGCCAATTTGGCCAACTATCGCCCAGTCTCAAATCTACCATTCTTGGGCAAGATGATTGAGCGGGTGGTTGCCGAACAACTCCAAGCATGCCTGGAGGATGCGGACCATTTGGATCTCTTCCAGTCAGGATTCAGGCCTCACCATGGGACTGAAACTGCCTTGGTCGTGCTGGTCGATGATCTCCGGTGGGCTAGGGACAAAGGTGAGAGCTGTTTCCTTGTTCTGCTGGATCTCTCAGCGGCCTTTGACACCATCGACCATAACATCCTTCTGGACCGTCTAGAGAGGATGGGAGCTGGGGGCACTGTTATACGGTGGTTCTGCTCCTTTCTCCTGGGCCGTGTCCAGAAAGTGGTGTTGGGGGATGAGTGTTCAGACCCCTGGGCTCTCACTTGTGGGGTGCCTCAGGGTTCCGTCCTCTCCCCCATGCTTTTTAATATCTATATGAAGCCGCTGGGAGAGATCATCAGTGGGTTTGGGCTGGGTGTTCATCAGTATGCAGATGACACCCAGCTCTACCTCTCCTTTGAATCAGAACCAGTGAAGGCGGTGAAGGTCCTGTGTGAGTGCCTGGAGGCGGTTGGAGGATGGATGGCGGCTAACAGATTGAAGTTGATTCCTGACAAGACAGAAGTACTGTTTTGAGGGGACTAGGGGGGCGGGCGGGTGTAAAAAAATAATAATGCATGGATCATTTTGTGCATTTCAGGAACTATTACCACAACACAGTATAATCAATGACTGCCTGTTGAATATGCAGTTAATTAGATATTTATATTACACAGGGGATGTACCTTTTTAGCAGCTGTGCGGTTTCCTAGGTAAAGGTGCAGCTCTTCAAAGCCCTGGAGTACTGTCGAAAGTTTTGTCTGCTTTAATTATTCTGTCTGACAGTTAAAGGTGTAGAAGTTCTAATGTGGAAAGGCTGACCTGCCTAAAAAATATCTGGAAGAGGCCTTGGTAGATTCATTGATGATTTCTGTCACACTCACCTGAACACAGGAGTGCTTTATTTGTGGGCAGGGCACACACACATACCCTGCTCCCAATGTCCAGCACCTCTTCAGACCTTCACATGTTTTGCACTAAGGACTGAAGTGGGCTTCTAAGGGCATTCTGTGAATAAACTTAGAAATCTTCTCATGTTCGGGAGTCTGTTTAATAAGGGTTCTGATCACAGATAAATTTATAAGACAGAATGTGCCTGGAGTGGGAGAAAGTTGAGCAAGCAGAATACCACCCAATGTGTGATGTGAATATGATTTAGGTTTCTGAAAGTGGACATGGCCAGTCCCTAGCACCAACAATGTATTGAGGTCTCAGATTTTCATGCCAAACTGGTCCCAGATGATGTTACACCTTTTTACAATACATTGTCTTCAGTTCAGGTAATTCTGGTATCCTTTTGGCCAGGAAGAGCCACATATCTGCTCAGCGACTTTGTAGTTGCAACTCACAACATCACCCTAGTATAGTGAGCAGCCTCTTTGATATCATAACTATCAACTGACTCTCTGATTTGACTATTTTAGGGTAAGGTGATGGCTTGCAAACATTGTAGTGAAATATTCAGTAAAGAGGGGACATTGAAAGTGCCTGCTGTACCAAGAGAGAGCCCAAGAACAGATGCAGATGATGAGAAAGATGCCCTTAAAAAGCAGCTGAGAGAGATGGAGCTGGACCTGGCACAGACCAAACTACAACTTGTGGAAGCCAAATGCAAAATACAGGTAATGTCATTCAATGCATGCTGTACTGCATTGCTGAAAATAGGCTGTTGTTGCATCTCTTGGTATGGTAAAGAATGAACTATACCTTTTCTACCCATCTAACTGTATTGGGGGGGACGCAGGTGGCGCTGTGGGTTAAAGCCTCAGCGCCTAGGACTTGCCGATTGAAAGGTCGGCGGTTCGAATCCCTGCGGCGGGGTGCGCTCCCGCTGCTCGGTCCCAGCGCCTGCCAACCTAGCAGTTCGAAAGCACCTCCGGGTGCAAGTAGATAAATAGGGACCGCTTACCAGCGGGAAGGTAAACGGCGTTTCCGTGTGCAGCTCTGGCTCGCCAGATGCAGCTTTGTCACGCTGGCCACGTGACCCGGAAGTGTCTCCGGACAGCGCTGGCCCCTGGCCTCTTAAGTGAGATGGGCGCACAACCCCAGAGTCTGGCAAGACTGGCCCGTACGGGCAGGAGTACCTTTACCTTAACTGTATTGGAGGGACAGATAGCATGTTTTTGAGGCAAACATATTCATTGACAATGAAGCATTTTTTGGTGGGACTCCTGTGGTGAGAATCTTGTGACTGAATCCAAAACTGCTTCATCCCCCTGGTGTAGTGACACAGAGCAATAAACTACCCCTTCCATTCTGCCTGTCAGTTGCTGGCAGGGCTTTGGGGGTGCTGTGGGGAATCCACAGCAGTCCAGTCCCCATTTGGATTCCTCTGTTAATTTTCAGGAGTGGCTGCTTTGTCTTTGCTTCATTAGAAGAGAAGGGGTTCCAGGTTTTTAAAAATTTAATTATTCCTTGCAAATCTGTTGAGAAGGATTTTCATAATAATCTTTAAAAGGATTGACACCGAACTTTTTAAAAATTAAAAATCGTACAACTCACAATTACATTGTTGCTGGCATCCACCTGTCTCAAGAGACAATGGAGTGCACTTCTGGAAGTGAAGTAAAACCGCTACACTAGCAGCACTGAAGTGACCTCCCTAGGGTGCAAGCCTGGTCAGTGTGTATGGAGGTCATCGGCTGCCCAGACAACAAAAACTCCCTCTCAGCCTCGCTGATATGGTCCAAAGGAAAGCAGAGTGATACGTTTGGCACCAGCTTGCCTGCAGGCGTTACCAGAAGGAGGCGTAGAAGGCACCATCCAACCGTTTTAGAGACTCCACTCTGAATTTGTGTACGGTTTACTCCTGAGCCTTTTCTTCTCCCAAAGATATCCCACAAGCCAATGAAGGTTTAGGATCAGAGTTTTCCTTCTCCTAGATGGGCTACCTTTCCAGGTTGATGCCACACTTACCTCTACAGCACATGTAGAAACCTCCTTCCTGACCGTTGAACCACTGTTGGTCTTGTCCACTCAATCTGCTAGAGCCTCTTTCCATGCAGCGGAAGTCCCTAGATTTAAGACCCATCAGCCAGCTTCACTTGCTTTAGCTGACCAGTCAAAGCCGTTTCCAGGGTGTGACCACTGTCACACGCTGACAGCTTCCAGAGCCACAGGTGAGAGCTGAGTGCAGGGTGGGGACCAAAGGGAGACAAACTACCCCAAAGGAGCACAATGTGTCCCTCACCAGAGGTACTACCTCTCCCCTAACACCCCATATACCTTACATTACATTGTAATGCCAGTGTGGTATAGTGGTTAAGAGCAGTAGTCTCGTAATCTGGTGAACCGGGTTCGTGTCTCCGCTCCTCCACATGCAGCTGCTGGGTGACCTTGGGCCAGTCAGACTTCTCTGAAGTCTCTCAGCCCCACTCACCTCACAGAGTGTTTGTTGTGGGGGAGGAAGGGAAAGGAGAATGTGAGCCGCTTTGAGACTCCTTAAAGGGAGTGAAAGGCGGGATATCAATTCCAAACTCTTCTTCTTCTATAATGTAAGCAGATATATGTTGTTGCTGTGTTTATCACTGAAGTTGTACATAGAAAATTATCCATAAACTTGGATTTTTATTAAGCTGGTCAATTTCAGCAAAAGATGACTCAAATGTCTAAGCCCTGCTGAATAGTTCTCTGATCAACACCGGACTGTTTTCATTTCACAGGAGCTAGAACACCAGAGAGGAGCACTTATGAGTGAAATCCAAGCTGCCAAGAACTCTTGGTTTAGCAAAACCCTGAACTCTATCAAAACAGCTACTGGCACACAGCCACTACAGCAGGCTCAGCTGTCGTCGTCACCCAAAGAGGGCAGCACATAGTTCCAGCTGGATTCCAAGCACCAAGAGCACAATGGACAAAGCAGCTTGAAACCCCTTGGATATTCACCCAATAGCACCTGTTCAAAGGGGGAAGCAGGAGACAGGCCGGAGAGCCAGCCTGCAAACCAATTCCTTCAGTGTCTTTTATTTGTTCTGATGTGGCCCTTTCCAAAGGGAAGTTATTTAAAGAATCCTGTTATATGTGGAATACTCGTTCCCAGCTGCCTTGCCACATCCTGGTACCTTCATATTTTACATGTTATTTTGTATGCCTAGAAGTTCAAGTATGGGGAGCAAATATTTCAGAACTATGTGTTCCATATGTTGCTAAAAATATTCATAATTATTTATAAGACAGTTTTTCCCCACTTTGGGAGAGGAGAGAGAGGGCAGGGTAAAATAATAAAGAAAAAGCACATTTATTATAATGCCAGAGCGTTTCCTGGTAGATCAGTTCAAAGGTTTACAGCTATTGTTGCACCCTGCCAAGATGCACCTGTTGTTTTAGGCTTGACTCTCAGGCCACATCTATAACAAGTGGAACAACAGTAATTTTAAAAAAAAAACTTGTAAAGCTACTAAACGAGAACATGCATAAAACCACATCTACTTTAATGCTGCCTTTAAGCATTCCGTAACTTATGCCGTATATTGCAAATAAGGGAAATAGCTCTTTCCCACACCTCTGTTCTCTTTTGCCAATCAGCAGACTTGGGGCACATCTCTCAAAAGCTCTTTGGAGCACTCACCTTCAAAATGAATCGAAGCTAGCAGAGGTGGACTTCCTAATGGATTGCACCCTTTGCTCTTTTGCACAGGGCTTGTGTAGAAGACATTCTTGGTCCTGGTAAAATGTGTCCAAAATGCTTTGATGGAAGGTGACCTTCACCTTTGACTGGCAGAACAAATTTTTCAGAAGATTCCTGTGTCTGTCTGGAAATCATACTTGTTTTATATCTTTCTAAAGTGCAAAAAAACACATTTGTTACATTTTTGAATTTAACATAAAATGTTTATAGAAATGCTTATTTCATGGAGAATTATACTATTGCTTAAATTGATGGAAATATTTTTTTTATTATGTGTAATGTGTATAATAATGTCTCACAGGCCCAAATCACTACTGGATAAGAAGTTGGTTATGTACCTGGTTTCCATGTTATGAAAAGTGTTTCTGGGACATTGTTCTGTGCTGATTTTAATCCAAATTAATGCAATAGCCTATCAGTCAGTTCTCTACAATAAAGTTTAATGATGCTCACGTTGTGTTTCATTGTTGGGCATATTTGCATATTAGGAGTTTTCAACACTATAATGCAAAGTTTGACTTGCTCATGATAACTGAGGGCCAAACCAAACATATTAATACTGTGGTTAGCAACCACATCTGGTTGTGTTGTTGTTTTTTATGAATAGGAGGGTATATACAAGTGAATATTATTTATTTGTGAAGTTTAAGTTGTTACAAAAAAAGATACCTAAGACAAAATAAAAATACATAACACAGTTAAAACAATTATTAAAACCAGGCATTCTGTCAAATAAGTTTGCTTCCCTGAATAACTTGTATTATTTTTAAGAGCAAGAGGAATTAAAAACAAGATGACAGAATAATAATCAGTAGCATAAGATATATTCCAGAGTGAAATATAAGGTTAATATTTATACAAAGCATATCAAATGATCATTAATTTTTTTTATAAATAATTTTTATTAACTTTTCCACAGCTTTTTATCATAACACACAAAACATAACAATAGAAAAAACATACATGTATAATTTCAAACTCTTAATTTCATATTCCTTACTCACCCGACTTCCTCATACCTCCCCTTTCTGCATTCTCGTGTCGAATTAATTAATTAAGAAATCCCTCCCTTATTTTCAACTTAATTATAATTATAATAACACTCATTTTCTTTAACTTAACCATTGTCGCTGTTAACCCCTTTTTTTCTCATTCAACATCAATCTAGCATTCACTAATTTTTGAGTATTTCTTTAAATAGTCTTTAAATTTTGTCCAATCTTCTTCCGCCGTTGCTCTTCCCTGGTCTCGGATTCTGCTCATCATCTCTGCCAATCTCATATAGTCAATCACTTTCGCCTGCCACTCTTCCACGGTGGGTAGATCTTGTGTCTTCCAGTACTATCAAATGATCATTAATACCAAATAAACTCAAATTTAGTAGAAACACTCCCTAAGCAGAAGAAATTGAGGCGTCCGCATGACCTCTGGCAGCAAGGATTTTATGAGTCAGTTTTTCAGAAATGTCAATAAGCATGACTTTTAAATCCACAAATCCAGAGAGTAACAGGATGTGTCCTTCCATCCTTGAGAGATCACTAAATGAGCAGTAACCAACAGATACAGAGAAGTAAGGTCAGCATTGGCACCATCAGAAATGGATGAAAAACACAACTTCGCGTCCAAGGGGACCTGTTTGCCAACAATAATGCCAATTTAAAACCAGCTTCCAGAACTTGTGTACATAGTTACAGCGCTACCACATATGCCAATATGTTCTTTGTACCTTAAAACCCTGACACCATAAGGAGGAGTTAGCTGAACCTGTGTTAAAAACCAGTGGACTTGGAGGAGGCGTGGACCAGATCTTGTGCCATTGAGAATCTTTTCATTTGCCTATAAGGTCCATCTCCCAAACCAATTAAGACTGTAACAGCAGGGAATATATAACAGACTCTGCCTTTCTGAATCTTTGCTGCAGCTAATCATAAGGTTTTAGGGCTCCCCACAAACTTTCTCCTTATAATTGCTGCTCTGAGGTTTCCTTTATTCCAGTGTTTCCCAACCTTTTTTGGGCAAAGGCACACTTGTTTCATGAAAAAAATCTCGAGGCACACCACCATTAGAAAATGTTTAAAAAATTAACTCTGTGCCTATATTGACTATATGCCGCTTGGCTCCCCGTGCTTCGGGCGAGTGTCTGCAAGCCTTGCGCGCCCGGCAGGAGCTCCTGCCAGGCGCGCAAAGCTTGGGGCGGCAGCCTGTTGCCCGAAGCACAGGGAGCCCTACGGAGGGCTCCCCGTGCTTCGGGCGAGTGTCTGCAACCCTGCGCGCCCGGCAGGAGCTCCTGCCAGGCGCGCAAGGCTTGGGGCGGCAGCCTGTTGCCCGAAGCACAGGGAGCCCTACGGAGGGCTCCCCGTGCTTCGGGCGAGTGTCTGCAAGCCTTGCGCACCCGGCAGGAGCTCCCGTCGGGCGCAAGAGGCTTGGGGCGGCAGCCTGTTGCTCTAAGCACATGGAGCCCGCCTCCCTCTCAGGCACACCAGGCAAAGTCTCGCGGCACACTATTGTGCCGCGGAACACCGGTTGGGAAACACTGCTTTATTCAAACCTCTGCTGTTGTTCAGCTTGCCTTCTTTTATGCTCCCCTCCCCAGCCCATGCAAATCAAGAATTGTGATGAGACGCTTCATAGGGCTGAGCGATGACAGCCTTACATTTGTATGTGAGGGAAAATTTGGGAAGAAATGCAGGTGGGAGTGAAATCAATCCTTTCCTGGTTGGCATTTCTGTAGTAAAATTCCCCCTGCCCACTTTCTCACCTATGGGGGAGAAATAAGACTGAAATGGAAAGGAAGCTGTGGAATTATTATTATTCTTTAAAGCCACTGTGGAAGGGTTAATTTCCCCCACCATTACAGTTCAGTTTTGCAGCCCCGGAGCCTGCATTTCCTTTACTAAATATATATTTAAAACTGGGAGTCTGATTATGTGTAAAAGTATGCCTTACATTACATAGATGTATTTGCCAACCAGAACAGGAAGAGTTTCAGTGGATGTTTTAGTACAAAACCTCTGGAGAGCAGCAGATTGGCAAAGGCTGGTATACTGGATGTTGCTAAATATATAATAATGGTGGACTCTCTTGCCCAGTCAAACAGCACTCCTTCAGTTTCAACCTCTGTCAATCGTAAGTCGTGTGGATGGCAGTGATGGCCACCAACTTGCATGGCTTTAAAAGAGGATTGGACAAATTTATGGAGGAGAATTAGGCTATTAATGGCTAGTAGCCATTGTGGCTGTGCTCTGCCTCCACAGTTGGAGAGAGCAATGCTTCTGAACATGTTGCTGAAAGTCACAGGAGGGGAGAAAGTGTGCTCAGATCTTGCTTGTGGGCTTCCCACTGGAGCACTGTCAGAACAGGATGCTGGACTGAATGCAATTACAGATTTCTCATCTGCAGCTACTGATCCAGCCTGGCTCTCCTTATATTCTTATATCCTTCTGAAGAAGTGTGCATGCACACGAAAGCTCATACCAAGAACTGACTTAGTTGGTCTTTAAGGTGCTACTGGAAGGAATTTTTTTTGTTTTTTCTTATATTCTTAGTTTTCCTTAGCAGCCACTGCTCCTTCTCGTCCTCTGAAATATGGAGGTACAACGGACTGTATCTGCAACTGTGGGGGACTTAATATTTAAAGTAGGTGGGAAAAACATTTTTGAAGGACCTCAAGTGGTTAAGAGCGTTTCCACTTGGACAAGTAGAGACCATGGTTCAAATCCTCCCTCTCTGCCCACGAACTTCACTGGGAGTGGCTCTGGGTCACAGTCACCGCCTCAGGAGGAGTCGTGGGGATTCCTACATCGCAGGGAGTTGGACTAGATGACTCTTGAGGGGCCCATTCCAATTCTATTATCTATGGAGGAGGAAGGCGGGAGAGCCACGCAGGCCACCTTGCGGTCCTTGGAGAAAGAGGTGGGAATAGAAGTGCAATATCTATCTCTCTACCTACCTACCTACCTATCTTGCATAAATGAACATATAAATTCTATATGACTATAATTCAACAGGCAGCCTTCGCTTCCGCCCTCGCAGAAAAAACCACAACACGACTTCTCCGAGACTGAACCCGGAAACTGCGCATCCAGAAAAACGAGACGCGCTTCTTCCGTTTCCATCTCCGCTTAAAAAACGGCCCCTCCCCCCCAGAGTTCTCCCTCTTCCGCTTCCTGTCTGGGCGCGTTGCGGCCATTGGCTGGGCGCGGAGCAGTGACGATTCAGGTCAGAAAGTTCGGGGGCGGGGCGATGAGAGCAGCGCGGCCGGCGCGGTTCTGATTGGGCGCGCCCAGCGTCGCCGCTTCCGCGTTTCCTCCCGGGGGGGGGAGGGGGCGGCGCATGCGCGTGCGCGACTCCGCTTGGTGGGGCCCCTGTTCCAGCCATGGAGGAGGTGAGGCGGAGGCGCGCGGCGCGCGGGGGCGGCTGCGGGGCCGAGCGAGGGAAGAAGGGCCGTTGGGCGCCTCGAGGGGACCGGCGGGAGCCGCTCCCGGGGCGGAGAGGGAGGAAGGAGGGGGCTCCTGCTCATGTGCAGAGCGCGGGAGAAAGGACCCCTTTGGAAATGGTACAAAAGAGGCGGATGGGAAGGGAGAGAAGAGATGAAATGAAACAGGACAAAGCGAGGCAAAATAGTCCGGGCGACGACACCGATGCCTTCCCCAAGCACAGGAGGGGAATTCTGTTCCAGATGGTGGCGCATTGGGGAAATGGCAGGGGTGCTAGAAACTCAGATATATAAGCTAGGCACCCAAAGGCCCCTTAAACCTGAGTCACCATCACCACAACATAATATGTATTTGCCAGGGGGTTGGACATGACGACCCTTGGGGTCCCTTCCAGTTCTAGGATTCTATTATCTCAACTACATTGCTTGATTGGAGTTTACTCACTTGGAGTTGATTCACTTGTCCCAGTACGCAAGAACTGTGGTCTGTGAGCTCCATTTGGGAGGCCTGTGGAAAGGTTGCTGTAGTGTCAAGTTTATTTGTACTCAGCCCTGCACTTACTTTCCTTGATGTGATGATGGAGGACTAAGATGTCCGTGATTCGTGCAGCAGTGCAGAAAGACAAGACAAAATCTTTAAAGCTAAATCTAAAGCTCCCTGGTTTATTCAATGGTGGCAATCTAGTTTTTATATATGTTATGTGTTTGGATTATCAATGCATTTGGATGATTTTACGATTTTATTGTATAAACTTATGCCAATAAAGGCTAATAACAATAACAACGTACATCGTTTGCCGCACATGTCAGCTGGCTTGATGGAGATGTCAGTCGCCAACCTGGTGCCCATACATCTCCATGTACAGTTGTACCTTGGTTCCCGAATGCCTTGGTACTCGTACGTTTTGGCTCCCGAATGCCAAAAACCTGGAAGTAAATGTTTGGGTTTTTGAACGTTTTTGGGAGCCGAACGTCCAGCGCTGCTTCTGCTTGAGTTCAGGAAGCCCCTGTAGCCAATCAGAAGCCATGCCTTGGTTTTAGAAAGTTGAACAGATTATGTTCAAGAACCAAGGTATGACTCTATTTATAACTGGACCCACACCAGTAGCAAAATGTGCCTGGCACCTACGGAATTTCCAACACTGGGACCTTGGGCTGCTCACTGGCTCTCACCCACATCCGCCTCACAGGGTTGTTGTTTTGGGGATGAAGTGGGACGAGAACTATGTTCGCCTTCTTGAGCTCCTTGCATGGTGGGGGAGGAGGAAAGAAGGTGGGATATACATGTAATTAATAATTAAATATTCACCCTTTAAGATGCTGCTTTTTCATTTATTTCTTTTGATTGAGATATATATATAACTCAGAAACTTGCGAACAGGCTTGGAAGGGCTCTGCGTGACTTGACAAACAGCTAGCAATAATACTGGGCTGTCTCCTGTTGAATCTTGCCTTAGCCATGCACGATGCCCTGGACTTCGTAGGGCTAGCTGCAGTTACTGTGGAATGGTGACCTATGTAATCACTGAAGTTGTCCTTCAAGCTGAGAAATAAATTTGGGGGAAGTAAACAAAATTGATGACCTCCTTCTACCAGTCCACAATAGAAAGTGTCCTCTCATGTTGTATCACAGTGTGGTACGTTGGCTAGACAGCCACAGACAGAAAGTCTTTACAGAGGGTGGTGAACACAGCACATGATATCGTGGGCTGTCTCTTGAGTCCGCTAGATGACATCACAAGGGATCGTTGCCTTAGGAAAGTGAGAAAAATTCTCAGGGATGATTCACACCCCGGCCAGCACCTCTTTAATCTTCTACCCTCGGGCAGGAGATATAGAAGTATAATCAGTCATACCAACAGGCTAAAAAACAGTCTCTATCCATGGGCTGTTAGGCTACTGAAAGGAAAATAATATAGTGCAACTGACGTTCAGGGTTGGTGTGTTGTGCAACAAGCAACACAGAGTGCAATGAGATTGAGTGTTTGTAGGGGGGGGAGGGTTGGTTAATTACATTGTACACAGGTTGTACATTAACAATAAAGGTGATATTATTGTTATTATTATGTGGGATGGTCACATTCTTGGTCACATTCTCAATATTGCATGTTCCATTGGCCCTGCTTACCCCCCTCTTTCTACAGTGAGCAGGACAATGGCAAGAGCAGGACAACATGCACACATACTGTGTGTTCAGAACCTAGTGCCCTGTAATGGTGTGCCCTCTGCAAATGTCACACTCAGTGCAAAAGTGAGTGTGAAGGGTCTGGGGAGCATGTGACATCAGGAGCAGGGTGAAAAGGTGTGTGCTGCCGCACCCCCACCCCTTCGTGCATTTAAGCAGGGAGGGCAAATTGCGAAGAGAGGTCTAGTGTTTTACCTGGAATCAGAAGGCACAAATTCATTCCTGCTTGACTGTAAAGGATAGCATGGAAAAGATCTGTTCTGACATCCATTCCACCATTTGATAACTTTCTTGAGTGAAAGTATTAACGTCTCTTCTCCAGATCATAACTGTCAACATTTTCCTTTTTTAAAAGGGAAATTCCCTTATTCCGAATAGGATTCCTCGCAAGAAAAAGGAAAAGTTGACAGCTATGCTCCAGATGGCTTGATCTTATGAATTTAGGCAGGTGCTAATCTCTTGTCTCTTGTTCCAGTGTCTTCTTCACAACTTTTCAGTATGTCGTCTTTTAAATGACAATAGAATCTAGTTTCATTTTTAAAATGTTTAGTGTCAACCCATACAAAATGCTCAATATCTATATTGGAGGAATATCTTTTTAGACCAAACAAAATAACACAAAATAATGTGCAAGCTTGCAAGTTCTCCAGGCTGCATGGTTTCTGTGGAAATGCCAAAAATTTGTATGATGTTTTGTGATACTTTAGTTGGCCTGATTAAGTTATTTCCTTAATGTGCTTTTTGTGGTTTTAACTGTTTGCTGTTCTGCACTTCATGCTTTGATTGTACTGTATGGATTGTTTTAATTCTTTATCAGCACTTGCTTTCAAGGCAGCTTACAGATTTGTGTGCTCTGTGTGTTTCATCCAGCTACATAAAGATTTAGATGAGGTGAAAGAGCTTTTGAAAAAAGCATCAAGAAAGAGAGTTCATGATTTGTTGCTGTCAGAAAAGAATAAGATAGAAAGAGAAATCAAGAACCACTTACCAATCAAAATAAAAGCAGAAACATCTGAAGAAGAAAGACCACCTCCAACAGGATACACAGTGAAAATCAACAATTATGGTAGGTCTGATCCACCCATATCTTTGAATTAATACAAGAGATTCAAGAAAATATCTTGTAAACTGCTTAGTAAACTGCTTAGGATCACAGCCAGTGTATATAATTTTTTAATCCATGAATCATAGGTTGGATTATATATGGAAAAGTAGGTTATTGTGCATAGATTTATATACTTTTTATATCATGAACAAGGGATTTTTTGTGATCCTACAGGAGCACATGAAAACCATAATAACTGTTACTTGATGCATACCGTATTTTCCGGCATATAAGACGACTGGGCTTATAAGATGACCCCCAACTTTTCAAGTTAAAATATAGAGTTTGGGAGCCAACTAGAGGCAGCCAGTCTTTTCATCCCTGTACGCACACCGCAGCTGGGGCGCTGGGGGCCTCGCAGGAGGATCAGGGGAGGGGCGGATGGAGGGGAGGACTTCAAAGCCCTGCTTGCCTCATGCCTCCATCCTCGGTGGCAGCCAGAACATATGGTATATCTTTCTCTCTCTCGGTATAATAGTCAATGTTTCCCTCGCATGATCCGCCTCCTTTGTGGGGCCGCCAGGCCAGCGCAGCCGCCTCTTGCCCCTTTTTTGGTGGGAAGGGCTCCCTCCATCGCTCTCCGTGTGAGGGGGGGAGAGGAGGAGGAGAAGCTGCCGCCTCTCTTTTCCCTCACTGGACCCATCTCCCCCCCACCTCCCTCACCTCACAGAGCCCCAACGGCCGCCAAACAGCCGCTTACCTGCCCCGCGCACGCATGAAAGAGATCCACGTGCCCCCCTCCGCGGCTCCCCCCCTTCTAGCTCCCTCTCCCCTCCACCCTTTCGTAAGAGGGAAGAGAAACAGCGCAGGGCTCGTAAGCACGGTGTGTGCAGGCGCCCCCCCCCTCGCACCAGCTGCCTGAAAGTGGGCTCTTTCTCTCTCTCTCTCTCTCTCTCTCTCTCTCTCTCTTTCACGCCTGAGCTCGCCGGTGTCCATCCGTGGGGGGCAGAGAGAGAGAGAGAGAGTGGAGACACGCACAAATGTAGAAAATGCGCATACACACTGGGGTCACCTGAGGCAGGTGTCGCTTCAGTGGTCCATGTGGGTGAGTGGGGAGGTTCGGCACTCGGGAGGCCTAGCGAGCCATGAGAAGGGATTTCCCTTTCTCCCCCCCCCCCCCGCTTATTTTGGGGACAATGGTTCGCTCCTGCTCCTCCTGCCTCCGCTTTGAAGGTGCTCCGAGGGACGTCAGAGGAGCTGCCCCCCCCCGTCCCATGTCTTGTGGGGGGAGCATGGGCAGCCGGTGGAGAGCTTCCCATTGGACTTTACCGCTGTGGAGGGCAACACTCAGGCGACCCCCACAACCATACCCGGCGTTTAAGACGACCCCCGACTTCCTGGGTTAAAAAGTCATCTTATACGCTGGAACATACGGTAATTGTTTCCTGGCAACTCCAGTTTACATTAAAAACAAACATGTTTCTAGCCCTCATGGTTGCCAGAATTGTTTGCAGAGGTGTGGGCACTTCCTGCTAAAATCTTAGAAGATGAAGAAATTGCTCACCTAGGGAGAGCAGTTTGGAATGAATGTAATAAATACAGCTTTCTTTTAATCCCTTTAGCTTGGGATCAGTCAGATAAATTTTTGAAAATCTACATCACTTTAAGTGGAGTTCAGCATCTGCCAGCTGAGAATGTGAAGGTGCATTTCACAGAAAGGTGGGTGTTTCATTAAATGCCAGGAAGTACAGATTGTGTCTTGAGCCATTTCTTGCTTTGTTTGTCCCTGGCTGTTTGTTCCCATATTAAGATGTTTCGGAAGCTAGTGAAATAGTTATTAAAGTATTAAATTTCCTTCGCAAACTGATGTACAGTATATGAATATATTTTGAAAAGAAGATCTAATTGATCCTTGAATAGGTCTTATGCATTGGTAATTTCTTCTCTCCTCCCCTCATCACTCTCCAAACATCTTTCATATCTTTCCTTTTCATAGTTTTAGCTAATCCTGTAATGTTATTACACCTTTCCTCTGGATTTGACTTATCTAATTGTTTATCTAATACTATATTGAAATCTCCTGCCATAATCATATAGCCCATATATTCAAATCCTCCATTTCCTTAAACATTTTATGAAAAAATTCCAGCAGATTTTCATTAGGAGCAGAAGTATTAATTATAGTGTACTCTTCCCCTGCCATTGTTCCCTGAATTATAATGTATTTTCCTTCAGGATCTTTCTTCATCTTTAATATACTAAACCCTCATCTCTTTGAAATTATAGTTGCTACCCCTCTTGATTTTGAAGTACCATATGCTTTCTCATAATTATTTATACCTATTTATTTATGCCTTTTTTCTTTAGATTTCGCCCCCAGCTCCTTGTTCCTCCTCTGAGTTCCATTTCCATTTTTTCTGCTTTCCTTACTTCCATCTCCACTTTGTTTCTCTTGTCTGCTTGCCATAATTGCTTCTGTTGATTGAGCTCTGGTTAATTGCTGGACACTTCGATCTGATGGGTGCTTTCCTCCCCTCACCCAATTTATTTTGCTGTTTTGCCTCACGGAACTTGTCTATTAGCATCTAGCCAACTCAGTTGCGTCACCGAATCGTTATTTACTGTGTCTTAAAGTCACACTAATTTCCTTACAGTTTAATGCGAATATCTCTGGGCTTGACTTTTACCCGCTTCTGTTGTATTTGTAGTATTTATTGTTTTTTTCCCTTTTGAGCTCTTTTGCTTCAGTTACCGTATTTTTCGTCCCATAGGATGCACCTAGTTTTTTGGGGGGGGAGATAAAGGAAAACTTTTTTTCCTTTACTTCCCCCCCCCCCCAAAAAAAAACCAGGTCGGGGAAACCAAACCAGGTTGGGGAACAGCGGTATGGTGGCGCTCCGCCTCCCCGCTGTCCCCGAGCTTGTGATGTCTGCCCGAAGCGCGGGGTGCTCTGCTTCAGCGCGCCGTGCGCTCCGTGCAGCAGGCTGCTATCCGCAGCCTAGGGAGCCCTGTGGGAACTCCCGCGGGCTCCCCAGGCTTGCTGATAGCTTCCTGAAGCCTGGAGAGCGAGATGGGTCGGTGCACAGATTTCCCCTTCATTTTTGGAGGGGGAAAAGTGCGAAAAATACGGTATGTCTTATATGTTACTCTAGATTTGTGATACTAGATTTTAGGTGCAGAGCAATTTATTCCCCCCCCCCCCCTTTCCATGTCAGCTTTCTCTGAATTTGATAGATCATGGCTGTGCCTTTATGATTAATCTCTTCTTCCTTCTAGATCATTTGATCTGCTGGTGAAGAATCTGAATAACAAGAACTACACTATGACTTTCAACAATCTTCTGAAACCCATCTCTGTGGAAAGCAGCTCATGGAAGGTAAACGCTTCTTTTCAAGTACATGCTAACGTTGTAGATTCGTATGGTTTCCACAGCTTAGGGCTGCTTCCTGTGTTACTACCTGCTGCAGATTAGTCATTAGGCACTTGCGAGGGGGTGAGCCATCAGTTCTGTAACTTGTGGTTTCACGATGGAAGGGTTTCACCCTTTTTTGACAGGCTTCCTGCCCATATATTTACATTCTGTTTTCAATATTGCTGGGCAATAGAGGACAGTCAGCCGCATACCTCAGAGGCCCACTTGTCCCTGAGGTCACAAATCTGGGTTGTACCACTTGACATAACAAGAGAGTCTTTCACAAAGAAACCAGTCTGTTGGGAAGAATGAACAGTATCCAAAGAAGAGCTTCCATTAGCACAATGGTTTCCCCCCTCCCTAAATCTGCTCTGGAGAACTGTGGGAGAGAGAGTGGAGTTACGCTGCACAGCCACTAGTCCCTGCACTAGCAGAAGCACTTTGTTCGATGCCATCCAAGGGGCCTAGTCTCATTCATGTTATATATGTGGTTTCTTAGGCTTTAGCAGGCAGTATTGAACTTGATACAGTGTTCTCGAAGCTGCAGACATGAGTTTGACCAAACTGCAGGAGGCAGTGGAAGACAGGAGTGCCTGGCGTGCTCTGGTCCAGGGGGTCACGAAGAGGGGGTCGAACCCGACTAAACAACTAAACAACAACAACAATTGAACTTGATAAGGATAGATTCTTTCTCTTGGGTGCAGCTGAAAGAAATTTTTGCTGCGCCCAACAGAATGCACATACTGTATCTCGCAACCTTCAAATTACAATCATGTGACCTGTCTAGTAGAGAAACAACACTTGTATATAACAGAGCATTTATTCTGAGATTTGTGTAGAGAATTAACGCAAAAAGTGTTCAGATTGGTGAAAACAATTACCTTGTCTCAAATTACCGACAACGAACATACTGCTAACACGAGCCCCATTCTGAATGTTTCACAACAAATTCAGTGGGTGGGCTTTGGCTGGCAAAAGTGTTGCACAGAATTAGTCTATTTTATACTTTACATGTGAGCGAAAATTGCTCATACAACGCCATCTCTCCTGCTCATTTTGCCCCTTTTTTGTTGCTGCTGCCTGTTGTCCATATTCTATATTTTAACTCACATAACTGAATTGTCATTCTTTAAATACTATTAAAAATAAAGTTATTGATACTTAGCCTGTTCGGTAATTCTGCCACCTAGTTTCACTTTTTGTAGTGCTTTTCTTATTTTTGCAGATCAAAACAGATATGATATTGATATTATGTAGGAAAAAGCAAGAGGAAAAATGGGAGTGCCTAACACAAGTTGAAAAAGAGACGAAGGAGAAGGAGTAAGTGCACCTCTATTTCTTCCTCTGTTGCATTGCGTTTTGTAGAAAAAAAAGACTTGCGGATTAGGCTTGTTAACCCAAAGCGGTGTTGATCCATGCAAAATATTTGTCAGTTGAGCTGGTGTTTGATGCTGAGAGTTATTGTCGCGGTGTTTCCAGTTGTGGCAGTCAAAAGACTTTGAGGCAAAAGTCTAATCCGGGTTTCATTATTAGTGGCTCAAATTGTGCCACTTCAATAATCCTGATGGGCATCCCTTTAAGTCAGCTCTGCCATATCATCTTATTTAGAACTTGTTCATTTTCATAATAGAATACAATTCCATGTCTTTAAATTTTTTTAATAAAAAAAAGCCACAGGTTTCAAACCACTGCCTGTGGGCGATTGCAGAATCCAAGCTATGCGTTGGTCGATGGAACCGCTGGGCTAAGCTGGCTCAATTCCATGTCTTTCTAAACTGCAACACAATGAGCTTTTAATCTTTGCTTGTAACATTTATTGCAGAAACCGTATTTGCCTACTGGTGGTTCTTGCTACTCATACCTGAAACAGGCCACAGTATTTTTAATGAAATCTTCCCTGTGTCCTTACAAGAACACGAATACTTAATATTCCACTAAATATATGCAAAAACTGGTTGCTTGTTTTGCTGCACAAAAGGGCCATGTCACTTTCTGGAATTAATACTACATTGAATGCCAGATATTCAGGAACTAATTTGTCCTGTAGCAAAACCCAAGGTTTTCCAATATACAAAACAAGCTTCCTGGGGGATATATGGATAGTTTACCAGAGTGGCTGCAGGTGTGGTGTAATGCAGAAGGAATAGTAAGCGCAAGTGACAGGTTTAATGTCTGTACTTTTTCATATTCCCACCTCTTACTGCCTGAGGTCTGATCTATGTACTTTTAACATGTGTATTTTGATTATAAGAGAGGGCACAGATTCATATTTGGGAGTTGGGAGGCTTGTAAGCAGAAGTGGGGAGAAACAAGACAGTAATTGAAAGTTATCCAGGCTTCCTCTCTCCCAGCCAGTTGCTCTTAGTCTAGTCCTAACAATCCCTCTGTATATGTTCCACTGATTTTTAATAAAACTTACAGGTAAACAGGTTTAGGATTTGAGCTCTCATTATTTTACTGTTTGCTTACTTGTACAGTGGTACCTCCGGTTAAGTACTTAATTCATTCTGGAGGTCCGTTCTTAACCTGAAGCACCACTTTAACTAATGGGGCCTCCTGCTGCTGCCACGCCGCCGGAGCACGATTTCTGTTCTCATCCTGAAGCAAAGTTCTTAACCCGAGGTACTATTTCTGGGTTAGTGAAGTCTGTAACCTGAAGTGTATGTAACATGAAGCGTATGTAACCCGAGGTACCACTGAATTTAAATCTTAATGCATGCCAAACTTTGTGTGTAACTGGTGATGTAATTATTTTCTGTATGTTTGTATGCTCTAGGAAAGCTGCTTATGACACCTCGGACCCGAGTGAAGGGTTGATGAATCTCCTGAAAAAGATGTATGCTGAAGGCGATGATGAAATGAAGAGGTCAATTAACAAAGCCTGGGTTGAGAGCCGAGAAAAGCAAGTCAAAGATGATTTCCCAATAGATATTTGAACAAATACCCATCTTAAATGTACATCTTTTGTATGGGGCTTCTGCTGAGATCAGAGAAAGTGTGCTGTTTACATAATCTTCTGCGTAAAAACAAGTTTTACATTTCAGGTTGGAGATGGGAAATAAAGCATGCAGAAAAGCTTTTCCTGCAAATGTGTTGCCCTTTTTCCATAAAGCTTTACGTGCTTTTTGTGAAATTGATAAAAATAAGTAAGCTAGTTTGAGTGCAACTGTCTATTGTCTGAAATCAACATCTACTTACTACCCACACCTGCCCAAGTTCTGTATAAGAAACTTTCACTTCTAACCATTGAGGAAATAGGTTTCAGGGCATGTATGCGTAATCTGTATGTACAGACAAGGGAAATAGAAAGCTTCATATACTTTTCTCAGAGACTGATGGTGCCCATTTCAAGAGCACTATGGAAGCATGTGAATTAACTAGCATGTAATAGGACTGTTAAGTACATTGCTGGGAGCTTCCAGGGGGCAGGGTTATTGATGTTTCACTCTGGCTTCCTCCTCTGTACTGATGAGGATTTGTGCCAATCTGTCCTTGTGGAGATACTCAGTGAGGACAGCGATGGACTGAACAAGCTGTAATGTAATTGTTGCAATAGTCAAAATAACAGGACATTGACGTCCCAGACCCACCAACAGGAATTGCAAAATATAGGATAACTATATTTACTTAAACCCTCATGTTTCTAGCCATTGTTTTTGGACCATGCACTCCATCTAGCGGCAGTGAGAGCTGCACCAATCCATTTAGCAGCTTAGTCAGGAAGAAAATATATGTTTTAACTATGTAGTGTATCTGAATTCTGTGTCTATGTGATTTTTCAGATTTGCTAGCAATATACACCCTGCAACAATGTAATGTTATATATCAAACCTTAAATGCAAAGGACAAACAAAATCCAAGCGTGGGACTGCTTTATTTTTCCATGTCATTTTTAAATATACAAGAGGAGCAAGTGTGGCAGATTTGACAAAATTAAACAAGGTTGCCCCCTTCTAGCTAAGTGTCTTCTACCAATGGGACTATCCCCCCCCTTCAGACTCCTTACATGCTGCAAGTTATATAACGTGTCTTTAATTCATCCTAGGAGTTGAAATAGAACTCAGTTTTGTCTTTTTTGAAGAAAAGCCTTGTTGGTGGTGGCTCACCACATTGCTCTCTGTACTCCAGAGAGCTGCGCATGGTCAGCCAGATGGCGGAAGACAATTCGGCTTAACCTCCATCGCCACACTACAGCTCGTGGACGGGATGTCAGAACACATCGATTACGGATCCTCGCTGGGCAGGTGTCCCGGGGAAGGGCAGCAATCTCTTTTTCAGCCACTTCCTGGAACAAATAAAAACAGCGGTAATACCCATCGGTAGTCTTGGAGCTACTACAGGCAGCACCCAATTTACACACCATCTATTTGCAGTTAACCCGCTGAAACCTGGAACTGGGGAGCACCATAGAGAGTCCTAGTGACTTGCGAGGAGACCTTTTGCAGAGCCTGAAGAGGACATCCTCTTTGGGCTGTGGGGAGGGTTTCCTCGCAAGCCACTAGGATTTTCTAAGGTGCTTCCCATTTATGAACATTTCACTGACTCATACAGAGGTCCAGAATGTAACCCCTGTGTAAATTGGGAGACACATGTAGTATATATCATTCACAAGGACACTGTCTCTTAAAAGTTTAGCAACACAGGAAGGAAATGTGACAGCAACAGCAGTTTTACAACCACTATGGTTGTGACAAATCAAAGCTTTAATTCCCCCAGGTAGGAATCTGCAAACTCACAGGCAAAAATAACATGTGTCTCGAATCTGTTCCACTACTGAACTCCTCTTACTGTCAGAAAGTTTTTCCAAATGTTTAGTATGAATCTCCTTTTTTGTAACTTGAAGCCATTGCCTCGAGTCCTACCCTCCAGAGCAGGAGAAAATAAGCTTGCTCCAACTTCCATGTGACAGCCCTTAAGAAAATGGCTATCTCAGTCTCCTCTTTTCCATGCTAAACATAACCAACTCCTTCAAGCGATACTCATATTTTCTTAATTTTTTTGCAAGGGAGAGTTGAGAAAATTAAAGAGGAAATATGGAGGGCAAAAGGAAGCGAAGATGAAATTGGGGGTGCAAGGGGGTTTGCGAAAAAAGAGGGAGTAGGAGGCGTGTGGGAATAGGGTGGAAGACGAAAGGGATGGTGGCTTCACACCTGGGCAGAAGATGAAAAGGGTGCATAGCTGCAATGTGTAGGTGGAGTCAGATACAGGATGTTACTGTGTGGGAAGTTTGTGTGCAAGGCTGCTTGCACAAAAAGAGAGGGAAGAAGCATGGACATGGGGCGAAGGTAAAAACGAGAGCAAAGCAGGGTTGCAAAACTGAAGAGATAAGCAGCTTCAGTGAAAAGCAATCTTAGTAGTTGCATAGTGTGGGAAGGGGAAGGTCTAGGAAGTTAATGGGTGAGGAATAGCAGAGGGCAGGTCAGCCCTAGTGTTGTTAAATTCTAAAAGCATATGGGAAACAAAAGAGCTTTCATTATGCCTTTTAAATTTAAGAAAGGGTACAGTCTGGAACAGAATAACCAGCAAAAAACTGCCTGGAATTTTTAATTGAAGGACACAATGAGAAAGGTTTTAAATGCATAATAGATGCCACTTCCGGGAACCCACCACAATAAAGACACAATAACTTAAAACAAAATTATAGGATTCCCAAGCAGTAGGTTACATTCCAAACTGATCCTCAGTGTAATACTGTAACTGCACACAACTGGCTACCTTCTTCCATACTATTATTTGCTTAGTGGACTCTTAGCTTCTGGAAAGAATAGAAATTGGATAAACCAATGACTATAAAAGTATGTAAAAGCAATGGATGTACTGTGGAAAATGAATCAGGAGATGATTCTATTCATAACCTGTTCATAACCTACTATGGTTATATCATACTGAAATAAAATATATTTCTGAATCTGTGATGTAGATGGGGAGGGGATGCTTGGTTCATTGCTACAATCAAGAATATCTTTAAAAAGTATTTTAATCTTACCTGGAGTTCTTTGGGCAAAATTTTGTTTTTCCTAAGGGAATTCAGCCGCAGCCTCTGATCTGCATATTCAAAAGCCATCTTCCTTCTCTTAACATCACGTACCATCCTCCAGTCAACATAATAACCCCTTACTTGTCCAACACATGGTATGCGGAAGATCTATTATTATAACAAAAATAAATCAGGGTCAAAGTGTGGTACAATTTGTGCAAGTAATCAGATGCAAGCGTCCAGATATTCATCACTGCATCTGTTCTTTTAAAAGTAATTATACTTTTATCTGATTTGCTGACAAACGGTTTTCCAGATTTAGCCTTGGGAGGGAAAGACCACGAAAGTGTGAGCCCACAAATAATTTACTAGCCTACCCACCTGGAGACGCAATTGTTTGTAATTTGTAGCACCCTGATGGGGTGACTCACGGGGAATAAACGCCTGGCTAGCAGAGAGCACTGCAGTACAATATTTCCTACGGGCAAACAAGCAAAAGGCTATTTACATTCCTGAGTTTCTTCCGGGGTGGAGAGACAGACTTTAGTGTGGGCTTGTGTTTGGGGCTCAATAACTCACGGGACGAATTCCCGGCTTTCTGTCCCCCAAGGCCAACCTCCACCAACCGGAAACACAGCAGCTGACACCTATCCAAGCGAAATGAGACGCTCGTGTCCTTCACCCCCCCCCCCCCCGAGCACAGGCCTGGAAAGGACGGGGCTCATGGCGCCAAACTCTGTGTGCTTTCTAATTGTCGCCTTTTCTACGTTCCCAATCTGTCAGCCGCCTCGAGCCCCTCTCGGGAGAAAGGCGGCGCACAAAACAACCCGTTTGCGGGGAGGCGAAACATCCGCCAGGCGCGGCTCCGTCTCTGAGGGGCTGAAACTTGACAACCCGCAGCCAAGGGAAAGGGCGGCCCCCCAGGAGGAAACACGCGCGACCGCGACTCTCACCTGACGAGACGCCGCCCGAAGCACCGCCGCCGCCGCCATCTTGCGCCCCGCCGGCCCCACAATGCTGCTCGCCAAAGGCAGCGCGGAGGAAAGCTGCGCATGCGCTGCCAGCAGTTAGGCGGAGCTACTCAAGTATAATCCACGGCGGTGTGGCTGAGAAGCGCGCGGCCCCGCCCCCTTTACCCCGCCATACTAGCCTCCAACGGCGTCGCGGCGGACCGCGCATGCGTCGCCAGTAGTTAGGCGGAGCTAACTGCTCATAGTGGGACATAGAGATGCTTCTGGAGACGCGCGCTCGCAGTTGAAGGAGAGAATGCGGGAGGTTTAGCTAAAGCGGAGAAAGGAAGCCTGCTTGGGGGCGGGGAGGGAAAAAGCAAAACAAAAGCAAAATGAGAATGATAGAAATTAATAGGTGAAATATGTGATCTAATAGAGGAACCTGTATTAGGTGAAATAAGTGATATCATGCAGTACGTAAAAGGGATGTGTACAAAAACAGCATGGAAGGAAAGCAGAAGCCAAATCCCAGAGAAATGGATAACAAATTTGAAACTGGTGAAAGTAATGAAATATAATTTAAAAATTAATATAGAGAATAATAGAATTCAGGGGAACCCCAGGGGTCATCTAGTCCAATGCTGGAATCTCAACACACAGCTCCCCATCCAGTTTGAAGCAATACCAGACCCTGCTTAGCTTTGCAAATGAGCTAGCAGCTTATCACATTTTGGAGCTATTATCTTGCAAAGTCAGCCACTTTAAAATACCTCACAGAATAGAAAACAAGAGACAGCAGGTGAATAATAAAAGGAAATGTGCCTTTTGTAGTGCACAAAAGCTTAATAATACTCGTTTGTCAGCTGCATACTACAAGACTATTGTTTATGTTGCAGCAACAGGCAACCATTCCTGCCTTGGGCGCAATATTGCCTGCAGCTTTCCAGGGCTCCAGGCAGGAAACATCTGCAGAGACAGCGGATATTCAAGCAGAGACCTTCTGCACAGAAAGCAGGTGCTCTACCAGTGCGCCATGACCCTCACGACTGCCCAACCCCTTATAAACCCTTTTATTTACGGGATCTTTGAACTTCACGAAATGAGTTTTTTGTAGGGAGAAGGCAGGTTGGAAATGAATTCAAATAAATTCAGCACAATACTGAGCCAAAAAGGGACCCCAGAGCAGTAAGCAGGTGGGCACAAATAAGACAACAGCTGTGTACACACCATATGTTTAAATAACATTTCTCTCTCTCCCTACTCAAAATCCTGGAAGCTGTAGTTTGTTATGGGTGATAGGAATTGTAGCTCTGTGAGGGGTAAACTGTTGAATAGTGGGTAGACATGGCAGACGACACAGCGATTTCTCCAAAGCAGCTCTTTATTTTGTAAGCTGGAACAGAAAACTGAAACAGCAAACAGCTCAGCCAGCCTGCTTTTATAGGCAGCCAGCTATCAACATTGTAGCAACAACAACCCAGGGTTTCCCGCCTAAAATAACTGACGTGGACCTGAGTGAAAACTATCTACAGTATCCCCCTGCTGGCCCAGGGTGAGAACTTCAGTACATAACACCCCTCCCCACCGAGTTGCAATCATAATGGTTTCCTTATATACAGCACTACACGTAATGGTTCAATTAGGCACAAAAGCATATCGGTTACATTTCCCATACTTAGAGCAACAGTGATACATGTCCAACAACATAGTCCTTTAAATAAGTTGGGCGCTTGGAAACTCTGTCAGACCGCCGGGGACTGGTAGCCAAGTCCGGGGGGCCACACAATTCTTGCTGAGGCTGTGGTGCGACCCTGGGTAGTGTTGAAACCAAATCCCCTGGATCCGCTGCTGTGGGTGGAGCCTCCGCAAGTGGAGTGGTCTGAGTCTGTGGTAAGTCTGGCAGACCCTCTGAAGCGGCTTGGTTCGGCTCCATGCTGGCAGTTTGCGAGGGAGGTGTAGGTGGAGCCTCGCCATCTGTAAGTGTCTCTTCTGGAGCCACAAGCACAGTTGGGGGCACCACGGTAGTGTCCAAGTCCCCAACCCTGCGCCTAAGCTGGTCTATGTGCCGGCGCCACAAGCGTCCGTCTTCAAGTGCCACTTGGTATGAGCGAGGTCCAGTGATTCCCACTACTGTGGCTGGCACCCAAGGAATGTCCCCGATATAGTTCCGGGCAAAGACCTGGTTTCCTGGGACAAATGACCGTGGCGCGTTGGCACAGCCTGGGGGTTCGGCCATGGCAAAGTCTGGGTGCAGCCGGTCAAGCGGTGACCTGAGGCGGCAGCCCATAAGCAGTTCAGCAGGACTCCGCCCTGTGGCTGCATGAGGGGTGATGTGTGGCACGAACAAGTATTCGGCGACCCGCTCGTGCCAGTCTCCCCGGTCCAGGCGCGCCAGTGCCTCTTTTGCCAAGCGCACCATTCTCTCCGCTTGCCCGTTGCTGGATGGATGAAAGGGTGCCGTTAGGGCATGGCGGATGCCCAGCCCCAAAAGATACCGCTCAAAAGTGCCTGACGTGAACTGCGGTCCGTTGTCAGAGACAAGGACATCAGGACACCCATGCGTTGCAAACAGGCCTCGCAGCACCCGGATGATGGCCTCGGTAGTGGTGGAGGGCATCAGGGCGACCTCCAGCCATTTGGAATAGGCGTCCACCACTACCATAAAGGTCCGGCCGTGAAAGGGGCCAGCCAGATCAATGTGCACCCTTGACCAGGGTGTCTTTGGCGTCTCCCAGGTGTGTCCCTTAGCTGCCGGTGGTGCAGGCCTCGATTCTTGGCACGCTTGACAGGTGGACACCCAGGTCATGATGGCATCGTCCATGTTAGGCCACCAGACCTAACACCGAGCCAACGCCTTCATTTTGACAATTCCCGGGTGGCCAATGTGCAGAGCCTCCAGGACGCGTTGACGGAGTCTTTGGGGAATCACGACGCGGTCTCCCCACAGCAGACAGCCGCGATGAGCTGAGAGTTCATGTTGTCTGGTTGCAAAGGGCTGGAACTCCGATGCAAAAGTCCCTTGTGGCCACCCCCTCCACACCCAGTTGAGCACCCGGCTGATGGTGCGATCCTGGGCAGATGCGGAGGCCACAGTGGCAGCCGATACAGGCGCTGCCGGAAGATCCTCAATCAGGAGGAGTGATGAAGCTGGAGCCGGGTCTTCCACAAATGATGGAAGAGGGCAACGGCTGAGGGCGTCGTCATGACCCACTGATTTCCCTGGGTGATGGACGAGCCGGTAGTGGTAGGCAGCCAGGAAAACAGTCCATTGCAGCATGCGCGGTGAGAGGACCGGTGGAGTTGGACAATCACCGGCGAGGAGGCCCAGGAGCGGCTTGTGGTCAGTGATGAGGTCAAAAGTCCTGCCATAGAGGTATTCATGGAACCTCTTCACTCCAGCCACAAGTGTCAGTGCCTCCTTGTCAAGCTAGCTGTAATTCCATTCCGTTGGAGATAGTGTCCTGGAAAAGTAGGCGAGCGGTGCTTCTCTTCTGTCTGGAAAACGGTGACTAAGGACAGCGCCGATGCCAAAAGGTGAGGCGTCACAGGCAAGGACCAGCGGCCTGGCTTCACTGTACTGTACCAGCACACTGTCCGATGAAAGGAGAGCCTTGACCGTGTTGAAGGCCGCCGTCTCCCGATGACCCCAGGACCAAGGCGTCTTTGTGCCGAGGAGTCGGTGAAGAGGCTCAGCCACCGTGGCTTTGTGGGGCAGGAACATGTTATAAAAGTTCAGCAGCCCCAGGAACGCCTGCAACTCCGTCTTGTTCTTTGGGATGGGGGCCTGCTGGATAGCGTGGATCTTGGATGTGGTCGGGTGAAGGCCGGAGGCGTCGATAAGATAGCCCAGGAACTCTACCTGTGGAACGGCAATCTGGCACTTATCCCTCTTTACCTTGAGCCTGGCCTCTTGGAACCTGGTCAGCATGGCACGGAGGCGCTCGAACAGCTGCTGGTGTGAGTCATCAAAATATGGTACCACGCCCGGAAGCCCTTGCAGGAAACGCTCCATAAGGCTTTGGAAGATGCCAGGAGCCACACTCACCCCGAACTGCAACTGGCGGCAACGGAATGCCCCTCGGTGGGTGACGATCGTCTGGGCTTCAGCAGTGGCATCATCGACGGGCAGTTGTTGATAGGCTTGGGCAAGGTCCAGCTTAGCGAAGACCTTACCCTCACCCAGGGAATGCAGCAGGTGTTGAACAACAGGAACCGGGTAAGCGTGCTGCTGAAGTGCCTTGTTGATGGTGCACTTGTAGTCGGCGCAGATTCTCACTGACCCGTCTGGCTTGACAGGCGTGACGATGGGGGTTTCCCACTTGGCGTGGTCAACCAGCTCCAAAACTCCTTGGGCGATCAGCTTGTCCAGTTGTTCATCCACCTTAGCCTTGAGAGCAAAGGGAACCCGGCGTGACTTTAGCTTGATGGGGGCGACTTGTGGATCAAGGCTAAAGGAGATGGGCGTACCTGTATATTGCCCCAAAGTGCCATCAAAAACCTCGGCAAAGTCTTTGACCAGACCCTCAGTCTCTGCGTTAGAGATGCAGTTGATGCTGGTGACTTCCAGGCCGAGGGCATCAAACCAGTCTAGCCCTAGGAGGCTTGGCCGCTGATCTTCGACCACCACCAGTCGGAGCAGGCCCGAAAAACCCTTGAAGGCAATCCGGAACTGGCCAACGCCTACCACGGGAATGTCGTTTCCCTGGTAGTCTCTCAGGTGTACGTGGTGAGAGTCAAGTTGCCTTTTGGACACTCTGGGTACCAGTCTTTTGATGGTGCTCCAAGACACGATGGACAGGGCAGACCCGGTGTCAGTCTCCATGTCACATGGAGCTCCTTCAATGAGCACCGTGACGTTCAGCTTGCGTCGCGTAGGCGAGTCGGTTTGGCTAATTGTGGTTCCAGACGGGCAGCGGCAGTTGGTGAGAGCGAAACAGCTTTCCCTGGCGGACTGGAGTGAAGACTTGGACTTGCGAGTCAGTGAAGGGGGGGTGTCAGACGGAGCCGATCGGCAGACTTAAGCAATGTGGCCCCTTCTGGAACACTTCCTACAGATGGCGTCTCTGAATCGACACTTGGCACGGGAATGGTTGCCTCCGCAGATGGCACATTCCGGTTGCCCTTGGACTTCTGTTGGAACTTTCTGCGCTCCCGCTTTGTCTGGTGCACGTCATCGTCTTCACTGGAGGATGCCTCATCACTGCTGGCCTCTTCATGATGCACTGGAACTGGCTTCCTAGCAAGACACGGGCTGCTGGACTTGCGGATCTCCTGGGCGGAGCGTTCAGCAGCTTCTGAGGCCACAGCCTCCTCAATGGCTTTCTGTAGCGTGAGGTCTGGCTTGGTGAGGAGACGGCGTTGCAGATGGATGTCCCTGACCCCGCAGACGATTTGATCCATCAAGGCATCGTCTAAGTCTCGGAACTCACAGTGCATGGCAGCCTGTCTGAGGGCAGTGTTGTAGTTGCTGATTGACTCCCCCTCTGCCTGGTTCCAGTGGTAGAACGCATGGCGGGCAGCAATCCTGGACGGCTTTGGTGTGTAGTGGTTGCGGAGCTTCTCTTGGATCGTGTCCCATGGTGTTGCCTGGACTGCTTCAGGCGCAACCAATGCTCGGGCCGTCTCAAACACCTCAGGCCCACAGAGGCTGAGGAATTGGCCCCGCTTCCGATCCTTTGATACTGCTGTCAGCTCGTTGGCTTGGAGGTAGCAGTCAAACTGAGCGAGGTAGGAGTCCCATGATTCAGAGGCTGTCGCAAACGGCAGTAGAGGCGCAAGTGAAGACATGATTCCGATGCCGGAGAGAAGGGCGATGGATGGAACACAGCGCTCTCGCCAGAACGGTCAGCTCTGAATTGGTTCTGTCCAGTGATTTCGCTCAGTCATTTCGCTCTGTGATTCAGCTCAGTTCAGAGGATGGCCGCATCTGGCTGTGCTCTGATGTCCACCGATCCCATCCTCGTCGCCAGTGTTGAATAGTGGGTAGACATGGCAGACGACACAGCGATTTCTCCAAAGCAGCTCTTTATTTTGTAAGCTGGAACAGAAAACTGAACAGCAAACAGCTCAGCCGGCCTGCTTTTATAGGCAGCCAGCTGTCAACATTGTAGCAACAACAACCCAGGGTTTCCCGCCTAAAATAACTGATGTGGACCTGAGTGAAAACTATCTACAGTATCCCTCTGCTGGCCCAGGGTGAGAACTTCAGTACATAACATAAACTACAGTTTCCAAGATTATTTGGGGGAAGTCATGCATAGCTGTCAACTTACAGATTTGAAATGTTGTTTATACACACATCACTTCTATTCACTAATCAAAGGATCACAGCAATCTTAATAGTTGCAACCCAGTGTCATCACCCTGAACCAATCATTTTATTCTTCAGATCAGCCCCCACCATAATATCATGTGATTACATATAACAATTTGTCAGCGTCTTTATTTAGTAAGACTTTGACTAATTTTCCTATTCATTAAATGTCTTACAATATCCTCTTTCATCTGTCTACAAAACAATTCAAGATTAATCACAACTGCCATGCATACAATAGGGTTCAAAAAGTAAAAATCCAAACACAAAAGTTGTTCCCGGACATTTCAGTGATATCCATCCAGAAACTGTTTCCGACAGCCAAATAAATCCTGGTTGTATCGCAACCCTGACATACAATGGCCACCCTAGATTCTAACAGCTTATTCTTTTCAATGTTCTGGAATGGACCTTATGTACAGTACCTAAAAGCAGCTAGTTTTGTTACTGTAAAAGCTAGACAGGCACAGGACTTTGCAGTTTAGCTAGGCCATAAACTCTAAAGAAAGTGTAATAATCAAAATGAGAGTCTTATGAAATTATTATTTTCTCCAACAGTAGGATGAAAATTGCTTAACATGGTGTCATCTAAACTCCCTGCAAACAGATCAGAATGAAGGCTCATTAAATGGCGGGTGTCACCTAACCGCCCTGCAGACTTTGTGCAAATGCTACAGGCTGAATACTCTGAATACTCAATGAACTGGTCATCTGGGAGCAACCCTTGGTTGCTAGTGGGAAAGTTCCATACTAGGCTGCCTTCAGGCAGCACTTTGCTCCATCTTCACAACGTTTCTTTACCTGCTCATTTTTGCATTTATTGTGATCTTTCACATGATGGAAAAGCCATTTCTGAAAATCTAGTGGAATCTGGTTTCTGTGTTGTTTCCATAAAAAAATATTGTATTGCATTCCCATTGGCTCAAATATTGTGGAGATTTTGCACTGATGAAATTAGGGACAGTATAAAAGGTAAAGGTAAAGGTACCCCTGACCATTAGGTCCCGTCGCGGACGACTCTGGAGTTGCGTGCTCATCTCGCTTTACTGGCCGAGGAGCCGGCATTTGTCCTCAGACAGCTTCCGGGTCATGTGGCCAGCATGACTAAGCCGCTTCTGGTGAAACCAGAGCAGCGCACAGAAATGCCCTTTACCTTCCCGCCTATTTATCTTTCACTTGACGCGCTTTGGGACTGCTAGGTGGGCAGGGCTGGGACGGAGCAATGGGAGCTCACCCCATTGCAGGGATTCGAAACGCCAACTTTCTGATCTGCAAGCCCTAAGCTCTGTGGTTTAGACCACAGCACCACCCCTGTATACATACAATTCTGGTAAGCAAAGGTAAAGGGACCCCTGACCGTTAGGTCCAGTCGCGGATGACTCTGAGGTTGCGGTGCTCATCTTGCTTTATTGGCCAAGGGAGCCGACTCTGGAGTTGCGTGTTCATCTCGCTTTACTGGCCGAGGAGCCGGCATTTGTCCTCAGACAGCTTCCGGGTCATGTGGCCAGCATGACTAAGCTGCTTCTGGTGAACCAGAGCAGCACACAGAAATGTATATTGATCAAAAAGCCACAGTTTCATAACGCAACAAGATACTAGAGTGTAAAAAGAGCATTAGAAATTGGGGCAGAAGCACTTGCTTTATAAACCCCAGGTCTGAATGCAGCCTCAGTTTCCCCTGATTAATGTTTTCTATGTAAAGAATTCATCTCTGTCTATATATTTTGTCTGTAGCAGCACTCAACCTCGGGAATCCCACCTACAATCTAAAGTGGAGCAGCCCAGAAACATGTTTGCCTCCTCAGTTGCTGTTTGTGAGAACTTGGCCTGAGCCGCTAATAGACTGAGCTCCCCTTTGCCAATGCACATCTGAAGGCAGTATCCAAAACAGCACACCTACTTACCCGCCCTCAGAGAAGTATGGGAAGGTTGGAAGATTTTGCAAGCAGTTCTGATTTTGCAGTAGATCTTCCCCTTTTCTGCTGTACCAGAAATTGGCAGAATTTGTGTATGGGTTTGGCAGAGATGGTACACAAATGTACACCAGGAGATGCTAGTGCCTTAAAGGAGAGTTCTGGTACAGTTCCATCATTACGGATAGTGATGATCTCAAATCTCTGAGCCCCAGGCCTTAGGTAGTCAAAACAGCATGCAAGAGGGAAAGATAATCAGACTTGGGTTTGTGAACATGCACAAGGTTTGCAAGAGTACACAAATCATTATTTTTTTTGCAGGGGGGGGGACTTCAAGGGGACTTCCCCCAAAATTAACCCAACGAGAACTGAGCTGGGTATGGAGTGTTGTGGGGGGGGGGGAGAAAACTGAGGTATGTGTATGTATGAAATTGAGGGCTTATCTACACTTGCCTTTTGCCCCACACTTTTCAGGCAGAGTCCATGCTTAAAAGCATTGATTGAGCATTGTTGTTGCTGGTTTTTGCCCCAGAGCTTTCTTCACAAAAATCCACTCTTTAAAGCTCAATCAGAGCAAACGGCGGATTGAAGGGTAAGCATGGACTGTGCCTGGAAAAGGTGGAGGATTTGAACTGTCGCTGTAACCACTGGTGCTGTAGTACAGTATATTTTAAAGGGCAGAATCTCATCATGACAGCTGTCATATAGCCATGCCAACTAGGAGAGTCCAATAATCTGGGTAGCTGTGCTGATCCAATACTGCAATTATATTATAATACCAGGGCTTATGCCCCTGCTTGCTTCACTCACTAACAGTGGCGGAGTGTTCCAGTCTTGTTCCAGTCTGTGGCAGTGGCAGCATCTCACCCATTCGCAGGAGAATCTGGAAGAGGGGAGGGGGTAACCTGAGGCTGAATTGCCTTCCATACCTTGTTGAGGGGTATCGATTAGAAAGGAGACCCGCAATAATCTCCTGAGCCCATTCCTGCCTCCATGGAAGCGGTGTGTGTGTGTGTGAGAGAGAGAGAGAAAGAGAGAGGTGCTGCGTTTTAAGCCCTCCATCATCAAGGCAGTCTCTAAGTCCGCCATGTTAAGCAGCCAAGCACCTCTACAATGCGTGTGTGTAGAAACAGAACATACAAGCATGCATTATATTCAGGAAAGTTGCTTGCATAAATGCGAACATTACGAAAATTGCATGCAGCATTGGATTTGCATGAGGACTCCTCTTTAAAAATGCAAAGTGCTGCAGAAATGTGGAGGATCAAATCTAAGACTGGGAAAATGAGAAATGGATGGAAAGCGAAATGTACCAATTTGTCAGCTGCTGCTAGCTGCAGCTAGAATCCCTATGCAGAACCACAATCCACACCTCTGGGTCCCAGTGAAACTTGTAGAAGCACCCCCTTCCCTTGCCCTTTCCCTGAAATAGGCAGCCCTTAGTATTTCACTTCTTCCTTTCATCTCTGCCTACGGCTAGATGAAGACCTTTAGAGGCCCGAAAGCAGTCAAAATATTAGGTTGCCTCCCCCTAAGCAATTCAAAATAAACAGGGAAAAAGAAGAAGAGAAAAATGGGAAAGAATGTGCAGTGGGGTGTAAGGGAGTCTAGTGAAGTTCTGTCCCCCCCCCCCCCCGTATATGTACTACCGAGTAATCCAGGGCTGTCTCTGCCTTTCTGCATTGGGAGTAAGGCTCACGGGACTCAGCAAGCAGGCGTAGAATTGTGCTGTGAAGGCCTAGAGACCAGGGGGTGCCAACTTGAATAAAATATTAGGTGGAGGGACCAGGTAAACCCCATCCTGTGTAATCGATCACATGACATGGTGCACACACATCATTTGAATGGCAATGCCCATCAACTTTGGGGGAAGGCGGGCCCCCTCAAATATTTTATTGGGGGGGGGGTGAAAGTACCTTGGTCCCTAGGAGTTGGCTCCTGTGCTAGAGGCAGGGAGAAAGGGCTAGCATCTCTTGTATTTTTTTAAAAAAATATTTTTTATTGAGTTTTCCACTTAAATCATATTCACATCGACCTCCTTCCCTCCCTCTTTCTGACTTCCACATAACTTTCCATATTCTTCGCATTTCTATAAGCACTTATTTACCCTTGTCAAATTATAATATTTCACCTTATTATCGGTAAATCAGTTCCTTACATTTACATTACAGAGCATTTCAATTCAAGCCTACAAACATTTTCAAATGTTTACAATTTTCTTTCATATAAAATATAAATTTGTTCCAGTCCTTACGAAGCAGTTCGTCACGCTGATTCCGGATCTTCCCCGTCAACTTGGCCATCTCTCCGTACTCCATCATCTTGACCTGCCAATCAATCTTCCAGTGTTGGAAGTTCCTGCTGCTCCCATTTCTGAGCCAGAAGTGTCCTGGCAGCCGTTGTGGCATATACACACATGTTTACATCACTTTTATGTATTTCCTCACCAATTAAGCCTAATTAAAATGCCTCTGGTTTTTTATTAAAATTATATTTCAAAACCTTTTTTAACTCATTGTATATTATGTCCCAGAAGGCTTTCACTTTAGAACAAGTGGGTTAGCATCTCTTGTAACTCACATTCACTTTCATACACACCTTGTGTTCACAGTGAAATCATCGTGGGTTTTTAGTTGTTTTTCTGTTTTACAAAAGGGCAGTTAATTACCAGGGACAAACACTGGCAAACAGGGTAATAACAAAAAAGAAAAAAGAAAATTCCATTTAAAAAAGAAAATTCCATTAAGACCTTTTCATAGTACATTACACTAAAAAGCAAGAAAAATACTAAGTCCTCTTTCACAGATAAATCTTAACTTGCCCCACACAATTTCCCAACATAGGGATAGTGTGAGTGGAGGCTGGGTGCACCACACTGGAGACCCCAGGGGGAGGAGCAGGGGAATCTCATCCTTTGCTTCCACACAAGGGTGACAGGCCAAATCATCTGTCAGGATAGCTATGGTGGCCACGATTTCGCTGAAAACCCGACGTCTTAGGATTCACAACAAAGCAACGGCAAACCCCTGCTAAAGACCCCCTGAAATGTTTGGCGGTGAAAACCCCACGTTTCGTGGCACCCCCAAAAATGAGCCTTTGGCGCCCTAACTCACGGGATCCCAATTTCTCCAAAAGTCAGACATTGTCCGATTCACTCCAAAGCGACGCCAAACACCCAGAGAATGCCCCCTGCAAGGTTTGGGGGTGAAAACACTACGTTTCACATCGCCCCACAAAATGAGACCTCGACGTCGTAACCCACATGGTTGTCAGGGGCTGAACTGAGGAGGAATGGTGGGAGCCCCCCCCCACGCCCCACTCTTGAGGACCTGCTCCACAACTCCAAATTATAAAGATTATAATCCAAGTTAACAAAATCTTCTTGCAATTAGAGGTCAAGAGATATGTAAAAGTCAGTGCTTTATATGATTCAGCCACATGGTGGAGCAATACACAAAGATTAAAGAAGCCATGATAGCCAGCTCTGAAAAGCTGGGATGGTTTGTGTGGTTTGAAGTTAATGACTTGTAACACCTCACAGTCATCATCATCATATAATAATAATAATTTATGATTTATACCCACCCACTCTGGGCGGCTTCCAACAAAATATTAAAATAAAATAGTCTGTCAAACATTAAAAGCTTCCCAGAACAGGGCTGCCTTCAGATGTCTTCTAAATGTCAGGGAGCTGTTTATCTCTTTGACATCTGGTGGGAGGGGGTTCCACAGGGCAGGCACCACTACCCTGTAACTTGGCTTCTCGCAGGGAAGGAACCGCCAAAAGGCCCTCAGCGCTGGACCTCAGTGTCCAGGCAGAACGATGGGGGTGGAGGCGCTCCTTCAAGTATACTGGGCCAAGGCCGTTTAGGGCTTTAAAGGTCAGCACCAACACTTTGAATTGTGCCCGGAAACATACTGGGAGCCAATGTAGGTCTCGGGGGCCACTCCCAGTCACCAGTCTAGCTGCCGCATTCTGGATTAGTTGTAGTTTCTGGGTCACCTTCAAAGATAGCCCCACCTAGAGCGCATTGCAGTAGTCCAAGCAAGAGATAACTAGAGCATGCACCACTCTGGCCAGACAGTCCACAGGCAGGTAGGGTCTCAGCCTGCATACCAGATGAAGCTGGTCACAAGGAATGTGCAGCAGCAGAAAATGCTAACGCTGTTCTAGGTTGCAGCTATGGAAGTCCAGGGTCCTGATGAAACGAAGTCAAAGTGCTACTCTCTCCTACCTTGGCCAGGCCACACCTGGAGTCCTGTGTCCAGTTCTGGGCACCATCATTTAAGAAGGGTGTTGACAAGCTGGAATGTGTGCAGAGGAGGGCAACCAAGACCATCAAGGGTCTGGAAACTAAGATGGAAGAGAAACACGTGAAGGAGCTGGGTAGGTTTGGCCTGGAAAAGAGGAAACAGAGGAGATCTGACAGCCATCTTAAAATCTCTCAAGGGCTGTCACATGGAAGAGGGAACAAGCTTGTTTTCTCCTGCTCTAGACGGTATGACTTGAACCCATGGATTCAAGTTATAAGAAAGGAGATTCCAACTAAACATTCAGAAAAACTTTCTGACAGTAAGGGCTGTTTGGCGTTGGAACAGATTCCCACAAGAGGTGGTGGACTCTTCTTCCTTGGAGGTTACTAAGCAGAGGTTGGATGGCCGTCTGCCATGGATGCTTTGGCTGGGATTCCTGCATCCCAGGGGGTTGGCCTAGATGACCCTTGGGTCCCTTCCAGCTATAAATTTCTATGATTCTATGAAACTGATCTGGATTAATGACAGCCATCCACCAGTTTCATATGCAAAACTGCCTCCCACCCCACCCCCTTACTGATTAATATATATACAAAATACATAAAGTAGACAAATAATAACTTACAAAAAGGATCAATAAACGTGTCACCTTTATTATATAAACTGTTATCATAATCACATGTCAAAATTTCTTTTGTGAATGAAATTAAATGGTTTCAATCAGTTTGAGAAGGGTCATTTTTTACTATTAATTGAGAAACAGCAGCCATAGTCTAGGCCAGGAGTGTTTTTCCTTGGTGACACCGCCATGTTGAAAGGGGGGGGGCTGTTTGCAAGGTGTTTCCTGTCCTGTCCAGAAATGCACCGTGCTGGATGAAGCCAGCTCTAGATCTTTCCTGAATAAAAAAAAAAATAAAAACCCACTGGAAGATATATTTGAAAAATTAATGTTGTGACACGTCCCCCTGCTGAGTGACTTGGCTGAGGACTTTGGGAAGAGCAACTATTTGAGGATAGTTCAGGAGAAAGGAGGTGGTTTGTGAGAAGTAATGATGTTTTCCGGCAAAATGAAGATTTCTTCTTCTTGAGTGTAAGTAGGATGTCTAATTCTTGCTGCATTCTGCTTCTTTTGCTCTCCCCCAAGATCTAGAAACATAGGGCAGAAAGGCAGATCTGGAAAAAGCCTAGGTAAAGGTTCAGGTACCCCTGACTGTTAGGTCCATTCGCGGACGACTCCAGGGTTGCGCACTCATCTCGCTCTATAGGCTGAGTACAGCTTCCGGGTCATGTGGCCAGGATGACTAAGCCGCTTCTGGCGAAACCAGAGCAGTGCACGGAAAGGCTGTTTACCTTCCCGCCAGAACGGTACCTACCGTATTTTTCGCTCTATAGGATGCACAGGACCATAAGAAGCACCGGACCATAGGAGAGGGAGAACAGGGGAAAAAAATTCTCCCCCTCTCTGCTCAGCGTCCCTTCAGCGAAGCGGCAGGAGAAACGGAGCCCCTTCCATTTCTCCTCCCGCTTCGCTGAAGGGGCGCTGCGCAGAGAGGGAAAACTGTGCAGCGCCTCTCCAGCGAAGCGTAGCCTGGAGAGCAAGAGGGATCGGTGTGCACTGACCCCTCTCACTCTCCAGGCTTCTGGCAGCTATCCAAAAGCCTTCGGAGCGCAGCGGGAACTCCTGCTGTGCTCCGAAAGCTTGAGGATAGCTTCCTGAAGCCAACGGAGTGCAGCCTTTGAAGCCTCCACAGAGCAGCGGGGTGAAGGCACCCCGCTGCCCTGCGGAGGCTTTGCGCAGCCAACCCCAACCTAGAACAGTGAGACGGAGCGATGCGCAGCGCTCTGTCTCGCTGTTCTGGCTTCGGGGACGGCCTTTGACACCTCCGCAGGGCGGCAGGGTGCCTTCACCCCGCTGCCCTGCGGAGGCTTTGCGCAGCTAACCCCAAGCTAGAACAGCGAGACGGAGCGCTGCGCAGCGATACGGAGCACTGCACAGCGCTCCTTCTCTCTGTTCTGGCTTTGGGCTTAGCTGCGCAGCCTACATTCACTCCATAGGGCGCACACACATTTCCCCTTAATTTTTAATTTTTTTTTTTATAAAATAATTTTTATTAGCAAACCAATCAAATCACATTAGTTCCAAATAACAAAACCGAATTTTAAATTTTGGTGGGGGGTACCCATGCTTCGAGCTCAGAAAGGGATGCAATCATCTCTTATTTCTGCTGCTTTGATCATTTCCCCTTACTTTTTGGAGGGGGGAAAGTGCGTCCTATAGAGCGAAAAATACGGTATTTATCTACTTCCACTTTGTGCTTTTGAACTGCTAGGTTGGCGGGAGCTGGGACCGAGCAGCGGGAGCTCACCCCATCGCAGGGATTCAAACTGCCGACCTTCTGATCAGCAAGCCCTAGCCTCTGTGGCCACCCGTGTCCCTACGGAAAAAGCCGATCGCAGACCAAATCCCCCTCCCAAACCTGGTATATAAGGGCTTCCGGTTTTTCCACCCTCCGTTGTGGATGTGCTTCGTGGGTTCTCCACGCCTAGCAGCTGTTAGAGGGAATTTTGGGGGGCAACGCGGAGGCTACACGACCCCCAAAAAGGCTCTGGGCGTGGCCCAGGGCTGACATTGTCCAGCAGCATCAAAAAAGGAACCCTTTGAAGCCCACATCCTAACCAGGAGGGGAGTCGACAGAGAGTACCTAGACACAAGGACACGAGCAATCCTCAGCAGCAAGCCTCAAAGTCCCAAACGGTAAGAACGGCGGCAAAATCTCTCACTTTCTCAATCCCCTTAATTACTGGACTAAGCTAACAAGGAGAGCTTGAGGAGAAGAGGGTCTGTGAGACTTATTTATACAAAGTGAACTGCTCAGAAACAGACCCGAAAGGCTTGCACATAAAGAGTAAAGAACGGGAGATTTTATCTTAAATATATTGGAAATCTTTCTCATTATACTTAACCATAAGCGAAGATTTCTCTAACAAGTACCAGTAAGAAAAGATTCAAATTTCACTCTGCAGCAGTACTAGCCCATTAAAAGAAGCGGAATTCATGGACTTAACTTGTTTTTTACTTTGAAGTGGCGTGAGCCCAGCGAAAGAGACTGAGTTAAAAGACTTGGATTGTCAGCGCTGTTTGTGGTAAAAGAGTGGAAGTTACTGGAAAACAAAAGTAAAAGAGAAGGCAACCCTTTTAATATTGAACTTATATTAAACACTAACCTATAAAGATGGAAAAGATGGCATAGCATGGTCTAGGAGAAACGGCTGGACTAATTGGAGAATCGGGAAGAGAAGAAAAGCGGCGAAAGGAGGGGCAGAACTGGACAAAAGAGGAGAGGGACTATAAAATTAAAGATGAGCATATTTAGTTTGAGGAGATAGTTTGTGAGAAAGGAAATACGTTCTCTGGTGTAATGAAGAGACTTTCTTCATATAAAGTATAAGTAGGATTCCTAATTCCTTCTGCATTCTGTTTCTTTTACTATCCCTCAACATTCAGAAATGTAGGGAACCATGTCATAGTTAGATTAGTTTATAAAGATTGGCTGCGTGAGCTGCTGGTCTCCTGCTGTCACGTGCCAAAGATCCATCCCCTGGTCTGCGAGGAGGAGGAGGAAGAAGAAGAGATATTGGAAGAGAAATGGGAGGATGAAGTGATGGTTATGAAGATCAGAAGGAAATCTTTAGTGAAGGTGAAAACAATTTATGTAAGACCAAGCGACCAGGGGATGGATCCCACCGATGCCAATATAGATGGTGAGAGATGGTGATCTTTGTTCTTGAGGAACAGGGAGGCCAGAGAGAATCTGGATCACTGGGATGGGGGGAGGCAGCTCCCTGATTCAAGAAGAGTTCAGGGATGGGATGAGGAAGGGAGAATAACGCAAGCCACCTGGAGATCCTTGCAGGAAAGATGGGTCATCAATGTAATAATAAATGAAAAAAATTAAGAATTTTTTCTCTTCATTTCTCTTCCAGGCAGTGATAGCAGCAGCTCCAGTACAGCTCTACCCCACTCCAAGACCCAGTTCTCCCTTCATCCAAAACACAAGTATCTAAATAAATAAATAAATAAATAAATAAATAAATAATAGGGATGTGGGTGGCGCTGTGGGTTAAACCACAGAGCCTAGGACTTGCCTATCAGAAGGTTGGCGGTTCGAATCCCCACGACGGAGTGAACTCCCGTTGCTCGGTCCCTGCTCCTGCCAATCTAGCAGTTCGAAAGCATGTCAAAGTGCAAGTAGATAAATAGGTACCACTCTGGCGGGAAGGTAAAGGCATTTCCGTGCGCTGCTCTGGTTCAAAAGCAGCTTAGTCATGCTGGCCACATGACTTGGAAGCTGTACACCGGCTCCCTCGGCCAATAAAGCGAGATGAGCGTCGCAACCCCAGAGTAGGCCACGACTGGACCTAATGGTCAGGGGTCCCTTTACCTTTATATATTTCAAAAACACTATGAGTCTCCAGTGTGGTCTCTCGTCACAAGGAAACAGATTTTATAAAGAGGCAACCTTTCAAACTTCTTATAAATGGAAACTAGGGAAAGCCCCCTCCAAAAGAATAGACTGTGCCCAGTGACTAGCTGATCCATATGCCTGTTCAGTTGACGCTCTAGATGCCTACTCAGTTGTTCTCAAAGGCTGTTGAAAGAGAGAATGGCCAGTGTGGCAGGCTGGGCGAGCTGCTGGCCTCCTGCTGTCGTGCCCCTAAAATCCACCCCCTGGTCTGCGAGGAGGAGGAGGAGGAGGAAGAGCTATTGGAAGAGAAATGGAATGAGGAAGTAAATATAATTAAAGAAAGGGAGAATAGCGTAAGCCAACTGGAGATCCTTGAAGGAAAGATGGGTTGTCAACATAATAATAAATGGAAAGGTTAAAAATCTTTTCTCTTGTTTTCTCTTCCGGGCAGCGACAGCAGTGAGGCCAGCAACTCCAGCACAGATCTCCCTCCCCACCAAGACCCAGTCCCCCTCTTCCCCACAAACCCAAATAGAAAAATAAAATAAAAATCATTATTATTATTCTAATCAAGTTCCTTTACAAACATGCTATTCTGTGATCATCCTTTTATCCTAGGCGGTGCTTTTTCCTACGTTTGTGAGCATGAGTGGAAATTCTGAGTCTCGCTGCAGGAGTCGACAGTTTGGCTCCTTCTCTTGTTGTTGCTCCTAGATGGAACTGAGCATGTGCAAAGACAAGACAGAGCCTTCCAAACTGGATCAATAAACGTGTCACCCGTTGTCTGAAAACCACTGTCCTAATCACATGCCAGATTGTCTTTTGTGAATGAAATAAAGTTCTTTCAAATAGTTTTTTAATGTTGGCATTTGTCTGTCTTGAGAAGCAATGGAGTGCGCCTCCGGGGGTGAGGTCAAAAGTCAAGCAAGGGTGTCAGCAATCCCAAAGTGACCTCTCCAGGGAGCAAGACTGGGCAGTGTGTCTGGAGGTCCTGGGCTTCCCAGATGGCCTTGCAGATGTGTCTCCAAGGAAAGCAGAGTTTGGCACCAGTTGGGCTGCAGAGGTTGTCAGAAGGGGTTGTAAACGGTGCCATCCAACCGCCTGAGGGACTCCACTCCAGATTTGTGTAGGGTTTACTCCTTAGCCTTTTCAGCTCCCAAAGATATCCCACAAGGCAAATTAGGACCAGAGTTTTCCTTCTCCTCGATGGGCTATCTTTCTAGGTGGATGAGCCCCATCTGCCCCTCACTTCCCTCCACAGCATTGCAGAAACCACCTTCTTGACCACTGGGCCCACGCTTGGTCTTGTCCGCTCAATCTGCTGGAGCCGGTCTTTGCACACAGGGGAAGTTCCTGAGCATTTGAGACTCCTTGGCTGCCCTCACCTGGTTTAGGTGGCCAGTCAAAGCCGTTCCCAGGATGTGGCCTCTGTCGCATGCTGACTGTTTCTAGGAGCAAGAGAACAAACTTTTTATTAAAGAATGGAAATGGTTTAATGAATAGTTACAAACTAGCCGATTTGACTGGAAGAGTCCCTGACCAGAAGGAGGAGGAGTATCAGGAAGAATGGACGAAATTTAATGACTATTTAGTTAAATATGTTAAGTTAAATTAATTGGAAAAAGCTTGCATATAGCGGATAGGCTTAGGATTTAAATATGTAATATGTGACAAATTAATATGTTTAATACTGAACTGGGAAGTAAGAAAGATGTTAAGTGATTAAGTTAATTTTATAAGAATATTGATTTGGAAAACCATTAAAATGATATGCACTGAAATCCAACCAGGGGGATACGAGGAAGTCACTTAACAATGTTAATTAGATTAGTCTTAATAAGGTTATGATTTATGTTTGTTTGTCTATTTGTCTCTGTGTTTAAATTTTTGTGAAGCAACCAATAAACTATTTTGGAAAAAAAAGAGAAAATACTACATTTCCCAGCACCCCACAAAATGAGCCCTCAGCGTCCTAACCTGCTGGGTTAAGATATCGCCAAAAACCCAAGGTCAGCCGAATCATAACAAAGGGTGCTAAGCTGCGGGGGAAAGCCTCTGCAACATTTGTTGAGAAAACACTATGTTTCGCCAAATGCTTGGAGAAGGCCCCATGTGACATTTGGCAGTGAAAAAACTACGTTTCATGGCGCCCCACAATATGAGCCCTCGACACCCTTACCTGCAGGGTAAAGATTTCACCAAAGTGGTGCCAAACTCCAGGAAGAGCCCCTCTAAAAATACGTTTCACAGCTCCCCCCCCCCAAAATGAGCCATCAGCACACTAAACAGTAGTTTCAAGATTTCGCCAAAAATCTGGGGTTGTCCGACTAACTCCAAAGCAGAGCCATATGCTGTAACAAGGCCCCATGCAACATTTGGTAGTGAAAACACTATGTTTTCCTGCAGCCCACAAAATCAGCCCTCGGCGCCCTAACCCTTAGGATCAAGATTTTGCCAAATATCACAACTGGAGAGAGATCTGTTGCATAATGTAAAAGTGCTGTCTAAAATGTATAAGATATTATGGGAAAGGGATTCCTGCGCCGAGCACTGGCAAAATGGCTCGTGCAATGTTTAGCAGTGAAAACCGCATGATTCACAGCGCCCCACAAAATGAGACTTTGGCGCTCTAACTGAAAACCTGACGTCATCCGATTAACTCTAAAGCAGCGCCAAACTGCGGAAAATGGCCCCCTGCAACATTGGCAGTGAAAATAGATATATAAAAGTCTGTGCTTTATACGGTTCAGCCATCAGGTGTAGCAATGCACAAAGATTAAAGCCACGATAGCCAGCTCTGAAAAGCTGGGGTGGTTTGTGTTTTCTGAGGCATGGCCATGAGGCTTGGAGTTAATGACTTGTAACACATCACAGTCATGTTGACACCATGAATCATGTTCACACGATTTAGCGCTTCTACTTCCGGGTCGCTGCGGGATCCAACCTGAAAAAAGGTAACATGAAGCCAACGTAACATGAGGTATGACTGTACTGGAAGAAGTAAAGATCACCCGTGTCGAAGCAATGATTCTTCAACATCAACTTCATTGGACTGGTCATGTTCAGATGCCTGATTATTGTCTTCCAAAGAAACTACTCTATTCCAAACTTTAAAATGGAAAGCGTAATGCTAGTGGTCAACAAAAGAGGTTTAAAGACTCTATCAAGGCAAATCTTTAAAAATGTAGTATAAACACCAACAACTGGGAAACACTAGCCTGCGAGTGCCCCAATTGGAGAACAGCTTTTACCAAAGGTGTCATGTGCTTTGAAGACGCTGGAACTCAGGACAAAAGGAAGACATGTGCTAAGAGGAAGGCACGCTTGGCAAACCCTCACAGTGATCAACTCCCGCCCAGAATCCAATGTCCCCACTGTGGAAGGACGTGGGGATCCAGAATTCGCCTCCACAGTCACTTACGGACTCACTGTTAAGACCGTGTTCACGGAAGACAGTATTACTCGGCTCCAAATGATCACCAAAGAAGAACAGTATTTGAAAGAATGGATTCCATACACAGTGGTACCTCAGATTAAGAACTGAAATTGTTCTGGAGGTCTGTTCTTAACCTGAAACTGTTCTTAACCTGAAGCCCCACTTTAGCAAATGGGGCCTCCCACTGCTGCCACGCCGCCGGAGCACGATTTCTGTTCTCATCCTGAAGCAACGTTCTTAACTCGAGGTATTATTTCTGGGTTAGCATGAAGGAGGTGAGGACAGGTGACCCCACCTAGGCCCGAAGTCACCCCCCCCCAAAGCAGGCTCAAAGCTTTTCAAAAACATTTTCTCAGCAGCTAAAATGCATTAGCTAAGCATCAGAAGCATTTCGCTCTGCTGTAACCAAGGTCGCTTCTCAGGCTAGCTGACCTTGCCAAAAGGTACATTCAACTTGCCACTTTTCTTTCGGGGAACTGTGCCAATAGAGCAAGAGAAAAGAAACATATCTTGGACACGATGGAAAGCAAGGCTTCTCATCCCCCTTTCCTGGGAAGGGCGCCAAATTTCCAAATACTGGAAATCCCTATTCAATAGGAATTGTTGGGTGTATTTTTGACGAGATCACTGCAGAACACGTGAGTAACATTTTGCTCTGTGCTACTCAAACTTTGGCTGCAAACCTGCACTCATTGTGATTTGTTTGCAGAGAGGTTAGATGATGAGGCAACAAAACACTACCCCACATTTTCCGGTGCATTTTCTTTTAATTTTTCTTTTCACAAGAAGTCCATTTGGGGGGAATTAGGGTTGTTCTGCTGGACTAGGTACAATCTGAATATGCTGGTATGTGATTGAACACTCCCCCACCCTCCACACACAAAAATAGTGGCAGTATGGAAGCACCCCTTAGTCCTGCTTGTCAGACTCTGCAATTTTCACCTTCAGTTACCCGTCTTTTCAACGCATAACACATATGTTTACTTGTGCAGTGAACTGCCTGCTCGTCCCCTGCCCTGGCTCACTCATTCCATTTGCTGTCTTCATTTGTGTTCTTGAGCAACTGAACAACTTTAGAAAATGGATAAAGAGTTGGCTGCTCTTTGTCCACCAACCACCAGTCTAGCTTTTGTAAGTCATAGAAACATAGAACTGTAGAGCTGGAAAGGACCAAGATGGTCATTAGTCCAACCCCCTGCAATGCAGGAATATTTTGCTCAGTGTGATGCTGGAACTCATGACCCTGAGATTAAGGATCTTCTGCTCTACCGACCGAGCTTTACCAGCTCCACTAAGCAATATAACCCCATCTCATGATCAACGCTAGGAATCCCAAGCACCTCTCCTCTGCCTTTGATGCCCTCCTAAGGCCTCTGCCTCTTCACTCTCTAGTGAAGATTTTGCCTCCTTCAGTAGCAAAATTTATTCCATCCACTCAGACCTCTGTAGCTTTATCTTCTCCCTCTTCCTTCTCTGGTACCTCCTTCGATCCTTTATTTCTTCTGCTATATAGCATGGTGAGGGGTTGATAACCCAGGTATCCTTTGGTGCCTTCCCTTTAATTCAGACATGCCACTGTTTCTCTTGTATGTGTGTTTTTCAGTACAAACACCCCTTTGACCCAAACATCCTCTCCAACGACTGTGCGATTTCCCTTCTACTCTTTACCTGCAAACTCCTGCAGCATGTTGGCTGCTTACTTCCATTGTCTCAACTTCCTCTCTGCCAACTTCTCGTTTGCCCTACTCCAATCTGGCTTTTATTCCCTGCACTCTACTGAAGTTGCTTTCCTGAAAATCAGTGATGACCTTTACGCTGCCAAATCTATATGCCTCTATTCATTCCTCATCACCCACAACTTTTCCATTACCTTTAATATTCATACCTTTATTCCTGTTACGTTGCAGGTCTCCCTGATTCTGTCCTCTGCTGGTTCACGTCCAACCTGTCTGATCACACCACGGGGGAGCTTCGTCCTCTGCTTTCCCTCTCACCACTGGGGTTCCTTGGAACTCTGCGCTTGACCGCTACTATTGCCTGCACAATTCTGTAAAGTAGATCAGTGCTATCCTTAAATTAGAGATCGGCAGATCTTGAGGCTTCGCGGCTATGCTTATTATGAGATAGAAGAGAAATAACTATGACAAATGTGCTTACAAATATATTGAGGGAGCTTATTGGCGATTTAATGTTGGATTTCTCAAAGAATGTAATTTGAGAAAGAAAAAGGAGAGAATGGTGCCTGGGGCATGAGAATGTACAGGGATGTTTTGCTGCATGTCCTGTTTCTACACTAAATTCCCATTTTACAGACAAGGAACTGAGGTTTGAAAGGGTGCCTTTCTCAACGCCATTTTCCAGAATGGCCCCAATTACCAAGGTGAAGTGGGATCAGAGGCTGCTCTCCTAAATTCATCCCCAGACTTCAGTATATTTATGCCTAGTTCTCTCTGATCTAACTCGGAAAGTATGTGAACCTTATAACTCTTCTTAGTTACATGTTAAATTCCACAGTAAACTATCATGTATTATGTACCCTTTACATATATAAATATGAGGACATTCCTTGAAGCATCTTCCAAGGGACAAGAATTTTTTAAAAATAAATCTATTATTGGATTACGATGTAGAGGGATTTCATCCCAGGGTTGATGTCAGTGTATAGAAATGTCCTTTGCAGTGGATTAGGCTGCTAGTAGCCCTTGCAAAACCTTTGCGTAAGGGTTTCTGGAGACCACAAGGTTCTGGTGGTTGGGAGGGGAGCTCTCATTAAAAAAATCATGTGGGATGGAGTTCCAAGAGGAAAATATGATGCTAGAATAAAGCACATATGTGGTTACTTTTCTCTGAAGTATGTCTGCCTATCCTGCAGTTCTATAATTACTACACATTTGGTTTCTCTATCACCCTTTTCCTTCTGACTTATTCTGTATGCCTATGAATCAGTTTACAGATATAACATTCCACAGCTTCTCAACTACTTCCTGATCATGATTAAGTGTGTGCCTCTTACCCAGTATTAAAAATTATAATGAGCCTTGCACCACGAGATCAATGGCTGGAAAATCTTTCTCTATGCATGCATCTTGCATAACTGAAGTACATTCTTTTATTGTTCTGCGTGGGATCCCAGCTGAGCTATTTTCACTCCAGGAATCAATAGCCCTGTAACCTCGTATCATATATTCTGCTGGTTAAGGTCAGGTTTGGTAAGTGTGGGCTATTGACACTAACTAGTAGAGTGTAACGTATGTTTACCCTCTACAGTTCATCTACTAAGAATGTGTGTGAGGCATCCTATTGTATCCTTGCACAAGTCCTCTTGAAATATACTAGACTGAAAGAGAGTGACTGTTCAAAGCTCACTCATTCAGCTTCATGGTGCAGAAGATTTGAACTCGGCTCTCCCCAGTTCATGCCCAACTCTTCGGGTACTACATTACTTATGCTCTCCATTAAAAGTACGCAATTTCCCCATATACAAAATATGCCATTTGTAAGAGTTAGTTTGGAAAGAGGCAACACCCCACTAGTTAATCCACAAACCATCAGTTCCCCCAAATCTGTAACTCATACATGGACAATTGCATCAATGATATATTTGCACCTTGGACACTTCCAGACGGCTGCTGCTATCGCATACTGGCAGATTCAGGTTACACAATTAAAGTGGATTCGGTGATCTCACACAACAAACCGGCTCCCCCACCCCCAAACAAGACTTTTTGCGATAAAGACTTTGTGATAGGAGAAAGTGTGAGATAGCAATCGCTTGGCAGGATGTCATCTAACCTTCCCCAAAACAAATTTTAAAAAAGTTCAATAAAGAACCAATGCCATCTAATTTCCTTTACAAACTTTGTGCTAACAAATCAGTAAGGTAAAGGTAAAGGTATCCCTGACCGTTAGGTCCAGTCGCAGACAACCCTGGGGTTGCGGCGCTCATTTCACTTTATTGGCCGAGGGAGCTGGCGTACAGCTTCTGGGTCATGTGGCCAGCATGGGTAAGCCGCTTCTGGCGAACCAGAGCAGTGCACGGAAATGCCATTTACATAGCTCTCAACTTACAGATATGAAAATAATGGACCAGCAGCCAAAATAAGGGATTTTGCTTAGCTTATGAGTTCCATCGGCCCTTCCCCACCTGAGAGGGAGGGAGAGAGACTCTCGCCCATGCTGCCCGCAAGCCCGGCATGGGGTGGTTGTGGTGCGGTGGCGGGCACTGAAGCACCACCCTTCTGCGTCCCTCTCCATCCCCTCCTCTTCCTCCTCCCTCAGGCTGCCTCCTCAGCCACCGCTGCTGCCGCTGCCGCCTCCCCTGGCAGCGCGGCGGAAGTCTCGCAAGAGAGGGGCTGCCTGCCCGCCCGCCGCCACCCATCTCCTCATGACGCACCCCTGAGGGGGGAAAGGGGGAGATGGAGACGCGGCAGCTCGTGCGTGCTCTCCCTCGAGGCGGAGGACCCTGAGCTGCTAGCTGCTGCTTCCCTCCTGAGCTGGGTGAGCATGAAACCCGGGAAATTTAAGGGACGTCATCAATCTGGGACAGCAGTGGGACACGGTGCTGGGATAAGGGAGTTTCCCGCCAAATAAGGGACGGTTGACAGCTATGCGTTTACCTTCCTGCCAGAGCGGTACCTATTTATCTACTTGTACTTTGATGTACTTTCAAACTGCTAGGTTGGCAGGAGCTGGGACCGAGCAACAGGAGCTCACCCCATCGTGGGGATTTGAACTGCTGACCTTCTGACTGGCAAGTCCTAGGCTCTGTGGTTTAACCCACAGCGCCACCCGCGTTCCTCCCAATTTTAGCAGTAGCCAGAAGCAAATTCTGTGCTATAGTTGGGCAATAGGGGCAGTGCAAGATTCCTATTGATGTACTGACCACCCCACTGCACCAAGGATTCCCTGCTCAAGCTGCTTCAGGTCGTGGTGGATGTTCTCCTGGAGATACCTAGTCTGGTGGTCCTAGCAAATACTTTCAAAAAATTAAATCTTTGTTTAGAAAATGCCTTTGGGGCTCTGAGAATACCCATGCAAAAAATGCAAATGCAAATAATTGTAGAATTATTGTAGTTACATGACAGGATAGGAGACTCCCACAATTCCCAGCATCCTTAACAAACTGTAGCTGCTGATATTCTTTGCAGAAAACCACAATTGTGAAAGTGGTATAAAACTATTACAAATGTATAGTGTGAAAGAGGCCTGAAATTTGATTCTGTTCACATTTAAAGGCGAACCTACGGTACCTATTTTGCACTTTCTGAAACAATGCACAAACTGAAACACAGCCATCCTTTGAAATTTGTGTAACTCTGAATTTTGCACCACAACAATATGTACAAAAATGCATATGCTAGCACAAACTGTGCATTAAATGTGTATATAGCTGAACATAATATACAAAAATGCATCATATTAGGGGAAATTGTTTTGCAAAAATGTGCCTAGTAGGCAAAATGGCATACAATAATGTTCATATTAGGAAAAATTCACACTACAATGCTGATGGATTTTCATGGAGACTTAAAAACAACAACAACTCAGACTGATGTGGATATGTGAACTGAACTTAAGGCTGGAAAAATGAGAGACTGAAATAAACCAGAACCGACAGGTTTGTCCCTAATGTTAAAATAATGCAAATTCAAGAGGATGTATTTTAATTGCATTGGATCTGACTTTTACCCAGTCCCTATAGGAAAGCCAGTTGTGCATGTCTTTGTGTACATGTGACTCCCCCTTTTCTGCCTGTATGTGGTGAGTACGTCAGGGTGGGAAGTAACCAAATATTGCATGGAACCCATGGATAGAGTGGCTGGATTTGACCCATGGGAGACCTGATTCCAATCTCAGCTAAGTCAGGTGCCTTCTGAGAGACACACAACTCAAACTCCACTTCGTAACGTGTAAATTTGAAAGCAAGCTCTTGCTTTTAGCTCCCCGTTTGAATCCACCAGAACTTGGTTTCTCCAGCTAGAGTAAGAGACACAGACATGCCTTTCTTTTTCCATCCCTCTAGCCACATCCATCCTTCTGAGGAGGGAGAGAGAAAAACCTCAGAAGGGAACCACCCAAACATATCCATTGGTCCTTTCATCAGGTCCCAAAGGAATTTAAAGCCCAAGAGGAGAGGAGAGGCATTCCCAGGCAAGTAAGAATAACTCCATGGCCCTGCCTTTTCCTTTCACTAGGTGCCAACTGCATCAGATCCGACTGCTTGCCTGAGACCAGACGTGCATCTCCAAGGTAAGGAAGCCTTTTCTTAGAAAGCTTATTGCCTTTTCAGTGTTACGGGTGGTAGGATGATAAAGCAGAAAACATGCAGGGTAAAGTCAACTTATTACGTGGTCTCAATTCAAAGAGTAAAAAGTCTTTGACCCTGCTCAGCATGTTACAAGTACAATTCTCAGCCTACTACTCTTTTCTAAGCGAATGCTTCGCCTCAAAATGATTTTGCCGTTAATAATTTGAATGTCCCCAGATAAAAACATGTGGCATTGGGGTATGTTTCTCCATAAACTCCTGTCATCTTAATTACAAGACAATTACTGTAATAGATTCTAATGAACGATAGCATTTACTTGTGGTGAATTCTAGAAGGGCAGCCAGTCTCGAAACCTTAAAGACAAATAAATATTACAGCATATGCTTTCATGGACCACAGTCCATTTTATCAGATACAAATAATTTATTTGGTGACTGGAAGTTCCAATCTGAAGTATTTTCATCAGTATATCAATATAGCATTGACCTAATGTAAGAATACATGTTTAGCATTGAAGTGTTTCATATACATGTACTAAGTAATATTTACAATAACCTTGTAAGGTAGATCAATAGTACTCACCCCATGCTGTGGATTGGGTACTTTGATGAAGAGAATAGTGGTTTCTTTAAGGCAGGAGGAGGTTCCCTGGTTCACATCTTGCCTTTTTCACGCTCAGTAGGGTTTGGGTTGCTTTTTATGTTTTGTTTTGCACAATTTTATTCTATAGTCCCCCCCCCCCCTTTTTAAATTCCAGTTTTTGCCCCATTAATTTTCAAAATTGCTGAGCAGACTCTGACACAGTTCTGTGAAATGGGCAGTGCAGAACTAACTTACGCTATTATACCGGGGTTAGAAAGGTTCCTTTGCATTCAGTTGTTCATTAACAATTGGAAAAATTATAAAACAGTAATCCAGAATGTTAGGATATGTTTCAAAGCAGCCTTGTCTTTTAGGTTCATTTTGATTAGAGCAAGAACTCCCATTTATCCTTGGCAGCAAATGGGTCAGTCATATAACAACTGTGCCAGTGCATAGGGCAATCATCATCTCTGACTTTTTTAGAACCAGGAGGACCCACCCAGAAAACTTGCAACATGATTGGAGAGACCAACTTTTATTTTTATATTTATACCAGCAGGCCTCCATGAAGTCCTCAGGTCAGCAACAACGTGCTATATACAACAAACAAAACAACAAAAAAGTGGCAGTGATCCCTCTGGTGCAAGCACTTTAGATCAGGGTGCAATTTATTTGTGGATTCCAACAATCCACTGAAGATCAGTGGTATAGGGGCTAAGGGAGCCACAAGTGTTAAAGCATATGCATCTACTCAGAAGTAAGGTAAAGGTAAAGGGACTCCTGACAGTAAAGTCCAGTTGCAAACGACTCTGGGGTTGCGGTGCTCAACTTGCTTTATAGCCCGAGGGAGCCGGCGTTTGTCTGCTCCACAGACGGTTTTCCCTGGTCATGTGGCCAGCATAACTAAGCCACTTTTGGTGCAATGGAACTCCAGAGCAGCACACGGAAATGCCGTTTACCTTCCCGCTGGAGTGGTAGCTATTAATCTACTTACACTTTTTGGGGTGCTTTCGAACTGCTAGGTTGGCAGGAGCAGGGACCAAGCAACGGGAGCTCACCCCATCATGGGGATTTGAACCGCCGACCTTTTGATCGGCAAGCCCTAGGCTCAGTGGTTTAGACCACAGCGCCACCCGCGTCTCTCTACTCAGAAGAAATTTCTCGGAGGCTCAGTCTGCAAGCCTAGCCTTACTTACATGGGGCGTAAGCCAGACTGAATTTAATAGGGCTTATTTCTGAGTGGAGAGGCTTAGGATGGGACTGCTACTCACTGAAGAGTGGGGTTTAGGATTTGGAGTGAACTAGCTAGTTTCTGGTTCAACCCCCCCCCCTCCACTGCAAGTTTGCTCCTTTAAATCCCGTCTCTCTCGTATTCAATAGCAATGTTTTCCAAAGTAGCCTAGCAGATTCTGAGACAACATCTGTTAAAATAGGCTGTTTTTTTAATATCTCAAGTCAAACCTTCTTTCTCTCTTTAATGGTTTTAGTAAATTATACCTTTATCATCTAAATTAAGGGAATTATTCTTCAAATCACAGTGATTTGCAAGTGTGTGTCTACATTTATCAATCTACCTATATGCTTTCTCCACTGGCAAGTTCCAGGGAGACAGAACTCACCCAGTCTTGGTTTCCGTGTTTTGTAGTATTTGAGCTTGTTCATGAATACACGTGTTGAGCATAGGTACAAGTGCAGCTAAATACTCCATCAACCAAAGACCACTGTTCCTACATTGTCTGCAGAGAGACAGCTAGCACTCTATAATGATTTAGAGCTCAAACTAATTTCTTTCTCTGTCTCTCTCATTCTCTGCACATTCTTTTTCTTGTGTCTAGACACCTAGATTACATCCATCTTAGCCCATGGGGAGCTGCCTTTTCTGCATTCTTAGAATCATAGAATTGCAAAGTTGGAAGGGACCCTTAGGGTCAATCTAGTTCAATGCCCTCCAATGCAGGAATCTCAACGGAAGCATCCATGACAGATGGCCACCCAACCTCTGCTTAAAAACCTCCAAGGAAGGTCCACCACTTTCTAAGAGAGTCTGTTCCACTTTCAAACAACTCTTATCATCAGAAAGCTCTCCCTGAGATTTAGTCAGAATCTCTTTTCTTGTAGCTTGAAGCCATTGGTTCAGGTCCTACCGTCTGCAGCAGGAGAAACAAGCTTGCTCCAACTTCCACGTGACAGCCCTTAAGATGTTTGAAGATGGCTATCATATCTCCTCTTTACCAGGCTAAGCATATTCAGCTTCTTCAACTGTTCCTCATAAAGCTTGGTTTCCAGACCCTTGATCATCTTCGTCATCCACCTCTGTATGCATTCCAGTTTGTGAATACCTTTCTTAAATTGTGGTGCCCAGAACTGGACACAGAAAACTTAAAATTTGGTTCCCAAGGAAACATATCACCTATGGTTTCCCTAGCAAAAGATGTGTTTGGCTACTTTGCCATGGACTGACAAAGAACATTTGCAATCATTCTGGACCCCTTAGCCTCTTTCTGTCCAGAACTCCAATCTCACAACAGTATGCTACACTGAACTCTTAATTTTGTTGAATTTGGTATTCACAATTCTACCTTAATGCTGTAAATGTTTAAAACTCTGGAGATAAACTGGAGCATCTTGATGGTCATTGAAGAGAGTCAGCCCCAGAAGTGAAAAGGTTAGATATAATGGACATTCATGAAGTTGATCTGGTGCTCATCAGTGCTCACATGTGGCTGACAATATTCACTAAATGATGGACGTTTACTTTAAGACGCTTATTTTGAAATAACCTCTGATAAATAATATCTCCAAGAGCTCACATGGGCAAAAATGCAAAATTGCACACAAAGAAAGTACTACTGAGTTGATGAAAAGGGAGTTTAACACATTCAAAGTAAAGTTTATAAAGGAGATTTGTGTTCTGAAAGATCAATGTCTGATTTAAGCACACACACCCTCAGCCCACATGAGTACTTATACTTGGTTGGATAAACTTTACACAGGAAACAGTGCTGGAAAAGAACAGCTGAGGACCACGGCAGAGAGAAATAAAGGCTTTTCATCCCTTACAGTCAATAAAAGAAATGTTTGGGACCCCCCCCCCCATTGAAAGGCTTGTGTGCAGCCACTGAGAGGTTTTTTTTTGGGGGGGGGGGAGTGTGGTAGAGGCATTAAATGGTTTTTCTTAAACAACGTACATAGTCATTATTGCAGACTGCTTTTTAAACTCTTCTCATCTTAAGAAAATGGGCGGCCTTGTGTTGCAGGGGGCTGCTGGTTGAGAAATAGATATCAAAAAGCCCCTTTAGTGCATGGAAGCAAGGGCTCAGGCAGATTCCTGGTGGTCAGTGGTGATTTCTTGCTTTATTTAATTGCCCCCCCCCCCAATAAAAAGGGAGACGCTTCTGGCAGGTTAGACAACAGGGGTTTCTTTTTTCTCCTGTCTTCAAATCTGCTTGTTTTCTTGTTCTCTTCAAAATCCCAAAACAGGAAGGGGAAACATACATATTTTCTGGCTGGGAGACAAGTGGCCCCTGTAACAAAATGTTGTATGGAGTGTTTCTCTTCAGTGCTTCATTCAGCCAGTCATTCCCTCCTGCAGGACACTCCATTCTACACCCCCCCCCGGTTTCCCACCCCCACACTTTCCCAGCAGTCAGGTACAGTAACTTGGTGTGGCTGCGGACCATGCTTAACTAGGGTTGTCATATTTCAAAATTCAGGCAGAAAAGTAGTTGAGCATTTTAAAGTCTTGCCCTAAGTTGACAAATTCGCAAAAAGAATATGTTTTGGTAAAGGTAAAGGGACCCCTGACCATTAGGTCCAGTCGTGACCAACTCTGGGGTTGTGGCGCTCATCTCGCTTTATTGGCCGAGGGAGCCGGCATACAGCTTCCGGGTCATGTGGCCATGACTAAGCCGCTTCTGGCGAACCAGAACAGTGAACGGAAACGCCGTTTACCTTCCCGCCGGAGCGGTACCTATTTATCTACTTGCACGTTGATGTGCTTTTGAACTGCTAGGTGGGCAGGAGTTGGGACCGAGCAACGGGAGCTCACCCCATCGCAGGGATTTGAACTGCTGACCTTCTGATCGGCAAATCCTAGGCTCTGTGGTTTAACCCACAGCGCTACCTGTGTCCCAATATGTTTTGAGCTACTTTTAAAGAAATTTGCCAAAATTGACGCTGTCGACACAGATTGCCATAAATCCGGATTTATTATTATTATTATTATTATTGCGATTCCCACCCAGACACTGCTTCCAACTGCAACCCTGGCTTAACCTTCCTTCCTCCAGTCCTCTTGTGGGTGTCATTTTGGCCCTAGAAGCAATTGGCATTTGCAGCCTGAACATCAGAAACAGAGGGGATGGGAATGGTTTACAGAGTAATCAATAAACGTAGGAGAAGAGCTCCATTGGGATCAAAACCAGTGGATTTTTAGTCCACCATCGTACTTTGATAGTGGCCATCAATATATGCCTCTGGAAAGCTCACAAGTGGGGCTTGATGTCAACTGCCTCCTCCCACTGTCCTTCCACCTCCTGCAAAAAACTTTCTGCAACATCTGATCATGGATGTTTCATGTAGCTACCATAGCTAACAGGCAATCTCTCTTTAATATGTATAATTTCTCTTCAAAACGAGAGGCCAGCACCACTTCCTGTGGTAGTGGATTCAAGCACTTATTTCTTTGGTGTATCAAAGACCCGCTACCAATTAATATATTTGGATGTGCCTAGGTTCTCCCTTAGTTCCCCATGCCCTCCCTTTAGTCATCCTTTTCCTTTCCCTAAACTAAAAGGCCTCTGACTATTTATTTAGATGTTTATGTTATGTACTGAAGTTCTCACCCTGGGCCAGCAGGGGGATACTGTAGATAGTTATGCAAATGAAGGATTGAAAGTGACGTTCAGTGATTGGATAGTTTGTATGCAAATGAAGGATCGAAAGTGACGTTCAGTGATTGGCTAGTTACAGAAAATGGTTACTGTTGCATTCTAGTGGAGCTCTATAAAAGCAGGCTGACTGAGCTCCTCAGTTCAGTTCTGTTCCAGCTTACAAATAAAGAGCTGCTTTGGAAGAATCGCTGTATCGTCTGATATGTTCGCCCACAACTTAACAGTGTATATCTAAATAAATAAAATAAATAAAGCGTTTCTGTGCGTTGCTCTGGGTCGCCAGAAGTGGCTTAGTCATGCTGGCCGCATGACCCAGAAGCTGCACGCCGGCTCCCTCGGCCTATAGAGCGAGATGAGCCCCGCAACCCCAGAGTCATCCGCGACTGGACCTAACGGTCAGGGGTCCCTTTACCTTTACTTACCAGAATTGTATGTATACACGGGTGGCGCTGTGGTCTAAACCACAGAGCTTAGGGCTTGCCAATCAGAAAGTTGGTGGTTTGAGTCCCTGCAATGGGGTGAGCTCCTGTTGCTTTGTCCCAGCTCCTGCCCACCTAGCAGTTCGAAAGCACATCAAGTGAAAGTAGATAAATAGGTACCGCTCTGGCGGGAAGGTAAACGGCTTCCTCGGCCTATAGAGCGAGATGAGTGCCGCAACCACAGAGTCGTCTGTGCCTGGACCTAATGCCAGGGGTCCCTTTACCTTACTGTCTTTCAGATGTAAGTTTCTAAGATAGTTTACACAGTGCATTGCATTAATGCACGTTACAGTTCTTTTCCTCTGTAACATCGGAATCAGGAGCGGGTGGTCAAGCCCTGGCCCGGTGCCTGGACTCCGTGATGGGCTGGTTGAGGGCCAACACACAGTAATATCAAAAGTAATACTATTTGTGTTGGCTAGTAATACACCACTGCTGAGCTGCTAACTTATTGCGGGGTCTGGAAGAACCTTAATAGATCTTCTGGTTAGGGAATTCTTTCCTGCTATAATTCAGTGCAATATTTTCCTTTGCTTTTACTTTCACCCCTGTTCCTCAAGCTATAGCCAGTGATTCATTGAGATCGTTATGCAATGGGCCATCCTTCTTCCTGTGCCTCTTAAAAATAGGAAATTATTGGATGCTCTGCCTCCAGGAATAACCAAAACTTCTTATTATGCTGTTTAAAAGAGCTGCGTCCTGGGGCTTTTCTCTGAGGGACTGGCCAACTCAGCCAACCTGGAATCAATTTGTGGCCCCTGGATAGAGTTTAATTACAAGCAGAGTTACCTTTATGGCTGAGAACGGCATCCAGGAGAGAGCTGCAGAAATGTGTTGCGTCTTTTTTTAATGCCTCTTTTTGGTCTGGCAGTCTTTTAACACAAATACTGCAAAACAACATTTTGGACAATCCTTCCTGAGGTTTATGGTGACAGTTTGGGGGAACTTAAATGCTACTTTAGTCGAAAGCTTTGACGCAATCTTCATTTGATGATTTGCCTGGGAATGCCAGGGACTGGAGCACTTGCAGAGATAGCTAATTTCTGTGGCATTTTGGTAAGAGGGGGGGAAAGCTTGGAAAATGAAATAGCAGAGATGTCCCTTGCATGACAGGTGGCCAGACTAACCGCAGGCTTTGGAGAATGGCTGTTTCAGCAGAATAGTATGTTAAAATTGGGGGGGAGGGAGGGAGGGAGGGAGGGAGGGAGATATTTAATCCTACTGTTCAACACTGGAACTCCTGTTCGGTTACAATTTTCATATTGAATCAATGACTTGCTTCCATAATAAGAAGTGCCAGAAGGATGGTCAACAAGAATAGAATGCAGTAATAAAGACACACAAACATATTAAAAACATAAACAGAGTAAAAACGTTCAGTCATTGGTGCTGCTCAGACACCCAGGAAAAGGAAGTTGTTGATGAAAGGGTGGGAAGGCTGACTCCAGGTGGTCCTCCCTGGGGGGCGAATTTCACAGGTGGAAAACGCCTACGGAAAAGAGTTGCCAGCCTCTCCACCTCCCTCGGTGGCGACACGCAGAAGGGCCACAGATGACAGGTTCATATGGGCGAAAGGCAGTCCTTTAGCTATAGGGGTTCCAAGTCATAGAATGCTTTAAAGGTCAGAGGACTTATAACTTTGAAAAGAAGTGGACATTAGAATATTGCCAGCATTTCATAATGCTATTTGTTTTGCAGTTATCTTATTTGTTTTGGATTTGTCTGCTTCAAAAAAATCTATTCCTAGATGTGACTAGGTGTGACTGTTCCTGCTTCCACAGTGGTAGCAGTGCATTAGAACAAGTTAATATTACATTCATTTTTCTAAGCAACTCTTAACTGGAAAGTGAGAATTTCCTGCAGCTGGTCATTTGTTATTCATTCTTACAAGTGCACCTGCATGTAGTGAAGGCACAACCGCAGGAAACAGACATCACTTTCCCCTCTGCTGGGCTTTGATACTAACAGTTGTCTGGTGGGGAGAAGGATGTGCGGAGGTAAGCAGGGTGGGGAAGGGTTTAGAAGGCCTTATCTGTGCACCCCATATACTCTTAAATGTGGGTCCCCTAGTCTGCATTTTATATGTGATTGGGAAGACTTGCATGGTAGGTCTAGTGTTCATAGAATCATAGAACTGTAGAGTTGGAAGGGGACCTGAGGGTCATCTAGTCCAACCCCCTGAAATGCAGGAACATGCAACCTTCCCATGCGGGGATTGAAGCTGCAGCCTTGGCACCATGTCCTAACCAACTGATCTGTCCAGGCTGTTGTCCTGTCTTGATAAGCTCTCATTGGTAGGCCCCATAAAACTACCTGAGACCTTGGAGGGCCACTGTAGTACGTGAATGGCAGCCCACATAGAGGTAAAATGGACCCAGTGCATAAACTGCCTTTTCATTTGGTACCTGTCTGCTCAAATGTCTGATTGCGTCTCTTTTATTTAGGCACAGTTCACTTCTGTGCCTCAATAACGTTCAATTTCAGAGCTCATAAGAGTAAAGCATGTCACAAAATTTAATTAGTAATTAAAATAATTAGCTAATTTAAAGCATGTCACAAATTTTAAATAGCAATTAAATGAAATGAATTAGTTAATTTAACTAAATGTAAAAGGTGCCCGGTTGAAGGATGTGCTTGATGTTCTGTGCAAAACACATCCAAATGAAGATGGTTTTTTTTTGGATAATGATGCAGGTCACAATCCACCAAAACTGTGCTAGAATTCTTGCAATATTGTATATAGAATTCGAATGGCTTGCAATTTTACACAAAGGCTGTGTGCACACCACACATTTAAAGCACATCCCTGTGTCAAGAGTCCTGGGAACTGTAGTTTGCCTCTCACACAGCTACAGTTGCCAGCACCCTTAAAAACTACAGTTCTCGTTCTTCTTTTTGGGTCGGTTGTTTAAAAGTTATGGTGTGTACACAAACAAAAGATAATGTCTGGTTTGAATGATTTTGATAAGAGGTAGAAACAATATTGTTACGCAGGTTTTGTTTGTTTCTACCAGAGTTTACTTGCAAATTTTATTCCACCTTCCTCAACTCACACGATACATTACTTGTGTTTGTGTTTTAAATTGTTTTATTCATATTTTATAGGAAATAAAATTACACTCAACATAATCGCAAAAAGACAAAATAAAAGTTTAAATACATTTCAGACAACATTGAGGTCACCATTTCAGAAGTGAATTAGGACAGATATCAGGATAAGTTTATGAAAATATCACACAATTTAACTGAGGTTTGACAAAATCCAGTAGACAAACACAAAATATGACCTTGAGTCATGTGCTTAAGAAATATATTTTTTGCTAGTCAGTATTATAAACAATAAAATGGCGTTTTAAGCGGTATGACATGTAAATAACTTTTTCTGATGCCAAGATTTGGCAGAATTAACCAACCTAAAAGTAGCTCACATCTTATGTTTTTGCTTAAGATTACATTCAGGGTGTGTTTCATGATCTAAAGGAGGCAAATCCAGACTAGTGCAGCTGTAATTCTTAACATAAAGGTAAAGGTAAAGGGACCCCTGACCATTAGGTCCAGTTGTGGCCGACTCTGGGGTTACAGCGCTCATCTCGCTTTATTGGCCGAGGGAGCCGGCGTACAGCTTCCGGGTCATGTGGCCAGCATGACTATGCCGCTTCTGGCGAACCAGAGCAGCTCACAGGAACGCCGTTTACCTTCCCGTTGGAGCGGTACCTATTTATCTACTTGCACTTTGAGGTGTTTTTGAACTGCTAGGTTGGCAGGAGCAGGGAGCTAGGTTGGCAGGAGCTCACCCCGTCACAGGGATTCGAACTGCCAACCTTCTGATCAGCAAGTCCTAGGCTCTGTGGTTTAACCCACAGTGCCACCCGTGTCCCTAATTCTTAACATAGGCACTAGGAAATAAGGATTTATAGGAGTGTGCTATAAGACACACAATACACTGGTCAGCCTCTTTGGTTGGGAGGTACTTTGGGGCTCTTGAGAACCTTTTAAAATTATTTTTTTCCTTGTAGTTCTCTGGTTAACTAGAAATAAGTTCAAAAGTCTTTACTGGCATAATGACTATAGCGAAATCAAATTATGGATACAAAGCTCTAAATTTAAAGTAGCATTTAATCGCCACTTGGTAAGTGGCCCACAATGTCCTTTAGGAACATTGTTCATCTGAAGCAGCTGAATGCATCTCATCAGATGGTAAGCAGGAAACTCTAATCCAAAAATTGCTTCACATATGTAGTAATCTAGTTTGTCAAGGAAGGGGTTTAGTTAGGATAGCCTTCAGCCTATGTGCCAATGAGAGTTCAACTGTCTGCAGGGCTGGACTGTCCAGGAAAAGCTACATTGTACGACTTTACTGCATGTGTAGATCAGCTGTCAGACTATGAATTCCCAGAAAAGGGCTGTCTGGATGATACCTGTCCTGGAGTATTTGCTTTCATAATAACACTTCTTTTGCTCTTTCCAAATTAGCCTTACGCATTTCGTAGTAATAACAGAAACAAGATGATCTTTTGGAATTTCCTTCTGGGGGTTTTGCTGCACGACCCTCTCCAGGGAGTTCTGGCACAGCTGCCGACGCAACCGGAAAACTGCTCTGGCAAAAGTCAGATCTCCTTCAGTCACTCATACAAGATTGACGTGCCCAAGTCCTCTCAGATCAAAGTGGACCCAGACCCACGTCCCCTCCAAGATGACAGTCACACACTGCTGTCGACTGGTGAAATGCATGAGGGCGAGGAGCAAAATATTATATTCAGGCACAACATTCGGCTGCAGACTCCCAAAGGTGACTGTGAACTTCTAGGCCAGCTCAAGGCTTTGTTGGAAAGGCTGGAGAAGATAGAGTTGGAAGTGCAACATCTGAGGGGGATCTGTGGTCCTCAGAGGTGCTGTGGCAGAGCCCAAGGTAAGAACCATGTGTGATGACCACAACTTGTGACTGGCTAAGTCAAATGCAGCCCACTAGTTATCTTTTGTGGCCTTTTGGGTGGTTGACAATCTCCCCCCACTCCATGTTTCTGCAGCCTCAGGCAAGCAATAAAGTCAAAAGACTTGTTGAACTCTGGGTGGCCTCTCATATGTGTGTCGGATGGATTCAGCTTACTGCATCACAGTTTTTGTACTGGAACAGTGGGCTTTAATGGTATAGCGTCTGCCATGCACTTTTAAATTCCCTCAAAGTGTACAAAATACGCAGGATTTCAGGGTAATATACCCAATATAGGCCCTGATATAAAGGGGGAAATCCTCACAAGTAAGGTAAAGGTGAAGGAGCTCTGACTGTTAAGTCCAGTTGCAGACGACTCTGGGGTTGCAGCGCTCATCTCGCTTTACTGGCTGAGGGAACCGGCGTTTGTCTGCACACAGCTTCTGGGTCATGTGGCCAGCATGACTAAGCTGCTTCTGGCGAACCAGAGCAGCGCACAGAAATGCCTTTTACCTTCCTGCCAGAGCGGTACCTACTTATCTACTTGCACTTTGATGTGCTTTCGAACTGCTAGGTTGGCAGGAGCAGGGACCGAGCAACGGGAGCTCACCCCGTCACAGGGATTCGAACTGCCAACCTTCTGATCGGCAAGCCCTAGGCTCCGTGGTTTAGACCACAGTGCCACCAGCATATAGCAATTGGTAACTCCATGGTTGTGCTCTTACTAGGATGCTTTTCATGTTCGTTGTCTTTCTAGTTTTGGCTCTTTGTCTCCCTTATTGCTTCTTGTGGTTCTATCTCTCATGTTGGGCAGAAGTTTCATCCTGCAGTGGCCACGGAGTTTTCATCCAAGAGATTTGTGCCTGCAACTGTGACGAAGGCTGGGAAGGCCAGGACTGCTCCCGCCCTACCTGCCCAGGAAACTGCAATGGTAACGGGCGCTGCGTTGGCGGCCGATGCATCTGCAATGCACGTTATGCCGGCGAGGACTGCAGCCAGCTCCTGTGTCCTGAGAATTGCAGTGGAAATGGGGTCTGTGTGAATGGCGTATGTCACTGCTACAAGGAGTTCATTGGTGAGGACTGCAGTGAGAAGAGGTGCCCCAACGACTGCAGTGGGAATGGATATTGTGACACTGGCGAGTGTTACTGTGAGGACGGCTTCATTGGGCTTGACTGCTCTAAAGGTAAGACACAAACGCTTTTTTGGATGGAGGCACATAAGAAGGGAGAGGTAGCAGATCATATAATTTAGTGCAGGGGTTGGCAGCCTAAGGCCCATGGGCTGGAAGCGGACCACGGATGCCATTTAACTGGCTCACGAGCCGCCCCTGAACCGAGCCGCCCACTCAGCGAGTCCCCATGCACTGCGCTAAACCGGCACAGTGCGGCATGATGCCTCTCTTCCGTGGCTCCAGAAAAAGCTTCTGCGCATGCCCAGACACAGAAAATTGCTTCCGCACAGGAACGATTTTCGGTGTCTGAGCATACGCGGAAGCGGTTTTCGGCACCGTGGACATGCACAGATGTGATTTCCGGCATCGCGCTGCGCTGGCCCAGCCCACGGAGTATCTCCATGGGAGTGATCCGGTCCATGCCTGGTAAGCCTTGCCTACCCCTGATTTAGTGGGAGCCTTTAAGAATTGAGACACCCCTTATCTGCAAAGCCCTGTTGCGTTGTGATGCCTTGATAGGAAGATGATTGGAAGCGCATCATCACAATCCATTAGGAACAGTGAATTCCATTTGATATAGCCATCCACGCCAGTGGCGTAGCGTGGGGGGTGCAGGGGGGGCCGGTCGCACTGGGCGCAACATCTGGGGGTTAGGGTTTGGGGCGCAAATCCGCGGGTTAGGGGGCGCAAATCCAAGGGTTAGGGGGCGCAAATCCACGGGTTAGGGGGCGCAAATTACTTGCCTTGCCCCGGGTGCTGACAACCCACGCTACGCCACTGATCCACGCATATGAAGCAGGCTTGGGGGAACCGGAAGGTCTGATGAAATATATAAAACATTACCCCCCCCCCCCAGGTGAGGGGAACCCTTTTCCCCAAACCAGGCATATGATTGAGCATGTTCAGTGGGTGTGGGATGCTGGTTTACTGTTGGAGGGGAAATGGAAAGGAGAAACTTGGATCCTGAACTGAAGCTCAACCACTCCTTACTCACTCACCACTCCTTACAAAATGAAGCAAAACCCAGATTTGGCAATTCAAGATAAGCGATGGAAAATGTTCACAGCATACATTGCACATTCATATGAAAAATTCATGTTGTGCACAGTGTGGAATTGGGTTTTGGTGCTGGATTAATTTGTTTTATGTTAATAAAAATTAACTTTAATGTACATATTATGAACAGCCTTGGTTAGGCACAACACTTTGTAGAGATCCTATTATGTTCTAGGCTGACTGCTTACCAGTTATGCATCTTACTGTTCATTAATTCCATATTAATATGAGGAATATTTGTTGTAAGATTGGTGTGTGTGGAATAAAGAGAGAGATAAACCAGAAACACAGAAATCAAGACCCCACATTAAGAGCAGTAAATTAATAAAGCAACAAGGATTTCTTTTCCTTAGCAATATTTTTCGATTGGGGTGGGCTGAGTGATGCAGAGAGCTGATTAGCCAGACAACAGGAGATTGACAGAAATGCCTCCAGGAGCCCCTCTGAAGGGAAGTATCGTATAAAATGTATGGGGGGCAGGAAAGAGTGTGCAGCTTTGAGAGTGGGGGGGATATATATATATATTTGCTTGCTATTTTCTTTGACAGAGGGATGCGGGTGGCGCTGTGGGTTAAACCACAGAGCCTAGGACTTGCCGATCAGAAGGTTGGTGGTTCGAATCCCCGTGACGGGGTGAGCTCCCATTGCTCGGTCCCTGCTCCTGTCAACCTAGCAGTTCGAAAGCACATCAAAGTGCAAGTAGATAAATAGGTACTGCTCTGGTGGGAAGGTAAACGGCGTTTCCGTGTGCTGCTCTGGTTCGCCAGAAGCGGCTTAGTCCTGCTGGCCAAATGACCTGGAAGCTGTACGGCGGTTCCCTTGGTCAATAAAGTGAGATGAGCGCTGCAACCCCAGAGTTGGCCACGACTGGACTGGTCAGGGGTCCCTTTACCTTTACCTTTTACCTCTTTGACAGATATGTGCCCCTATTGCTGTAGCACAAGAGCCTCCACTGGTCTTTGATACAAGAACCAAGGCTCTTGTTAATGTGGGGTCTGAGAGATGAGTTGCTTGTTTCCAACCATTAGACACAGATATGTCAGAGGACATAGGACACAACTGAAGTACCATAGGTCCTTGGTGTTCTGAGAAGTAGGTGGAGACCAAATAATTGGAATTATGACTTGGATCATTTCTGGTTTAATCATACTGGACACAGCTTAGAGCCCATTGGAAGGTCTGCTATATTTGATATGTTGTTGGTGATGCCCAGGTTGTTGTACAGGCACTAATTGCTGAACAGGTAGAAGTGGCCTAAGTAGCAAGTCTAAGGTTGCAGTCTGTCCTGAGCAAACCCATCCCCCCTCCCCGGAGGCAGACACACAATTGGAAGTTTATTTCTTTATTGGCAAAGCACTCAATTATAATCAGCTCCCAAGGTGAAAGAATCACACACACCGCTCCTGCTAAAGGAACTAGCTGAGCACCTCCTTCTTCAGACCTGTGCGTCATGCCTCCTCCAGCCCACCTAAACCCCCACTTCTGACATGGTACACTCAAGCAACCAGGGACTTCTCCTGCATGGCTTCTTCTTCTGCTGCTCCCTCCTTGTCCTTGGAGACACTGAGTGAAGGGACAGAGGAGATTCTCTGGGGCCAACTCTTTCACCTATTCCCCCCCCCTGCAGCTTCCCCCGCCTCCTTTCCTCCCGCCTTGGACTGCCCAGCCTCTCTTCCACCTCACAGGTGACACAAGAACCATGCAAATCAGTGGCCCCTTTCTCTGGATCATCTGCTCCTCCGCCCAACCTTTGGTGTTGTCCTACCTGTCCTTAACTCAGTATCGCATCAGTTGGGTCAACCAAGAACAACCTGCTCTGTGCTGGGCAGCAAAAGGGGGAGGCTCAGACAGAGAGCACAACTAGGTATCATGGCCATGGGACTCAATTGCAGAGATGTGAGGAAGGTGATTAAAAGTGCTGCATGGCTGGGCAGCAGCAGGGGGGAGGAACTGAACTCATGTGTGTTCATTCCAAACAGTTTTTGGTTGTTTTCCACTCAAATGTGGTTCCAATCTGTCTCAGAGTGGCTATAATAAACAGTTTTGGGGCAGAAGCAGTGTAGTTCAGCTACCCTGCCCTGCCTGCTGCCTTTTAAACCCTCCTCACCACCGTTTTAAAAGGATTCAGTGACACAAATCCAAGTTTGGCCCCAAACTATTTTTCTTCTTTTCTCCTCCATCCTGTTCATCTATGAAAACAACTCTCTTTGCATTGTCTCCACTTCTTGCTTCACTACATTCAAAGCTTCTGCACGTTCCTTTAAAGGTTGGGAACGATGCTTTGTCCAAACTTGTAAAACCGACCTGTAACATGAACTGAGGAATGGGCAGTCTCCTCTTTGCATGAACACTCTAACTGCAAACAGTGACTGAGGAATTTGTAAGTTTAGGCAATGCTAACATTTGACTGGCAGTAATGAAAAGGGGAAATAAGAAACCCAATTTGTTTCAAGGGAAAATCTCACCCATGAATGCAAATTAAAATTATTTATCATTCTACTTGATGTCATGATCATTACCTAAGCAATTGATTTTTGTCCCAAATGTGTTAAATTATTGCCAATTTAGATAACATTTGAAATTCTCCATACCACAGAATAACCATTGATTTATCACCAGGAATAAGGGAAATATACTACATTTTAGGCACTATTTTGTGTGTGCAAACTAGGAGCTGTAGCCAGACTGTACAACTGTTAAAAGTAGCATCTTGATCATCTACCTGTTCTTGCAATGCCAGGCTTGGCTTGATGAGATGAGAGAATGGCAGAAAGCCAGGAACAGTAATGTGTTTACAATGTACACATATTGTATGTGTGATTTGTTGGTAATTGCTTCAGTATCAACCACCAAGAGATGTTTCGAGACTGATTTTTTTGCTGTTAGCTCAGACTTCAAATACTGGCATTGTCTTCAGCTGTAGTCATAACAGCAGAACTTCAGTTGTGGTCACAGCTCTGCATTCATACTGCAAAAGCTTCAAAGCAATGACGTTGACTACTGCTTTATTGTGACTTTAAATTACGGTGCCATTTACAAAATTATGGAGTTGGTGGCCAAGACATTTAACCAAGTGGGCTGGCAATACAAAAGCATGTAAAGTTAAGGTTGTGTTGTCAACTCTCCAGCCTACAGCACCATGAACTAAACCACAGGGATGTAGTAATGCACACGGATGATCACACACACATCACTGGCTTCTGGCTTACCTTGCATTTTCTTCTTTGTGTGTGTCTGCATTTTGAAAAATCTACATAACCTCCGTAATTTGCTAACAGAAAATGAAAACACTGGGAGAGCCAATTATTGATCTCCCACATTTTATCTATTTTTGCATGAGGATGTGGAAAAGCTGATAGTGCAGCTTAAGAGTTGCTAGATTTTACTAGACTGCGAACCCTCATTTCACTTTCTGACTCACAAAGCCAACTTGGCACACGGTTCCTATTAATGAATGTAATACAGTGACAGTCTACAGCACTGGGGAATATACTCTTGTTGAACTCACTATTTCATCCCTTTGAATGATGATGCCCTCTTCCCCCCCTCCAGTGCTTGCTCCCCAAAATGCACGGGTCCTCAAGACCACAGAAGATTCTCTGGCCATTGGCTGGGATAAGGTGGTGGATGTGGATGGTTATCTCATCAGCTACTTTCCTGTTGGGTATGAAGCCTCTGTCAAGCAAGTGCGAGTGTCCAAAGATCAAATCACCTATGAGATTCTGGGTCTTCTTCCTGGTACAAAGTATATTATTACTCTCCGCAATGTAAAGAAGGGGATTGCCAGTGACCCAGAACTCCTGCAAGCCAGCACAGGTAAGAACACTAAAAGCAGTCCTAAATTATGTGGTGCTTGGTTCACACCAGCAGATTGCAAAGGGAAAACTTTGAAAAAGCGATTCAGTTCAGGCATGACTCCAACCTTGCTTAAAGATTGCTATGGTTTTGATGTGGTGTTGAAATTTACACATTATGATTGGCGATTAGCTGACAAACTACAGCTGAAAACTATGGTTTGAAGTCAGTTTACCAACCATGATTTGTGCTCATTACTATTTGGTACGATGTCTAAATTGGAAAACCATTGCACCAAACAGTGGCTTGCTTGCTATGCATGTTTAAACTCAAACCATAGTTTTGGTATAATGTCTGACCTGATACTATGCATAAAACCATGCACAACACAGTGAAAGTTGAGAGTGAGAAGTTTTTCTTCCTCTTTCACAATACAAGAACCCAGGAGTGTCCAATGCATATGAATGCTGGAAGATTCACGACAGTCCAAAGAAAGTACATATTCACACAGTGCATAAATTATGGAATCTGCTACCACAAGACATAGCAGCAAATACCCTAGATGGCTTTAAATAGAGTTTAGGGAAATTCAGACGGCGGCTACAGTTTCACCTCACTGTTGAAGGCCATGCATCTCTCTGAATGCCAGCTGAGGGGAAGCCCAAGTGTGGAAGAGTTCTACGGCACTCAAGTCCTGTTTGCGGACTTCCCAAAGGCATCCAGCTGGATCCAGCAGGGCTCTTGTGTTCTTATGAGTTAATGGGGAAACTGCTGGCCCAAATTCCCCCTCCCTTTCCCTATCTGCCTTTCATCTAAGCAAGTGCCTTACACCCAAAGTTCTGTTATAATAATTCCTTAGAGAGCAAGGGGATGGATTGTAATAATGTGCTATTTCAGCTTTGCTTTCGATTATTCTCTCTTTTCTAGAGGTCTCTGCCATTGGTGCTATATGGGTGACAGAAGAGACAGATAATTCCCTGGAAGTGGAGTGGGAGAATCCTTCAACAGAGGTGGATTATTACAAGCTGAGGATCAGCTCTTTGCTCCGGCCAGGGGAGGAGAAGGAGGTGCTGGTCCCTAAAAGCAGTGATGCCAAGAGCAGATATGTTATCACTGGTAAGTGGTAATGTGGTAAGTTTCTTACTATCAGGAATGAGGTCAATGAAGAAGATCTGTTGATTTTTCTCACTGTTAACTGCAAAGAGAACTGACATTTGGTTGTTTATTTAGGCCCCATCTGCGCTATACTTTGAAAACAATACCATACCACCAACCAGTTACAGCTTCCCTGCAAGAATCACGGGAATTGTAATTTTGTTAAGAGAGACCCCTATTCCCCTCAGAGAGCTACATTTCCCAGAGTTCCTTGGGAAGAGGGATTCGGTGTTAAACCACTCTGAGAAATGCAGCTCTATAAGGGGAATAGGGGGTCTCTAGATGTTGTTGGACTCCAACTCTCACCAGATCCAGCCAGCCTGGCCAGAGGTCAGGGGTGATGGAAGCTGTAGCTCAGAGCCAGCGTGGTGTAGTGGTTCAGAGCGGTTGACTCGTAATCTGGTGAACCGGGTTCGCGTCCCCGCTCCTCCACATGCAGGCTAGTCACACTTCTCTGAAGTCTCTCAGCCTCACTCACCTCACAGAGTGTTTGTTGTGGGGGAGGAAGGGAAAGGAAAATGTTAGGGTAGTGATAAAGCGGGATATTAAATCCAAACTCTTCTTCTTCTTCTTCTCAGCAACACATGAAGGGCCATAGATTACCTGCCCCTGGCCTGGCATAAAATAAAATAAAAATATGCTTATATAGGTCTAGGCATCTGTATTGAACATGGTCTCTAAGCAGTTTTTACAGAGTTCTGATTTATGTGCATTTAATAATAATAATAATAATAATAATAATAATAATAATAATAATATTTTTTTATTTATACCCCGCCCTTCCTGGTTTAAAAACCGGGCTCAGGGCCGCTAACAGCAAATATAAAACATTGATTAAAATACGACTTAAAAACAGCATAAAATACAACATAAATGCAGCATCAATGTCAATAAAATTCAGAAATTCAGGGGTCATTTTAAGGGGGAAAAAACCCAGGGCTAACTGGCCAAGCTGGTCCTACTAGGGCCAGCAGGAGACCAGGGAAGAGTTTAAATGTGGGGTTCCAGAAGGGTTTCTTCATAAAAAAAAGGAAAGGGAAAAGGGAATAGAGGAACAGGCTAGTTCAAATTGAAGGCCAGGCGGAATAGCTCTGTCTTACAGGCCCTGCGGAAGGAAATCAAGTTCTTTAGGGCCCTAGTCTCGTGGGACAGAGCATTTCATTTATGAGCTACAAAAGTGTTATGCAACATTTTAAAAATAAAAACCCAGCCCAGTGTCATCTGTATCCAGCGTTAGCCATGATCAGAGTAGACCCACTGAAATTAATGGGCATGACTTATTTAGGTCCACTAATTTCAATGGATCTGTCTGAATAGTAAGTACTTAGATGGATAAAACCAACTGAAAACAGGACAACACAGAGCCAACAAGCTGCAGGCCTTCAGCAAATAAATGCCTTTTGAAACAAATGCGTTTCCCCTCCAGCTGGTGACACAAGTGTTGCAAAGAACAACCGTTACGGGATTTCAGAGGGGAAGCCCTGCGACTGAGTCTCAGGGCTTATCTTCCCACATGCAGATCAAAGCCTCCTTCCTCAGGGATGGGTTTCACTGTCTCACTTAGAACTGTGAACAGGAGAGGTGCAGTTTTCCCTTCCCCTCACATCAGGCTAGACAAATCCTGCATGCAACAAAGGAAGGGCTTTGAAACACATCTAGTAGGGAATACGGAGAGAAATCAAAGATACAGCTGTGTCTCAGAAGAATTTACCACTTTCTCCTCTCTTTATAGGCCTGAAGCCAGGAACCCAGTATGTCATCACCGTCATATCTATGAAGGATGAGATGGAAGGGAAGCCGTCCTCTGTGAACGGCTGGACAGGTATAAATCTAGGGCTTTGGTGACATCATTCCACAAGCACAGCTGCTACTGGTTGTCACAATTGCCGTAGCAATTGCTCATACAGTGTGATCCTCTGAGCCTTCCAAAGTGTCCCAGTTACTCTCTCCAGATGTCTCTCTTCACAGTTAACTAAAATCTGTGTGCAATCAGGACATGAATGGGCAGGGAGAGTGGGATCTCACCCCCTGGCACCACTTCAAGCCCCTCCATGTTGTTTGGTTATTCTGCACAAAGCTTCTGTGCATAGTCTCTTCCATTGCCAAGGACAGTGTCTGTGCGCACCATGCAGCTGGTACACACAGAGGTTCTGTGTTCAAGACAATAGACCAATGTATGGTGGCTGGGGGTGGTGCCTGCCGCTGCAATCCCAGTTCTCCCCTCTGTGTTAATTGTAGACAGAGTTTAGTCGTTTGCCCAGAGCTTGGGTTCAGAAGGGTTTGCAACATCTCAGCATGGGCTCATCCACACTTCTCCTTGTCCCACTGCTTCCCCCCAGGGAAAACCACTCTTAAGCTCTCAATTGGAGCAAACAGCAATTCTCCAGATTGATGTTTGCTCTGATTTGTGAAGAGGCCATGAATTAACAGCCCTCCCTCTGCTACTGGAAATGTAAGGATTCATCAATGGAATTACCAGACCACTGTTTTTTCTCAAAGGAGGGCAGACCCGGCAGCACCAGATGTTGCCTGCACCAGATGCCTATAGTTGGCAGCCTTGGGTTTGACTTTGGATCAGTGTTTTTGTTTACTCCTGCTGTCTTCAGAATTTTCTTGCCAGTGGGAGGAAGTCAGACTAGAGCACTGAAACTCTGCTTCCTCTTGGGCAGTAAATCATTGCTGTGGAATGTCCTGATTTTGCAGATGATGTGTCCATTTTAACAGTTTTGATTTGAACATGTTGTGCTCTGGGCTGGACATGAGAAGCACCATTTCTTCCTTTGCAGCTACAGCAAAGTAGTTCCTAGAAACTGGGAAGGGAATCTGAAAGGCAAAATATAGCAAGCCAACTGTTTGGTCTATATTGCCAAAAATACAAACTGTCCAGGGGTTTGGTTGTAAAAGCAAGAGCTGTTTGGATCCATGTGGGCTGCTCTTCAAGCTCCAGAAATAGTGCACATTTTCTGTTACAAACTGTTCTGCTACACCGAAGCTAAGCACCCTATATAGCAATGACTGGTGTCAGGAAAAAGCTGCCACACACAATTAAAGTTCTAGAAGTTTCTATGCAAGAATTGCACAGGTGCAACTAGAATTACCCATGTGCACAACGCAACCACGTGGACAGGCACAGTTTGCACAGATCATAACAAGAGAATTGGCAGCCTGCCAGGAGGATTTTGGGTGCCCATTTTTGGGAAAGATTTCACCCCATCATTCCCTGCCCATGTGATTAGATCATTTTCTCCCAGCCACATGGGAGCCAGTCACAGAAAAGAGGCTCCCATGCTGTTTGGGCAACAAAGCCCTGCATTAACCCACTCTGACGCTTAATTGGAGCAAACATCAATTTGGAGATTTAAAGGTTTGAATTTAGAGTAGGTTTTCGTGGGGAAAGCTCATAGCTTTAAATTTCAAACCATGGCTGGAAAGAGTGGAGAAAACGTAGAGGCGGATGAACGCAGAGTGATTGCTTAGACAGCAGTGAAATTGCCCCCCACCAATGTGTTTCCTCACCTGCTCTTTTCCCACCTAGCTGTTCACATCAGCACGGCTTCATTAGTGTCAGATCCATCTCTGTTAGTGTTTAAACCAGGGTGCGTTGAGGGGACTGAGATGTCTTTACCCTATGCAAAGGTGTTCACACCTTGGTTAGAGATGAATCAGGAATGGCGTATGAAGTTGGTTTGAGAAATGACAACTCAAACAGCAGTATTTTAGAACAAAGTAAAAGATACACACACACATTTTGATAAAGTCATGTGAGCACGGATTAGAAACCCAGCTCAGTAAATGCAGCGAGAGAACAGCAAAGCAGCAGTGTGAATGTGCAGCCAGTCATTTTGCTGCCTCCTGGAATAGGAGCATTATAAAATGGCTCTAATCTTATCATTCAAACTCAGGATCATCACAGTCCTTCAAACGGATGGGAACGTGGGAAGTCTTCCTCTAGCACCACTGTGCAACTCTTTGGTTTAACATCTTTATTTTTAAAAGTATGAAAAAGTGTGAAGTATTTCATTCTTAAAGGTTGCTTGGATGGTTGGCCGTGGTGTAAGGTCTCTGTGAGTCATATTAGCCCTGTTTGGGCATTCTGCCTGCATGTAAAAGCAATATGAAATCAGGAATGAATGCATTAACCTTCAAACACGCCCGCTTGCTGTCCTCTTCGGCCTCTCCAGCATGGAAGGGAGCCTCCTGTATTTATGGCGGCTCCCTGCACAATTTAGACCCTTGACCTTCCCTTACACCAAACCACCTACAGAATCTCCCCAGTACGGGAGGTCCCCACTTCAGAACTTTGCTCTCCAACTTTGCTCTCCAGAACTTTGCTTCCTACACTTGTCCCACCTCTCCTTGCTCACATGTTGCTTCTGCATGCAAGTAGAATGCCTGGAGGGGGCTACTGTCAAACTCTGAAAGGGTTAATAATATAGACAGGTGCTGATAAGTGTTTGAAATCAAATGCCGAAGATGCTTGGTGGCAATTTTTTAAATAATAATAATAATAATAATAATAATAATAATAATAATAATAATAATTTATTATTTATACCCTGCCCATCTGGCTGGGCTTCCCCAGCCACTCTGGGCAGCTTCCAACAAAAACATTAAAATACAGTAATCCATCAAACATTAAAAGCTTCCCTATTAAATGATTGACTGTTGGATTGACTGAGTTGGAGACAGACAGAACTGATCACTGGAATGGTCCCCTGACCAAGCTCCAGGAGGTGCTTTGGCACGACTACCACTGATTTCATATGGCCAGACTGTGTTCCGTGTTAACTGGGGAGAGCAGGAAGTGCCGCCTGGACTTTATGCCCTTGTGCATCAAAATGCTTTGAGTTGGTTTGCCTCGAAGAAATGGCTCCTGGAGATTTATAGAAATCTTCTCAGGATCACTGCTGTGACTAAAAGTCCTTATTCCTTTCACAGATATTGATGGCCCAACTGATCTGGTAACCAACCAAGTAACAGAAGACACAGCTACCATTTCTTGGAACGGGGCCCAGGCTCCAATAGATAGATATGTGGTGAGCTACACCTCAGCTGATGGTGACACCAAAGAGATCTCTGTGGGGAAGGACAAGGAAACCACTACACTGATGGGTTTACATCCAGGCATGGAGTATACCATCTATATCTGGGCTGTGAAGGGAACCCAACAGAGCAGGAAAGCAAGCATAACAGCTGAAACAGGTACCCCAGAGATGTGATATCATGAAGTTTTGTGCTGTGTTCCTTTCTGCCTGTATTTTGTTTCTTATTTTCATACAGTATGTAAGGTAAAAAGGTAAAGGTACCCCTGCCCGTACGGGCCAGTCTTGACAGACTCTGGGGTTGTGCGCCCATCTCACTCAAGAGGCCAGGGGCCAGCGCTGTCCGGAGACACTTCCGGGTCACGTGGCCAGCGTGACATCGCTGCTCTGGCGAGCCAGAGCCGCACACGGAAACGCCGTTTACCTTCCCGCTGGTAAGCGGTCCCTATTTATCTACTTGCACCCAGGGGTGCTTTCGAACTGCTAGGTTGGCAGGCGCTGGGACCGAGCAGCGGGAGCGCACCCCGCCGCAGGGATTCGAACCGCCGACCTTTCAATCGGCAAGCCCTAGGCGCTGAGGTTTTACCCACAGCGCCACCTGCGTCCCCATACAGTATGTAGCCCTTGTTAAATGTTATAAATTTTAGGATCAGTTCATCGGGGAGGATGAGCACTTACATTGTAAGTCATTGATGGAAGGAGTTGAGAGTTTTTCACATTGTGAAGACAAGCTTCTGAACTTAGGTCTAGAAGCGTGCCAAATGGAGATTCATTGCCAAGCTCAGGCCAACAGAAGGAACTACTGCCAGACCAGTGAGGAATTTCTTGACTACCCTAGGCCAGAAAGGGTCATATATGATACTACCTGATCTCTGTGAATGCTTCCAGTTCAGCTGTGCTAACTGATCTGAGCTAGAAGGAGAGTGTTCCTGCCTTTTCCTTGATGGACAAGCATTCTGTCAAGTAATTTACTTGCATTAGTAAAGGTAAAGGGACCCCTGACCATTAGGTCCAGTCGTGGCTGACTCTGGGGTTGCGGCGCTCATCTCACTTTATTGGCTGAGGGAGCCGGTGTACAGCTTCCAGGTCATGTGGCCAGCACGACTGAGCCCCTTCTGGAGAACCAGAGAAGCGCATGGAAATGCCATTTACCTTCCTGCCGGAGTGGTACCTATTTATCTACTTGCACTTTGACGTGCTTTCGAACTGCTAGGTTGGCAGGAGCAGGGACCGAGCAATGGGAGCTCACCCTGTTGTGGGGATTCAAACCACTAACCTTCTGATCGACAAGTCCTAGGCTCTGTGGTTTAACCCACAGCGCCACCCGTGTCCCAAGCACCACCCACGTTGCATTATCAATGGCTAATTCCACCTTCCCAGATTCTGCCCCCTCCCTCACATTAGTTCATTCAAATTCTTATGCATCAAGATGCACGTATGCACGACATTTTACTTCTGAGTAAAAAATCTACTTGCCAGTCTAGCCATGGCAAAGTAATGTCCCACAGATCAAAATAATAAATGACAAAGTCTCAAGAAGGTTATAACTGATATAGAAAGAAAACAATAGTAATACCTCCATTTTGGTTCACAGAGATAGATGGCCCTACAAACCTGAAAACAGACCAAGCAACAGAGAACACAGCCACTATCTCTTGGAATAAGGCATTGGCTCCTATAGACCGGTACATACTTAGCTACACCTCTGCTGATGGAGACACCAGAGAGATCACAGTTGGGAAGGATAAGACCAGCACCACCTTGACTGGACTGAAGCCAGGCATGGAGTATGTCATCTACATCTGGGCTATCAAGGGGAGCCAGCAGAGCAAGAGGACAATCACAAAGACACTGACAGGTAACTTAAGTGAGGAGCAGTGGAGAGAGGTGATGGGATTGTTGGTTTTTAATGATGTGGTTAAAGAACTGAAAGATGAATTCCCTGGATGCCTGGATCCAGGTTTGGGGCAAGTACTCTTTGGTGAGAGAGGCTTGGCAGAGATTTAAAATAGCAAAACGTGCAGCAAAGTATGGGAATGTTGGTGTTAGACCTTTAAGATCTCCCCTTCTACACCCCCTTCCAAAGTCCCCCCCCCTTCCCCTAGCAAAGAGACCACACATTTGGCAATTTAAAAATAGTTTACTTACAAACTCTTCAAAGGTTAGATTCATGTGCTTTTCCATAAAGCAGCAAGAAAAGATGGACAGTAGAACTTAGTTTCAAAAATGGTAAGAGTTTCTAAATTATCTGTATAGAAACACAAATATGGCTTGCTAAAGCCATCCAGCTTAGACATCCTTACTGGTCAGTTTCACATGGTGGAGAGTGAGAGAACAGAGTTTGGTAACCCTTATTCCCAAGGTGAGAGGATGTGATCCAGCTACACCTGGCAGGGCAGCTTACTCCATAGTCTTAACCCCTCCCTGCATTAGCTAGAGTTAAGCATTAACAAGGCTGTCAAATCTCTGTTGGCTCCAGAGCTTTTTTGGGTGATGCTGACAATAATACTTATTTCAGTAATCTGTTCCTTAGCCCTATAATGCAATGCCCAGGAGTATTATCCTCTCTTAATTAAAAAAAATGCAGGGCTGTTTCTAAAAGAGGTTTTGAAATTACAGCTGGTCTAGAATGTAGTGGTCAGTTTGTTAAGTGGACTTGCTACTCTGGGCATTGTACAGCTGTGCTTGGATATCTGCACTGGTTTCTGTGTTGGTTTCAGGGCCATAAAACAGAATCAGAGGGTTTTTTTTGTTTTTTTTTTAAAGCAACAATGATACAAGCAAGATTAAATCACATTTCTAACACCATGTATGCTTTGACCCTTAGCATTGCTAAGGCTTAGCAGTTATGCAGCACTGAAAAATTTCTGCTCTCAATGATGCTTCTGGCTCTGTGCTACATTACCCCATAGGGCAATATGGGTATCTGCTCTGTGGACTTCTCCCAACACTATAAGGTAAAGGTAAAGGGACCCCTGACCATTAGGTCCAGTCGTGACCGACTGGGGTTGTGGCGCTCATCTCACTTTATTGGCCGAGGGAGCTGGCGTCCAGCTTCCTGGTCATGTGGCCAGCATGACTAAGCCACTTCTGGTGAACCAGAGCAGTGCACAGAAACGCCGTTTACCTTCCCGCCAGAGATACCTATTTATCTACTTGCACGTTGACGTGCTTTCGAACTGCTAGGTTGGCAGGAGCAGGGACCGAGCAAAGGGAGCTCACCCCGTCGCGGGGATTCGAACCGCTGACCTTCTGATCGGCAAGTCCTAGGCTCTGTGGTTTAACCCACAGTGCCACCCGCGTCCCTCCCAGCACTATAATGGAATACTAATGGAGCTTCCTTCATTATACAAATAGCAGTATTATGGACATAGTGAGATACTACAAAATTTGCAGAAGCAGTACTGCACAATACTAATGGCAAGCCTACTGACATACCTTGTCCTAGGAAGGTGAATCTGAGGCCCTGCAGCTCCCTCTGTTGTCCACATGCGAAGAAGCTTGCACTGGACATTTTTTCAGGCTGTTTTTCTGCCAGTTTCCCTCTCCTGCAGCCAATACTGCCTGCTCAGAGTCTTCATATTACAGCATAATTTATTTTTTGAACTGCCAAATTCATGCACACCTAGCTGGAATCTCTTATTAGACAACACTAACTTTGCTGCGATGTGTGCGCGCGCACGACTGGGAACTTGACTTCTCGAAGGGACAGTAAGGTAAAGGTAAAGGACCGCTGGAGGGTTAAGTCCAGTCAAAGGCAACTATGGGGTGCTGTGCTGATCTCGCTTTTCAGGCCGAGGGAGCCGGTGTTTGTCCACAGACAGCTTTCCAGGTCATGTGGCCAGCAGGACTAAACCGCTTCTTAAGCTGGAACATCCCCTATATCAGATTTGGCTAATGTGTGACCTGGCCAGGTGATCCCTGTTCATTGGCCATGCTGGTAGGGACTGATGGGAGTTGGAGTCCAACCCATCTGCAGGGCACCATGTTGGCTAGACCCACAGTCAGCTTAATCATGTATACTCAGATCTGACCCCCGTTGAGTTCAGTGTGATTTACCTCCAGGTAAGTGTTCATGGGAGAATGAACTGAATGTATTCTCACCCTGCTCCTGGCTGATGCAGTGGCGTAGCGTGGGTTGTCAGCACCAGGGGCAAGGCAAGTAATTTGCGCCCCCTAACCCGCACTCCTGGCACCCCCCCTCCACAGTGGGCGGCGACCCGGCGGCTCGGATCGGATTTGCACAGCAGTGAGAGAGAGTGAGTGAGCCAGGTAGGGGCAGAGAGCTGCGAGTGCGCCCCCCCAGATGTTGCACCCGGTGCGGCCGGCCCCCCCTGCACCCCCCGCTACGCCACTGGGCTGATGTGTTCATTTATCCCACATCACCTCTGGTAAACAGGCTTTGTGGATTCTTATATTGTTTCAAAAAACCGCAAAACTTGTTTGACCAAATGCAACTGTGGGATGAAAGATTCCCATGGGGGAATCAAAGTCTCTATCAAGCTACTCTTAAAAACTAAGAGGAGCTTTACTATGCTCATGAAAATAAGTTTTGTTTTAGTGGGATTGCATTTGGATGGTGATGTTTACAGATACTCTGACATGTGTGTAATTTTTTGTAGCTGTATGGCTATGGAGATCTGATAGTTGTGACAACTCTATGCTGTCACTATCAACTCTGTGTTGTATGTTTGCCTTGAAATAGCACAGCCTGCTCTTACGGCTGCAGTGGATTCAAGAATCAACTAAACAGGAGGTTGGCAAAGCATTGATTTATATGTCCTGGCATTTTTAAATTTTATTTTATAGTAGCCTATGGGCTGAGCTTGCTCAGCTACCAGCCAGAAACAAGGATTGGTCTGGCATGTGTGTTGCTGTGTGTCTGCCAGTTTGCCAGCCATGATGAGAGTTCCAGACATGTGGAAGGGCAGCCAGAGAACACAGAACCACAGGCGGCTTCGTGCGCAGAGCTAACTTCATAATATTGGAGCTTCAGCACAAGATAAGAGGCTGCCTCATGCACGGCCTTCCGGCCTCGTCAACTGCCGCAAATCTTTTCTGTAACTGATTTATGTAAGCAAGTTCTTAGATAAGACGACTCCTTATTTTAAACTTCAGAAATTTAGGAAAAAATATAGTCTTAAACATGGAAAAATATGGTATACTACCTGTTTTTAAAATGATCTTGTGAGTTTTTTTCTACTTAAGCCAGGTTGAAACACATCTGTTCCCATGTTATACTGATTTATTACCCAGTGTAGGGGCCAAAGTAGTTACTTATTACATGAATTCAAAACTTTCAGAGCAGCTTGAGAGCAGTAAAATAAATAAAATCAGCAAACATGTTATAAAAATAGCAAAGGACTCAAACAAAAATTAAAATTCAGTTGTAATTGAAAGAAAAATAAACTCTTGAAAAGCCTGGATAAATTAAAATGATTTTATGTGGTCATCAATCTCATTTGTGTGTGTGTGTTTTTTTTTGGGGGGGGGCACTTTATGCATTACCAAAAAAGAATAACTGCATCACCTCAAAATGATAAAAGTGGGTTCATTTTTGCATTAATCTAAATACATTAATTTATAAGTATAGTTACAAATTTATAGATAATTGTTATGATTTAAATTAGGGTTTGCTACCCTCTGGCCCCCCAGATAGTCCCTTGCCATTGGCACTACTGGTTGCGGCTGATGGCAGCTGAAACACACCGTGTCTCTCTCCATAGCGGGGGAGTCTGTGACCAGGTGACCTCTGTGCTTGCTCAGTCTGCTCCCCCGGGCAGCTTCAAGGCCCCTGCCAGCCTTTTCCATGTTTCCTACCTTTGAACTTGACTTGGAATGGGCACAGCCTTTCAGTCAGAAAAGTCTCCTCAGCGCCAGGCAGGCATCCCAAGGGAGGGCATTCTGGAACTGGTGGCCACCACAGAGAAGGCCAAGGGGAAGTCAATTTCCTTGTTACCCAAAAGCCATCTTGCTGAGCTTAAGCAGAGGAGCTATAGTGCACAAGAACTGCTCTACTATTTCCCCTCTGATTACTTTTCTGCCCAAATTGCTTTTCCCAAGCTTCTGTTCAATGAATGGGAGAAGAGACGTTGCAATGGCCTCTTCCCCCTCTCCACTTAAGACTACAGCCTCTTGCATGGGGGGGGGGGAGAGAACCTTAGTTAAGTATATTTATTTACTTGATTTAGGGGGGGGGCAGACACCCCCTGCTCCCCCTGGCTATTCCCGTGGCCTCTTGCAGCTGATTTTCATTGAGGTGGGGGGAAAGCTGTGAGACTGCCATGTAAAATCTAATGTGGCTCTAAATAATTTCTGAAACCACATTCACAAGTCTAGTCTTTTTTTCTAAATAACGTGTTATAAGAATTTTAAGGTGTTAGATATATAATAAATGTTCATCAATGTGCCAGGCAGGCACATACATGAGTGTGTGAGCCGTGTGTCTGGAGCAGCGCAGGGGGACAGTCCTGAAACCATTTTGACTCCCAAGCTGACCAAGTGTTTCTCTGCAAGGAGGGTGAAAAAAACCTCCCCATTGTCTCAGGAATTAGGTAATTGCCGTCTCAAAAGAATGCCCAGACTACCAGGAAAGGCAATCAGATAAGGCATTATCAGATAACTTGGCAGACAGGAAAAACAACATTCAAATTTCTGTTGTAGACCGCCTTTTCTGTGATGTAGGTATGATGTTTGTGGGGGGTGGTCTTGGGCTACACCCTTCTGTGATGTATGTTTGGAGGGGTGGTCTGGAGCTCCAGGGCAGGGAATTTCAACATGGATATATAAGGCCTTGCGCGCCATTGTTCGAGGTCCTCCTCCTCTCTCCTGTGTGGGTGGGGAGCACCCTGTTGCAGCATTCAATAAAGATCAGGCTTACGAGCTGCTTTGCTTCTCAATATTCTCTGGTTGGTCTCTGTTATTTTCTCCTACTGATAGAGAACCTACAAAAGGACTCTATATGGGCTCTTGGGTACCCCATAGGAGCCCATATAGGAGTAGGTTTTTTTTTACTTATATCAAATGTAAACACTTTGTGATAGCTTGATGGCCCTGAATGTTTCTAATGGCCTGGTTCACTACTTTGAGGCACTGAAGTATGCAGCATCCCCAAGCTTCTTGTGCTGGAGGCTGAATAAAACAGCATCTTGGTGGAAATAAGATGTATGCTAACCCAGAGACAGAGCTGGCATGAAGCAGAGGTGGAGAAACGGCTACTGTCTTTCGCAAAGCAGGCTTGGGGGTGTGTGTGCGAGTGGGACTGATGCTGCTTTAGACTGTTTTGCAAAATATTTTAATATTCCTAACAAGGAAAATAAAGGCAGACCTTGGAATTTCTAACCACTCAGGGAATTGTGGAGGGGAAAATGGTTCTTCCAGTAGTTTGTTCAATTCCTCTTAGGAATATGGGGAGGTCAAATCTCTTTCTTTCTACACAGGTTATTGTAATGAATAAACCATATAGCAGGTTAAAACACCTTCACCTGCTTTGTCTTTTGCCTAGAAATTGACCCTCCCAGGAATGTCCGTGTGTCAGATGTAACACAGTCCAGTGGATTGGTCACTTGGACACCACCTGATGCTCAGATCAGTGGCTATCTTCTCACCTATCGGGAACCAGATGGTACTATCAAGGTAAGTCTGTAAATTGCTATGTGAGCAAATGTAAGATTAGCTAAGCCAATAGTTCAAAAATGCACAAGCTTTTCACCCATGAACCCAGATTTGATACAGAGATTCACTACATATGCTTTGCATTTAATGTTTTTAATTTATATGAAAAGTTGGTACAGGTGGCATAACTGTAAAGCAACACTGAATCATCATGAAGATTTGGCATGTAGCCAGTATAGAGTCAGGGCCCCCCTTTTGCCTCATTTTAGTTTTGAAAATGTCCAGCCCCCACACAAGATGGTTTATGATATACAATTATAATAAGGCATTAAAACCACATAAAAGCAAATTATAGAAACAGCAGTTATAAAAGCAATCTTGAAATGCAGCCTAGAGATAAAACAGTATTTTTAACAACCTTTTAAAAAGCAGAAAAAGAACAGATGATTTCAGAGATTAAAAGTGAAGCTTTTAATTTGAATTGCCCCATCCTTGTGTTTTGGGAATATAAATACAGCCTATTCCCTTCAAATACTGGAACTTATTCTATGAATGCTATGAACTACGAATGCTATGAACTACTGGAATCAATTCCAATCAGCCCCAGCCAGCATGCCTGATGGTCAGGGATGATGGAAGCTGCAATCCAGCAACACCTGGAGGGCCACACGTTCCCCTACCCTCCTCTAGAAAAACTGCATTTTTCACTTCCCCATGGATCACAACCATCTTTGGGTAGCCAGTCATCTCTTTCCCTGCCTCTTACAGGGATTGGAGGCGAAGGTCAAGAAGGGCTGGAGCCAAATTGTCAATGAAATGTAATTTTTGCCTCTCTTTTCTTTTGTGTGTCAGGAAGTGCGGTTAGGTCCTAATGAGGAAAGGTTTGTCCTCGAAGGCCTTACTCGAGGAACCAAATACACCATACATATCATGGCCTTTAAGGGAGACCGCTGGAGTCGAAAAACAACCACCACCTTTTCTACAGGTAGGTTTTGGGAACTGCAGTAAAACTTCCACGACCTGTTGTTCAAGATGGTGCTTGCCCTCAAAACGGGTCCTGTGGCACTGCCAGCTGAATCTGTGCTGATCGTCTGAGGATTTTTTGTATTATGAAGGCTTGGAAAGAGGCCAGGAGTTCAAGGAGTAGGTCAGTCTGGTCTCAGGGTTTGGATCTGAAATTTCAGGATCTTAGCCGCCTTCTAGGGGTCTCCAGGGGAAGAAGTAATTTGCACCATACCGAATCTTAGTAGGAAAATATGTGACTGAAAACCATAATCACAAATCATAAACATTCATTTTTATAACCAAGTATTTGATGATGTCATCAGGAGCAGAATGGAACACAAATTGAGCTCAGATTAAACTTAATATAGTTTTGTTTGCCAAACCCAGTACTTAATTGAGCTGAGGGAATGTGCCCATCACCATCTAACATGTATTTTTGCTTTGAGAGGTTGAACTCCTGTTTCTTGTGCTCTGAGAAGCATTATGGGTGTATTTAAAAGAATCCTAAGAGCAATGTCTTAATAGCCTATTCTGAAGACATTCTAAATTTGATGATTTTGCACGTCAGATTTGAATAGTAATAGTGGAATAAGTTTTAATAGGTCAAGAACTGGCGGCACTTTCAGATCTTACATAGTAAATATGCCAGAATTTCAAAGTACCACATACATGTTGTCCAGTTTTTAATTTTCCATAATGTAGATGTGACTGCTGAGCCCCTTAACTGGAAAGTAAACTCAGTTATGAGATTGATCATCAAGACACCAGTTAGGAAGAGCTCATCTGTGGCGAGGTAGAAGGACTTTTGTTTTAGCTTATACCTGAGACCTTTTGTGACAAAACGAATTCAAGGATGCTAACCATCTGTGAAGCCTCAACAGAGAATGAGATGGGAGAATCTTATCATCAGCTCAGAGATGACCAGAAAGAAGGGATCCTGTTTTAATTCAGATGTTTACATCATTATTAAATAAGTTTAAAAGGTGAGGCTCCAGTATAAAACCTTATTTTATGCTACTAGATTTGGGAATACAGTGGAAGAAGAGTTCAGTGTGATGAAATCTTACATTCAGACTGGTGTTTGAATATAACATCCTTACACAAAATGGCGAGAGGTTTGGGCATTTGATAATTTGTTGAACAACCAATGTGAGTTGATGGAGCCAAAGGCAACCTTAAAGTTGACAAAAGCTACAAACAAATCCATTTTTTAAAATGTTGGAATACTTAATAATTAAGTGGGCAAGCACAAAACAGTTGTCTAATAACAAGCAGACAGCTTTAAAGCTGGATTGTTCAGAAAACACCTTCTTCGAACTTAAACAGGAGTGTTTTCCATGTAGATTTATGAAATATACTCGGAGTCCTGCAATAATTTCATGCTCTTTATTGCAGCTTGTAAAACAGTGATTGAATTTCTCCCCAAACCTCAGGCTTTTATATACATTATTTACACCATGAGTCCAGTCTGACTGGCTGATTAACTTCCTCCTGGAGCCTGATTGGTCTTCTCCTGTGAGCCCAATCAGTTGTTGCATTCTAGAATCCCACTTACCTATTGTTCTAGGATCCAAGCTTAGTACATAACAATTTACTATAAGATCTATCCATTTATTTGGTCTTTGTGAGTTCATGACTCAAGTGAGATTTGAAGTGGGAGCTCACAAGTCATGCTGGGTTTTCTGCTACACTGCCTCAACTCAGAAAGATATATGGACAAAGCCACCAGGGTCACAGACCTACTGTTTATTTGAAAGGAACAATTGGATTCTCCATCCTTCATTTGCTCCCTGAGAAGCATATAAGCTGAAAAACTGACAGTGGGAAAAACAGTAAGAGAGAAGGAAAGACGAGGGTTTGGAGAGATGGCTATAAGCAAACACAGCTAGACATAAATGCTGTGCAATCCTATGCATGTCTTCTCAGAAGTAAATCCTATTGCATTCCATGGGACTTGCTCCCAGGTACGTGCTGGAAGTGACAGAGTGCTGATCAATTTGCACTGCAGGCAAGGTAACTGCAGGTAACTGCATGAGAAAGAGCAGACAGAGAGAGGAAACTCCAGAGTTCCTCGGCTGTCCTCCTTTTGTTGACCTTCCTTCAGATGGATAATCTTAGGGTTGGTGGTTTCCCTTCCTACTCACCTTCCTTCTCCTTCATGCCTCCCTGATGACTTTGAGCTCTCCCTCTTGTGGTGCAAAAGCAAGGACTGCTTCTTGCATCTCCATTGTAGGTAGATAGAATTAGAGATATTTCCTGTCGAGCCTGCATTTCTGGTAACAAATATTAGCTTGCTTCTTTTCCTAAACTCAGTGTGTCTCAGTGTGATTGTATGCAGGGTAAAGTGTGCTCCTCCAGCAGGGATTCTATATCCAGTTCAGTTTCTGCTGGGTGTTCCAAACAAATGCTAACAGTAAGTATGTACAGGCTGGCAGCCTTAGCCTTGGCTTATGGAACTGCATTTTATCATGTTCATGCGCCCCTTCGGGTCTCCCTGCTCTCTGCCATTCGTGGTCTGTATAGGATAGGGGATAGATTTATTTGGCCCAATCTTGCTCTTTCTGACACAAACTGAAATGCAGCTATCAATTGAAATTTGCAGTTCTCCAAATTTTGCAAAGCGGTTGTCAAGACAAAAAAACCGTATGTAAAAAAAACAGGGAGAGCGCACAAAAATGCGCACATTAGTGAAAATAATGCATAAAATGCATTTGATTAATCTGTGTGCAAAAATGTGTATTAGGAGGAAGGCACAGAAAATGCATGTGAACTTGCATACAAATTCCCCCTCCCCAACATTTTTGCAAACTTAAGAATGGAAAACTGGAAAATCTAGAGAAACGGTGGCCCTGGCCTCCTTTATATTGCTGTGCTGTACAAATATTCTTTGTTTTTCATCTTTCTTTTTGAACTTGCTCACTTGGCTTTCCCCCTCCTTTGCTCCTGCAGTCAGTTTGCGCTATCCCTTCCCTGCGGACTGCAGCCAGACCCAGGAAAACGGACACTCTGCCAGCGGCATGTACACCATCTACCTGAACGGTGACGTCAACAGACCCCTGCAGGTGTACTGTGACATGGCCACTGATGGAGGCGGATGGATAGTGAGTTCTGCTCTTAAACAGCTTTATTTTCTATCCTTTCACAAAGCACTCATGCGACAGATTTGGCCCTTTTCACCAAGGGGAATGAGGCAGCATCGCTTGGTGGTCATATTGCAACCAACCACACCAAAAGCATACTTGCCTCTGCAGGACCTGCACAAAAATTCAGACAGTATTGTGGGGGTTGAGGTGAGTAGCAGCACGCAGGTCAAAGCACAAACCCCACATGTTAGGTGCGCCCTGGAATGTTAGCAGTGGTAGTCAGAAATGCAACAGTACAAGGCAGGGTCTTCATATGCTTCAAAAAGCCTACCTTGAAGTTTCCTTCTTAGGGGTGAGTGGATGTCCTGCATGGCTTTCCTGTTCTTGCTTGTGGGCTGGTTCAGCCCTTTGGTTTCCTCTTTTCTGCATTATCATTTAACCAGGAGAATTTCTAATTTGGGAACTGGTTTCTCCACGCTGTTTACTTTGTCTCATTCCCCTCCCTGCCTTTACAGCTTACTGATATGCATGAGTTCATGCACACAATGGTTTAAACTCTGCACAAAAAGAAATATTGGTGAGATAAGGGGGTCTTTTTCCTCCTGTGATTTAATCAATAACCACATGTGCTTGAGCTCATTGATAACCTGTTGAAGGGGGGGGAGAGAGGAGAAGAACCAAAAGCTGCATAGAGATGCACAGGTGCCATGGAAAGAAAGAAAGAAAGAAAGAAAGAAAGAAAGAAAGAAAGAAAGAAAGAAAGAGTGGACCACAAAGGCATTGGTGTTACTCCACAAACAAAATAGAGATATTCAGATGGGGAGAATTCTATAATTCATGGTCAAATTAAGTTGGCCTCATCAGGTTAGGTATTTCTTATTGTGCCTGTTGTTTGAGCCTTCTTATCTTCAGTTTCCAACTCTCATCCTATCATTGGTGTTCTGTGTTCAAGGGACCAGACCTGTCACTTGGCTTTTGTTTGCTTTCGCAGGTCTTTCAGAGACGGAACACAGGGCAGCTGGATTTCTTTAAGCGCTGGAGGAATTACGTTGAAGGCTTTGGAGACCCTGCTGGGGAATTTTGGCTTGGTACCGTATCTGCATTCTGTATGTGACTGTAGGGAAGGGTGCCACAGGTTTTCTAAAAGTGCCGCTGCTCGTGCATATCTGGTCTTTCTAGCCAGTGCTATGGAAAGGTGAGCTCAGTGGCTTAGGGTGGGCAGGGCGAGAGGGGCTGTGGCCCCGGGTGCAAGATTTGTAGGGGCACAACTGCCAGTATCGCCAACTAGTTGCACTGGAGAAGATGCACAATGGAGGGAATGGGAAGGAAAGGAACCACAAAAAGGAGGGGGAGTCCCTTTCTCAGTGCTTTCTTTCTTTGGTTTCAATTGGTGGATGCTGCTGCTGTTGCCGACACCCCCAAAAGTCCTTCTCCCCTGGGAGCTTGTGTGTGGGTCTTCAGCTCTTGGGATGGGTGCGCTGGCAGTGCCAAGCAGCAGAAGCCTGCCTGTGCTGGAGGACTCTTCAAGCTGCTCCCTTTGCATACAAATCAGTTGCCAGGAGCCGAGCAGGTAGAGGAGAGGAAGGGAAAACGGAGGGAGAGGAGAGATTGGAGAGGAGCCAGGGCTCCAAGCAGTGAAAAGCAAATCACTAAAGCAAATCCCTGGGTCTCACCCAGGTGTGCCAGCGGGGCGGTCTTCAAAGCCCCCCCCTTGGCCAGCCCTGTCTCTTCCCAAAGGAGAGCACGCACACCTGGTGTTCAGCAAGAGCTGCAAGCTGAGCTGCCATTGCCACCTCTACCTTTGTCCTCGCTGCCTCCGAGCTACCCTGCCTCACCGCTCAAGTCAAGCTGGCTATCAGACTGCCCTGGTCAGCCGGCTTGTGCTTGGCTCAGGCTGGCGGAGCAGGTGCAGGGAGCAGCCCCCAGGCAGCAGGAGAGGTGAAGGCACATTGCCTCCAAAGAGCAATGCATTTATGTCGCAAAAACAATGGGTGGAGTTCAGCTAAGTTTACTCTGGACATACTGAAATTTATAGCTTTGTCATGAAAACTTTCTGGCTTTGTTGCCTGGAAATATTTCTTGCTGGCCACGGACAATTGGAACTGTGGTTGTCTGCAAACCTACTCTGGACTGTTACTTTCAGGCCTTGAAAAGCTGCATCAGCTCACCAGTAACGCCCCCGTTCCCTATGAACTGAGGGTGGATTTACGAACGCACAATGAGTCTGCCTACGCCGTCTACGACCTCTTCCAGGTGGGCTCCAGCAGGGATCGTTACAAGCTCTCAGTGGGGAAGTACAGAGGCACCGCTGGTAAGGAAAACGTTATTTGGCTTGCAGTATCGTGTGTAGTGTTAACGGAGAAATCCGCGGGCTCCCTTGGACAAAAACAAAGACACCAACCAGGATAACTTGTAGCAAAACAGCAGCCTGTAGGTTTGGCCTTTATTGATCTGTTGCAACAGGGTGCTCCCCTCACTTGCAGGAGAGAGGAAGGACCCAGAAAAATGGTGTGCAAGGCTTTATAAAGACTTTTGAAATTGCCACCCTGTAGATCAAGACCACCCCCAGAAACATCATACATACATCACAGAAAGGAGGGGTTGAGGGAGGAGTTGTGGTGGTAACCTGAGTGTCCTGTCACCTGGCTGGTTCCCTCTTTCCCCCTCCCCATGAGTACTTTCCAGGTGACAGGGGGGAGTTTGCAGTTTCCTGCCCCCAGAGGGAAGAGCTGATTATTGTCCTTTGTTCCAGTCCGTGCTGAATCCACTCCCATATGCAAGTTCTTTGTGATCTTGACGGTCTTCTGTCTAGGACAATCAGGGTTGGCATAGCAACTGGGCAGGGCTCCTGTGTATGTGCTGGTATGCTGAAGGGATTATGGCTGCCCTGTATCAAACCTTCCCCATTTTGTAGTCCTTCCTTCATGGAGTAAAATAAAAGTGGAACGGTGCAAATCCGATGTATGGTTGATTTTCTATGAATTTATAACAGAAGCATAGCATATGTAGTGTGTGAGTGTGTGTGAAGTTTGTACAAACTGAATGATTGGGGGGGGGGGGGGTTTCCTGCGACAGTAGACACTGGACACAGAAGCAGTGAGACACCCTTCACTGGGTGGAGCTAATTAACTTTTCAGGTGTTAAAATGGCCAGAATTGAAATAATTTATGTACTGACCTGGTGCTCCCCTTCTCTTCTGGGCCACAGCACTCATTGGCCACAGCCAGCACATGGTGCTGAAGGCCAAAACAGCTGGAGGGCACCAGGTTGGAGAAGGCTAGTTTAACAGTATAGTCTTATAGAAAGCACAAAGCTTTCTTTGCAGTTCTTCCCCATGAAATCACTTTATGACCTGTGTACAAAGAGAGAGATATACATGTGTGGTTTTATAGATGGAGCAAAACCACACCTGTGTGCTGTATACGTAAGTGGGAGTATGTGTAAAGAGACAACACTAGCACAGACAACATAAATTTTATGCCTAAATCGAGTATGACCCTGGCACTTAAGGAGCCAGTAATATTTTTCCAATACCCTTCCAACAAAAATCATTATTCCCTTTAGTAGGTGATATAGCATATTGACAGAAAAACACCTTTGCCACCTTTCTCATACTCCAGTTGTGTTTGTTGACTCCATCAGTGTAACGATTTCTCAACTTCCCAAAAGCCACTCCTTTGCCAGAAGGGATACTTTTGGGTGCCTCAGTGGTAGGTGCTATGAAGAGATTTATTACTAGCTATTTATTCACTTCATTGTCAGTTACTCCTTGTAACTGTGCAGTCTTAGGTTTGTCTACTCAGAAGTATGTCCAGCTCAGAAGAACAAAAAGGGGCCATTACAGAATCCCGCAGCAGCAAATTCCCCATAATACTTTTAATAATTTGCTTCCAGTATATCTGTATAATCATGCAGGATTACTAGCAGTGAATAAAGTCCATTGTGAGCTGACTACATTTCCAACATCAATCTGAGCTGCACATTTTTGCAGAAGCCGATGCTGATACAAATCTTGTATAGTTGGCCATTTGTGTTCTCTCCTCTTAGCAGTAGTTGTGTATCTGCATGTTGGCCCTTGAGAAAAGTTCCCTTGCATTTCTGATTCCTCTAGGCAGGCTTTCACAGCTCTTATTTCAGGTACCCAGGTGTACTTGGGTTTTAATGAAGCCAGGATCCCCGTAGTCCTAATGCTGCCTTTCTTCCCCCAATTCAGGGGATGCCATGACTTACCACAACGGTTGGAGATTTACCACCTGGGACAGGGACAGCGACATCGCTCTCAGCAACTGCGCAATCACACATCACGGTGGCTGGTGGTATAAGAACTGCCACTTGGCCAATCTGAATGGCAAATATGGCGAAGACAAGCATAGTGAGGTGAGTACTGGGCATTCTGCCCAGCAAATGTGGGGAACCTTTGGCCCTCCAAAAGCTGCTGAACCACAACTCCCATCATCCCTGGCCACTGCCTGTGCTGGCTGGCGCTGATGGTAGTTGTAGTCAGCAACACCTGGAAGGCCACAGGTCCCCACACCTGCTGTATGGTTCTCCTTTTATATATCAGGTATGCAATTTTTTTCCAAGTGCCTACTAAAATGCTGGCAACATGAGAGACTTCCCTGCGGTTGTCATTTAAAGTTTGGAACTGCCTTACCTGTCTCACAAATGGAATGGAAACCCTTTCTATCCTGCCATCTCTTAACTCTGAATTTATATCAGGAGTTGTTATTCCTTGGGCTGCAATGTTTGATTTGTTTTTCATTGGATCCATCCATTAAAACATTTTTACACATGTCTACTCAAATGTGAGCCCCACTGACATTTATTCCCAGGTACCAGTGTATATAGGATTGCAGTATTAGGTTTTCTCATACAGTTGTTAGGAAAATCTGAAAACTGAAATTCTCACAACTTAATCATGAGCATAGACTCCCGCCCCCCCGAATATGTCAGAAAATGGCTGCTGAGGTCTGGAACAAAGAGCCTGAAAGATGGGAAGATGAGCCCTTTTGCCCTTTTGCCGCATTTCTGCTGAAAAGCGCATTGCAGCAGATTTATAGAGAAAGAGGTGCCACAGAGTAGTGCAGTGCCTTAGTGGTTTAGAGACAACTATGACTCAGGAATAGGGACGCGGGCAGCGCTGTGGGTTAAACCACAGAGCCTAGGATTTGCCGATCAGAAGGTCAGCGGTTCGAATCCCCGCGACGGGGTGAGCTCCTGTTCCTCGGTCCCTGCTCCTGCCCACCTAGCAGTTCGAAAGCACATCAAAGTGCAAGTAGATAAATAGGTAGCGCTCCGGCGGGAAGGTAAACGGCATTTCCGTGTGCTGCTCTGGTTCGCCAGAAGCGGCTTAGTCCTGCTGGCCACATGACCCAGAAGCTGTCTGCGGACAAATGCCGGCTCCCTCAGCCTATAGAGTGAGATGAGCTCGCAACCCCAGAGTCGGCCACGACCTAATGGTCAGGGGTCCTTTACTTTATGACTCAGGAAAGGCTCTTCCTCCCCAGGTTGAATCTCACAGCCAGGTGGTAGCCTTTGGCAAGCTCTTCCTGCACAAAGAATAAGAGGCTAATAATATTGACCTACCTTGCTAGATTACAAGACAGTGTATGTGAAATGCTTTGATCACTCGGAATTGCTGTGCTCAAAAGTATTGCACACTTTTCTTCCTCCTCTTTCTACCCTTCCTCATACAGAGATCAGAATGGCTAACAACATTCATAAAATGCAGCATAAAAGTGAAATTAAAACCACAATTCACAGTAATACATGATAACAATAGGATATGACATCAATGTTCAAGCCAGTGGAGCAGGAAACATTTTAGACAGTTAGACAAACAGAGGTTCTCCATCTGTGCTCTGAAGACCTGCAAAAATAAGCTGGTGGGGGCACTCTGATCTGGAGAGACTTTCCTAGATGGCAGTTTATCAACACCTATTGAAAGGTTTTGAGGACTGGATCTAATCCATGGGGCTGTTGTGGCAGCTAGACTGGTGACAGTGTGTGGCCACCGAGACCATATAACACCAGCCCTGAAAGACCTACATTGGCTCCCAGTACGTTTCCGAGCACAATTCAAAGTGTTGGTGCTGACCTTTAAAGCCCTAAATGGCCTTGGCCCAGTATACCTGAAGGAGTGTCTCCACCCCCATTGTTCTGCCCGGGCACTGAGGTCCAGCTCCGAGGGCCTTCTGTTGGTTCCCTCATTGCAAGAAGCGAAGTTACAGGGAACCAGGCAGAGGGCCTTCTCGGTAGTGGCACCCACCCTGTGGAACGCCCTCCCACCAGATGTCAAAGAGAACAACAACCACCTGACATTGAGAAGACATCTGAAGGCAGCCCTGTTTAGGGAATGTGTGACATTTTAATGTATTTTTAATCTTTGTTGGAAACCGCCCTGAGTGGCTGGGGAAACCCAGCCAGGTGTTCAAGAAGGACACTGACAAAATGGAACGGGTCCAGAGGAGGGCAACCAAAATGGTCAAAGGCCTGGAAACGATGCCTTATGAGGAACGGCTAAGGGAGCTGGGCATGTTTAGCCTGGAGAAGAGGAGGTTAAGGGGTGATATGATAGCCATGTTCAAATATATAAAAGGATGTCACATAGAGGAGGGAGAAAGGTTGTTTTCTGCTGCTCCAGAGAAGCGGACACGGAGCAATGGTTCCAAACTACAAGAAAGAAGATTCCACCTAAACATTAGGAAGAAGTTCCTGACAATAAGAGCTGTTTGACAGTGGAATTTGCTGCCAAGGAGTGTGGTGGAGTCTCCTTCTTTGGTGTTTCCTGCTTGGCAGGGGGTTGGACTCGATGGCCCTTGTGGTCACTTCCAACTCTAGGATTCTATGATTCTATTCTAAATAAATTTATTATTATTATTATTATTATTATTATTATTATTATTATTGGCCATAACAGTAAGTGAAAAATAATATGGTTGAAATGGTATTATTTCTACTATAAATTTGGGCAGGAGTTTTAATTTTTGCCCACAGATTCAAGAAGTTTCTTTGGCATGCAAAAGATCCCAGGTTTAATCCCTGGTGTTTCCAGTTAAGAGCTGGAAAAGACTCTTGCCTGAAGCCCCAGAGAACCACAACCAGGCAGTCGACAAGGACAAGCCTCTAGTGGTCTGACTTGGTGTAGCTCAGGGCAGTGTCCTTTGTTCTGGTGCTTGATTACCTCTTTTTCTCTTTCCAGGGAATTAACTGGGAGCCATGGAAAGGCCACTTGTTCTCCATCCCTTACACCGAGATGAAGTTCCGTCCACGCTCACACCCAATCTTGGGTAGAAAAAGGAGATCTCTAGCAGGGAAGGAACCCAGGGTTTAAAATGGATGAAATGTGGTGCTTGTCAAGTGAAACATGGCGATGCATTATCATGTAACCATGTGACGTTGGGTTGCTTATTTTAGTACATTTATAATCGCATACAACTGGTTACAGGCTTCCGCAGAAGAATTATCTGGTTTAATTGGTTGGGATCAGCACAGAACCTGCACTGCACTGTGGGTGCAATTTGAATTCTTCTTGTGGAGGGCCATGTCTATCGCGGCTCCCTCTGCTTGTTCTGATAGCTACCATGGATCAGGAGGGCGCATTCCAGTCCTCCAATGGTTCCATGTTCTTGACAAGAACTTCCCCCACAGCAGGATCCTGCTTTTCCTTGCCAGAGAAAACAAAGAAGTCACCACACCATCTCTTTTCCTTCTTTGCTCTGTCTCTCGGGTGCTTTGCTTATTCCGCTCAACAAGGACCCGATTGGTCTGCTGTGCTCTGATTTCTGAGATGTAGCTTTGCAAAACCCAAGGTGCTAATTTAACATATTTTTCTATCCATGGTGTTCTCTGCAAGACAGTTGTCAAGTCACCAAAAGCCAACAGTATCAAACTCTCAAGCGCTGCTGAGAATGATGCGGTTGTATCTCAAAGATGCCTCTCCTAAATAAAGCACGACCTTTGCTCTTTTTAGGGCCGACCCTGTCCATGAGGCAAGGTGTTGCAAGAGCCTCAAGGGGCAAAAGCCACGAGATGGGGCCCCATCCTGCAGGCAGAGAAGTGGTACCAGCAGCAGCACTGGTTTCTGGGTAGATCTCACCGAATCTCACATGATCTCACTGAAATATTGCAAGATCTCACAGAGCAAGTGAGATCTCACTGGAAGCCAGCACTGCTGTGCAACGCAGATGAGGCAGGCTTCAGCAGGGACGGGGGGGGGGGGGGAACGTTTCCGTTTCACCTCAAGCAGCAAAGCAGAATGCGTTGCCCCTGTTCGTTCTTGTTCTTTGGCTCTATTCCCATGTGAGAAATTGTTTCATCCCCTTTTCTCCCACCCTCTTTTTCACTTGAGAAATTGTTTCTGTAGTAAGTCACAAAACTGTACCATTTCATACTACAAGTGTTCCTCCATATCCTCCTGCCCCAAATGCCTTGCTAAGGGGAACACTCCTCTCAGACATGTAGTTTTCTATGTGCAGAGATATTGTGCTAAGGAGAAGCATGCAGTCCTTTTAAGCCTCTGTTCTGCAGCCTGAAGTGACTCAGACCTGACTTAGGTTTGCCAAGCCATGTGTAAAACTTTAGTTATAGCACCACCTAATGTTGATTTCAAGTAAAGGGGCGTATAGCAAGTCAGTATTTCTAATGTTGTATATATGCTTTACTAGGGGGTGCGCTCCTACTTGTTCTGCTCACCAACACGTTCACCCCCTCCAGCTTCCCCTTCCCACCCTGTTCAACTGCTAAGCTCACCTTTTTCACCTTCCCAACACCATTTCTGAAGCCACTTCTCTCTTTTGTTCTGCAGTTCTGCTTTGCACACCTGTTTTCACCTTTCGCTTTCGTGTCTATACCTCCTCTGCACTCTTTTTCTGCAACCTCCTTGTACACAAACAATCCCCAGAGTAATCTCATGCATCATCTCTGAGGGAATTTAATATATGATTCCCTGAGGACCTACGCATGTGGATAAACAAAAGAATCGGCTGGGTACAAAATTTGGGGCTAGCATACTGAGAGCCCCAGTAGCAGAGATTAAACTCACAAAAGCTGCAGTACAGCGTTAGGACTATAGATTGTTCATCTGCACACAGCAGCTGACCTCTTTCTACCCCTCTTGCAATGAGAAGACCACACACCTTTAAGTTTCAAATGCTTTACTTAACAGATTCAAGGTCTAAGTCATACAGTGTTCCATGCAGCAGCAAGGATAATACAGGCAAGAGACCCCTCCATAGAAAATACAGAATATAGTTCCAAACATGTGCTGTAAGCTTTGGAGCAAACTCACACATCTCCATCTTGTTACATTATGCGCACACACACACACACACACACACACACACACACACGAAGTACAAAGGCTTTACTTCCTCCATTTCCGGGTGTGACCTAGCTGAGTCTATCTAGCAATACAACTCTGTAGTCCTTTCCCGCTCCATGCACTAACTAGTAGTTGTGCATAGTTATGTTTGACTGCAGTGTCCCACATCTTTCTCCTTCCATACAGGCAACCCCCAACTTGTGCAGGGTTGTGTTCCGGGTCATTGTGCGCTTGCGTGAAATCGCATGCAATTGAAACTCTGCCCCCACTCTTTCCTTTTAGTGATGTATTTTATTACCTTTCTGAGTCATTTCCGTGTTTGGTGCTATGTGTGTGATTGCACACATATTGGTCACACCTAAAATGGGGGTTGCCTGTATATTGCAACTATTAAGCATCCTTTTCACATTCTTATGAAGCCACCATCCCCTCTTATGCCAGAACCTTTCGTGTCTCTGCTTTCATCTCCAGTGCCATTCCATCCCTCATACTCCCTCCTTTTTCGCAATCTCTTTTCCATTTCCCCATTTCCCCTCATGTTCCCCTTCCCCTTCCTACATCATGATAACTTTCGTACCTTTATTCTACCTAATTGTTTAGTTAGAGAAGCTTAACTTCAGTTAATGGATGTGGCACATGTCTGGGTGTTTGCTTGTTAATAAAAATATCTCTTCTAAATTTAATCTGGAATTTCATGTTCATATTTGCTTCATGTGGCAAATATGCTGTATGAAGGTGCTATGAAATATGTGAGGGCTCCACATCCTTTATCTTTCTCATATGAGGCAGCTGAGGAATGGAAGAGGGGAAATAGCCATTTTTTTTCCTGGCAGTGTCCTTCTCATTGCACTCAGACAATAGCAGAAGTTTGAGTATGAGAGAGCAGAGATGGAGAGAGAATGGGATGAAAATTGTGGTTTTAAACAACAGCAGAGGTTTGTGTAAGCAGGGATAGATGTACACTGAGGGGTTGGTCTTTAAATCACAAACAAACCAGGTTTAACAAGGAGAAATAGCAGAGATGGGGTCAACCCAGAAGCTAACACAGCAGAGCCTTTCCAAACTCCCTTTTCATAGTTCTCAAATTTTGTTTTAAATGCCATTTTCCCTCCTCACTGGTACTCCTTCCTCACGCTGCTCAAACTTCTGCCATTGTTTAAAACTGCCACATCTTCCCGCTTTATTCATACCTCGGCTCTTGTTTAAAACCACCATTTCCCTCTCATTGTCTTTCCACCACTGCTTTACTTAAACTTATGCTGTTTTGAACCACCACTTTCTCCCTCTTAGTGTCCCTTCCTTCTCAGTCCCATTCCGTGGGCACTGCTATTGTGCAACTTGCCTTCCCTTTAACCCCCTTCCTAACCCCGACTTCATGCAAATCTGGGATTGTGATGATTCCCTACATATCCTCCAATGGCTAAGCTGATTTCACGCAATTCCGGTATTGTGGTGCAGCATGACAAATCCTCCGATGGGGGCTGTGCGATGACAGCCTTATAATTTTATGTATATAGGGAGAGAGGAAGATGAGCTTTATGTCCCTCTGCTCCCACTACCAGAATTTTCCCAACAGGATACTCTTAATTTTGTGGAGGGAGTGGTAGGGAAAGATTCTTTTTCTTAGTAAAAACATAACTTCTCCCTATCACATATGTGAAACAAAGTTTGTAATCTCTAGTGGTTGTATCGCTTCCAAGTCACAGTGAAAGCAAATGTGGGTCAGTGATTAGATTTCTATCTAGTGGCCTGGTTTTAAATCCCAGCTGAGCCAGGAACACAGAGGAGAGTCTTGGACAAGTGTTTCTTAACTTCCAGTTTAAAAATGGTTATCAGATTTTGGGAGAATTAATAATTACAAAAACTGTTATAAAAACACTTTAAATAACAAATACTGAGAAGTCCAGGAGGCACAAATTTCACCAAAACTATACAGGGCCCCAAGTATCTAACTTGTTGGTTTTTTGTTTTTAAATAACTCTTTATAGACAGAAACATAATAGTTTAGTTTAAAGAAAGCTTTAAATTCTGCTGTAATCAAGCTAGTATCTGTCTTGTTTGCTTCTGCATTCTGCTTAAATTTTATTTTTGACCACTATGGGTAATTACTTATGCTTGTTAGAAAAAAATGTATTTCTATACCATTGCCAATTTTGATACTTACTGTGGATCTTGAAACATTTCAGAAATATTTCACATTGTTTAGCAAAGTTTATAATTTAGCCACAGAATGTAATGGGGAGATCCTTATTACTTATAAATAAAGATATTTTAAAGTTATATTCTTAGAATTCTTTATGAAATCCAACCTACACAGAACATAAAATGGCAGTTTTAGTCTAGAGTTCTTCATGTGTTGTGCAAAGGAGCACACATCTAGTTGAAGCCAATGTACCTGCTGAACTTACGTGGTTTCTTGAATCTGAAAGGCGCCCAACTCAGTTGGCCAGTGTCCGCACACATGCTCTGTTTTGACAAAACATTTTACACTTTAGAGTAATACCTGTAAGATAAGCTAAGAGAAGATGATCTGCAACAGCAAGTAGACCAGTTTGACTCAGGCACAGGAGTTGCTGCAGCACATCAAGAATCACACGTTGTGGTTGTGATGCTGCACTGATGTCATGATTTGTGACTATGCCAGTGTGCTAGGCACGGCCACAGCTGAACATCTGCCCTGGGAGGAGGAGGAGGAGGAGGAGGAGGAGGTGGAGGAGGAGGAGGAGGCAGGCAGGCATAGACAACATCAAGGCTTGCTCCAGTCAGACTGTCCCGTCCCTGGCCCAACAATCTTAAAAGTTGTACCATCTGCATTAGTCCTTTAAAACTGTGAACCGCCTTAGTACAAAGGCGGTATATTGACCAGTTGCTAAGCTTTTTCAAAGCACAGGAATTGGTTGCATGACAGGGATGAGCTAGGAAGATTACGGTAATATTGGTAATAAACCACTGGAATGATTGCTGCCAGAATAAAGAATTCACTTATTGACTAAATTAATTGACTCACTGCTTACATTTATGTAACTGTACATATCCAAAGTATCTGTATCTGTGCCTTTTTGTGAGGTAACACAATGGAAGTAAGCACGGAAAACCACTCTTAATTAGAAGCGAGGCCACCTGTAGTATTTTTTCATTTACTGTGACAGAAACGGCACCACAGCAATCTCAAAAAGTAAACAGCTATGCCCTTAACTCCACCACTCAATTTAAGTTGACCCCCCACTTAACTAAGATTCAGTTGCAAGGGCCTTCTGGCAATTCCCCCACTGCGAGAAGGGAAATTACAGGGAACCAAGCAAAGGGCCTTCTTGGTAGTGGTGCCCTCCCTATGGAACGCCCTTCCTTCAGACATCAAACAGATAAACAATTATACAACCTTCCATAGGCACCTGAAGGCAGCCCTGTGTCGGGAAGCTTTTAATGTCTGGTGTACTGTGTGGTGTTTTATATTCTGTTGGAAGTCACCCAGAGTACTGAGGCAACTAGATGGGGAGGGGTACAAGTAATGAATAATAGTAAGGCTGTAAACTTAAACACACAAGGGAATGTCTCATTTAATTCCGTTGGAATTACAGTGGTACCTTGGGTTACATACCCAAGGTTACAGACTCCGCTAACCCAGAAGGGGTTACAGACTCCGCTAACCCAGAAATAGTACCTCGGGTTAAGAACTTTGCTTCAGGATGAGAACAGAAATCGTGCTCCAGCAGTGTGGCAGCAGCAAGAGGCCCCATTAGCCAAAGTGGTGCTTCAGGTTAAGAACAGACCTCCGGAACGAATAAAGTACTTAACCCAAGGTACCACTGTACTCCTGGGTAACTGTTTAGGCTTCTGCTTCACTGCTTGCTTAGCCTGGCAGTCCCACTTATAGGCACAACAGCTGACTAACAAGAACCAGACAGGCCTGTACCACTTGCCTTACCAAAAAAAGCTACAAATTCCCTGTGTGTGTGTGTCAAGCACCCAGCACACCACACAACAACTGGGTGTTATGCTTGGTAGGTTACAATTTGTGCAGGCCTGAATCTGTGGATGAGAGCTTTTGTGATTGTCATCAGATTTCAGCTAAGAAAAGATAAGCATTTCATCTCCCTTTTCATCTCTGCGCAAACCGCTTCCCTGCGGCCAGTAAAATAATAAAACTGTTTTCTTTTCTCTCCCACCCAGTAAATGAGAAGTAGAGGCTGAGACACAATAAATAATCAGGTTAGTTTCATTTAAATAAATTTATTTTTTAAATAAAAGTCTTGTTGGGTTGGGTGCTTTTTTTGTTTTTTGTTTTGCATGTGTGCATAAAGTGTGCAATATAAGGGCAATCTCAGAATGCATATACAAAAACAAGGCACAGGACAAGTATTGATGAAAGAAAGGCAGTTAGTCGCACCACTGCCTAAGCCTAGGGCAGATCAGCAGGTGGACGTCCTAGGAGTATCTAAACATATACCAGCAATTGCCTGGACAGGGCAATTAGCATTCCATCTACAGACGACCTGAAATGTTGGCCCAAGTTGAAATTTCTCCCAAATTCCTGGATATGCTGATGGGTATGAGGCCCTCATAGAAACAAGTCTCATAGCTCTACCCCATTCACGTTTACACAGATGCAAGTCCCACCATATCAAAGGGGCTTGCTCCTAGGTAAGTACACACAGGGTGACAGTCAGTAACTCCAGGGAGTTAGATATGCGCTTGAGGAAGGCTTTGATCTGCTGTGTGGAACCTGGGAAAAAACTCTGTCCAGGATCAGAGAGGAAAGGAAGCTTTGGGATGAAGACGGAAATGGAGACACCACTTCTATAGCTGAGGAAGAAAAAAAGAAAAAGGGAGGGACGGAGGTGCTGAACCTCACTGCCTAGAAATCCTGCTCAAGGCCCCCCCCCCCCCAGATTTAACCAGACTCGTGAGACTGTGGGCTAGAAAGCTAGAACCCGTTGAAGAGTTGAGATTCTTGGTTATATGGAATTCTGTGGCAAAAATAGGGAGTACACAAAGCCCTAATTATAGCCTTTTGGGCAGATATTGTGGTGGATTTGTGGCATCAGGGTTAGGGGACTCTTGTCATTGGTCAGGGCGAAGGTGCATGCAATTCCACATCCGTTTCCAACAGTGAAGAAGCAAGGTGCTTCCAGGAAGCCCACAGGTAGGGTGTTAAGGTCACTGCCTTCTCTCGTTATTTGTCTCCCGGCGTGTGGTACAAAGGCTTACACTCCCTCGAAACCTAGAGGATCCCTTACGCCACTGTTTCTCAAACCTGGGTCCCCACTGTTGTTGGACTACAACTATTGTCTCTGACCACTGGCCCTGCTGGCTAGGGATGATGGGAGTTGTAGTGCAACAACAGTAGGGACCCACTTTGAGAAACTGAGGGTGAAAGCCACTGATGGCCTTGTCCCACTCCACTAATCCCCTCTTAAAGCCATCTAGGCCAGTGCCCATATAAAACCTTTCAAAGAAGTCCTCTGTCCCTGTGGGTATGCATATGGTGACAGCGCTGGTTTGTAAGTACATGTGGTAGTTTGTCAGGGCATAGTTTGCTAGTGCCAGTCCAAGGCTTGTTTAAGAGTCACAGATACCTGTTCCTTAACTGCTAAAAGAGCTGGCAAGTCTGTTCAAGCAAGTCGTTATGTACACGTTGGACTAGTATGTCTGCTGGCATGGCTGTTAGCTCACGCCACCTGTTTGTGATCATCAGTGTGCATGTAAATGTGTGCCCAACTGAAGACTCCCCAGATCATCCCGGTGAAGGGCCAAGATAGCTTCTTCAATCCAAAGGAAAAGGGAGGAAACAGCTGAAGGTCAGTGCTTAAAGGGGAGGGACCCAGCATGATTTGTCCTCAGTCCTAGGCTATGTGGCCCAAAGTGCAATGTGAGACATTTAACAGAAGGGTGTGTGTGTGTGTGTGAACACACACAAGCTCCTGTCCACCCCTCCCTTTCTCTAGGCCAGCAGCGATGGCCTCTTTTCCAGCATGAGCGCTTTGGGCTGTGCAGAAATCCACAGGTCCTCTTCCTTCTTTCTCCTCCTCATCTTCTTTCTTCTCTTCTCACTCGTGCTGTAGCTACCGCTGTCCTTCCTCCGACCGCCACAGAAACAGCAGTGGCAACAGACAAAGATGCCAACCAGGAGCACGAGGGTGGGGAGCCCCAGAAGCACAGTCAGGCAGACGGTGTTGTAGACCCCCTCCTGGTGTTTGGAGAGGATGAAAGTCCAGATCGAGTGGAAAAACTGACTGATCTGCTCCATGGCTGGAGGAAGGGCGGGTGGGATGTTAGACCACTCCCCTCGCCTGCTGGGTCTCCGTCTGCTGCCCAGAGCACATGGGTCTCTCACCAGCTCCTGCGCAGGTGGGAAATGAAAGGTAAAGCAAGGCTGCCATTGGGTATCCCCTTCAGATATTAGCCAAAGACCTCTGCTGGTAAGGCTATTATGACACTCCACAGCTTTAAGAGAGTCAAGGTGGCATATATGGCTCTCCCACTTCCATTTTATTCTCACAACAACCCTGTGAGGTAGGTTGGCTGGGATACAAGTGAATGACTCAAGATCACCCAGTGGAGCCTTCAGATGTTGGACTTCCATTAAGCTTTGACCCATAACTAGGGAGGGTGGGAGCTGTAGCTGAATGACATCTCGGGGGGGGGGGGGGAGGTTTAAAGCAGGCATTTTGTGCAGGCCAGTAACTCAAGATTTGTATAAGCTAGTGCTGGGGCTGAACTTTGGAACTGGCAGAAGCCTGGCCTAAACAAGAGGGATGACACTCCCTCCCCCTTTCCTTTTGCTTTTCAGAAGTAGGAGCCAAATTTCAGGAGGTGGGGGGGAGGGGAGGGGAGTCCCCCCCCCCCAAATAATCTGGAATGGCACTATGCTATTGTCCAAGCAACAGCTGGGGTGGGAAAATGGCAACTGCCATTGGAGACAGCTATGCCCCACTGTCAATGTCCCAACAATATCACAACAGCTCTTGTGATGTGACATTTAAAAAAAGGCATTTGGAAGCAGCAGGAGTACTGGCGAGTTTCACCTCCTCTCACAAAAGGTGAAATGCCACCTGCTTTTCATTATTATTTTATTGTTCATTCCAGTTCTATACTGCTTTATATTTTTAGGGGGGAGGAATAACAAAGCCGTTTAGAGCTTACATTAAAACGTTAAATAAAACATTGCAGAAGAAAATAAAATGTAAAAGATAAAAATAATAGTCTGTGAATGATGCCACAAAATGGGGGTGGCGATTTACCACATGTAGGTATAACTGTAGTCAACCCCGCCCCCCATTTTGAAACTAGCAAACTGATGAATCAACTCCTGATTCAGGCAGGCAGTGTAACTTGTTTTGTTTTCAAAGGGCTGAATGGACTTTTTTCAGTTACATGTGTATTTGGGCCTCTCTCTTTTTCTCTTTCCCTTTCCCTTTAAAAGGCAGTATAAAATCCAAATACCTTGAGAAATTGCTTCAGGGAGGGGTGAAGGAGGGGGGCCAACAGAGGCTTCCAAGCCAATCAGGGGTCTTCTGCAGTGAACATACAGAACCAAGTTTGATCTAGGAGAGAAGATTGTACATTTAAGCAAAATCCACAATGGGTGCTTCGTCAAAAAGTTCAGTGTTCAAATTATATACATCTGCACCCCCACCTTCCCAGACTGATTCTGATTTGCTGTTGAAGGCTATCATGGGCCACACAGAGCCTGACAATGCTTGAGGAACAGCCCTAGGGAAAAACAGCAGCAGGAGCAGCAACAGATGTCATCAGAGGATGTCAAGGGGGCAAATCTCTTTGGTATTTTATTTGCACTTCCTGTGACCCTTGGCTCAGGCTTAGTCACTTTCTCTTGGGCTTCCCGGGCTACTGTTGCCCCAGGTCTTGTCATCAAAGCCTGTGCAGTTTTGCAACTTTTCATATGGCTCCTGTTTCTAAACACACGTCTGGTTTTTGCTATAGCCACAGCATATCAATGAATTTCTACAATGGAACAGGCCGTGAATAGATAGGTCTGATTCTCATCTCCAGTACAAACACTGGGCATGTGGGTGCTTTGGGTGCTTGGGGTGTGTGCCATGGCTTTCTGTCTCCTCCCCGACTTCCTACCACAGATCACACTGCCAACATGTGGGGTTCTCTGAAAGGACTGTTAGCAGAGTTCATTCTGCAGCTGCAAATGCAGCTCACTTTCCTACTAACTTCTATTCAGCACAAGTATTAGCTGGGGCTGCAGTAGCAAAGAGGGAGGGAGGAATTAGGCTAAGGTTACCAGACGCCCCCGTATCCCGGGGACAGTCCCCGGATTTACAGATCAGTCCCCATACAAAATCCATTGAAGTTGAAAAGTGTCCCTGGATTCATTGAAAAAAATCTGGTAACCTTAAATTAGGCAGCTAGGTGCTTCGCATCCTCCTATTGAACAAATATTTTTTTATATAATCCTCTATTAGGTATAGCAAACCACACATTATCAAACAGACACGATATACAAATTGTGCAAAATATGAGCTCAACATAATAAGGTTTATCCCGGTCAGATCTTTAACTCCAGAGAAAATCAATTTGCATAAATAATACAATACAATTGAACAAGTATCTAACACCCAATGAACTAGCTCTGCTCATTTTCAACATAGATTTCACTTCATGAAACCTCTCCTGCCTAAAGCTTCCCAGTGGCAAAGTTTCTATGTTGCACTAGGGTTATAAGCTTGACCAGTTTTCTCTAGCTCTAACCTGGAGACATATGAAACACACAAACAATTGTCTTGTTCAGACTTTTGGGGTGTCCACTGTGGTGGGTATGCATTTGGTAGTCCTGAACTCATAGACTCGCCTCTTTTCCTATCTGATTCCAGCAGTAGGTATGTAAATACATGCACATTTGCACAATGGCAAGACTGCCTACACAACAATACCCTCATGGAAGGCTAGTCTGAGATAGATAAGGTGGTAAAAGGATGAACAGAGACAAAATTTCAGTGCAAATGTTTCTTGTGCCAAACAATTCAGAAACAACACCTGAGCAATATATCTAAAGTAAGTGTCAAGCTTCTCAAAATGAAGCATCCACACCACCAGGATGCACCACACCATAGAAGGTACATGAGCATCACGTCCAGCCCAATGCTTTGTTTTGGTGTAAAGCAGTCAAGCACAGCCAATACACAAATGGGTAAATAAGCTGAGTTTCCACTATTTTTGTTTTAAGCAATCACTGTTTTGGAGAGAGATGACCCTCTTGACTCTCCACTTCCTTTTTAAACTTTCCCCTAATTTTTAGATGTTTTCTTTAGAAGTCAAATGTGACCACGTGGGACTTCCTTGGCAGCTTAGCTTGGTGAAATTAGCACATTGCTGAACCTACTGTCTGGTTTTATACTGAACTTAAAATAGAACTTTAAAGAAACTGAAGCCTTAGCCAGTAAAGTTAATTCACACAAGACGTACTGAAGGTACACTCTTCTAGATGTCTACTTAGAACTAAGCCACACAGAGTTCAATGAAGCTTACTCCCAGGTAGGTATGCATAGGATTGAAGCCTAGAGTAACTTTTCCTGTTGCTAAGTTTGTTTGGGGCTCTTCTCAATTTAAAGGTGCTTTGCCCCTTTTAAAATTAGCTTTAGTTTGGGCTTCTCATTTAAGATGGAACTGCAGTCAATCAAACCTTAACTGTTCAAGAAGGACACTGACAAACTGGAATGTGTCCAGACGAGGGCAACCAAAATGGTCAAAGGCCTGGAAACGATGCCTTATGAGGAATGGCTTAGGGAGCTGGGCATGTTTAGCCTGGAGAAGAGGAGGTTAAGGGGTGATATGATAGCCATGTTCAAATATATAAAAGGATGTCACATAGAGGAGGGAGAAAGGTTGTTTTCTGCTGCTCCAGAGAAGCGGACACGGAGCAATGGATCCAAACTACAAGAAAAAAGATTCCACCTAAACATTAGGAAGAACTTCCTGACAGTAAGAGCTGTTTGACAGTGGAATTTGCTGCCAAGGAGTGTGGTGGAGTCTCCTTCTTTGGAGGTCTTTAAGCAGAGGCTTGACAACCATATGTCAGGAGTGCTCTGATGGTGTTTCCTGCTTGGCAGGGGGTTGGACTCGATGGCCCTTGTGGTCTCTTCCAACTCTATGATTCTATGATTCTATGTTATGGCAGAGATAAACCACCACAAGATTAGTTGCTACAGAATTACCTCTATAGGATTCAGCTTCTGACTTTTGTTTGTGTCAGCTAAATAAAAACCTTCTCCTTGCAGAGATGATTAACTTGCCTGTCTGTTTTATTCCTCTATGCTTTCATTGCCTTCGGCTTGCTTGCTTTTATTATCTTAAAGCTGTGCCACAATGCAGAAGGCACATTCCAGGCTTGGAGTAGTAAGAGAAAAAGAGGAGCCGCAACACTGCAAAAGACCACACATAGTTGCGTAAAACGTGCATATGCTAATCTATCTGTATAGATGCAAATTTAAGAAATTGGTTACTATCATTTCAGCCAAAATATTGTTGCATGCCACCCTAACCTCCAGGCAGTAAGAGATTCCAGGGGTTCCAGGCACTTACCCAGGGTTTGGTTTTCTCAGAATGAGAAACAGTAGAGACTGTGGTGTTTAGATTTATTTACATATCATATATGCAACCCAAGCCTTCAGTGGAGGGGCTCACAGCGTTGACACCCCAAAAGGGTCTTGGGCTCAAGCCCTCTGGTTTCCATCTGCTCCAGAGGTGAGGCTTAATTGCTCAGCTACCATCACCTGGCCTGGGAGTGTGTGTGTGTGTGTGTGTGTGTGTGTGTGTGTGTGTGTGTGTCCCATGATCTACATCTGCAAAACAATCAATCCACAGCTGGGCCATCTCCAAGAATAGGAGCAGGAGTCAGCTTTGGAAGGCTTAATTGCACAAGGCCATCTCCAGCTCCTCAATTACAATTCTTCTGCATTTCCACTACCCATTAAGCCTGTCTGTTGGGTTAAGAAGTGCTGGTCATTTCTGAAGTTATGTGATCTGTGTGGCTTCTTTGTTGATGGAAAACAGGAAATATGCACACCAACAATCCATGCTTGTATGTCTAATCTTCTATGAAGCTCTGTTAAGAAATTATATTATGTTGTATGACTGGTCTAGACTGTTAAGCAACTTAATTATATCTTTATATTGAATTGTACTGACTTTCATTTTAATGATTATAGTAATTTAGTTCTCATACTACTTTTCTCCGGTATCATTTTTCTACTATTTTCTCCTATACCCCTCAAGGCTCAGTGGTTCTGGCCATTGGTTCCCTTAGGCCCTGTTGACACCAATGGGACTCAGGTTAGTCATGGGCCAGACCTAGATATTTTGGCACCTGAGGCAAATGACAAAATGGTGTTGGATAGAAGAGCTCAATATTCCCCCCACATCTGCCAACCAATGCGCCCCTTGGGTTTCCGATAGTACATGGGTAGATGAGTTTTAAAAGCCCGGGACAAAAAATTCACGCCCTGTATTTAGCATAAACTCTGCAAGTGTATACTCCATTATGATATTATATATATATATATATATATATGCATCAGAAGGCTTAGTTTGGTCAGAATCGAGCACACATTTGCAGAGTTAATGCTAAATACGGTACATTGCTTCCAGTAAATGAGCCAGCATAGAGGATTGTGAAAATTTGTGTCCTGGGATTTTTAGACTCATCTTTCCATGTACCATCTGAAACCCAAGGGGCACATTTGTTGCCAGATGTGAAATATGTTGGCGTTATTTTCAGTTCTCCTACCCCACTCTGAAGATCTACATTAGGCACAAGAAGGGGTGAGAAGAACAAATATCTACATTGGGATCCTGCTGCCTGAAGCTGTTGCCTCACCTTGCCTCATTGCTGGGCCGGCCCTGCTAATGCCCCATTGACAGCAACAGGATATAGGCATAACTAAATTTCTGTTGCTTGGAGCCAACGTTTTCTTATTTCAATCCTTCTTACAGCAGTTTTAGTTGGTGGATTGTACTGTATCACCAAACTAATCGACACCACATCAGCGTCAGCTGAGAGCCCAATTTATTTATTGGTTGGCCTTATAAGATGTTATCTCCCTGTTCTGCAATTGGAAGTAATCTGATGTTACTTGAGGTCACGGAGAGCGGCATGAATATCTAAATGGACAAAGGGAGCCTCAGCACACCCTGCCAAGCCCCCACATGGCAGAGAGCCATGCAACTTGCCTGAGGATGCTCAGGAAGTTTCAGGCATAGCCAAGAACGGAACCCCATTCTCTCCTCAATGTCTTCTTTCCCTGAAGAACAACAGCCTCCTTCTCCTCTGACCTAAATAGACTCTTCAGCGCCATCGGAGGGTGTCAGCCCTCAAACACATGCACCCCAGCCCTTACTTCAGGTTTACGAGGCTTCCCTTTCTCTTGTCAACAGGGGACAGAGAATCATAGAACTTTAGAGTTGGAAGGGCACCTGAGGGTCATCTAGACCAACCCCCTGCAATGCAGGAATGTGCAATTGTCCCAATATGGGGACTGGACCTGCGACCTTGGTGTTATCAGCACCACGGTCTGACCAGCTGAGCTACTGCAACTGTCGCTTGGAAGGGGAATTTTTCAAAAACCTTCCAAGAGAATATGAAGAACAATTATGTTAGCTTTCCCTTCTGATTTCGCTTCAGTTAATGTTTAACTATCAAAGCACGGCAGTGCGTGGCACCACGGCCCATTTTAATATCAATCAACTATAAATATTAGATTGCAAAGAGCTGGTGAGGGGTACAATTCATAGTTTCAAAAAGGTGATGGTTGAATGCAGATCCTGGCTTAGTCTGAGCTTTATCCTTGTTCACTTCTTTAATTCTTTCATCTCTTCCATTCTGCTAGAAATAGTCTGATTTGCAGAATGCTGCTCAGATTTGGCCTAATTGCTGCAGCAATAAATAAAACAGAATAAAATGCATAGTTCTATGAAATCCCTACCACGTGCCTCTTCTTTCTTGATCTGCAGAACTGTACAGGCACAGTATGTTTGATAAGGAAAAAGAAACAGAAAAGGTAGGGAGTGGCGAACAATTCTCACGGGGAATTTTTCAAAAGAGATGGTAGAAACTGGAAACTTGCAAGATGAAATTCCAGATCTAAAAGGGCACACAGAGCTTTTAATAGCCTCCTTGGCATCAAACTGTTTGCACAGAGAGAGAGAGCAGACTCAACAAGAAAGGGAGGAATTCCAGCGAACATATACAGTTTATATTACCAATACTGCCAACATGTTCTAATAGCAAACATGGTGTTTCTTGTGCCAACTAGTGTGGCAGTGGAGTCGGATCATCATCAGACAAGGTGGAAGACTCCCCAAGTGTGCAGGAAATTATTATTTTGTAAAAGAGAGGAAGGGAAGGACAAGAGGAGACAATCCCACTAGACCTCCAAAAAGGGTGAACCCAAGCAGAGTCCTGTTGGTGGAAGAGAACGTCTGAAAGAGTTGAAAGCTCCTGAATGAAAACAAGGCTGTTATTGTGATAAGCAGATGAGCAAGAACAGCCTCCTGAACAACATAAAAAAAGAAAAGGCAAGAGTATGCCTCTGGCATTTATGATGTAAAAAAATAAGAAAGGAGAATTTCAGGATGTTCGTTATTGATTTTGCATGTACTCAGGAAAAGAAAAGAAAACGACACAACTTTTTTTTTCTCCCAGAAGAATTGCTTAATCCTTTAAGGTTTGCATTATTGTTGTTAATTATAGTAATATATTGATTTTTATCACATTTTCTTTCTATTGAAGTATACTAGCATTGTAGCAGGAGGGAGCCAAACCAACCAACCACACGCCCTACCATCAAATGAGTTATTTAACAGAATCATAGAATTGGATGGGACCCCAAGGGTCATCTAGTCCAACCCCTTGCAATGCAGGAATCTCAACAAAAGCATCCATGACAGACGGCTATCCATCCAGCCACTGCTTAAAAACCTCCAAGGAAGGAGAGTCCAGCACCTTTGGAGGGAGTCAGTTCTACTGCGGAACAACTCTCACCTCTTCAGAATCTCCTTTCTTGAAACTTGAAGCCACGGGCTCGAGTCCTACCCTCCAGAGCAGGAGAAAACAAGCTTGCTCCATCTTCCATTTCATTTTTTTATGCTGCCTTTCCAAATGTGTATTGCAATGTCACCAGTGCTGCTGGTAAAACATTCCAGTACAGTGGTACCTCGGGTTACAGACACTTCAGGTTACATACACTTCAGGATATAGACTCCGCTAACCCAGAAATAGTACCTCGGGTTAAGAACTTTGCTTCAGGACTTCTTCAAGAACTTTGCTTCAGGATGAGAACAGAAATCGTGCTCCGGCGGCGCAGCGGCAGCAGGAGGCCCCATTAGCTAAAGTGGTGCTTCAGGTTAAGAACAGTTTCAGGTTAAGTATGGACCTCCAGAACGAATTAAGTTCTTAACCCAAGGTACCACTGTAATTCAGAATCCCAAAATATTGGAAGAAATTTGTCAGGGAAGGGTTCCACAATTATCCATAGTATGAGCAACACTTGATAGCCCCTCTCAGCACCAAGGGTAACAATGCACACCTGTTAATTGATGGCACAGCAACCCAGCACACCTTTTCTGAAACTCTTAGTGAGTACGTATATAAGCACGTAACTCAGAACAACTGTCCTTCCCTAACCACTTTACCGATGGAAAGGATTAGGAGGAGGAATTAATTGCCCATTGTTCTAGTTACATATTTTATTCACTTATTCATTTATGCAAATTGTAACTTGTGCATGGAAGGTAAGGGGAAAGAGGTTGCAGAAAATCAACAGATCACTTTAAACATCCAGTTTGCCTTTTTCTGTTTGAATTGTCAACTCTTTGGGAGCAGGTTTCCTTACCACTTATCTGTAGAAGGGTAGTAAATGCAGTGCTCTCCAGTTGCTTTGAACTACAATTCCCATCATTCCTGCCATACTGCCAGGGGCTGATGGGAATTGGAGTTCAACATATCTACAGGATACAACATTGGCTATCCTTGATTTTTAGGGCTGTGTGGTGCATCATGGCTCTACAAACCAACCTGCTCCAGACATGTATGCTAGTAAATGGTAGCTTTCGTCAGTCTGTTTCCAATTTCCTTTGCCTTCTAACCCTGAAAGCCTCTTTCATTTGTTTTTTTGAGGGAGAGAGAATCAATCTATACAGTGTGCAACCCTCTGAATGGTTTTTAGCAGGGTGTGTTACAGGAAAAGGCGAAGGGCGTGCAGTGCTCTGAGAGTTTCCTCTTTTAACACTCAACTCCAGTCTGCGTGGCAGAGCACAGAAATACATCAAAGCTGCAGTCTTCACACTTTTTACTCCCAAGCCTTCTGTGGGTTGGTAGGCATGACTAGAGATTAATGGTGCAAGAGTTGCTAGCTCACATTACACCACACATGGAGAAACAGGGAGGAGATGGTGCACAGAAAGTGTGCGGGGAAAAATAAGTTCAAAATACATTGGGCCAATAAAATCTTTATTTTTGTGCACATTTAGAATCTTCTCTCTCTCCCCTTTTAATTATTTGTATTTTTTTATTTTCCTGTGATTGGTGCTTTCCCTTTTTTGGCTTCTTTGCATGCAAGATAAAGTTCTTGCAACCACCTGCAAGTCTTCGTGCAATCACTGTGTCAACAGGTTTAAAGGCTTCAGTGAAAACAGATAGTATTTGCAGGGTTGTTGTTTTTTAACACAGTACATGCATAAATAAAACACGAAAGTCTACCCCCTTTTCAAAATTGTACTGACAGTTATCCATAATAATGAGGGAATATCTTAAAAACATGAAGGCATGTTTCCAGTGAGTTGAAAATGGTTTGAAAGAGGAATTGCCGCTCGTGGTACTCACACCTCTTACACTTTTGATTCTGGTAAACATGTTTTGTAGGTTTTATTTTTTTACTTTCAAAATCCTGCAAAACCTGTTTGGTCAGTGGAGAAGAAGATGTGTGTGTGTTCCCTGTGGAAAGCAAAATCTCTCTCAAGCCACTTTCTTTTACAAAAGTCCTCCAGAGGTGCCTTTTTTTCTCCACTGTTCCTTTACCAGCAGTTGGCAAATGTAAGTCTGACAGATAAAGCTTCCCCCACCATTTACATTCATGCTAGGAAAAGCTTCTTCTCCCCACAATACAATCCTATGCATGTCTACTCAGAAGTAAAGGTAAAAGGACCACTGACCATTAGGTCCAGTCATGGCCAACTCTGGGGTTGCAGTGCTTGTCTTGCTTTATTGGCCGAGGGAGCCGGCATTTGTCCACAGACAGCTTCCAGGTCATGTGGCCAGCAGGACTAAGCCACTTCTGGTGAAACCAGAGCAGTGCACGGAAATGCTGTTTCCCTTCCCGCCAGAGCAGTACCTATTTAGCTACTTGCACTCTGACATACTTTCGAACTGCTAGGTTGGCAGGAGCTGGGACCGAGCAACGGGAGCTCACCCTGTTGCGGGGATTCGAACTGCCGACCTTCTGATCGGCAAATCCTAGGCTCTGTGGTTTAACCCACAGCGCCAGAAGTAAGTACCAGTAAATCCAACTGGACTTACTCCTGGGTTAGTTGGCATAGGAGTACGGTGTAAATTTCTGTGTCCAACATCTACTACGGTACAGGTCAAATGCTACAGACAGAACACACACTATAGCAAGTGGAGAGAACAATGTGAAGAAGGCTCACCCAAGACATTTTGCTGCCTGAGGCAAAGGAAAAGCTGGCACTTCCCCCACTCCAAATCCAGAAGCTGAACTGTAGACTGAATCTTCCCTTTACAGTGTGTGTGTGTGTGTGTGTGTGTGTGTGTGTGTGTGTTGCACAGACTGCTCTGTCCTCCAACAGAAGGAACAACTGTGGGGCTCAGGATCTGCCCCCTGAGATAGGGGCTGGCCCCAGGGGCTGGCCTATAAAGGTTTAAATGCACTTTCCAATACAAAAAAGTTAAAGAATGCTAAAATGATTAAGAATTGTTGTAAAATTGTGAACCCTCCACCCTCCCTGGAGATGTTTGCTATATGAAGCAATGTTGCCAGCAGAATGTCTGAGATCAAGAAGTGATGTTTGGGCAGCAAGACTATATGTGTGTGTGCATATGTTTGTTTAAAGGGTTCATGTCCTGCTTGAAAATATGATGAATCACAGACTCATTCCATTTACCATAGTTTTTGGGTCCTGTGAGGTTAACAAACAACAAGGGGTGCCAGAAGGCCAACCAAGGTGACTGGCCAGTCTGTATTTTGATGTGTAACAGGGGTATGTGTGTGTTAGACTGGGATCTGAGATGGCTAGTAGCGGGGCTCCTTTTCTTGGGAGTTCAGATCCCTGGTATGCTAAACCTCTAGAGAGAAAAACAAATCCTTTGCTTTCTAGAATTAAGCATATGGTCACCACTTTTTTCTTTGCGAAAGAAACAAGACAATTCCAACATGTAACCTTTCTCCCCATCACTGCATCTACTTAGCAGAAAGACAGCAGTACAAACTGAATTTCTGCTTGCCATTCAGCTGGCAAGAGGAAAAAACAACGCTTGTGGATAAGGGTCTTCATAGCACAGTAGTTTGGCTGCAATGACAAACCTCTGCTGTTGACAGGAAAATCTGCCTGGTGAGAGATGCTTGCCCTCCCTGGAACAACAGGCATTGCAGCAGGAGGGCAGGTGTCTTGCGCACACGCCCCCCCCCCCAGCATTCCCATTGCATTCTCTTAATCCTAAACATAGTTATTAGGGAGCAAGCCCAGTGTAAAATCAAAGGGCTCATTTCTAAGTAAATATGCTCAAGGTCAAAGTGCAGAAAATAGAAAGTGTATCTGAGAAAAATTTAGGTAGGTAGCTGTGTTGGTCTAACGCAGTGGAAAGTTTTTTTAAAAAAAGTTTGTTCTGGGTACAGTATAAGCTTTCTGAAGTATCTGAAGAAGTGTGCATGCATACAAAAGCTTATACCCAAAACAAACTTAGTTGGTCTCTAAGGTGCTACTGGACATTGTTTTTTTTTTTTAAATTTTACTGAGAAAAATTTAATAACTTTAACCACAGATGCTACTGCAGCAGACTTGAGTCTACTGCAGCATCTGAACTGGCTGCATACAGAAGTATGAAGGACGAAGCCACACAGATTCATCATATAAATCACAGAAGGTTTTATTTCCACCCCCTTTATTCCAATCCCTGTGTATATGCTCATGTTTCTTTAGCTTCTCAGACATTAAGAACAGGAAATGTATTTTTAGGAAACCAAATGCTGAGATTCTCACCTAATCATTTGGATGATTGAGACAGAAGGCTTTCCTGCGAACCCTAGGCTTGTTCGGACAATTATTAAGAGCTCATTGACAAGATGGGAGGCGAGCCTTCCTGAACGGCATCTTGTTCATCACTAATAATCTTCCCCAACTGCAATAGGCAGCTACAGGTGAGTTGTGAATTTACTTCATAGGGGCAAACTGATGGTAAAACCGTGGAACAGGCCACGGAATCCCCAGTAACATGCAGCTGTCAACATTTCCCTTTTTAAAAGGGAAATTCTCTTATTCTGAATAGGATTCCTTGCAAGAAAAGGGAAAAGTTGACAGCTATGGTTTCATGGCACGTGTAAGTGGTTCCCTGATAGGCAGGTCAACGTGGAAAGGATTCTCTAGGTAAGGTAAGAAAAATGTGCCACAGAGCTATTAAGGAGAAACCATCACTCTTCTGACTCAAGGGTGACACTGACTTATCTCCATGTGAACCAAGATACAGGCAAAAGCTCTTTTTGAGCATCAACAGTGGTTTGGTCAGAATCCTTGCCATAACCATCTGAGCTGCTCATGAGTGTTTCCTGCAGTGTCCGATTCCTCCATGGCTACTAATTCCAGCCTTTGAGTCCCTTGAGTTTTACTTTCATCCGTTTGTCTAGTTTTTATTTCCTTTGTAAAAAAATGTATGAAAATCTGAATCACAGACACACACATTTTACAAAACAAAACTGAGAGGCAGAGTGTGTTGTGCTCACTGAATTTGCTTTCGCTTTTGTCCCTCACAGAATACACACAAACTGTGGTAATTTGGCAGCCATTATTCAAGGCATCTTCTTTTCTGCCTATCATCTAATACCCTACAACAATTCACTGAATTAATAAAGACTTAAACTGAAATCCTATAATCCCTTACCTGGGAGTAAGCTCCATTTAACTCAATGGGACTCACTAAACGTGTATAACATTGCACTGTAAGGGATGCAAGTAAAGATGGATTTTGTAGGCAATGTAGCTCCCTTTGAAATGCAGAATTTCAGTGCAGTGCAGAGAATTTAAGGAGCAGTCACTTAGTGGTACTATTAAGGTTGGCTGTTGCACAGGACCCTTTTTGTCCCACTCACGTGGCCAAGATTTGCATTTAACTTACTGGACACGCCTGATGGGTTTTGGTACTCCACCTCGGTGGATGCTGCAAGTCTCTTGAGACAGCCCCTCCGCACCCATCCTGCCAGGCCCTGTGGCTTGCCTTGCCCACCTGGGCCTCCTACCCTTAGCAGGTGTGCCTTCCCCCAATGTGATCACAGGAACATGCAAAAGAGAGGTTTTCTAAATGCACCATTGCTCCCAAGTCAACTATCTGAGGGGCGGGGGCGTTAAAGGCAAGTGCAGAGGCCAGAGAAAATCACTAAACTAACCCCCAGGATCTGTACACCCTGCCCCTTTTAAAAAGATTTGGAAATTAAAGCAACTTTTTGGCAAGCATGCTTCTAATTCCTGAGGACAGACAACAACATTCTTCAGCAGAGCTCTTTGCTCTGACCCCTGTTCTAAACTCCAGGGAGAAATGTGACAGTGTTCATAAACAACATGGTGAAGCTCTGACAAGTACTTGGCCACTCAGAGAATCCAGTTTTTGGCTCCTTCCCCTTTCCCTCTGGCTCAGCCTCCGCAGCAGGGCCTTCTGATGCCCCCCATCCTCTGCCTTTGGAGGGCTCCTGCTTAGAGAGGCAATACAGCGAGGGGAAAAAGTATTTGATCCCCTGCTAAATTTGCCCGTTTGCCCTCTGACGAAGAAATGACCAGTCCATAATTGTAATGGTAGGTTTATTGTAGCTGTGAGAGACAGAATAGCAACAGGAAAAAACCCCGGAAGCCCAGAAGACAAAAGTCAGAGATTGATGTGCATTATAATGAGTGAAATAAGTATTTGATCCCCTATGAACCAGCCAGATGTCAGGCTACCTGGTATCTTCACTGTATGTAAGGAGCTGAGATTACAAGCACCTGCTGTAAGGGAGAGGTCTTACCTGTAATCCCAGCTCGTTACAGTACCTGTACAAAAGACACCTGTCGACAGAAGCAATCAATCCAGCAGATTCCAAAGCAGCCACCATGACCAAGACCAAAGAGCTGTCCAAGGATGTCAGGGACAAGATTGTAGACCTGCACAAGGCTGGACTGGGCTACAAGACTATTGCCAAGCAGCTTGGTGAGAAGGTGACAACAGTTGGTGCAATAATTCACAAATGGAAGAAACACAAAATAACTGTCAACCTCCCTTGGTCTGGGGCTCCATGCAAGATCTCATCTTGTGGAGTTGCAATGATCAGGAGAACGGTGATGAAGCAGCTGAGAACTTGTTGATGATCTCAGGGAAGCTGAGACCATAGTCACCATGAAAACAGTTGGTAACACACTACGCTGTTGAGGACTGTGAGATCTTGCAGAGCCCGCAAGGTCCCCTTGCTCAAGACAGCACATGTACAGGCCCGTCTGCAGTTTGCCAATGCACATCTGAGTGACCCAGAGGAGAACTGGGTGAAAGTGTTGTGGTCAGATGCGACCAAAATCGAGCTCTTTGGCATCAGCTCAACTTGCCGTGTTTGGAGGAGGAATGCTGTCTACGACCCCAAGAACACCATCTCCACTGTTCAACATGGAGGGGGACATATTATGCTTTGGGGGTGTTTTTCTGCTATGGGGACAGGACACCTTCACCGCATCGAAGGGACGATGGACGGGACCATGTATCGTCAAATCTTGGGTGAGCACCTCCTTCCCTCAGCCAGGGCATTGAAAATGGGTCGAGGATGGGTATTCCAGCATGACAATGACCCAAAACACACAGCCAAGGTAATAAAGGAGTGGCTCAGGAGGAAGCACATTAAGGTCCTGGAGTGGCCTTTTCAGTCTCCAGACCCTAATCCCATCAAAAATCTGTGGAGGGACCTGAAGGTTCAAGTAGCTACACATCAGCCTTGAAATCTTACTGACTTGGAGAGGATCTGCAAAGAGGAGTGGGACAAAATACCTCCTGAGATGTGTACTAAGTCATCTTTTGCAAAGGGATCAAATACTTATTTCACTCATTATAATGCACATTAATCTCTGACCTTTGTCTTCTGGGTTTCTGGGGGGTTTTCCTGTTGTCATTCTGTCTCTCACAGCTACAATAAACCTACCATTACAATTATGGACTGGACTGGCCATTTCTTCGTCAGAGGGCAAACGGGCAAATTTAGCAAGAGCTGAAGAGCCAACAATATTGTCTGACAAAGGCAAAACAAAGGCAAGGGACCTTTTAGCCCCCTCCCCTGTTAGTGTGAAAAGCACCCTTTCTTGAAGCACCTCAGGGCCAGACTACACAGGACGTATGTTATCCATGACTGCAACTCCCAGTGTTGCACCTGCAAGTTCCTGAATTGCTTGGAGGTAGTGCATCTCCTCTACCTGCCCCAATCAAACACCTGCCCCTTCATGAAGCTGTTCTTGGCTCCGCCAGTGGGTATAGGGCACCTGCATTTTGTCTGTCTTTCCCCCTCTACTGAAGCTACTAGCAACTTCAGAAGTTCGCAAATGGATGGCTGCGGGACGATACTATTTCCATAGGGACGCGGGTGGCGCTGTGGGTAAAACCTCAGCGCCTAGGACTTGCCGATCGCATGGTCGGCAGTTCGAATCCCTGTGGCAGGGTGCGCTCCCGTCGTTCGGTCCCAGCGCCTGCCAACCTAGCAGTTCGAAAGCACCCCCGGGTGCAAGTAGATAAATAGGGACTGCTTACCAGCGGGAAGGTAAACGGCGTTCCATGTGCTGCGCTGGCTCGCCAGATGCAGCTTGTCACGCTGGCCACGTGGCCCGGAAGTGTCTGCGGACAGCGCTGTCTCCCGGCCTATAGAGTGAGATGAGTGCACAACCCTAGAGTCTGGCAAGACTGGCCCAGATGGGCAGGGGTACCTTTACCTTTACTATTTCCATCAGGAAAATTATGCAAGGGAAAAGGTGGCTGCCTCAACCAAAATCAGACCTGCTTCTGATTTCAGAATAGATATCCGAAGAGGAAGCCACAGATTCCTTGTGTCACTCACATGCACCTTGGCTGCCAGTTGCTCAATATCATTCACTGCACCTTAGCTGAACGACAGGTGCCCAGTAAGGGAAGCTCTGCCAAACTGGACTCCATTGCTGTTCACACTGGATAGGGAGGGGTTAAAGAGCCTCTGGCTTGTGTCTCAGCTTGGGAGAAATTGGCCTAATGTGCCTATAGATTGCAGGTGAGTAATAAAAGAGACAACCTCTGGGATCCAGACTTGGCCCCAGTGACTTCCAGTCGCCCATCCCTATGGTTAAGTCATGCGTTTCTTCATTTCTTGCACTGTTCCTGTGCCAAAGTGTGAGCGAATACTGAGGTATGCAAGTTTTGGGCATGTTGGGGATGAATAACCTATCTGAGCACCAGAGGTGGAAAAGCTGACAGTAAGAGCTGTTTGACAGTGGAATTTGCTGCCAAGGAGTGTGGTGGAGTCTCCTTCTTTGGAGGTCTTTAAGCAGAGGCTTGACAACCATATGTCAGGAGTGCTCTGATGGTGTTTCCTGCTTGGCAGGGGGTTGGACTCGATGGCCCTTGTAGTCTCTTCCAACTCTATGATTCTATGTTATGGCAGAGATAAACCACCACAAGATAAGTTGCTACAGAATTACCTCTATAGGATTCAGCTTCTGACTTTTGTTTGTGTCAGCTAAATAAAAACCTTCTCCTTGCAGAGATGATTAACTTGCCTGTCTGTTTTATTCCTCTATGCTTTCATTGCCTTCGGCTTGCTTGCTTTTATTATCTTAAAGCTGTGCCACAATGCAGAAGGCACATTCCAGGCTTGGAGTAGTAAGAGAAAAAGAGGAGCCGCAACACTGCAAAAGACCACACATAGTTGCGTAAAACGTGCTTATGCTAATCTATCTGCATAGATGCAAATTTAAGAAATTGGTTACTATCATTTCAGCCAAAATATTGTTGCATGCCACCCTAACCTCCAGGCAGTAAGAGATTCCAGGGGTTCCAGGCACTTCCAGGCACTCGATGGCCCTTGTGGTCTTTTCCAACTCTATGATTCTATGATTCTATGAGCACCAGCGGTGGAAAAGCAGTGTGGAATTCTAGGAAGCCAATGCAAGTGGAATATGTGTCATTTTTAGTGTCGGTCTGGGGTAACCAACACAGGGCACTCCCTATGTTATTGGACTACAACTTCCATCGGCCATGACCCTCAGCTGTGCTGGCTGAGGTTGATAGGGCTTGAGGAGGGCACCACGTTGCCTACCCTTGTTCTATATGGACTTTGGCAAACTTGCCATTAACTCCACCTATGCCAGGTCACACACTCAGCATCAGCAAACTAGAATGACCACCATCCCAGGGATCTCCATCCCATTCACATTTTTTCCTTTTCCTTTTCTTTTTTCCACCCCATTCACAATTGCTCAGCTGCTAGTGAGGTCTGGCCCTTTTCGTTTTACGAACACACCACAGCGAGAACATCATCTGCCTTCCACAACAACATTTTCCCTTGTGAAAAATTCTGGGCCATCATGCTCACTATTTGAAACCCCTGGCATTAAAGCCTGTGGCCACCTTCTTATCATGGAAGGGAAAAAGGCACATAACCTCTCTTTCATTATACAGTGGTACCTCGGGTTACATATGCTTCAGGTTACATACACTTCAGGTTACAGACTCCGCTAACCCACAAATAGTACCTCGGGTTAAGAACTTTGCTTCAGAATGAGAACAGAAATTCTGCTCCGGCGGCACGGCAGCAGCGGGAGGCCCCCATTAGCTAAAGTGGTGCTTCAGGTTAAGAACAGTTTCAGGTTAACGAATTAAGTACTTAACCCGAGGTACCACTGTATATGTTTACAGGTAAAATATGGTGGTTTAAAATAAATAAAAAAATCTGGGTTACTTTCAGTTTACATCTCTGTGTTAAAACAGCCTCACAGGACATATGTACCGTAATCCTGCCTGCCCTATAGCACTACGAGTCCCACTTCCCCAAAATGATGCCCAGCAAAACACTTTTCTTTTTTCAAAAAGCGCTGTTCTCACTCTAGCAGTGACACTACAGTCTCCCAGCTGAACAGATTCCACATTGTCTCAGGGCTCCAGCAAGAGAACTGGGCGACTCTTACGAGTTGTTTGTGGGGCTGGCACTGCCTGGCTAAGCAGACCTGGGCACATCGTTTTGCCTTGTGCACCCCATTTTCTCCCCCACAAGTCATATAATCCGGAGAGTCTTTCCTACCTTCCCTCCCTGGACGAGTCTCCAGCTCTTCTCAGTATTTCTTGAAGCGTGGTCTTGCCCGGGTCTAGATCAAAACTAGGCAGAAGCCCAGGGGCGGGGATGAAGGACCCCGCCTCCCTCCCGGCTCCCCCGGGCCCGGCGTCAGGGGCGCGCCGCCTCGCAGCACGCGGCTTCCGCGAGGCTAATAGTGGCGGGTGGAAGGATGAAGCCAGGAGTTTTTCCGATCCCGTCTTCAAGCCACCTCCACCACCTCTTGCGGCAGCCAAGTCCGGAGAAGGGCTCTTTTGTCTGCCCCGGGTCCGCGGCCCGCTCCGGAGCCCCCTAGGTCGGGGCTGGGGAACCGCCGAACCGGGAATCGGGATCTACTTGAGGAGGGAGGGAGCAGGCGAGACCCGGACTCCGAACCGACGGCAGGCTTGAAACCAGCTCCGGCTGGTCCCGAGTGTTTGGCTCCCCGTCCGGGTCTCGCAACGCGCGCAAAGCCCCACTTTGCGCAAGGCGACGCGTCTCCAAGGAAGGGCCGGGAGCGCCAAAACGGCGGGGAAGCGGATGCGAGGCTGGGCGGCGGGGTGGGCAGAAGGCGCCGAGGCTGTTTGGCCGCTTGGGCGGCCCCGAGTCCGGGTCTGGCTGGATTCTGGAGGGCAGGGAATAAAAGCAACGCGGCCGCTCCAACTTACCGGCTGCTCCTCCATCCACCCGCGCGGCCCCGAAGTTTCCGAGCTGCCGACGAAAGCAAAACCAGAAGCCGCCCGGGCGGAGGGCGGCCGTGCCTGCCTCTTCCTTCCCGCCGGCTGTCAGCCTCCCTCGCTCTCCCCGCCCCGCGCCTCCTCGGCTGCACCTGGGCGGGAGCGCCGCTTTCTCCGGCGCTTTCCCCTCCCTTTGGCGCCGGACGGCCCCCGACTCGCGGCCCAAACAGGCCGGGGAGATGCCGGGCAGAGGGCGGTCGTCGGGAGCCCAGATGCTTCCACCTTCACCGGGGATTGCTGTGCGCCCCCTGGTCGAAAAGTGTGTTGCTTTTTGGTCCAGGAACTTTCACCCTACACGCCTGCTGCCCAGGGCGGCTGAGGGGCGCAGAACCATATGCACGAGTCCCACTCCTGACTTGTCCTAGTTTCCTCCAAACCACCCTTCCCCGCGCTGCCCTCCAGAATAGCACCAAAGAGGATCATTGGAAAAACAGAAGCGGATCAGTCCCACTCTGGCTTTCCTCCACTTACACAGCAGGTATGAAGTGGAAGGACAGAAAGGGCATTGAAACTGTGACCTCAGTAAGGACTTTAAAAAATAGAAAAGTACCTACTTCCTCTCCCTCCTTTATCTCAATTTCCTGTTACGAAATTTCTTTCTTTTTTTAGACAATCAGTGAGTCAAAGTGTGATTTTCATGGGGTTTGGCACTCACCCCATGGTGTAGTGGTGTAGTAGCATGGTATAGGGGTTCAGAGCAGTGGACTCGTAATCTGGTGAACCGGGTTTGCTTCCCCGCTCCTCCACCTGCAGCTGCTGGGTGACCTTGGGCCAGTCACACTTCTCTGGAGTCTCTCAGCCCCACTCACCTCACAGAGTGTTTGTTGTGGGGGAGGAAGGGAAAGGAGAATGTTAGGGTAGTGATAAAGCGGGATATCAAGTACAACCACCCCCCCCCCACTACAGGATCACAGTCTTTTGACCAGTTCATATCACAGTCCAAATCTGAAGAGCCCTGCCAGGTCACGCTGAAGGCCCACCTCGTCCAGCATCTTGTTCCCAACCTGTGGGAAGCCTGCAAGCGAGGACATGAACACAACGGCCCTCTTGCTTCCTGTGATTCCCAGCAACTAGCTGAACACCACCATCATCGCTCAAAGACACTGACAGCCTGGATGAGTTTCAACAGGTGTTGCTCCTGAGTAAGTCTGCATAGGACTATAGCCAAACCAGCTGATTGTATACATGCTCTTTTAACAGGGCTTATTACCGCCATGTAAATTTGTGTCGGGTTTTAGCAAAGATGGGGAACCATAGGCCTGGGGTGGGGGGCAAATGCAGCCTGCTGGGCTTCTCTCTAGTGGGTGCTCAGGACTCTTCTCCAGGCAACACATCCTTTCAAGCCACACCCTTCACTTGCCCTTGCTTTGCACCCTCCTTGAATGTTTTCGCCTTGCTGGAATGTACGCTTGAACTCTGATAATGCCTCTTTCTTGCCTGCATGGAGACAGATGACTGAGTGTGAAGAAGCTTAGCATACTGTCCAATGGCTAAGATTTACATTTATCTTTCTCTGCCCACTTTTGCTTTAGGCCTTGCCTGCCAGTGACATGAAGCCTCCTAAACGCTGGTCAGAAGCGAATGTGATCCTTGAGCAAACCCCCCCCCCCCCAAAAAAAAAACATTTTCCCAGGCCTGGATCACAGACTTGGCTGAATGTACTCGCCTGTGCATTGCACTAGAGCAGGTCTGCACTACTCAAGAGCCAAGCAAGAGGAAGACCGCCTCTCATGTGGCCAATAAGTGGCCTTTTTAAATAGTCCCCAGCAGAGAGCAATAGCTAGAGTTGCTTGTCTGGTGGGCTGTATTTGGCTTGGTGAGCCAAAGCTGTGCAGGCCTGTGCTAGAGAAAGCATGCTCCTTTGCCATTTCTGCAGGTCTACAGTTTTCTTGTGGGTATGGGTGGGTGACTGAGGAGCTGTGGCTTAACTTAAGTTTGGGTTCAGCTGGGGGGAGGAGATGTAAAAGAGAACAGGGTTTGTTTTCTTTTAACAGCTGTACAAGATTCTGAATTTTTGCAGGTGTTAGGGTAGGGAGCAAAGCTGACATTTCTTCCTTGTTTAAAGTCACAGGAACCGTTTGCTTTGCGTCTGGTCATCTTCAGCTCAATAGCCAGGAGGGGCCAGTGAATGCACGTCACAAAAAAAAAAGTTTTTGTGAAAAGCAGGCTTTTGAACTTGTGACATGATAGCTTCCGTGTAAACAAAGAGAGCTTGTATTTAGAAATGGAATATTTCTGGGTTGTGTTTTTTTTAAGCCACTGCTCTCTGAAGATCTCCTTGCTCTTCTTGCCCACAATGGTTGGGCTCTGGACTCCACCCACCTGAGTCACCCAGCTCTGGGCACCCGTGACTCTACCTGGCTCCAAGGGGGATTTTCCAGATTTCTATCCGCCTTCTCATACTTAAGTCATCATGGGGGGGGGGGGGAATATCTCCATTTAGCAGCTATGGCTGTGAGCATGGCAATTTATTATTTAAGGACAGGGTTGGTTATAAGTAGATGAAAAACTTCTGGGCATATAAATAACTTACTTATTCAATGTATAAATTTCTGGTGCTGACAGTTCATACACACTCAAAGCCGAACTAGATGTGAGTTACTTTTGTAAAATATTAAAAGCAGTAACAGAGGGAGAGGCAATTTGATTATGATTGTGGTACTGACAGAAGGTTTGTTTAATGCTTCCCCCCATTTTAACCCTTTCCGGAGGTTATTTGCCACCTTGTGGCTTTGGGTGGATCAAGTCAGAAGATGGTCTCCCTCCTTCCACCATTGCTGTGGTCCCAATCAGACTCTCCCCCCACCCATCCCTGTAGGACTGCTTTTAAACTTTTAAAAAGGTGGGCAATCTGGGAACAGGGTTTAACACCTTGGTCGTGTGATATGCATGAATGCTTGAGGCAGGCCACAGGATTATAGACATTTCTGGGTGGGATATGTGGACATGATTGATTTTTGCAACATTACTTTGAAGACAAAAACATCTGTAGCCAATCCTCCTGAAGCCACACTCTCCACTAGGGCCTGTTGAAAAGTGCAAGACTTCCCAAAGTGAATGTGTCCGTGGTAGGAGAAAACAGTATGAAGGTAGGGAGGCGCAGAAACTTTGGGCCAGAAAGATGGGTAGGAAGACAACTTCCTGGGAAATAAGGGAGATGAAAGACAAAAAGCACAGAGCAGGGTGGTTGTAAGAAGGGTTGGCTGACAAACAGAAGCTGGATGGAAAGATGGACACTCTTAGGTGAGAGATTGGAGCCCCAGGGTGGGAGGGCTGCAGGTTAACTAGGCTTCCAAGTGATGGGTGGAATGCTGATCAGCTGCTTCCATGCTAAGTGTAGGATGTGGCTCATAAATGCCTGTCTGGCCTGAAGGGTGGGTGTTTAGTGATTTTGCTACTTTAGATGGTTTCGATGGACTTGATGGTATTTACCATTGCTGTATCTTTCTTTTTTATCAAAATGATGCTCACTACTTTGAGGCTCCAAAGTGGTGCATCACTAAACCACAGTGCAAAATTGGGGCAGAGGAAAGACTGAGGGAACAGGAGGAAAGGAAGGACGTGTGAGAAAGCAGTAAGGATAGTATATGAAGAATACTGAAACCTCATTCTTGTTCTGTATAGGAGAAGAGGAAGTGGTTTTAACAGTGCACCTTGCTGGTGGTTTCCTCCCTTGTTACTATTGAGTGCATTGTAACCCATGTGCTTTTGCTAAGAGAGAGTTCCTATTTATCACTCTGTTGACTTACTAAAGACACTGCCTCTCAGAATTGCCCCCATCTGCATATCCAGGCAAACATCTACTCCTCTTAAAAACATAAAACCAAAAAGTAATAATATGTCAGGAGTAGGTCTTGCCCCTATGAGGCAGCTATGGAGACTGAAGGTTCGTTCCTTCCCACTGGCGCTTAAGTCTCAGTCTCTCAGGGCTTTACCCAAGCAATCTGAGACTGTGCCAGTGTGCCCACCTTTGCTTCTCCCACTTAATGCCTCTCCTGGTTCTGGGAGACCAAGGGGGAGGGAATTTTGTGACAGCAGGAGGGGGAGACACCCTTGCTTCTTCAGTAGCCTAACTCATTTTTGTCTCTTGGCCTCCCTCCTCCCACTCTCCTGCTTCTGGTTCCAATCTTTTCTCCGTTACAGACTCTCCCAGCTCACTAAGGTGGAATTTACACACATGTTAAAAACATCAAAATGTTTTTTTTAAAAATCGTTTTGAAAAATGCATTGAATTCGCTTTAGCTCACAGTCACCGTCTAGTGCCACAATTGTACATTGCACTTTACAACACATTCAAAACCTTTTATTTGCAGCTGTATAGCTGAGTCCTAAACTCTGTTACCTCTTCAGCTTCTGACGCCTCCTATTCCCAGTCTGACCACTCATTGTCGTCCCACCACCAATCCCTGGGCTCTGAGCTTTATTCCCCAGCTGGTGCCTCCCACCATTCCTCTGTATCCAAGCAGACATAAAATAAAATAGGGATAGGCAAGGAGCCTTGGTCTGAGGGTATCATGGTGCCCATGGCACCCCACTGGGGACTCCAGACTAAGGAATGTACAGATCTACCTCATGCCAGGTCAGACTATTGTTCATCTAGCCCAGTATGGTCTACACAAGTGGTTTCCAATTAGCTAAGTACGGTGGACTTTTGAAAATGTTGATATCGCTATGGTAGTTTTTGTTATATGAATGGTGCCATGGACTACCAGTTGGGAACCACTGGTCTACACTAATTGGCAGCAGCTCACCAGAATTTCAGACAGGAGTCTTTCAACCTTTCATTTCAGACACCAGGGACTTGGGACCCTGTGACCTTCAGCTAGCAAACGTCTACTACACCACGGACCTGTGATCCTGCCTTTGGTGAGCTTTTCCTTTGCAGGGCCAATCTTGTGGCTTTGGAAGTTGGGTTGACCCCAGGGGAAAATAAAGGCAATGAGGTTAAACCTCTCCTCCAGAGACAAATTAGGACTTTGAATTGTTACTTTCTTGAATGCAGCTAGTGTTTGTGGAAAGAAGAGCAGATTCATGAAGCACATACACCAACATCTTGGCTTGTGCAAACACATTTCTCTTACAATTGTCCTTCAGTTGTGTCTTGCACACCTCGTAACTCTCCGAAAACACTTTTAAAAACACAAGTATTGTTTGGAAAGGCTAGGCTGTATAAGGCAGGATTGGTTCATCTCTGAAAATGGACCATGTTGGCTGGGGCTGATGGGAGTTGGAGTCCCAATAACATTTAGAGAACCCCACCCCCTGGTTTCTACAGAAGAAGACTACTCCGGGGGTGGGGGGTGGGGAGGACTGTGTCCATACCAACATAATTTCCCCACTCTGGTTCTCTGCACGTATTGACTGGGATTAAACTGAGTAATGGAAAATCTTTCTCCTCAAACAGCATTCCTTTTAGAGCATTTTCCAAGATTGCCTCCTCCTCCTCCTCCTCCTCCTCCTCCATTCCCACCCCCTAGAAACAGTCCAGTTAAATACTAAAAATAAAGTGAGCTAGAAGTAGGTTTCCTAAAAATAGACTATTTTTTAGCTTCTTCTTTTTTTTTGGTATGTCAACAGTGGCTATTTATTGAAGCTGGAAACCAAAGACGTAAGAGGGTGTGGAGGTGACCATTTAAAAGAGCAGAGCTCCTTCTTTCAAAGTTCCCCACTTACCTTCAGTTTGTCCAGCTCAGCACATCTGGTGGGAAACAGTCAGAAGTGCTCACTTTACCCATTTTTTCACTGGGTTTTGAGGTTGTTGTTGTTGTTTTTTTTTTTTAGTCAAACTTACTTCCCTCAGCTCTGCCTCAAAGTTACAAAAGCTACTACTTACCTTCTGTAGATCATGGTTTTTATTCCCACCCCAGCCTCTACCTTTTTTGGGGAGTATCATGAAGGCTAGGACTCCCATTCCTCTGAAGACAGGTGATGTTTCAAAGTGGGTAGGATGTGAGCTGAGATGCAGACTCCAGCAAGATTAGGGGGGATGTGTTTTTGTCGCTAACACAGAGAAGCTGCTTTCAGGCGTGATTTCGAGCTGTGCTGTGGTGTAATGAGAACGCACAGGTCTTGGGCTTCAGGCTCCCTCTATATATGCCAAGAGAGGAGCTTACATAGCAGTCTCTGATCTGGGCTTGCGGCAAATCACAGACCACCATTTCATCTGAATCTGGCAAATGGTAAGCCCTACTGAGGTGCTTGTTGTATACAGCAGCATCACTCTACATGGGGGCAGGTAGTTTCCCAGGCAAAGATAGCCCCCTGCCTCCAGGGAGCTTACAATAAATAATACAGGAAAACAACAGACAAGATAATCAATGACAGATAAATTCTGAAAGCGGTGAGCAGTTATACATACATATTTCAGTAAAAAGTGCATTTCCCTGAATAAAATATGTACTATATTGTTTCGAAACTGGGTCTTTTTCTTGGTATTTTCCTATGCTGATTGCTGCTTATCTTGGGTCATTAGTGCTGTGCTTAAATCCCACCAAAAACTGAGAAGTGAAGCCTAAATTTCGTTTTAGGGATCTGAAATGCTGAAAAATCTGAAAGTGGGTGATTTTTTCCTGCTAGACAATTGATGAAACAAGAATGCAGAGCCCACTGAGAGGTCAGGATTTTGACCAGCAAAGGGTAGGTGGGGTGTGCGATGAGTCCAGGCCATGCAATTTCCAAGGGCTGCATCTCTCCACCTTTCCTGTTCACCCAACATCTTCATGCAGGGCTCATTGTGGAACTGGTCTGCTTCCCTTGCCGTGCAGCAAACGGAGGGCTCTGTTTCCTGCTTCCACGGGTGGTCTAGGGTGAACCCCCACCAGGGCATAGGAAGCAGTGCTTGTGGGCCTTATTTCCCCTCCCATAGAAACTTCCTCTCCTCACCAGGCTGAGAAGGCTCCACCTTCGTTTCAAGTCAGTGTCAGCCAAGTGGAAACCTATAGCAGTGGCGCCTGTCATTTGGTGAGCGGTTGCTTTTCTAGTTAATGTTTTGGACTGCCCAGTCAATTTTGGATCTGATGGGGGCTATACATTTTGAGCAAACAAAGAGGACGCTCTTCACACAGGACACTTTGCTGAAATGCTTTGGTTATAGCTATCCATCCCTGAAGCAGCAGCCATTGTGAGTTACCTCACTCTAATCCAGCAGCTCCGTATCTTGTTACTTAGGTGGATGAAGTCCAAAGACTGAATTGTGAATTAATAGAATTCAGTTCATGAACATGATTTCTTTAATAAATGGCTAATTTTCTTCCATATATTTTTGTGATAGCAACAAAGATAACCTTTTTTGCTTTCTGAATTTCTTAAGTTTTCTTAAATGATAAATTTTATCTTTTTCATTGATATTGTAAAAGATGATTGAATGTTTCAATACACTACTGATTCCGCCCCACCAAAAGAAAACATTATTGTGTAAAATATCAGATGCCCATCATGTTACAAAATTGTCATTAAGGTTCATTCTGACAACCGCACATGAGACTGACAATAAACTTTTCAGTTTATATCATTTGATATATTAATTGCATATAAATTTTTAGATACTGATTTTTGGACACTGAGAGAAATAGATTTCAAAAGATACCTAAATTAGTTCCCATAATATCGCCATCGTCATCTGGTGAGCTCAGGTGCTGAGTTGTGCTGGGCACATAGCAACAACAGGCCTAGTGAGAAAGAACAGCCTGGCCATTGAGCCCCAAGGTTTGTGGGGGGGGGTATTTTTGATGGTGGGGACCCTAAGGGAGCAAAAAGCTGCAAAAAATAGCTGAATGAAGAGCTAGGAAAAGGAAATGAAAACTGGCAGAAGGGCATGATATGGAGTATCTTTTTTTTGGGGGGGGGAATAGATGATGGCTTGGTGACTGAAACTCTCCATTTTGCCATTTTTTGTAGGTGCCATTTGTCATAGCATACTGTTCACCTAACAGAGCATGTGAACCTGGAATTGTAGGCAAGAGTGGCAAAGGGTAGGGAGCTCCCCACTGTCCTCCCTCAGAAATGTGTAATAATTTTCAACACCTCCCTGGTCTTTTCGCCACAAGCGTGTCCACAGGAATCACACATGCTCCCAGACTCCTTACAGTGGAATGGAAATTTACAAATGCGGAACTATGAAACAGAATGTGCTGTTAGCTGATCGGTGCTGTTTGGGTATTCCCCCATTTTATGGGTCTTGGCTGGCCAGAGAGATGTGGCCAAGAGCCTAAGTACACTTGGCCCTTTAAGGTTTATTTTGCAGTTGTTGTTGCTGCTGCTGCTGTCGTGAAGTCACTTCCTTTTCTATGTATCTGGGCTCCCTGCCTTGCCTTCCATTCGGTGCCAGCTGCAGCTGGCAGCTGTTTGTAGTTGCTTCCAAGAGTAACCTCATTTTTGGCCTGTGGCCTCACTGGAGCTTCCCTTTTTGGCATCACCTTCTAGAAACATAACTCTTCTAGACATAGCAAATATGTCCTGACATCCTTTCAGCTCCCTACCTGGAGACTACAGTTCTGAGGGAAACAGACAACAAAGAGGCAGTTGCTCAAACACAGCCCTGCTTATGTCGGCCGTCCAAAAAACTGAGTATTGTGCCCAGTTCCACCCTGTTGGCATGCCTAAAGCTTTAATTAGATAAGAGTTGACACTTTTCTTTTTTGCTGGTTTAGTATGGTTTTTTTTAACTAATTCATTTTCTGTCAACCAAGCTCCATGTTCTGTTTAGCTCCATGATCGTTTTCCTAAAGGGTTTGTTTTCATTATAGAAAGTGTTTGTGAAAGGTTCTGAATAAATGTGAATTTACAGACTTTTACTGGGTGTACTATAATTTGGTTGTAATACCGCACAGTGAAGGCAATTGTCCTCCTGTGATATGTTAGGGAAAACAAGGGCATGTAATTCTACTGTTGTGGTGGCCAATGTGTGGTGTGTTAGGGGAGGGGTAGTACCTCTGGTGGGGGAGATACCGTGCTCCTCCTGGGGTAGCTTGTCCACCTTTGTTCCCCAGCCTATACTCAGTTCTCACTTGTGGTGCCTGGAAGCTTTCAGCATGCAACAGCGGCCACAGCCTGGGAAATGGCTCTGACTGGCTGGCTAAACCAGGTGAAGAGAGCAGATGGGTCTCAAACCTTTGGTGAGTTAGGAATTGAGCAGACAAAACCCATAGTGGGTCCAACAGTCAAGAAGGCGGTTTCTCCAGGTGCTGTAGACGGAACTGAGGGGCAGATGAGGCTTGTTAACTTGGGAAGGTAGCCCATCAAGGAGAAGGAAAACTCTGGTCCCAAAGCTCTGCTGCCTTGTGGAGAAGAAAGGGACAGGGAGTAAAACCCTACACAGATCAGTAGTGGAGTCCCTAAGGGGGTTGGATGGCGTCTTGTACACCTCCATTAAGCAACTCCTGCAGCCAAGCAGTTTGACTTCACCCCTGGAGGCACACTCCTTTGTCTCTTGAAACAGATTGATGCCAACCATAGGTGGCCAATGTCTAGACATTTATCAGTCCAGTTAATGTAATTATCCAAAACAGATTGGGGGTGTGTGCCTCTGCTGAGGAAGAGGTCCCAGAAGTTAACTTCTTGTCCCAAATATCATTTGAGATCTTTGTTAGCATTCAGATGCTTAAACAGACCCCTGTGTTGCAATATAGACAAGCTGAACAACATAACACAACACAATGGCATGAGTAAAATAATTCTTGTCTGGTGGCTGCCAATTCTGGCATTTGGGGCACCTTGCGTAGCCCTTGTTGGGTTGAGTCTGGCTGTTATGTGTGATTGAGTGCACACTGTGGTGCTTGAAGAGATTAGTGTTGCTTTTGTTGTCTCCTGTTGTGAGACTGTCTTGTCTTTGTAGCTTCTTGGCTCTGACAAGGAATTCCTTCCTGAGGAAATCCTTAGAGCGCTGCTTTCTTTGCTGAGGATGTGGAGGCTGACAAAGAGGCCTCAGACCAAAGAGCTTTAGCAGAAGCACAAGGGGTGCTCGGTAGAAACTGTTGGATAGTTGTGCACGATGGGAAAGGAGAAAGCACCTTCCTATTGTCAGCCGGTGCTCAGAGCAGCCTTGCTCCAGACAGCTATTCCCATTTGCCTCATTTTAGTAAGGAAGGGCTTCTATCACCAGCGAGGTGTGAGCTTCACAAGGATGGCTGTTTTAGAGGAAAACCAACACATCAAAGCAAATGTTGTTTCTGGCAACCCAGAGGGAAAACATTACAAAATACAGGATACAACTCCTTATAATGGTTGGAAGTAGCTCCTGATCTGTCACTTGGAACTGGGGGCAGTGAACACAAGGCAAACACTGTTTTGTTTTTTAAAATCTATATTGTATTCACAGCAACACTGCAAGCTACATAGCTTCTTATTATTTTAGACAACTGTTGTGAACAGTAATTTTCTCCAGAGTTATTTTTTAAAGCAAAAAGCAACTGATGGAACTTCAATCAGAATGAAGGAAAGGGAGTGTCATTTTTCCTTAAAAAATAATAAAAAAGCATCCTTCATTGGGTTTCCCCCCTGCAGGGAAATTATATGGGTTCATTGTATGTTTTCTCTGCCAAAAGGTGGGGGCTTGAGAGGGGAATGTTTGGGGACGGCGGAAGTTACCCCGAACTTTGTGTAACTTGTAGTTGGGCCCCAAGAGGTGCCGACTTGTTCATAATCACTAAGGACCAAGCTAGACTTTGTGTAAACTGACATGCAGGTTTTTGTGTTATATAAATGGCAGCCAGAGAGAAGCCGGAGCAGTTTTGGGACTAGGGATGGGAGGATGTTTGAGCCTTTTGTTTCCCCTGAGAGCCAGTGTGGTGTAGTGGTTAAGAGCGGTATTCTCGTAATCTGGTGAACTGGGTTCGCTTCCCTGCTCCTCCACCTGCAGCTGCTGGGTGACCTTGGGCTAGCCACACTTCTCTGAAGTCTCTCAGCCCCACTCACCTCACAGAGTGTTTGTTGTGGGGGAGGAAGGAAAAGGAGAATGTTAGCCGCTTTGAGACTCCTTAGGGTAGTGATAAAGCGGGATATCAATCCAAACTCTTCTTCTTCCCCTGCCAGTCCTGATAAAAATCACCGCTCAGAGGCTGCAAATTGTATTTTGCTTCCAGAGCCATCACAGTTGGAGAGGGTGAAGCTAATGCCAGCATCGCATTTAGGTGCAGGTGGTTCTCCTGCACAGCACACCAAGTTGAAGGCACGCAAAGTAATACTATCCTATATTTATGTGGGCACCTACTGAGAAGATCCACAAAAAGCAACTGTACCAAAAGGAATTATTGTTAAAATAGGAAATAATTAGCGGGGCGAGGTCACCAAATTTGTCCAAGTTCAGGGCATCCTATTATCAAAGTCCCCCCCTGCTAATGGGGACCCTGGCAGGGTGGGGAAAGGGCTAAACCACTATGATGTCTTTAGCATCTAATTTGGCCCTGTGTGATGGTAGTTTATCCAAAGCCACCAAGTGCACTCCATAGCTCAGAAGCCAGGATTGCAGCACAGATTCTTTTCACCTCTCCAGCTCAACCTATTAGTTCAGGCCTTCACAACTTGTGATTCTTCAACCATGAATGGCAGCCCAACAGTGAACTTGAATTTTTTGCTTCCTGATGGGGATTTGTGAAGATTCACAGAATCGTAGAATTTGGACATTCTAGTGTGAAATTTGTCCATTGCTTTCAGTGATATACACTCACTCTTATTCGAGCCTGGATAGCTTGCACATCAAGATTATGAAATGTTTATGTCCTTATGGGAATTTGAGTGGATACAACCAGACAAAAGATAAGCTTGGGACAACTGCATATCAGCCACGTAGTATTTGTCTTGGAAATAAAACTTGCCTGGTTACTGCAGCACTTGTACAAATAATATTGTTGAGGAACTTCAGAGTCCCCAATTTCTTCCTGCCTTCCATCTTGAATGACAGCCCCACATGCTGACGAAACGGCACTTGATTTGGTTACGTAGTTTAGGCTGCAGTGGCTGTTAGAAAGGGTTAGTGATTTTTGTCAAAGGAAACATCTTGTAGTGATGTTTCCTTCTTTTAAGGAGGAAGACATCAAAAGGAAGACAGCAGAAGCGGTCTCCAGATGTCTTTGACACTGAGCGTATGAAAGAAATAAAAATACCTTAGGGGTACAATTCAATGAGATCATCACCAAAATGGCATACATGAGATTAACAGCCTCTAAATCAACACTGGCAACTGCAATTTTTAGCTAAGGAAGGGAAAATGTTTTCAGTGCAGAAATGAATTATGGGAATTTGATAACTTACATTTGGTAGTGAAATTTGGGGTTTTTTTTGGGGGGGGGCAGCACTCTTGTGCTTACTGGTTTTCCACCACTGATATGCACAGGTACTGGGGTTCCAGCAAAGCCCTAGTTTTGGACTGGGTGAGTGCCCAAATCCAAAATGTTGCAAAAATGTGCATGATTCTGAATCTTCCCAACCTCTTTATCTGGCCAGATGGTCATCAAAACCGGGGGGAGGGGAGAAGGAGGGAAAGATTGTCTACTGTTGAAGTCATGGGTGTAGTTACTACTTGGTAACATTTTGGTTGGTTTAATAAAGGTATTGCCCTAACCTAGATTTTGTATTTTTTCCTTATGCATTCACGTGGCTGCTACCTTTGCTTTTTGTGTAACAGGAAAAAAAGTCTGATGAAACAGCTGCAAAGGGATGTGTTGGGTTAAACAGGGTGATTTTTTAATATTCAGTTATGTATTCTCAGGCTGATTGGAGAAAGCTGATTGCAAGTCTCTTTAGAAACAAATTAAAAATAGCTTATATTCAAAGGATATACTATTGCATATAGATATCATAGCACAGGATTGCCTGTCCCCTGCAATGCTGTCTTGCCTTTATGAACTGACATAGTATCCTCTTAGAACAGCATTTGTGGCTGGTGCTTTTAGCCTTCCTAGATGGCAGACATATTAAAATGTTGATAAGCCATCATCTTTGTTTCCTGGTCAGAAGGCTGTTGAGAATCTTATCCATTACATTTTGCACTTCTAGTTTTCATGCTCCCATATGAAATTAATTTGGGAGCTTTGTAATTGATGTTCCAGATTTTGATTAGACTTGCTATCTCCTTTTGGATCAGGATAAATAAAGTACTTACAGAACCTGTTTGCTTGCAGCAGTGGCGTAGCGTGGGGGGTGCAGGGGGGGCCGGCCGCACCGGGCGCAACATCTGGGGGTTAGGGAAATCCACGGGTTAGGGGGGGCGCAAATCCACGGGTTAGGGGGCGCAAATCCATGGGTTAGGGGGCGCAAATTACTTGCCTTGCCCCGGGTGCTGATAACCCACGCTACGCCACTGGCTTGCAGTAGCCACTGAAGAGCAGGTGTCATATCCGAATAATTGTTGTATCTTGCCATGCTAAACATTTGTTAAAGGAAATTGCTGTGAAGTGGTGGACAAAAAGAAAGAAGGGGCAGCACTAGAGACTGAAAAGCAAAAAGATTGATGGAGCCTCAGCCTGGAAGGCAGGGGTGGCAAACCTGCATCTCTTTAGATTCTGCTGAGTGTCAGGCTGCTGCCAGCAACTCCCGGCTGGTTGCCCAGGAACGTACAAAGCCAAGGGAATGTTTCTTACCATCCTATTTTTATTCAGTATTTACAGAGCGAGGCTATAGAACCCAGCCTTTTGGATAATGGCTTTGTCCCGAGTGAATCTCTACCTCCCTCTCTCCCACTTCCTCATTCATCTCCTCCACGGGTGCTGCTACGTCTCCCCTGTCTTTGAGCTCTTTGCTCTCCTACTTTCACGCTTGCCGGGTTCTGGGAGAGGGGGGTCTGGAATGCTTTCTAAAGACGCTGTGTCCATCAGCTGTTTTCTCCTCCTCCTCTCCCATTATTTCTCAACTTCCCCCCTCATTTACCTCTGAGCTGCAACCTCCCTCAACCCCCCCTGTTGTAAATCAAAACTGTCTTCCTCTTCCTGCTCCCTGGGTCAGGATGGGGAGGCAGCCTCCACCTTTCCTCCTCTGCCAAGGCCCTGCTACTGGGCTACAACTCCCATCACCAACTGGCCATGGTAGCTGGAGCTGATGCGAGTTTGAGTGCAGCAGCACCTGAAGGACCTTGCTTTTGTTGTAAGGCAGTTTGGACAGTGGGGTCATATTCTGTTGTCACTTCATCCATGTAAGTGTGAAGGTGTGCATTTGCTATTTACAGTAGAGATTACATGTGACAGGAAACAATGCAACTAAATTGATTTCTGAACTGCACTGAAGATGTCAAACCATCCGGTCTGGAGGCCTTTATCCTCCTATCCCAGACAGAATGTGTTTGTGTGTGCACAAATGTGTTTGTGTGTGCACGCGTGCAAACACACACACCACACACTGGAGTGACAAAAACAATAGAGCCATGCATTTGTTGTAATAATAATAAGTGCATGTATATTGGAAAAGGCTTAAACAGCGTTGTTTGCTTGGCGTTCCCTTGGTGGCAGGTGTATTTCCCTCTTTTTCCACTCTCTGTAGCTGCAGCCTGGATGAGAATCCAGGGCACTCGTCTGTAGTTGTGCTTTAAATGAGGTGGTGTTTTTGTTTTAATTTCCACTTTGTAGTACCTGAGCTCTACTCAAACCTTCCACTCTGTGGGAAGCAGGGTATTACTTAATTGTGTTTTAGGTGGGACCTTCAGTGTCTAGCAACTAGAAATAGATGGTCCCACCCAACTAAGTTTGCACAGAAAAAGTCCCTGGATCAGTTCCTGGCATTTTGTAAGAATACTAGAATGCAAGGCAAGGAAAGATGCCTGCCTTTAGGACTTGATGAGCTGCTGCAGATCAGACAGTCCCGGACTAGAAAATGGACCAGCAATCTGACTCAGCAGAATGCAGCTTTCAAATTTCAAATTTCAAATTTATTTATTTACGGCTATTAGCCCATAAAATGTGTACAAACCTAAAAGCACAGAAACATAAAAACCAATACATCTAACAACAGAAGGGGAACACCACGATGCAAGGGTGGGTCATTGAGCAGTGACAAATAACAGCTTGGGGCCCGGAAAGATCCAAGGGACGGTTCCCAGAAAAAGGAGAACTGGAGACGAGATCCGTCATGCACTCTCATCATAACTGTCCGATTAGTTTTTGTTGTTGATGTTGTTTTTTGGTGGTTTTTGTGTGTGAGATAACCACATTCAGGAATCTCGCCACCTGCAGAGTTACAGAAGGATCTGTATCCTGCAAAAGCAGTGCGGCATGTGACTCAACAGGCCTGCCAACCAAGCGCAGTAAAGCAGGACCCAGGAATTTAGTCCTGGCTATGCTATGTAAGGGACAGTTGAACATTATATGTGGAAGAGATTCAACTGTTTTCCCGTCACACTCGCATAGCGGAGACACCAAACCCTTGGAAAATCTGTGGCTCAGCAGGTTCGATGGAAAAACATTGAACCTTGCACGAATAAATGCAAGTCGGTGTGGTACAGATGAAAGAGATGACATATATGATGGAAGGCCAAGTGGTGGGGTTATTCCATGATACCTGGGGGAGCAGACACCCCCACCCCTGGAGAGGTTGTGTTGATTTTCAATGTCTGCTAATCTTTGCTCGATAAGGCTTTTGGCTGAGCGTAGGTTCATCTTTAAGGAGTCTGCTGGGGAAATTCCGATGCTCAGAAGTTTGGCATGGATTTTTCCTACCCACGGATTAACAAAGTCATCCCGCCAGAGGCACTGAAAGAGGTAATGGTCGGGAAGCCTATGCCAGCAGAATGCAGCTGTGCATGCTCATCTTCTTGGCTGGAGCTAGAGGTCAGTAGCTGAGCACCTGCTTTGCATGCAGAAGGTCCGAGGTTCAACCCCCGACATCTCCACATAGGGCTGGGGAGGCGCCCACCTGAAATCCTGAAGAGTCACTGCAAGTCAGTGTGGGCAAAACTGAATTGGATGGATGAATGGTCTAACTTAGTGTGAAGCAGCTTCCCGTGTTCCTAACCTGCCTGTGCAATAATCTCTGGTGTGGATAAAGCAGGTGTAGCTACTGCTAAGGTCCCTGGAATATGGAACAGCAGAATCCTGGAGTTGCCCAGTGCTAGACCTCATATCAGAAGTGAAAGCAAAGGAGGATCTACTGTATTTTTCGCTCTATAAGGCACACTTCCCCCCCTCCAAAAATTAAGGGGAAATGTGTGTGCGTCTTATGGAGCGAATGCAGGCTCCATGGCTTACGGAAGCAATGCGAAGCCTCCAGAGTGCAAGGGGGAGAGCAAAAGGGATCGGTGCGCACTGATCCCTCTTGCTCTCCTGGGTCCGCTTTGCTGGAGAGGCTACCAAAAAGCTACCAAGCATTCAGAACCAGAAGGAAGAATGGCAAACAAAAACTTCCTCCTGAGCTTGAGGAGAAGGTGTTAAGTACCACATTTTTTGCTCTATAGGATGCACCCAACCATAAGACGCACATAGTTTTAGAGGGGGAGAACAAGGGGGGGGGAAATTCTCTCCCTCTCTGTGCAGAGCCCCTTCCATTTCTCCTCCTGCTTCTCTGAAGGGGTGCTGCGCAGAGAGGGAAAGCTGTGCAGCGCCTCTCCAGCGAAGTGTAGCCTGGAGAGCAGGCTTACTCTCCCTCTTGCTCCCGCTGCGCTCTGGAGGCTTCGCATTGCTTCCGTGAGCCATGGAGCCTGCATTCGCTCCATAAGACTTCAGAGAAGTGGGAGGAGAGATAGAAGGGGCTCTGTTTGCCATTCTTCCTTCTGGTTCTGAATGCTTGGTAGCTTTTTGGAGTCAGTGGCACCTCCCCCCACGCCCCCCCCCCAAACCAGCCAGCCACCTCATTCCGTCTACACTGCCGGCACAAATTCAGTTCCAGTTGGTTGCAGGTTGTGTGCAGGGCTGGGCTGATGTGGCCACAGTGCTGGGAAAGGCAGCGAGAGTGATGTGTTCAGAGGATACAGCAACAAGGGCAGGTGGGTGTGTTGCTCATATTGTCTTGGAGTTCAGAAATCATGCAAAACCTGGGGAGGTGTGTGCAACGGGTAAGTCTACACTGAGGGATGGGAAGGATCAGGCCTAAGCTAACCCTCTGAATCCTTGCCAGAAAGTGACTCTCAAGAATTGCTTAGTATCTATTGACCAGTCACACACTCATTTCTCCTTTGGAATCTTTTATTAACGTATAGAAAATGCATTAAAAAAGGAACTATACAGAGCCTAAGAGCAATCAGGACTAAAAATACTAGTTAACAATGGTTAACAAGCGTATATCCCCATTCTCTGAGCTACGGTTCCATTACGGGATCATTGGGAGAGCAGATGCTTTTTCTATCTCTCCCTCAATATTTTACTGGTAAGGTTTAGTTTGTCAGAGTCTCTCTGAGGGAGCTGCCGCCTCATTTATTTCTTCTATTAAATAATAAACACAGTTCCAGAATAATGCCTATACAAAGGAGGGGTCAGAGTTTTCAAAATCTTTGTTGAGTCATCATCCTCTGAAAAAGCAACCACGACACTTGCCAAAGTCTAGGGATTTTTATGCAGCTTGATCTTCTCAGCAGGATCTGGTTTCATTTTTTCTCATCCCATCCTAGCTATCTTCCCTTGTTGAGACAGCAATATCTGAACTACTGTAGCTACTCACCAGCCATTAGGCAGTATTGTTGGAGTGCTGTCAGCACCGAGGATTGAAGGGTTAGTGAGAATAATAAAAAGAGCACCTAGTTATATCCCCAAGGAAGGGAAATGCCTTCACCCCACTCCTGCAAGGACATAATAAATCGGAAGGGAGTGTGCTGTTCTCAGTGTTCCCACCAAACTCCAGCATCACAGTGGTTTGTCACAGAGGCTCCCATTCCCCTTGGAAAGGGTATAATCTCCTGTTCTGACAATGTTTGTCCCATTCTGCCTTTCAAGAAGCTGAGAGGTGTAGGATAGAAAAATGAACTTTTTAATACTGTGTCAACATGGAGAACAGAGAACCTAAATCTCCTCTTTCTTTGAATGTATTAATACAGAATAATTACCACTCCCTGGTTCTGTAGTTATGGACTATACAATTCTGGGAGCTGCTTTCAGTCCAGGCCACAGAGCTGTTTGCCCTTTTGACAGCAGCAGCAGCAGCAGCTCCCTGCAAGCTGAAAATCACTTTGGAAATGGCCCCAAATGTGGGCTGACAAGTTGTGTGCTGTGCTGCTGCCAGAGGAAAAGACGCAGAAGCCCCCCTGTCCACAGAGAGCTCCCCACAAGAAAGAACTTCAGTAATGGCCACACTGTTGCTTTATGCTCCTCCACAGTACAGATGTGTTTTCCATGCCTGGAATATACCAATTTATGCATATACAAAGAAGGGGGGGAGGGATAAAAAGTCAGCTTGAAAAGGGAGTAACTAGTCCACATTATATGATCTAATAGATGTGCCCTTGATGGCTTCATAATGTCCACAAAAGTTTTGAAGTGTATATGCTTTTTCCTGAGGATCTGTTTTTGAAGGGGTGGGTGTTTCAGCCATTTTGCAGACATCTGGAGTTTGTGTGACATAATTCCAGAATAGTCTGTTGTAGCACAAGCAGCTTAAAGAGTGGTCTCCTAAAGAGTAAAACATTTATTCTGGCAAGAGTGTATGGGATTACTTTTAGGTAAACGGGCAGAAGACTCTAATGTTAGCCTAAAGGGCTGTGGACTACTACCTGTGTGTAAGCTTCCACCGCTTCCAGTGGATGACTCCTTCATATGGCATGGAAAGAGAAGAAGAAGAAATGAAGGAGGAGGAGGAGGAGGAGGAGGAGGAGGAGGAGGAGGAGGAGGAGGAGAAAAGGAAGAAGGAGTTGAACATACCAGCCCATAAGCACCCAAAAGTGCTCATGGATCTAGCCCTTAGCCTTTAGGGTCCCTTATAATTCTCTGTTGGTTATGCATGAATAGCTGTCCGATCTTCACAGTGAATAGACAGTTGATCGGAATGAAGCTACCATGGCAAGTAGAGCACCAGTAGATCTTTACAAGTTATCTGTGGCCTGTTGGGTTTATGGGGTTGGTTTGGTGGTGGATACCTTGCTAATAGTGTCTGAGTCAATGACTTAACTGGGAAAAATGCCACTACAGCAATGGAGACTGCTTTCTGACGAAACCTGCCACTCTTGTAGGTAAGCCTTGTTGCTCTGGGAAGAATGCCTAAAAAACTGAGCCAATGACCAAATGGCCACAGGAAACAATAGAATCAGCCACATTATAGGACATGGATATTCACACTGGCGGAGGAAGGGGGTGTGGTGGTTGTGGCCTGTCCCTGGTGTCATCCCTTGGGGATGCTTGGTGTGGGCACCGCCCCCCTGGGACACTCGCCCTGCCCCCCAGGTGCACAGCAGGTGTGCTGCTCCAGGTGCCAGAGCAGCTAGCTCCGCCTTTGGATATTCAAGTTATTTTTGGCTCATCAGGTGCTACATGAGAGAAAGGAAAGCTACCTAAAAATGCTCAACTATGTTCTAACTGAGTTCCTTTCTGCTTTTGTGTGTTCAGTCTGTTGAATCTAGTCTACAGATTCAGGCCCCTCATGTGTTGATGACAGAACAGGTTTATATATTGTTCCCTGACGGGGCTTAGAAGATGCAGGCTGCTAGAGTAGAGTTTCTCCAAGGGAAGAATAATAGAATCATAGAATTGTAAAGTTGGAAGGGACCTCAAGGGTCATCTAGCCCAAATCTCTATAATGCTTGGGAGTTATTTGAAAAGCTATGTTAGAAGTGCAACTGGAGTGTATACTGCAGACCAAGAGAAGCACCAGGAGAGCCAAGAGGAAATCAGCGTAGTTAATGAGCAGAGTCAAATCATTTGACTCAAATGAGCTCTTAGAGCGAAGAAGTCTTTCTTCAAAAAAATGGAAATCTTGTCCAAATGAAGAGGACCAAAAGGAACCCATAATTTGGCAATAAAGTGCAAGCAGACAGGAAGAGTTGCTAAAAAAGAATTTAAGGAGTGCATTGCTAGAAACATTAATACCAACAAGAAGCAGGAGACTGTTTAGGGAGGCAGTTGTAGCCTTGGGTGGTGCTGACGTTGCGCTAAACATGGATACGGAGAATGCAGAGAAGCGGAATTGGTCTTCACAACAGTAGATACAGGGCAGATCCCAGGGCCTGAGCTAACTTTTGCAGGGACAAATAGGGGTGACGAGAGATAAAACTGCTGATATCATAATGCTGTTATACAAATCTATGGTGCGACTGCATGTGGAATAATGTACTGTTCTGATCACCTCACCTTAAAATGGATATTGTAGGGTTGGAGGAGGTTTAGATAAGTGCAGCTGAAATAATCAAGGGCCTGGAGAGATTCCCCTTCCAAGAAAGGCTGCTGCACTTGGGACTTTTTAGCTTAGAGAAAAGGCAAGAGGTGACATGATGGAAATTTATAAAATTATGCATGGCATAGAGAAAGTGGATAGAGAAAATTTTTACTTCACTCTCAAAACATTAAAACTCATGGTCATCCAACGAAGCTGAGTGTTGGAAGTTTCATGACAGGCCAAAGAAAGTACTTCTTCATGCAGCTCATAGTTAAACTGTGGAACTCTCTTCCACTTGAATGGGGAGTCGACAAATTCATGGAGAATGCTACTGATGGCTGCTAGACATAATTGCTGTGCTCTGGCTCCTCAGCTGGAGGCAGCAATGCTTTTGAATGCCAGTTGTGGAAACTGCAGGAGGGGAGAGGGGGCCTGTGCTCAAATCTTGCTAGGGGAATTAGATGGAGGATTGGCCTGATCCTAAAGGCTGTGTGTGTGTGTGATCCTTAATGTGTGTGTGTGTTGCTAATAATACTGATCTGTGGAATTCCAATACCATTCCAGGGAACCCCATGTTCTAACAAGCAACACAGTCCAAGAAAAAGCAGCTGAAGAAAAACTGAAGTGAATGCTGCTAAAATGGAATTCCATTGGACAAAGCAAGAAGAGCTGATGTAGTTACCTGTGAAAGACTCTGTGCCCACAATTGTGCATTTAATTAGATTCGTCATTAGATATGGGCAGTTTTCTAAAGAGCTCTGTGAAAACTTTTTATATTGCCTGTGCATATGTATGTGTATGCATTTTTTAAGAGTGCATGCACATCTTTCTTTTTAGCATTTTCAGATAGCCACCCCCTAATCCAATTGTGCACACTTTCTTATCCGTTGGAGGAGTTAGATGTCAACTCACAGACATGTTCCCAAGCCTGCATTTTTAAAACTTGCATTGTGTTAATATATTGTTCTGTGGTTATTGTGTTGCATTTTAATTCATGGCAGCTTCTTCAAGTGCTCTGTGAGCACAGCAAATAGGCAGGATATAACAACAATTCCTTCTGGAATACTATTTCCCATGTCACACTTGAAATCTGCAGAGCAGAGGGTTCATTCTTTCTCCCATAATGGCTAGGCTACCAGTATTTCAGAGTCCTCCGCAAGTGGGACTGTTGTTTCTGCTTTTTTATATCTTAAGTATCAGCTGCCATGTGCAAAACTGCAGATTATCTTAAAAGCATTCCTGTGCAATGAGTAAAATAGGGATGTGGAGTGCTCAGGTATCTACCCAGAGTGAGATACTGCCTATATAGAGGCCATTCACTGTATTTTCTTGTTCTCACCACAAGGTGGCAGTTTTGCACTGTTTCTACACTTGAATTGAAACATTTCTTTTTCCTCTGCCAAGATGGCCAGTGTTCATATTAATTATTGTTATCCTATTGCTAAACAGTTAGAGAAACTCATTGCTGAATCGGGGAATATCAGTCGCTCCAGTCTCCTCATAGTTGATTTTAGAGGGGCGTTTCCCGTGAAAATAGCCTTTTCTTTTAAAGGATAAATTCTGTTCTTTGAATTCTAAATGTCGCATATATAATTTTGCCCAATTTTTATCAAAAACTTCACTAGCTAACCTGGTGGTGGTCCACCTCTGAAAATGTGACTCTTTAGGACAAACTGTTGTCAGGCAGGAACAAGTTTGTGTATGTCTAGAGCAGGCGTGGCCAAACCTGGCCCTCCAGCTGTGGTTGGACTACAATTCCCATCATCCCTGACCACTGGTCCTGTTAGCTAGGGATGATGGGAGTTGTAGTCCCAAAACATCTGGAGGGCCAAGTTTGGCCACGTCTGGTCGAGAGGATGCCATTATGCAGTGTTTTGCCCAGTGTTGTGTAGGGTTTCTGGGATTTTGGGGTGATTTCTGGAATGGTGAAGTAGACACAACTCTACTGTTATGGCAGGGTGAAAGAGCTGATTCAGAGAAGTCCTCATAGACATGGGAGTTTCAGGCTTCGAAGAGACTAGTCAACCAGATTTTTAAAAAATCTAGTTAGGAAATTAATACAATTTTTTGGGTGCCGATAGAGCTCTAAACTGATGCAGGCAGAATAACCTCAAGTGCCTCAAATGGATTGGGTGAACTTTTTGCACTCCTCCAGCTGAGGCCTAGATCCTTAATCTAGAGCCTGTACCTGGGCTGTCTCACCTCAGATGGCAGGTGATACTCACATGATTGAATGTTCTCCCATACCAAATGTTCCCTCCACATAGAAAAATGGATGTCAAGGTAGAGATCCTAGCCAGGGGCATAGCTAGGGATCAGTTAGGTTGGATCCTGCCAAGGTCCAGGGTGTGCGTGTGCAGAAATTGCACCTCTCCACTCTGGCTTGGAGTGGCTCCCTGGGCCACCGCTCTGTGTGTCCAGCTCCTTGGCAAGGCTGTGAGGGACCCCAGACAGGCCCCTGATATGCTAGTTTTCTATGTGCAAGCTTCTTTTTTTAAAAAATGCTGAAGAACATTTAATTGTGTGCCCCTCCATCCCACACTGCCTGAAGCAGGACAGCCCAGACACAGGTTTATCATCATGGAAAAGACAGTTTTCTGTGATTCTTTTTTGCAACCCTTTTTTGTGGTTATAACAAAAGAAACAGTTGCTGAGGCTGCAGTTTGGAGGGGCAGACTAGTGGAGATTCTGACTAGGAGAACAGCATGGAGGGGAAGGGTTAGTCATCATCATCATCATCCCAGGCAGATCCCAGGCAATGCTCCAAAGAACCTGGTGGACGGCCAACATTGCTGCATTTCATGTGGGGGTGGGGGGGTTGGGTGGGGTGGGGAATGTTGGTAGATCCCAACACAAATCTCCACATAACGTGTTGTTCCAGTCTCCAAACATTCTGCTTGAAGGTAGGTGTTATGTACTGAGTCGAATAGGATCCAAACTGCAGCAGTCTGATTGGTCCTAGAACAATAGGATCCAAAAGGCAGCAGTCTGATTGGTCCTAGAACAATAGGATTCAGAATGCAGGAGTCTGATTGGTCCTAGAACAATGCAGCAGTATGATTGGTCGGCAGGAACCACCCAATCATGCTCCAGATTGAAGTGAATCCACAACCTGATTGGCTTACAGTAGAATTCCGGAATTAGCCAATCATGTGCAGCCCATTGTGTAAATAATGTATATAAAGCGGATACTTTGAGGGGACTTGCATTCATTTCCTCCTCACCACTATGAGCTGAATAAAGAGCATGAAATCACTTGGGACTCTGAGTATATTTCAGTAGGCAATAATTAAGGAGTTTTATGGGGGCTAGTGAGGAGTTAAGTGCCTTGCTTTTGTAATATTCACACGTTTCATGCCCAGGGATGTTCTCCCCACACCCAGAAAAGAGGCTCAGGTTTGGTGTTGTTAACTCAAAGCATCCCTCTGCTCTGCCCCTCCACAGTCTTTGTGGGTTGGCACTGACTAGTCTGTGTCGGTGCAACTGGAAGCCGCTGCCACAAAATGCATGGCTACACAGGGAGGCGGCTGCACTTTGAAGTTATTTTCACCAATGGACTGGTGAGGGGAAGGGACATAGGCTTTTTAAAGGGACATTGACTCTGTTAAATTCCCCTTTCAGAAGTTGACTTTAAAGCAGGTAAATGTTTAAACGCCTGGGAGAAATTTAGTTGGAGTGCCTATAAAATTGGTACAGCATGGGAGCAATACAGGTGAGAGATATTTAGTTCCAAAATCATTTCGACGCACGAGCAAGTAGATTTGCTTGCCTTGTTTTTGGGAACATGACCTAGGGTTTGTGTTGGGATGGAAGGATGAAGTGTCTTCGCCTGCCTTGTGTGGCCCAAATGCCAGGTTTTTTAAGGAACGGAGCCCCGAGGCCTCTGCAAGTGGGTTCAGTAAGTTTCCAGATTTTGGAATCTTCTTCCCCGACTGATGGACATTTGCTGGCTCAGCAGGCATCACCGTGAAAATGTCACTTAGTTCATGTAGCAGCAGCAGCAATGGGCAACCAGAGCTCTGGGAGCCGACCTTGGTACCCGCTGGCAGAACAGGCTGGCATGTGAACAGAAGCACCCCACGTACAGTAGAAACTGGGTTAAGAAGGAAAACCTTAAATAAAGCCATTTTCTAATAGGTTCAAGAGAGAACAAAAAAACTCTTCTTTTATGGAGGTGTGCTGGGTAGGAACTCAATAAAGTCACTGGGAATGACAGCAAAGCATCAAGGTTGTTCTCTTACCAAAGTCAGCCATCCCTCAGGGGCGTCAGGGCTTCCCTCAGCCACTCAGCATGGAGCAGGCTGCTACCTTTTGTCCTCTCCTTTTCAGGTTATAAAATACAAACAAATGACAGAAAAGGACTGCTTGTCCAGAAAAGGGATCCTGGCCCCTTCACAGCTGCAGGGACCGCCGCTTCCGCCCCAGGGTGTTGCGATGGTTGTAGGGCCTCATCTTCATTTCCACAAAGGGTATGGAGAACTCGTGTCCCTTCCAGTGGTACCAGTTAATACCCTGTGGGCAAAGCAGGGGGAAAGTCATTGCCAAAGGGCAGGGATACAGTGGTACCTCGGGTTACAGACGCTTCAGGTTACAGACACTTCAGGAATAAACTTTAAGGTTTTAAAGTTCAGATATAAAACCTCAGGTGTCCCCATAGATTATTGTATATACATGAACATATGTATGCTCTGGGCAGAGTCACTGCCCATCATACATTCTTTTTATAATGCCTTCCTAGCTGTTCCAGAAAAGACTGAAATATTGTCTTGCTGCCATGCTCATTCCAGAAAATAAGGGATGCATCCCAGGTTTATCTGATCGACTTTTTCTGGACCACCTTTCAAACAAGTCACTGTGGCAGGATGGGTATTATATTGGATATGGACCATCCCTGCTCAGCCATGAGAATATCAAATTATCACCAACAGAACCCAGGTTTCAACTTTTGTGTTCAAATCAAAGGGAAGCACATTTAGCTCCACAGCACAGAGCAATTGTCTGTAGGGCCCTTAGCATGAAATTGGACAGGCAGGCTTTGAAGTGGATAACACAGAAAAACACTTTCCTTCAAAACTCTACGTTGGCTGGCTGTATTAAGAATCCATACTGTATGTTTATTTGGCTTGTACAGTGGTACCTTGGGTTACATACGCTTCAGGCTACATACGCTTCAGGTTACAGACTCTGCTAACCCATAAATATTACCTCGGGTTAAGAACTTTGCTTCAGGATGAGAACAGAAATCACGCGGCAGCAGTGGGAGGCCCCATTAGCCAAAGTGGTGCTTCAGGTTAAGATCAGTTTCAGGTTAAGAACGGACCTCCGGAACGAATTAAGTTCTTAACCTGAGGTACCACTGTACTTGGGATAATTCAGGTAGCATAACAAAATGGGAGGAGTGGAACAGGGCACTCACAATCACTTCCTACTGAAATACTTTTAAGGCTTAAAAAAAAAAAGCAGGATTGGCTTTATTCTGTTTATAATTATAAGATTTAAACCTCAGAGCACTTTTATTCAAAGTACATTAGGCCTGATTTGCACATTCAGAAGAATAAAGTGATAAACACCTGAGATGGTAAAGAGAACTGCTTTGGGCTTTGCCAGGAGGACCATTTTAATGAATGCTCCCCACGTGAAAAGCTTAGTTTAAGTAGAATACTAACATAACTGGAAGAGGGAGAGGCAAGATAAACTTTCTCCCTGATAGCCTAGTGCTCTCTGCCACCCCAGAAGTTGTAGCACTGCATTATTTAGCATTGTACAGACCAGGACTTGAGATGACAGAAGCCTCCGCTATACCACTTTAGACTGCAGTCAGGAAATTATATTTTTTAAAATAACCCGATTCCCTGTATAAAAACTCCACACAGACATAAAACCACCCTATGAAAGAAAACTGCTTTGTGTAGTGCTTTCACTGCTGTCCTGGTTCACTATAAGCAGGGAGCTTGTCACCAGGTGATGAGAGCTCATGCTCTCAACCACACAGCTCTCTTCTGATGAGCTAAGAGGCTCGCAAAACGTACCGTATCATAAACAAGCAGAGAAGCTGAGCTGTTTGCAGCTCTGAACTGACCCTCCACTTACCTGGCTGTGTCGGGACTCGCCATACTTGCCGTTGAGGTTGGTCCTGTGACAGTTCTTATACCACCAGGCCCCTTTGTATGACATGGCACAGTTTGTGACGGCAACATCGTTGTCTCTGTCTCTGGTGGAAAATGGGCGCCCTTGATGATATGTGAGTGAATCTCCTGCAACAGAAGACAGGTCATTTAACTTCTGCCTGCAAAGGGACAACTCAAGCTGAGTTCATGCATGTATGTTTGTCGCTCGGTGGCTGCACTGGTTTTGGCTCTGTGCAGAACAAGCACTGAGGGCTTGTCTCCACTTCTGCTTTTCCCTCTGCTTTCTCCTGGGAAAACCCCTCTTTACTTCCTAATCGGAGCAAACGCCAGTCGGGTTTTTCCAGTGGATTGACATTTGATCTGATTCAGCGTTAAAGGGCAGGTGTTCCCGGGGAAAGCAGTGAGGTGAATAGAAAACTACTTCGACCCATGTCTAGAAAGCATGGGACAAGAGGAAAACTGCTTGGACCCCTGCTTTCTAGGGGTAGGACAAGCAAAGTGCATACGAGCCCCGAGTTGTGAGAGCTGGCCTGAATTAAGAAGCAAGCAGAAGCAACTTCTGGGGGTTACTGAACGTATGTGGTGCACAGTGTGGGAGTCTTTTTGTGTTTCAGGCAGCCTGGCATATTGTTCAATACCCCCGGCCCCAGTACATGCATCTTTTATGCTATTTCCAGAGCCATGTTAGTCTCTGGCAGCATCTTCTAGGCTGGTTACGAGCACCTGCTGTTGCATCGACACCACTGTTTTCTCACCGTCCCACCCTCAAGAACAACTGGTGTAATTACACGACCCATTAGGCATGTCTACCTCATAGCATCACGGATGGCAAAGGAAGCCCTCTCACTATCCTCATTCTGATCTGTCTCCTCACTGCCCTGGCATCAGTGATGTGTGCCAGTCTCTCCCCCTTCCCCCATTCAGAATGAAGAAAGGTGTGCAGCGTGGCAGAGGATATCATCCCCACCCAAACTGTTTGCTTATGCGCATGTGCTTATGAACACACAAAGCAAATAATTAGGCCTAGTACACAGAGTTCTTAAACTCCCTTGTGAGAAACATCTGTTTGGTCACTTCTCCTCTGGGCGGGGATTCTATAACACAGGAGACTGTCCTTTTTACTTCCTTCTGCTTCTGAGGAGACTCTCTATTCTATCATGCTTCTAAACATATCAGACATGTGTCTGGGGGCTCCACACACACACAGCCTATTTTGAAACCAACTTTTGGGTTTTGTACCTGAGAGGTTTTCTTACCTGTATTGTATTTGCTGCCTGCATCGAAATGTAAGTAAACCTTTTTTGCTTATCTTACTAAAAATGTGTGGTTCCCTTTCTGCAATTAGGGTGACGAAAGGGAGGTCCAGACACCACAAATAAAAGGGGTAAAAATGTGTGATTGCCTTATTCCTAAACTTTAGTAAGATGCAAAACATGCAAGTGTTGCACTCTGCTAAAACAGCTTCACAGCTCACCTACTTTTCATATTCCTTGCACAAACACGGAATAGGAGGTATAAATTTCAATGTACAGATTTAATCATCAGTCCATCACCTACACATTGCCATCAGTATGGCTTGAGGAACATGGAAGGTTCCAGTTGCCATAACAGGTGAACACTTTGTCACCCTTTGAGCTCCTTTGAAAATTCACTGATGTGGGCGGGGGGGAGAGAACAACAAAAATGTTTGCAAAAATCACCCCCACCCCATTTTTGGCTCAGCATTAGACTGGGTTCCATTTTAGAAGCTCATCATCACTGATAGATACAAGAGGGAGACAGATGTTTACATCTTTTGGCCAAGTGTTATGTGGGAGCGTATGAATCTGCAGTCTAGGGTTTCAGATGAATGGGTCCATCTACCTCATCTAAGCCACTGCGACATGAGTTGATCTTACGTGGAGATGTCAGGGGTTGAACCTGGGACCTTTTGCATGCAAAGAAGGATCACCACCAAGCTATGTTTGTTATATCCTCAGGAGACACTTGGGCTTACCTACTAACTATTATAAAGGCCACATTGCATACTTTCAAAAAAGCTGCTGCATGCGTCCTATTTGTATATTCCCACCTTATGAATTAAACTGGAGAAGGAGGAGAATGAAATACATGGGTGGGGGTGGAGATAAATAGAAATGTGATTGGTTTGCATGGAGAGAATTGGCTGATCTCTCGTGTAGGTGAGATGAGGCAAGAGCTGTTAAGCCTGAGGAAAAACGTCTTGGAGTAGCGAGTGGGGAATGCGCCCTGAATCTGTACCAGCAGTGCCATTGTAGTCCCCTATCCGAAGCTTGTACAGGCTCCTGGCATCTCCAATGGAGAACTTGTCATAATATGCGAAGGCTGTTTCCTGGCCGTCTCTCATATCTATCCGCAGTTCATAGCGCCCCTGTGATGTGATCTTGTGCATATTGTCTAGTCCTAGAAAGACAATAAAAAAAGAATTTATAGGATTGCATGCCTAGAAATCATGTGAACAGCACAGTGTAAGAACTGGCTCTCAATGCACATGCTGCGATGTGGAATTGGGAGTAAAAGCAGAGTGGAAATTTGCCATATTCCATGTTGATGTTGTTGTTCAATCCCATCTGTCCTGAGTCTAGTCTTTGTTGTCCAAGAGGTGCAAATTGGATGTGCGTTCAGGATAATGGGACCCAGAAGCCAAGCCTCATGCTGGAATGTCCATTTGTTGCTCTGTGCTTCCTCCCCTACCTAACTGGCCGTTATAAGAGTGCATGGAGTCAGGTGTAGGTCAGCAATTAAAAACACCATTGTCTGCTAACTCTTTATAAAGTTCCATGAGAAGTGGGAAATAACTATTTTATCCCAGTATTCCATAACCCAAGGGTGGGGAATCGCTGTTCCATGGGCATACATTGGGGAAGGGGAAACAGGAACCACCCCCCATTGTGTGCTACCTGTCTGGGGCCACCCATGTGTCAATCACCTGACAGTACCATGGCAGCAGGTGACAACTTCAAAGGACGGAATCAGGAATGCACTCCTAATTTTTCCTTTCTTCCTTTGCAGGTGCAATGTGCATTTAAGAAAGATTTTTTTGCCTTTGCCATCCAACGAGTTCAAGCTGGGCAGCAAGGCACAATGTTCCTTTGCAGGAGCAACTTGAATCTGAGCTTTGTGTGCCAAGAAAATGCCCTGCAACAAATGAGGCTTGCAGCTGGATTTGGCTCTATGGGTAACCCTGCTTGCAGAAGAACTGTTGGGAGCACATTCTAAGACTCCTGACTCTTCTTTCTTTCTTTCTTTCTTTCTTTCTTTCTTTCTTTCATCTATCTACCTTTTTTATTTATTTTCATGGTCACAACAAGTAACTTGTCCTGATAAAAGTACAGACTTTTATCATGCCATGTGTTAAGGTTTCATTTGATTCCTCTAAGAGATCATGCCAGATTTCCCCACGAGTGCTGGGTGGATTCCAGCCACAGTCTGATCAACTTATGTATTCAATAAACATTTGCCCTATGAGAAACTAACATGCCAGGTGAGAGCGGCAAAGGGCAAACACAATCCTGGCTGTTTCTTTGAAGCCATGTCTTTTTCTGGCCCATACCTGGCTTCAGGTGTGGGGCAGGTGGGCATGGCTGTGGCAAAACAGCCTCATGAGCCAAATCCTGATCCCTGGTGGCCCCAATTTGGCCTGTGTGACATAAGCTGTTGCTTTGGCTGTGCCTCACATAAATTGTTGCCAGTACTCTGGCCTCTACAGCCAGCTCCTCCACGGTCCCCTGATTTGATTACCCCCAACCCACAACTGTTTCAAGAATAGAATAAACTCATCATACATAGCCTTGGGCTCATCGGCTACACATATTTCTGTCTATAGGGTGAATTGTTTTTCTGCAATCTTTCTTCCTCACAGATAGCTCATGAGAAAATAAAAACTCAATAGAACAAGTTATATTTTTGGGAGCGCTGAAATTCCTACTTTTGCCACTAAAAATACTCCAGGGGTGCCTCTGCAGTTTGCAAGCCAGGCTCCCCTTGCCCTCTGGAAGGATCCTGATAATTGTAGCTTGGTGAACGTGTTGAGAATTGTGTGTTAGAGACCTTGAGCTCCTCTCATAGAACAGCAGTTCCCAGAGTTCCCTGGGGTGGTGGAATTATTATCAAATCAGTTTAATTATGTAGTGTTGATACATCCTTCCTACGCACCAGAGATAGGGCTAACATATTTTGCACTAGATGTACATTTGCTTGATGTAACCCCAAAGAATTCCTCAGTTTATCCTTGGGCTTTTCCCTCAGCAGAAACTGCCAATCATGCTGAATGGCAGAGTTTATCTGTGATGCAGACAAAGCGCATTGAAATGGAACGAAATGACTCCATCTAGCTTGTTTTGTGAGCAAAAGGATGTTTGACCACAGTTCCATGGGGGCTAAAGGTCAATTAAGCTTGCTGCACTACCTAACAAATGAAGCAGCGACCAGGTCCCCGTTACGAGCCTTTCATGCCACAGAGCCCATCATTAATGAGGAACACGGACAGGACAAAGAATGGAGAAACCTGACAAGTCAAAAGGCAGATTGATGGAGAATGCAGGAAGAGTGAAAGAGACAGATAACTGTCTGACGATGAAGGCAAAGAAGAAATGAATGACACACACAGAGAGAGAAACCAAGTGTGCCTGTTGCAAGATGATATGATGGACAGGTGTCTGGTTTCATGGCTGACAGTGACAGGGACAAGAAAAGGGTAAAGGTTTGTTACCCAGCCAGAACTCATCCTCTAAGTTTCCAAAGCCAATACGATAATCTGCCCACTTCCGAAAAAAATCTGTCAGCCCATTCTGCCGTCTCTGAAACACCTGCAGAGGAAGAAAGGACAAACCTTATGATATATGAGGTGCGTATACCTGTGGATGGCCTTTGTTACCGGGGAAATGGCAGGAGAACATGTGACCCTTCCAGGTGGAAACTTCAAATGAATAAACTTTAAGGTTTTAAAGTTCAGATATAAAACCTCAGGTGTCCCCATAGATTATTGTATATACATGAACATATGTATGCTCTGGGCAGAGTCACTGCCCATCATACATTCTTTTTATAATGCCTTCCTAGCTGTTCCAGAAAAGACTGAAATATTGTCTTGCTGCCATGCTCATTCCAGAAAATAAGGGATGCATCCCAGGTTTATCTGATCGACTTTTTCTGGACCACCTTTCAAACAAGTCACTGTGGCAGGATGGGTATTATATTGGATATGGACCATCCCTGCTCAGCCATGAGAATATCAAATTATCACCAACAGAACCCAGGTTTCAACTTTTGTGTTCAAATCAAAGGGAAGCACATTTAGCTCCACAGCACAGAGCAATTGTCTGTAGGGCCCTTAGCATGAAATTGGACAGGCAGGCTTTGAAGTGGATAACACAGAAAAACACTTTCCTTCAAAACTCTACGTTGGCTGGCTGTATTAAGTATCCATACTGTATGTTTATTTGGCTTGTACAGTGGTACCTTGGGTTACATACGCTTCAGGCTACATACGCTTCAGGTTACAGACTCTGCTAACCCAGAAATAGGGCTTCAGGTTAAGAACTTTGCTTCAGGATGAGAACAGAAATCAGGCTTCAACAGCGCGGCGGCAGCAGGAGGCCCCATTAGCTAAAGTGGTGCTTCAGGTTAAGAACAGTTTCAGGTTAAGAACGGACCTCCGGAACGAATTAAGTACTTAACCCAAGGTACCACTGTACAGGTATGTGTTCTGTGCCAGGAGCAGTATGGGTTTAAAGCTAGACTGTCCACTCTTGAGGACAACTGTCCTCTCCCTGACTTAGGCTACACCTGTACATAACCTCATAACAGCTCCCTGACTTTCTTGAGTCTTGAAGTTTCTTTTTCAAGAAAGTAAACACTATTCCCTGTTCAGCTAACTTCCTCCACAAACTCCCTCCATTGATTTCCTTGGCTTTCACATCCACCATAGTTAAGCTTAGAAAGGTCCCATAGCTGCAAGAGTTCCAGGGCCGGCTTGCGCCTCCTACTGCCAAAGGTCAAGGTGCATGTGCTTCCCTGTTTGTTAACATCCAGGAGGAATTTAAATACATTCATATTAAGCTGGGAATATGAGGGCTGAAATATACTGCTTCTGACAACCATGAAATTGTTACCGTATTTTTCGCTCTATAACACGCACCCGACCATAACACGCACGTAGTTTTTAGAGGAGGGAAACAAGAAAAAAAATATTCTAAACGAAACAGTGGATGTATGATTTTTGTGGTTCATGCTGTGGCCACAGACATGTGATCTGACGGTGAGTTTGGAGTAGCCCAATGCAAAAATCCTGAGGATCCATGTGGATCCATGCTTTGTAACCATGTTTTTGCACCACTGCGGCCCCAGGCAACAGTGGGTGCGTGATTTTTTTGGTGCAAGATGTAGCCATGGACATGCTATGTGATCTGATGGTGAATTTGGGGTGACCCAGTGCAAAAATCCTGAGGATCCATGTGGATCCGTGCTTTGTAACCACGTTTTAAGTGGGGAGGGAAGGAAAAGCACTCAAGGGACAAGGAGCACGCGTGGGGTGTGCGGAGAAGGATGCTGCTAATAATGCAGAAGAGGGGTATAAGAGGAGGAGGCTCCTGTCCTCTCCCGCTTTGCTCCTTTAAAGCAAGCAGGCTCTCTGTCCCTCTCTCCTCCCCACTGAGCGGCTCTTCTCCCGCTTTGCTGTTTCAAAGCGAGCCATGGAGGAAGGAAGGAAGGGGAACCATGGAACCTCTGCTCACGACTGCAGCAGATCCCCCCGCCATCTGTAGGCATTCCCTCCATAATACGCATAGACATTTCCCCTTACTTTCTAGCAGGAAAAAAGTGAGTGTTATGGTGCAAAAAATACGGTAGTTGTGAAGACATGTGTCATAGAGCGAGCCGGTCAGTAAATCACACAGTGATTTACTCTTTATTAGCAAAAACACGATCTTCATAGACTTGGCTGAGTGTCAGGCCTAATGAGCACAACAGCTCATCCACGAGAGGTCTTGCTCCATGAAACTATTGCCAAGACCAAAGGTCCCCATCTCCTCCTCTCTGGTGCTTTTTCCAAGCAATTGGAGTCTATCTTTGCACCACTTGTTTCATCCCTCTCCTGGTTCTGGGAGGAAGGGAGCTTGTTGCAGCAGGAGTGGTAGACACCTCCGACTCTTCCCCAGCCTGACTCATCTCTGCTTCTGGACCTCCCTCCTCTCACTCGCCTGCTTCAGATTCTGCCTCTGATTCCGGACTTCTGCCACAGACTCTCCCAGCTCCCTAAACCCGGTTACCTCTTCAGCTTCTGACACGTCCTCTTCCTAGTCTTCTCCCTCTGACCACTCATCGTTGTCCCACTACCAATCCCTGGGCTCTGAGCCTTCCTCCCTTGGTGGTTCCTCAGCTGGTTCCACCCACCATTTCTCCGCCTCCAACCAGTCCATGACAAAATGTGACTCTTTTTAAATATTCTTCATGTTTAAAAACAATTGTATTATTTCACTGTTTGGTTGTTTGCCACCCTAGGCTCCTTTGAGAGGAAAGATGGGGCAAAAAATGTAATCAATATTAATAGTAATAATGTTGGGTGCCAGATAGTTTAAAAAGCAAAAGTCAGCCCTATGTCATCCTGGCTTCTTTGCGCACCTTGCAGCTGCAGCTATTCAATCACAGTGGACTGCATTCTCTTGCTTTGAAATATTCACGCATGGTACCTGGTCACCCATCAGGTATCTACTTAGCCACCCACCAGGCAGCTGAATGATGATGTCAGTCCCACAAGAAAAACTAAACACCTTCCCTTTTGCCTGAGCAATGTCTGTTCCCCATTGCTAACTAATAAGGCCACTGGCAACCTTGCCCATTACTCTTTGACTGAACTCTTCATGGTGGTACACCGTCCCCTTCATTAGCAGCCTTCCTCTGTACATGGGGCTGGATTTCCCAGGTCCATGTTACTCCTGCCTTAAGACAGGAATTGATCATCTGGGTTCCACAAGGAATGACATTTCCCTAATGCAGAGGAGGCTTCTGTACTCTTAAGGGCCATTATACACTCTGGTTACCAGCCTGTGAGCAGGGACAAGCCAATGCCCTCATGGGTGGTCTGACTCTGTAATCAATGTGGTGGCTATTAGCAGTAAGCACTTCACAGCTATGGAAGGCTGTCAACAGGGGATACAAAGATATAATGCGCTTTCTGAAAGATGTTGGTTCTCCGCATTACCAGGAGGCACATTGGAAAGCAAGACGGTAGCAAAACTGGCTTTGTACCACACCTTGATTAACATTTGGTGGGACCACAAAGAACCAGGAAAAGTTGCTTCTGAGGCGAAATCCTGCCTGCTAGCCTTTCGGGGGCCATCCTGGGTCTATTGTGCGCTTCCTGTAGCTGCCATATGTTGAGCAGTGAAATGCAAATTTTGAAAGACACCGTCGATTAATTTCCTTGATAGCATCATGAATCAACTCCAGCTTCACTCTCCAAAGGAGTTGCATGTGTCAAATAAATCACCAGGAATCTCTCAGAGTGTAACTATTATTAACTTAGTCCCTAAGGCATGGAAAATAGAGTACCCTGGTGAGATGGTTCTAGTTATTGACTAGTGCCTTTTTCTTTTCTTTTCTTTTCTTTTCTTTTCTTTTCTTTTCTTTTCTTTTCTTCTCTTCTCTTCTCTTCTCTTCTCTTCTCTTCTCTTCTCTTCTCTTCTCTTCTCCTCTCTTCTTCTCTTCTCTTTTCTTTCAAAGCCTAACTACACAATTAAAGGCATGCAACACTGTTCCCTACCCCTGGCCTCTTGGTTTTTCAAAGAGAAAAAGCTGCTTTGGGAGGGGCAATTTAAATGTCGTACTGGGTGCTAATTAACCATTTCCCTGGCTGTTGCTGGACTCCGGGCTGCCACCTCCACAGATTATTGTGTTTTATCTTCACAAAGATACATGTGGAACTCTATGGGGAGAAAAGCCGTGTGGATTTGGAGCAGAGAAGCAGCAGAGAGATAAAACATTTAGGCCCCATTTATCCATTCTAACTCCTTCCCTCCTTTTTCTCAAAAAAGAAAAAATGTGTGAGAAAGAGAGAGAGAGAGAGAGAGAGAGAGAGAGAAAGAGAAAGAGAGAGGCCTCTTCACATAAATTTAAATAACAGTGTGTGCATTGTATCCTCCACAACAGCTAAAATGGACGCCATCTTGTCAAGCAAACTACAGGGTAGACCTTAGAACCCAGCAAAGTTGAGGCTCCTCCTGCACAGTTGTCATTCATCAGAGGGCCTTCTCGGTAGTGGCACCCGCCCTGTGGAACACCCTCCCTTCAGATGTGAAGGAAATAAGCAGCTATCCTATCTTTAAAAGACATCTGAAGGCAGCCCTGTGTAGGGAAGTTTTTAATATTTAATGCTGTATTGTTTTTAACACTCGATTGGGAGCCGCCCAGAGAGGCTGGGGAAACTCAGCCAGATGGGCGGGGTATAAATAATAAATTATTATAATATTATTATCATTGTGGGACTGTGCCTCCAGGCTGCCCATTGCCTGTGCTCTCTTAAGACATGGGATGTAGTGGCCAAATTTACACTGTTAGAACTGCTTCTCATATTACATTTATCTAAAATACTATAAAGGTAAAGGGACCCCTGACCATTAGGTCCAGTCATGGACGACTCTGGGGTTGCGGCACTCATCTTGCTCTATAGGCTGAGGGAGCCGGCGTTTGTCCACAGACAGCTTCCAGGTCATGTGGCCAGCATGACTAAGCTGCTTCTGGTGAACCAGAGCAGTGCATGGAAATGCCATTTACCTTCCCGCCAGAGCGCTACCTACTTGCACTTTGATGTGCTTTCGAACTAAGTGTGAACAATGAGTGAGGATAAACTTGTTTTTGCAAAGATATGCATCATATATATATTGCATCATATGTACTTACTAGTCACAAGGAAGCCAGGATTGGCTGAAGCACCCCACTAAAAAGATCCTTAGCATCCTGGTAGACTGGCTCTTGCAAGAATGGGGATGACAATGTTCACCATATGTAGGCAGATTTCAAGTGCAGAAATGAACACTGAAGGGACACTGCCTGCTTTGGCTATGTGCTGGTTCAGGGAGCGAAGGTAATCACACTTCCCAGGCACAGTGACATTTTCATGTCTACTACCACTGGGTTGGTAAAGCTTGGCACCTGTTGTCCCTTAGAGCCCTGCCCTTCTAACTGTGGATTTTGCTACAATAAAATTCCAACTTTCTTGGTTTAAGGCTCTTTTAAAAAAGAAAGAGAAAGCTGTCAGCTGCCTTAGACTGTCCTATGCCAGTTTAAAAGCAAAGAGATAAAAATAGGAGGAAAAACATTATCCTACGACATGTTGTCAAAAGTTCAAAATATAACTCAGTCGTTGCCGTGTGTGATGTGGCAGACATTGTGCTGCATCTTGCCTTAGTGCTCATGCGCTCGATCGTGAGCTTGATGCATACGCTTTTCCCTGCCCATGGAGAGACTTAATTTCTAGAAACTAAGGAAAGTACTCAACCATGAAGAATTATAACTTCAGCCACTCAGTTTAACAAAATGTTAATAAGGCATTCCACACATACCCGACTCAAATATTGGACTCATGAATCACATAACTCTGTGAAGCCATTAAACCCTCATAAATATGACTTTTTGATTGAAGAAGAAGAAGAGGACTTGCATAACAAGTTTGTTTGCTCACTTACAATCCATCCGCCTCCATCCGTGGTCATATCACAGTACACTTGCACTCTCTGGCCAAGGTCCCCATTAAGAAAGATGGTGTAAACACCGTTCATCTTGTCGCCATTCATCAAATGTTGGGCACAATCTTGAGGATTCATAAACACACGACCTCCTGTAAAATTAGTGCAGTGAACACGTCAGCAGTGATATCACACCTCTGCTTGCATATCACCCTGGCAAACACTTTTGTTCATGATAAGCCAAGACTATGACAGGGAGGTCAGATCCTGTGAGTGCTCTTGCTGTATGGAGAATAAACTGTGACCATTTTTAAATTTAAATCAGTTTTGCTGATAACAGGGGCACTAAGGGGCACTTCGAGTGTCTGATATTGCACAAAGAAAAGATGGAAGACTGGAGGAAGTTGAGGATATTGGTTTAATCTTGTCTAGGACTCCAGCTGGCAACAGTTATCAGGGATGAGTCTTCCTGAGAACTTTTTAACTTTGGACCTTCTATACTTAAAGCATGGGTTCAACCAGACTTCCTTTTGTGACAAATTTCTAGGCAGTGATATCACACCTCTGCTTGCATCCAGACTTTAAAGCTCTGTGTCCAAGCAGGTCTGTTTTTGTCCCAGTACTTTCTGCTGGAAAAACCATGTTTTACTGCTTAATCAGAGCAAACGACAATCAGGTTTTCTGTGGATTGCTGTTTGATCCAATTCAGCGGTAAAACACAGGTTTTCCTGGAGAAAGCACTTGGGACATGGAGTTTTAAAACATGGACCTGTGCCTGAAGAGTGTGGCACAAAAGGAAGTCTGGGCGAGTCCCATGAGGAAAAAGGCCTCCCTAAGCAGAGGGTCAGCTTATTTCGAGGAGACTCCAGGGCCTTGACAAACTACGAAAACCTACAGGAAAATCTGGGTCTCCTACAGACAGAAGTCAATGAAAGTAGGATTTCCATAGGCCACAGGGCAGGGGTTCAGGGCTCTGCAAGCTCGTTGTCCATCCCATGGCTAGTGGAAGTTGAGGAAATATATATAAAATTACCGAAAGAGAAATGGGGTGGGGAAACCAAATTTGATTAATTTCTATAACTATACCATGGTGATTTGATTTTTCTTGGCGCCAATGATGTTGTTTTATAAGTAAAAGTGTGGAATGTAGTCCAAGCGCTTTAAAAAACATTTATTTATTTATTACATTTAGATACCACCTTTGTCTTCCAAGGAGCTCAAGGTGGTCTATGTGGTTCTCTCCCTCCCCCTTTCATCCTGACAACAACCCTGTGAGGCAGGCTAGGCGAAGTGATGGTGTCTGGTTCAAGGTCACCCAGTGAGCTTTATGTGTGAGTGGGGATTTGAACCCTGGTCTCCCCACTTGCTCCCCTTGCCCTGCTACTCTTTAGTGCAAAATTGGAGCAAATGCCAATCTGGAGAAATCCCAAACTGCCATTTTCTCTGAGCACTAAAGAGCGTTTTCCCCCAGGGGGGAGGAGCAGTAGGACAAGAGGAAGTCTGGATAAGCCCTTAGTCTTATATCACAGAACTCTCTCCCCCCACCCCCAGAACAACCCTCTCAGCCAACAAAAGGCTAACTGTGGTTACCCCTCTGGAAGGAGCCTTGCTCACAGAATCTCCCCCCTTCCCGACCTCCTTTAACTATTTCCTCCTCCTTAACTGTTGCTCTGTCAGGGGACTTGTTTCAATTTCATAACATCCAAGACTCCTGTGAATCCCCTGGTGCTCCATAGTGATTACTTATTTCAACTCATATTCATACCTTTTGAACTCTAAACAGACCTTGGAAGACCTGGGCGACATTAATAATAAAGTTTCCTTTGTGACGCTTATCTCGCAATTCTCCTAGAATCTCATGTACATGTGAGCCACAACGGACAGCTATTAGCATGGCTGGGGGGAATGAAAGCACCTGGTTATGTCTCTAGTCAACCTGAGCAGGTTCAAGTCTTTCAGTGTACAACTGGGGATTTTCTCTTTTGTTAATCACACTTGATTGTTCTCCTGGAAAGCCTTTTGAGAATTGAAGGAGGCTGGTGCTGCGATTCTTAGCTTTCTAGGGTCAAACTGCACATTATGCTAAGGGCATGTTTGAATCATGCGCTTGAGGTTCCCTGCATCTTTTGCTTTAGAAAGATCAGTTGCTGAAGATGGGGTTGGAAACTAAACTGGGGTTGTGATCTTCAGGGAGGTGTTCCTTCACCAGACCTTTCTCTTGCGCTGTATTCATGTGGAAATTTGCCCCCCCCCCCCGTTATTATTTGTCTCTGGATTCGCTATGTTCTGCAGATTTGCAGATTTAGCTTGGGAGGCAAATGGCGGTGGCACAAGAGATTGTTCAAGGCTACCTGGTAAAGTCATCATGACAGAGATAAAATTCAAACCAAGCTGGTTTTCCTGACTTGTAGCCCAGTCACTTAGCCACTATATTACACCAGCTTCCTGTCATGTGTCTCATAACCCTGAAGCCCTTACTGCTACGTTATGATGACTTTGTAATGAAAATACACTGTTTGGAGAGTACAGAAGTTGGTCACCTCGGCATATATCAAAATATACCAACCATGTAAAAACCAGCGACACTACACTGAATTACGCCATGAGGTCTGATATGCTTTTCATCTGTCAGCAAGATCAATCTAAAAGCTCTGCATTGGCTTTCATCCCTAGCAACATAAGTCACCCTAATCCTTTACACTAACTGAAGTGGAAGGGAGAATAATGCAACAGCCACCGATCTATAGCTGTATGAGGCAAGCAGGGTTTTTGGCTGTTGATAGCTGTTGCTGTTAACCGGCAGCCTTTTCAAAAACCTTTTCATGCACATCAATGAAGAATATATCCGCAGAAAGTTCAAAGGCAGCCCTCTTAGACTACTAGATATAAACACCGAGTGATTTCAGAACTATATGGGTGGACAGCTCCTTCCTGCTTCTTTTGAACAATTTAGGTACAGATGTAATTGGATTCAACATCCAACCACTTTTGTGCATCCCCTCTCTAAACAAGCCGTTCCACTCTGGGTGCCCTCTTGTGCTGTTCCTCAATCTTCAGGAGTCTACACAAGAGCATTCTCCAGTGAGATATTATTATTTCTGTAGACACCTGCTTCTTCCAAATGCACCAATTTGTAGCATAAACTAATCTAAATTCAGCCTGTGGAATCTTATTTTTTAAAAATACTTGCTATATTATAAAGAAACAGATGTTAGGCAGTCAAACCTGTAGATAGAGGTGTTCATTTTCACTGACCCAGGAAAACACTGTTATGTATTGTTGGATGAACTTCAGTTATTTAGGCCTGGAGCTGTGTGTAGGATGCTTGGAGGACTTTGACCTAACACCTTAATGTCAATAATAATAATAATAATAATAATATTAATAATAATAATAATACTAATAATTTATTATTTGTACCCCGCCCATCTGGCTGGGTTTCCCCAGCCACTCTGGGCGGCTTCCAACAAAGATGAAAGATACACTAAAATGTCACATATTAAAAACTTCCCTGAACAGGGCTGCCTTCAGATGTCTTCTGAATGTCAGGTAGATGTTTATCACTTTGACATCTGATGGGAGGGCGTTCCACAGGGCGGGCGCCACTACCGAGAAGGCCCTCTGCCTGGTTCCCTGTAACTTGGCCTCTCGCAGTGAGGGAACCGCCAGAAGGCCCTCGGAGCTGGACCTCAGTGTCTGGGCAGAACGATGGGGGAGGAGACGCTCCTTCAGAGATACTAGACCGAGGCCGTTTAGGGCTTTAAAGGTCAGCACCAACACTTTGAATTGTGCTCGGAAACATACTGGGAACCAATGTAGGTCTTTCAAGACCGGTGTTATATGGTCTCGGAGGCCGCTCCCAGTCACCACTCTAGCTGCCGCATTCTGGATTAGTTGTAGTTTCCGGGTCACCTTCAAAGGTAGCCCCACGTAGAGCGCATTGCAGTAGTCCAAGCGGGAGATAACCAGAGCATGTACCACTCTGGCGAGACAGTCTGCAGGCAGATAGGGTCTCAGCCTACGTACCAGATGGAGCTGGTAAACAGCTGCCCTGGATACAGATTTGACCTGTGCTTCCATGGACAGCTGTGAGTCCAAAATGAACTCCCAGGCTGCGCACCTGGTCCTTCAGGGGCACAGTTACCCCATTCAGGACCAGGGAATCCACCACACCTGCCCGCCTCCTGTCCCCCCAAAACAGTATTTCTGTCTTGTCAGGATTCAACCTCAATCTGTTAGCCGCCATTCATCCTCCAACCACTTCCAGACACTCACACAGTGTCTTGCCTTGTAACAGTAGCTGCAGTAGACTGCCTAGTTCAGTCCTGTAGTTAACCAATGGCTTTCTGCTGGTCCCAGGGGCATTTAAAGAGATGGGTGAATAGTAATTCCAGAAGAAATTCATGGGGGACTCAGAGGATCCTTTGGGGCAATATACTCAAGTGGCGGCTGGGCAATTCCAGATACTCTTGAATTTGCCTAGTCTAGTTCAATTTCAATCCAGTTTTGGGTAGAAACAGAGACTTACACTGTAGGAAACACAGGAGGAGTGTGATCCTTCTGGACCTTTGAGCAGCTCTGGATACCACTGACCACGGTTCCTCCCTGTACTAACCATCTGTGGTGGGAGCAGAGGGCCCAGAAAAATGATGTTTCTGCTTCTATATTGACCATGGGCTCCAGAAGTGGTGTTGGGAGATTGCCACTCTCCCCTGGCAGCTGTTCTATGGTTTGCCACAAAGTTTTATTTTGCCCCTTGTGCTATTTAACCTCACTCAGAAGCTTCTTGTAGAGGTTATCTGGAAATTAGGAATAATGTGTCATCAGTACATGAAGACTCCCACTTCTACCCTTTTAATCAAATTCAGGTGAAGCTGTGGAACTGGCCGCAACTGGTCATGGACTGGATGGAGGCCAGTTAACGGAAACTTGGTCCATATTAAGGCAGAGGAGCTTTTGGTGCGTGATCTGTTTGGTGGTGGTATTTAGTCTGTTCTGGGTAGGGTTGAACTTTCTTTGAAAGATCATGTCTACAGTTTGAAGTGCTGTTAGATCTAGCCCTATCTGTAGAGGCTTTAGCTAGTGCAAGAGCTGTGATCCCTCATAGACAGAGCTAGCCTGGCCATACCTGCACTCATTGGTAACATCTCACTCAGAGAGGTTCACAGAGAGATCCACTTGGCACTGTCTCTATCCTCTTTTCAGTGCCCAGTGATCACTTTTTTTATTTGCCCAGGCCTTGCCCTTTACATTTGTGCCTTTATGCTGGGTTTTTCTGCCTCCCATGACTTGTTTGTTTTTGTATGCTTTTAAAAATGCATTTGTATTCTTGTACTTTTATGCTTTGTTTGCAAACTGTGAGCCATGGCAGATACGTGGCTAACAGATGTCTTAAATAAAAATAAATGAAATGATAAAAAATGAAGTCTCCCTCCTGCGATCTTGTCATGCACCCCATCAGATTTAAACTTGGAGCCAAACATCTACTCTGAGGAAAAACCTTTGGGACGGTTAAAGAGAAGGGCTGTAGGTCTGCCTTGCATGCAGAAGGTCCCGGGTTCCATCTCCAACATCTCCAGGTAGGGCTGGAAGAGACTCCTGCCTGAAACCAGAGAGCTGCTGCCAGTCAGTGTAGACAGTAAGGAGGTAGATAGAGCCAGGGTTTGACTCAGTATAAGACAACTTACCATGTACCTCTGGTTTGAACTCTTAACTTTGTACTCCACTCCATACTCATTTTTGCTTTTGCCTTTTTTGTGTGGGGAAGAGGGAGGGTAATGCATTTCAGCTATGAAATTTAAGTCAGACATAGAAACCAGCCTGTGTATGTATGGAGGGAGGTAGTCTGGAGGTACTAGGCTTATCTGTTAAGCAATATCAGCTTTGGCATAGGCCAAGGAAATGTGTCTTTAAATCTTCTGATGGGACCTCAGTTAAAAGTGATTGTGACTCAGCTGAGCAACCTCAACAAGCCTCTGGCTGGCAAGGAGACGCTCCCTGGAGCCTGATGGGATCCTCTTTGGGCTTTAGGGTGGGTTCTCCTCATAAACCACTAGGGCTCTCCAGGGTGTTCCCCATTATACTCGATTTCACGTATCCATGTAGGGGCCTGGAATGGAACTCCTGTGGTGAGTTCCGGCACATTTTCTTCTAGAAAGAAAGCCCTGTGTAACTCTCTCACCTGTAGTGAAGATGGTAGAGGTGAATCCACTCCTCACAGCATCCTGGGCTGCTTGCAGGCGCACTGTGTATTCTGTGTTTTCTGAAAGCCCTTCCAGGCGGATCCAAGTGTCTTCTGCATCCACAATCAATTCCTGTGCTCAGTCATGAAAAGAGATGGAAAATCAGAGATGAACAGGAGAGATTTGTGGGGCTTATGTACATGGCTGGTCCAAGACATTTTGGCACCTGAGGCAGAACCCAAAATGGTGCCTGCCTCCCTGCCAGAGAAGAAGGGGTGAGGAAAGAACTATATCAGGAACAAGGGGATGGGGTGGAAAGAAAGATCTACATCAGGACTTCCGGGTTGGCGCCATCGCCGAATGGCGGACTCCCTCCGAGCTCTGGAGAGAGCCTGCTCAGCTGGGGCTGGGTCCTACTGCGCCGGTGACGCGGGGACCCTCAAAAACCATGGGCGCTGAAACCCATGGACATGGTGACTCGGCGGGCACCGTTTGCGCCCCCCCGACCTGCGAAGGAGCCTTTTTAAAGGCTCCGGAGCGGGGGACGGGGGGTGGTGTGGTGCTATGAGTCCTCCGCTTCCCCTGCCGAGCAAAGCCGCATGCCATTTGACGGAGAGCGCTGACTTCTTCCATTGAAAATCTGGACTAAAAAGAACAACCCATGAGTAATCGGAAATTGGACTTAAAAGGGGGAAAAATAATTTAAATTCGGAGCGAGCGGGGGAGGTGCAAAAAGGAAGTCCGTCTCCCCCCTGTTGTAGAGGATTTAAAGCAAAGGATTTGACAACTAAGATCGAGAGCCACCTTATATTGATAAAGTTATTAATTTCACGATGGAAAATTATAAGACTGTGCTGGAGGAGAAAAGTGGAACGTATGAGCTAAAATGCAACCCCCCCCCCGGGAACCGGGAGCGATCCGCGAGAGCGCCTGGTGAGGAGAAATAGAAGCTTTGACAGCTGTCAAAGGAGCTGTCAAAGTTGAAGAATAAAAAGAGAACTTTGTTATGAGGGCTTTGCCGGTTACATTTGTTACAATTTGATATAGATTGTTGAAAACAGGGGACAACAAGTTACTTTGACTGTTGGGTGCGATCTGGAAGGAAACTGAGTTACTATAATCCCTCTAGAGGGGCTGTGGAACACTACAAATATTGCTGGCATGGAATTTGAATAGGACTTTTTATCTCCTGGGAAAACTGCAGAAATGGAACACTATTTTGTCTACAGAGGTCTCTACACTAAAGGAGACAATAGATTTATCTATTGAAGAATGGAAGGGACTTGACGTAAGGTTTTGTTCCTGAATAACAAAGCCTCTGTAGAGGAATTAGAAGCTTTTGGAATTAGAACATTTTTGCAGGAACAACAAGAACAACAAGAACAACAAGAATTGGACAAAGCTGGAAGTGGGAATATTTGGGACATCCAGATTTGAAAGGTCTAAAGAAATAAAATTGGAGTTTTTACCCTTAAATATAGAGATCTGGATGGAAAAAATGGACCTTCTTGAGATAGAGTCCTTCCAAGATTGGATGTTCGAAACTAAAGACGACCAAAAAGACGGCAAAAGACTATTAAAAAGACGGCAAAGTGGATTTGTGAAGGATTTCGGCCTAGATGTGGGATCTCCAGGATGACAGCAGACATTGATGGACATTGGGGAACGCAACCGGGAAAGGGGGGAGGGAAATTTGGAATCCAAAGGGTTTAAAACTATTCTTTATTTTTTATTCTTATTATCCTATTCTGTTCTGCATATTAAAGAGGGGAACTCGTGGAAGGGAACAGGGGTCGATTTTAGGGGATGGGAAAATATTTTTAACATTGGGTCGATGATAATAAGTCCAAAATTTGGGGTAAGAACTTGCTGAATCTATTTGAAGGAACTGGAATACAAAAGGGGGTGGGGTGGGGAAGCCCTGGAAAGATGCTAATGAAAATAAGGTTTAAAGTGGATGTTTTATCTTTTTTTCTTTCTCTTTTTTGTTATATTTGGAAATTTTCAATAAAAATATTATTTAAAAAAGAAAGAAAGAAAGATCTACATCAGGATCTGCTGCCCCTGTGGACCCTGCTGGTCACCTCACCTTGCCTCATGGGTTGGCCTGCCCTGCTCAGGTACGTAATACAGAAGTGGAACCTGGAGGCATTTAGAGGATCAGGATTCTGGTCTTGAACTTAGAACCTGAGGGGTGTCAGGTTGTGTGAAAGCAGTCCTTCACATCTGGAAAGAGGCTGGAAGTAAATTGTGAGAATTGGAATACTGCTTAGGCACTTCCCTTGTGAATGTCTAGCAGGAGGACCAAGGGTTAAACACCCCCTTCCCGTCCTGCCATTCTCCTGTGCAAGTGCCCTTGTCCCCAAATTTATGTCGCAAGAGAAACACAGGAGTGGGAGCCTCATGTTTCCCTTGCAATGTTGGTTTCTGCCCCCAGCTAATGGGGGGTGTTAATTCCATAACTTCAGTTATGTCTGAACAAATCACACAAATCATTCCCACAAGATGTTCTCGGACACAGGAGAGACCTGAAGGAGTGATATGGGGTTGTGGGGCCCTAATGGATTTTATACATGATGAGGTTTGTGTAGTAAAACTACTCTTGTTCCCCATTTGTAGCACACAGTCCATCTTCCACCTTGTCTCGCGTGTTTGCTTTATTTCGTTTATTTATGGCAAAATGCAATATGTCACCCAGATAGTGCACACAAAGTCTTTTCAAATGCAGCGCTTACAACGGTGACATTAAATGTGCCATAGCTGATGCAATTTTGGATAAGAGAATGACTCTATTCCCCTCCACACCTTGCCGTTTAGCTGCAGAAATGCTATCCCATGAAGTTTCATGACTTTCTCAATTGCTTGTTTTGTGTCCTCCATGTGTGAGTGAAGGCCACAAATCATGGCATTAGAAATGGCAGGCAAGGACAAGGGTACCCCCCTCCCCTCCAAGAACCCACTTGTTACATGCAGGCAAAGATCAAGTGCTGTTGCTGGCAAAACACCTATTGCCTGATTATTATGCAATGGCTCAAACAGGGGTGGGAGATGCTTTGAGTAACTGTGCGAGAAAATGGTGGCTCGTGCTAGGGAAGACTGCTGGCCAGTTTTACTTGTATGCTATTTCTTTCCATTAGTTTAATGTTATCCCATGAGTATTTATTGCATGCTATGCAAATACTGTGCTGAAATGGTAACACAGCAGAGCTACTGTAACATCAAACAAAGGACCTGAAACAGAGACAAAATGGCTTCCAAAGCAGTGACAAAAGGGAGGGAAAGTGACTATGAAAACTGCCAAAAAAAAAAAAGAACAAAAAATGGATTGAGGATTTTTTTTGGGGGGGTAGTGTGGTGGTGGGACGCAGGTGGCGCTGTGGGTTAAAGCCTCAGCGCCTAGGACTTGCCGATCGAAAGGTCAGCGGTTCAAATCCCTGTGGCGGGGTGCGCTCCCGCTGCTCGGTCCCAGCGCCTGCCAACCTAGCAGTTCCAAAGCACCTCCGGGTGCAAGTAGATAAATAGGGACCGCTTACCAGCGGGAAGGTAAACGGCGTTTCCGTGTGCGGCTCTGGCTCGCCAGAGCAGCGATGTCACGCTGGCCACGTGACCCGGAAGTGTCTCCGGACAGCGCTGGCCCCTGGCCTCTTGAGTGAGATGGGCGCACAACCCCAGAGTCTGTCAAGACTGGCCCGTACGGGCAGGGGTACCTTTACCTTTACCTTTTTAGTGTGGTGGTGGATGGGAATGAAATCACAACCTTCAGGCAAAAACAACCCCGCCTGCACACCTGGAGATCATCTGGCTCCACCCTGGCAATGAGAGACTTATTGGAAGAAAGGACCCACCTTTCGGCTCCCATCAGGTGACCGGTAAGTCATGATGTAGTTCTCAATCTCAGCCATAGGAGGCAGCCACGAAAGCAGGGCACTTCGCCGAGTCACTTCACTCGCAGTCAAATTTGAGGGAGGATCCAAAACTGTTGGCAAATGAATGAGGGTAGGGCAATAATTTTATTGCAGGCTTTTGTGATATGCAAGCTACAGTTTGAATACTCAAGGATATAAAAATCCTTCATCTGGAAGTTTGTTTCCTATATCCCACAGGAAAACAAGTCGTCAATTGTTATGAATGCTATTTCCTGGCATTGAGAATTAATAGGCTATACTTACGAGTTGTAAAGTTGGTGAAGATGGTCCTGCTGGTGACGGGCCCATTGGTGGCATACATGGTGACGCCGTAGCTGGTACTGGGCAGCAAACTGATGAGTTGGTACTCCTGGTTGGTCCCGTCCACTAAAATGGTTTCTCCAGCAACTGAAATCAGGGGATGGATTGTACAGAACATGAGGCTTGTGAAATGACAGCCTTCTAGTGTGAGATCCAACTTAAATAAAATAGGCTTTATGGTCAGATAGTGACAATAAGTTGGCAGCTGCCCCTGCTGGAGAATCCAAACTTGTCAGTGGTTCAGCCTCCAGGCAGGTCATAGCCTATGCAAATATGTCAATTCTTAAAAATCAGGACTATTGGATACTTGCTGGAACTTGTGGATGGACCACTCATAAGGCTGAGATTAACGTGGAGAACAATTAGGTTGTCGGGACTGGGAGCTATGCCAAGGTGAAAGGAAACATCACTTCATGGTGGGGGGAAATTGATTGTGTGAATGCATCCTACTACAGGAGGAATGTTACACTGGAAGTAGAGAATGTTGCAGAAGGACAGCAAAAACTCTGGACACTTTGGTCTAGAAGGTGCCAACTTGGCATCTAAGTGTGCCTGTCAATACCTTCTGTAGTGCTTGTGAAAGTTTTCAGTAAATATCCCCTCAAAAATGCATGATCCACAAGAGATTGCTTTTCCTGATTAGTTCCCATTTGCACTGGCTCACCCTCTCCTACACTGAACATGCATTGGATTCCAAGGTTAAACATCTTTTTTGGAATCGGCAGCCATTTTGTCTTGTGCTACATATCCCACAGCAGCCATTTTGTGACCGAAACTAACAATGTTTTCTCAAAATCCCAAAAGTTCCTGCTGGTCACAAAAGTCTTGTGATCCCTACTCTGTTCTTCCTGGACCACTGCATTTTGTGCCAGGAACTGTGAGAAGGGGTGGTGATGACTTGCAAAGTTCTTCATTCCAGAGAGTTACCTCACCACCGTGACGGTCAAGGATGGAAGCAAAGCATGGGCCAGGTGGATGGACCAGGCAGGGACACTCTAAGTGCAGCTGACCTTCACTCGGGGCGTAGCAAGGGGGGGTGCGGTGGAGGCAATCTGCCCTGGGTGTCACCACTGAGGGGGTGACAAAATGCTGGGCAGCACTCACCACGGGACCTGCATGTCTCCTGGGAATGACATGGTGGCTTGGGCACCTGCAGGCTCCGTGCTGCCCAAACGGTCCTCCCATTGCCTCCCCCTCCAGCTGTAGGGTGGCTGAGTGGGAGGAGGCAGGCAGATTCAGGAGGCCCCATGGTGCCCCTGTGGGTGGCTGGCCCTGCCCCCATGGACACCATCCCAGGCACCCAATCAACTTGCTTCGCTGCTGCCTTCACTCAGACAATACCCAAGACTGAGGAGCCAGGCCAGAGTCTCAGACTTTCAAGGCCCAGATGAAATCCCATGGGGCCCTGTTATCAGCTGAACTACGGTCGCATCCTCTAGCACCAGCACGATGCCCTAGAGAGTAAATTGGCTGCCAGGACCCTCCGTTTGAGACACACATACCCGTCCCCTGCTTCTTCACACCAACCTCCTCTACCTGCCTCTTTTGAATTCTCCCTCCATGCCCCACACAGTCCTTCATACCAGACACAGACATACCTGTGTCATGTGTGAGGACAATGACATAATTCTCAACTTCAGCCATGGGCGGGTCCCACTTCAGCAGGGTCTCTGTTGGGGTGATGTTTGTGGCAGTCAAGCTCTCTGGATTATCCATGGCTGCATAACAAAAAGGCAAGGTAAGGGAGTCAACACAGAAGTTGTTTCTTTGCTTCAGGCAGCAGCCATGACAAGGACCTGGAAGCAGCTTAAAGTCCAAAAACCATGGAGCAAAAATGTAAGGCAACTAGAACAAACTACGTAGCAGCCATATGCTCATGATTCAGCAGCAAGTACTGTATCCAAACCACAAGTCATTGCATGTGAAGCAAAGCAAGCGCCCAAAGGAAAACCGTGCCATGGCTCTACAGTCTGAAGTTGAGGCCCGACTGAGATGTGATGGGACAGGCAGGTTATTTTTCATAGATCATTCCCATTCACACACAAAGTGGGGAGTGGCGTCTGAATTTGACACCAAAAGTAATTAATGAGTTAGAGGGGGTGAATCTTTCCCCATCTGACCTCTCCATCCCTCCTTTGCTTCACTGACATTTCTTGTGGCCCGGCTCTGGTTCTGGGAGTGAGCTGGGATGGAGAGAAAGGTGCTTGGAGCTATGGAGAAGCAAGAGGCATGTCCATTCAAATGTTAAAAACGAACTCCCTCTGCCCTTTACATGTGAATGAGGCATGCAAGCAAACATAGGAAAATGTCTGCCCCATTGTGTCTAGGCTGGCTCTTTTTTATTTTCATTCCTCCGTAGGAAGTCCCTTTTCTATTGATCTAACAGTAGTCATGATCTTTTGGTATCTTGGAATGAAGTGCTTCTGCAAAGGTACAATTTCAGAGATAACACAGCAAAGCATATAATGGCATATGATGTTTTCAACTGCCTCCTCCTCACAAAACCAATGGCATGAGATGAATGGCACATTAGGATACACCACCAACCCAAAATTGCAGAAGGCATTTGCAAGGTAAGGGCATTAAGAAAAATTGGACTCTGTTTAGCATACTACCTGCCATGGGTGTAGCCAGGATTTTTGTTGGGGAGGGGCAGGACTTAGGGAGGGCAGAACTGATGTGATTGGTCACTTAGTTAAGTATTTATATTTTTATAATTGATCTGGGGGGCACTTGTCCCCCTGCCCCCCTGGTTATGTCCATGCTACCTGTTGCCCCCATTACTACAGTTCTCTCAGCAGATTCAGTTTTGAGCTTAACAAGCATTTCTTTTGATGCTGCATTACTTGTGAAAGTATGAGTAGTGAATACTGTGCACTCCCAGTTGTTCATTGGCAGCCACCATTTTACCTGGCCCCCACCTAACATTGTTATTAATTAAATTTATATAATGCCCCATATCCAAGATCACAGGATGGTTTCCAACATAAAAATAGAAAACAGGTTGCTTAATTGACCGAAGGCCTGGTTACAGAGCAACATTTTCACTTGCTGCCGAAAGATATGTAACGAAGGCGCCAAATTCCTGAAGGAAGCTCTTGCCCCCAGCCATTGATGCTTCTTTATCCTAATGCCACCTGCACCCACAAGTAAACTCTGGACCATTCTGTGTAACCCCCAAGAGGCATTCCATACCTGTATACAGGGTGTGTGAGAGAGGCTCACTTTCTTCTCTGCTTCGGACACTCTTCAAGCTGATCTCATACTCCGTGGCAGACTGCAGGTGGCTGAGCGTGTATTCAGTAACACCTTTGGCAATAACTAGGCTGTCCACTCGTCCTGTTTGGATGGAGAAAATGGCTCCATTACCACTAGCAAATCCGGGTGCACTAAAAATAGTCTAGCAACAGCCAGGTGTCAGCCCACAGATCTTCCAGCTTTGATTGCTATGGAAGTCGCCAGAAGAGCACATCCTCTGGCTCAGGCTTCCCCAACCTCGGCCCTTCAGATGTTTTTGAGACTACAATTCCCATCATCCCTGGCCACTGGTCCTGCTAGCTAGGGATCATGGGAGTTGTAGGCCAAAAACATCTGGAGAGCTGAAGGTGAGGAAGCCTGCTCTGGCTGCTTCTCTCTTTTGTTTCTCCACATGGCTATCTGAGAGGTGGCCAAATGGAACTAGATGGAGCCCTTAGACTCTGGAGGAAAGATGCACATCTTGATCAAAAGTTGGTCCAGTGCCAAGTGTGGTTGGAAGAGCTGCCCTAGCCAGGGCCAGCTCTGGAGAAATAAAGCTGTAAACTGGACTGGCAGAGGACCCAACAAGGCCACCTCTCTCACTCAGACTGCACTCCCACCTTCTCAGACTGTACACCTCCCACTGATGCCGCTATGCGAAGGTTGAAAGACATGCACCAAACCAGCGTTGCTAAATCATCTGCAACCGAGTGTGGCTCAAGACTGCAAGCAATAAGACACTACACAATATTTAACTGGAAGCAGGAGAGAATAACCAAAGAGATTAGCTCCACCATGGCCTCTTCTTCTATCAGCTAAAGACATTGGGGGTGGGGGTGGGAAAGGATCAGTTCACAGCAAAATAAATAATTCTAAGTATATTGTATTGTTCTAAACAGTTTAGCTATTTTTTTTTTAATAGCTCAGAGATCACTTCAGGTTTTCTGCATATGTAGGTTCAAATACTGCAGACACTCATCTTTGCCATTAAAAAATTTCTATGTGATTTAATTTATAGTAAAGAAAGTTAAAGATAGTAAATAATATTTAATATGTGAGATATATACACACTAGAAAAATATATACATCTATCAAAGCTCAGAACAGCGTCATATGGGTGAAAAATAATCACATGGCATTATATTAGTATCACAGAACCATAAAGTTACAGAGTTGAAAGGGACTCTGTAATTTATGGCCCATCTCTGTATAATAATGTCTTCTTGTTGGTTGTTTAAAGTTTGCCTCCAATAAGTTAATTTGTTCATTGGGGCAATTTCCCATATTTTCTGTAACCATTCTTCGAAAGATGGAGTTCTGAAGCATATGTAACCCTGAAGCATATGTAACCCGAGGTATCACTGTACAGGAGCTTCCACAACACTCCCCTTGCTGAGGGAGACATACGGTAGGTGTCAGCAAACATGTAGAAGTAACACATACTGTACACAGATCCTCAGATATGTGTTTACACCATGCAATGCACAAAGCACCTTTCGGATCCAAAAAGCGCAGGCTAATAGCATCAAATGCACAGTGTATTATTTCTAGAAAATGTGTATTTCAAAGTAATTACCAAAAGTCATTTGGTTTGGAAGTCACTTGTTTGAGGTGCTTGTCAAATGGAAATGAATGTTCCTCACCAAAACCTTTAGCCTTCTTTTATTTTAATGACCTATCTCTGTCTTTGAAGTGATGAATTCTGAAAGCCTGGACCCAACTGAAGAAGTTTTTCAGGCTGCAACCGTATGCACACTTACCTGGAGGTCAGACCTATCAAACATACAGGGTCTTACTTCTGAGTAAACGGACACAGGATTGTATAGTTAGCTTCAAAGGAAACACACACATGCTAAGCTTTCCAGAGAGCAATGGGTTTATGGGACAGTTTTGTAGTTGTGGGACGGGGTCAGCCAAAGGTTACACTCTCCTCACTCACGCCTTCTCAGGGACCTCCTAACTGGGAGCAGATGAAACAAGAGGGGAGAAGGCAAATGAACCAACTAGGGTAGGGTTTGGTCAGAACACACATGACCTTGTAAGAAAGGAGGCATCCTAAAACACCCAGGTGAGCTCTTTCCACAGACCCCTGGGAGTGTTACCTTGGGCAGATTTGTAGGCTATCCTATAGTGGTCAAAAGATGCAATAGGAGGAGCCCAGTGGACCGTCACAGAATCTGTAGTCACGTTGTCAATGGTCAGGTTCCTTGGTGGATCAATCCCTTAACGAAGCAAAGTAAAGAAATCAAAGCTGGCAAACATTTGCACATTGCGCAATTCCCAACCGGAAATGCATCACTTCTGTTGATAGCTCATGCTGATAACTGTGGCGACTCTTCTTAATAGCACAGTTACTTATTGTCTAATTCACACACTTAACAATTGCTATTCAACATAACACTACACTTGACAGAAAATTATTATTTTCTCGCTGTTCGCAAAATTAATTTATTCTACTGTATCCTGTCCTTCACAACCTTTTGAAACAGGGTGTGACTTTTTAAAAAACCTTTATGATGTCAGGGCCTCGGGGAAAGTTGCACTAGGTGTTGTGAAGAGGGAGTGACAGTTTGGCAGGGGACTGCCATTTTTGTCAGTAAAGCCATGTTTTATATGATGTATAGTTCTGGCCAGAGGTCATCTTTGTAGGTGTTTGAGCACAGAAATATATAGCCAAAAAAAGACCATATTTGATGGTAAGGTTATGGTGGTGAAGGAGACACCATTTGATGTACCAAAGTCTCAAAAGAGAGGGGGGAAAGGCAGACAGAGCACCACTGCTCAGTGTCACTTTCCAACAGTGATAGCTTTTTCTCTAAAAGTTTCACTTTTTTTTAAAAAAAAGCTAATTCCTTAGCTGTCACTGCTAAGGAGAAGACCTTAACATGTGCACCAAAGCATAAATGTGTGTGTATTGGCAGAGGCCTTATAGCAATGGCTCATTTGTCATAGTAATTGGCAAGGTAGTTAACACGATTATACATTTCATTCCTCATTTAAGGAGCTGATCTTGATGCCCGTGGGAATGCTGATTAGGAGAAATATTCAGCAATGCATCTAAGGGACACCTGAGAGAGAGAGAGTGGTTCGCCACTTGCATCCTCTTTCGAATGCCCTCCCCATGGAGGCCTGCCTGGAGACATCATCAGAATCATTTAGGTGCCAGAAAACACTTGTGTTTTCTCACGATTTTTGGAACTGCAAACAGAAGCATTTTAATGCAGAGTAGTGGCGCTGTGGGTTAAACCACAGAGCCTAGGGCTTGCTGATCAGAAGCTTGGCAGTTCAAATCCCCATGACAGGGTGAGCTCCCATTGCTCGGTCCCTGCTCTTGCCAACCTATCAGTTCGAAAGCACGTCAAAGTGCAAGTAGATAAATAGGTACCGCTCCAGTGGGAAGGTAAACGGCGTTTCTGTGCGCTGCTCTGGTTCGCTGGAAGCGGCTTAGTCATGCTGGCCACATGACATGGAAGCTGTATGCCGGCTCCCTCGGCCAATAAAGTGAGATGAGCGCCGCAACCCCAGAGTTGGCCACGACTGGACCTAATAGTCAGGGGTCCCTTTACCTTTACCTTAGTTTTATTTTACTGTCTTTAATTTATTTAATAAAAATTATAGACCTTTTGATTGTAATAAAACCTCTTAAGTGGTTTACAAAAAAACAGGTTGCTGCTGCTCTTGTTTGTTTTAATTTGCTGTCTGTGTTGTTAATAAATAATAATAATAATGTACTTTTTTGCTTCTTCAATTTTATTACTGGTGCAGGATATCAATTATGTAAATAAATGAACAAATAATCAAGACCCAGAAAAACAGTGAATGAGCCCACAACAAATTCATGAAATCTTCTTCAGTACCCCATCACTTAATATTCTGGTTGTGGGAGAGTAAGATTCTTCGGTGCTATAGCCAACAGCTGCCTGCTTCTGCCTTCAACTCCACCAAGTACAAGATTGCTACAGACATCAGTCTTCCTGCACCGTTCAAGAGCCAACACCTCTCAGGTGTTGCTGTGCGTGAGGGGGTACAGTAGTGTGAACCCCACATGTTCTCTGAAGTGGGACAACTCAGATGCAGGTTCTTCCACATACACTTCAGCTGGAACAATGTGTGCAGCTTTTCGAAGGGAATTTCAGAATGAACATGCAGTGAGTAAATCTGGTTTCTTGGCTGCTGGGGGGATTTTGAGGTTAACTGAGCATACATGTAGAATTCCTTTGTATTGCCCTTGGAATCAGTTGTGGTCTCAAAACCCAGCTCTGAGACTACAAGAGGATGAATGTGAAGATTACTGTTACAGCAGCCCAGGGTAAATTAGCAGGCATGGGGAGGGTGGGGGAAAGGAGATTTGGGATCTGCTGTAGCGTTTGACAGTTATGTGGGCATAGGCATCATCTGCTTGCATTGGAAGAGGGAGAGGTGAAGCTAAGAACCCTTTTTGTCCCCTGTGCGGCCAAACTGATGCAAGACACTACTTGTGGCAAAAGCAGTAGGAGTGTTTGATGTGCCTGGAGGTCTGTAATCCTCTTCCGAGCTGAGTTCTTCTAGGTTAGCAGACATGGCCACAGCCAGGCCAGAGCTGGCAGTGAGTATTAGACCCAGGTCTCACCTGCTCTCTAGCTCCATGTTTCCTATACTTCTAACAGCCCAGGCACACTATTTTTCTGAATTGAAATTAATTCCTTCCCTCCTGCCCCGCTAGGACTCTTGTGAAATCACTGGAGTAAGAATCACTTCCCTCAGATGAGCCCACACCACTGCATTTCTGCATATGTCACTATTCCGGGAATATCTCCTGAACAGAAGGAAGACCCTGGCCCCAAGCAGTGTCCTGTGTTCTCTGGTGGCCTCCTGTGTGTTTGGTGCTTTGGGCTTACAAGAACCATGGATTATTTAATTAACGTAGTACATCCCACTGCAACCAACCTTTTTCTGAGGCAAACCTCCCACTGTTTGCCTTTTCTGGGGCAAACCATCATCTCCATCCTTTTTGTTTCCTTGTTCTCTGCTTCCCTGGGTCTCTTCTCTGCTTCCTTTATTCACCCCACACCCCATTGCAACTCACCAAACCCAGGACCTACCCATTTTATTTCTAGTTTGGCCAACAGAGGAGAGCAGGGTGGGGACCGACCATGTATGCTGCATTTTCCAGACAGGGATATTCAAAATGGTGGGCATGTTACCATAAGATTCATGTGTGTACATTAAGACGGGCTGTATTCACACTGATGCTCAGAGATTGTTGAGGAGCAAAGCTGAAACCTTATGAATGGCAACCCTAGCAATCACTTGAACATTTTTTTAAAAGACACATTCACAAAACCTTGGCCTAAGGCAAGATGGGAAAAAAATACAGTAGGCGGATGAAGAGGATGAAGAAAACTGGAACTGTCACTGATTCATAGCGATAGTTGGGATGTGTGTCATTTTGGGTTGCGTTAAATGTGAATTCTAAGACTCAGCTCTGACTTTGATGGTTGGCTCCACTCTGTTTTCTGTTTTTAATTTTGCAACCCATTCAAGCACAAAGGATCTTCCTCGAAAGTAGACAAGACATAGATATTAAACTGCAATGGAGAGAGCACTGCTACTGTTACCTGTTTTGATGGAGCCCATGATGGGCTCAGAGCTAACAAGGCCATGCACAGCCACCAAGGACACAACATACTCTGTGGACGGCTGCAGGCCAAACAAGGCAGCATGTCTCTTGGTCGGGTCAAGCATCACTTGCTTGGTTTCCTCTTTGTCCTTGGGGCTGTAGTTCAGTATCAGCCTATCTGCTGGAGGAGAGGGGTCACTCCAAGTGATGTTCACACTGGAGGAAGTCACATGAGAAAAGTGAAGCTGTGTGATTGGCCGGAACCCTGAAAACAAGAATGCAGAAGAAAATGGCAGGCTGGGTCTTGTTTAGCCAGGAAACATGCAAAATGATGAAAAAGATGAGTACATCTGAGCATGTACAAAAGGACCAAAGGGTAAGGCTGTATAACACTAAGCCATTTGTAGCAGAAAAACATAGTGCTTGTCAATCCGGAATAGATGCTGCTTCCAAACTAGATTGATTCTATGTCCTGCGATTCACAAGAATGGGTGTGGCTGCATGATGCACATTTGAAAACTCTCCCCTTGATTAGGTTATCCATGCCTTTCCCTCCCTGCACATACCCCAGGTGAATGGAGAGGAAAGCAATGGTTGCAGTCTTGGTATATGCCCACCCACAATGCCATTGGGTGGGTGTGGATACCCTCCGCTCAATAGCTGGGACCACCCACTGTACATCTGTTTTTAAATGGACACACTGCAGAGTATTGCAGAATCCATCTGTGATCAACTTTTATTTTCAGAATGAAACCAGTCTCTCAGAAGCACTTCTCATGGGCAAAAAATTGCAATGGATCTAGACCACGCAGGAAAAAAAGTACTCAAGTCTCCATTGATTCAATAAAATAGTGTGTGTGCACAGTCCCAGTCTTCTGTAATGAGGGTAAAGATTATCCATTTTAGAAAGGCTTCCCCCCTTTAGGAATTAATCACTGGACACAGTTTAAATGTTCTGCATTTGACCACTGCCCCAAAAGGTGAAGTCAAGGTAGGGTTTAAATCTGAGGAAGGGGGGACAGGAAAAATGGGGCAACAGAAAAAGGGTGTGCGAAGGCTCTTGCAAACACGCACGTCCGTTACCAGGGCTACTTCTGCACTTAGCATTTTGGAAATGACATACCCATCTCATTAGGCTCAAGCTAGATGTGCCACGAGACATCTGTTTTATTTTATTAATTAGCGGTGCCACACACTTATTTTGAAAATCAGGGAACCGGCACTCTGGGAGAAGTTTAACACTTTCCTCCTCACCTCAAACCCCCTCCTGCTATTACAGAAGAAGAGGTGCTGAACCTCTCTCCCCACCAACACCATGGCTTAGACACTCTCTCACAGAGCACCACACCCCCAACCTTCAAAGCAGCTAAGTGGGGCTGCAATTAGTAAAAGAAAGGACTCTTCAGTGGTGTATCTAGCAGTAGTCAACCAGCAGACAGTAGTAGCAGACCCTCAGAAAACCTCAGGTGCAGTGGCATAGCGTGGGGGGTGCAGGGGGGGCGGCCGCACCGGGCGCAACATCTGGGGGTTAAGGTTAGGGGGCGCAAATCCACGGGTTAGGGGGTGCAAATTACTTGCCTTGCCCCGGGTGCTGACAACCCACGCTACGCCACTGCTCAGGAGACTCTCAGTACCTGTGAAGGCATCCACTGTGCTCTCCAGGCTCTGCTGACGGCCTCTTTCAGCAATGACAGAGATTGTGTATTCAGTCCCAGGTTCTAAGTCTGATAGTGTGAGCTCAGACTTGTCTTTGGCAACGGTAACCTCAGATGCCATTCCTGAAGCGGGGATGAAGATGGAGGACTCTGTGGAAGCTGTCACTATGAGGTCATGAGGGCTGTCAAGCTCTGCAGCAGGAGAAGGAGATTTAAAAAGGTAGCCTATTAACAGCTTGGAATGCACATGTCTGAGTTTAGATTTTTACACACACAGTAAAAATACACAATGCAGCACTGAGCCTTCTTGAAATTCTCTTTAAAAAGAAATTTAATCAGAGGCCCAGATTTGATGATGATGATAATTTTATTATTTATACCCTGCCCATCTGGCTGGGTTTCCTCAGCCACTCTGAGTGACTTACAGCACATATAAAAACATAATAAAAAAATCAAACATTAAAAACGTCCCGATACAGGGCTGATTCAGGTGTCTTCTGAAAGTTATGTAGTTCTTTATCTCTTTGGTATCTGGAGGGAGGGCGTTCCACAGGGCGGGCGCCACTACTGAGAAGGCCCTCTGCCTGGTTCCCTGTAACTTCACTTCTTGCAGTGAGGAAACCACAGAAGGCCCTCAGCACTGGACCTCAGTGTCTGGGCTGAACGATGGGAGTGGAGATGCTCCTTCAGGTATAATGCGCCGAGGCTGTTTAGAAAGTTCAGGACCAACACTTTGACTTGTGCTTGGAAACGTACTGGGAGTCAGTGAAGACCCTTTAGGACCAGTGTTATATGGTCCTGGCAGCCACTACCAGGCACCAGTTTAGCTAACACATTCTGGATTAGTTGTTGTTTCTGAGTCACCTTCAAAGGTAGCCCCATGTAGAGTGCATTGCAGTAGTCCAAGTGGGAGATAACCGGAGCATGCACCACTCTCGTGAGACAGTCTGCGGGCAGACAGGACAAGGGGTTTCACAAATGCAACAGGGCTTCCTCCGCAACAAAGTTGGTTCAGAATATTTTCACACCAATAGCACTTCTGTCCCCCAGAAGTGAATAACAATGAATTAAATAACTGACAGTTCATTGTCTCTTAACAGTGTCCCAAAAATTCTTCCTGGGCCTAGGACAGGCCAGAGGCATCTAATCATGGCGGCGAGCGGGGGGGGGGGGTTGCCTTGCCAGCTGCTACTGAATCATAGAATCATAGAGTTGGAAGAGACCACAAGGGCCATCGAGTCCAACCCCCTGCCAAGCAGGAAACACCATCAGAGCACTCCTGACATATGGTTGTCAAGCCTCTGCTTAAAGACCTCCAAAGAAGGAGACTCCACCAAACTCCTTGGCAGCAAATTCCACTGTCGAACAGCTCTTACTGTCAGGAAGTTCTTCCTAATGTTTAGGTGGAATCTTCTTTCTTGTAGTTTGGATCCATTGCTCCGTGTCCGCTTCTCAGGAGCAGCAGAAAACAACCTTTCTCCCTCCTCTATGTGACATCCTTTTATATATTTGAACATGGCTATCATATCACCCCTTAACCTCCTCTTCTCCAGGCTAAACATGCCCAGCTCCCTTAGCCATTCCTCATAAGGCATCGTTTCCAGGCCTTTGACCATTTTGGTTGCCCTCCTCTGGACACGTTCCAGTTTGTCAGTGTCCTTCTTGAACTGTGGTGCCCAGAACTGGACACAGTACTCCAGGTGAGGTCTGACCAGAGCAGAATAGGTAAAGGTAAAGGTACCCCTGCCCGTACAGGCCAGTCTTGACAGACTCTGGGGTTGTGCGCCCATCTCACTCAAGAGGCCAGGGGCCAGCGCTGTCCGGAGACACTTCCGGGTCACGTGGCCAGTGTGACATCGCTGCTCTGGCGAGCCAGAGCCGCACACGGAAACGCCGTTTACCTTCCTGCTGGTAAGCGGTCCCTATTTATCTACTTGCACCCAGAGGTGCTTTCGAACTGCTAGGTTGGCAGGCGCTGGGACCGAGCAGCGGGAGCGCACCCCGCCGCAGGGATTCGAACCGCCGACCTTTCGATCGGCAAGTCCTAGGCACTGAGGCTTTAACCCACAGCGCCACCTGCGTCCCCAGAGCAGAATACAGTGGCACTATTACTTCCCTTGATCTAGATGCTATACTCCTATTGATGCAGCCCAGAATTGCATTGGCTTTTTTAGCTGCCGCGTCACATTGTTGGCTCATGTTTCAGTTGAATTTGATAGAGGTGACATGGCTTGGCTAGTTTGAACCTCTCTATGTGCAATGACGTAAGCAGATGGAAACTTCATTGGCCTTGAAGCCAGTGGGTCCTGCCTCAGTGGGTCATCACATAGCCCTGTGCAAGTATGAGGCTCCTCTGGGGGGTGAATTAGACTCTATTGTCTCCTTTAGCAATTTCTCTTCTCCCTTGACTATGGTGTGGAACTGCAGTATAGAACTGAGCTGTGCTCACAAAAGTAAAGGTAAAGGGGCCCCTGGCCATTAGGTCCAGTCGTGGACGACTCTGGGGTTGCGCGCTCATCTCGCTTTACTGGCCGAGGGAGCCAGCGTACAGCTTCAGGGTCATGTGAAGCCAGAGCAGCGCATGGAAATGCCATTTACCTTCCTGCCAGAGCGGTACCTATTTATCTACTTGCACTTGATGTGCTTTTGAACTGCTAGGTGGGCAGGAGCAGGAACCGAGCAACGGGAGCTCACCCCATCGTGGGGATTCGAACTGCCGACCTTCTGATAGGCAAGCCCTAGGCTCTGTGGCTTAGACCACAGCGCCGCCCTAAAAATACAGATCCAGAATCCTTAGCGGTGCCAGCACACAATCAGAGTGGTCACTGAAAGTTATTATGATGAAGAAATGGATTTTGGTAGTGTTGATCTATGAATCAATACCCTAGAAATTCTAAGGCTGCCTTTGATATTTGCAGTTGTAATCGCTGTACAAATATCACATAAAGGCAAAAGCTGTTTGCATTTGCATTGAAATGCTGGCTGTAAATACTTCCCCTTGTGCAAAATGCCAGCTTGCTTATGTGTCTATAAAAATTGACAGTCTCTCTCTCTCTCTCCCTTGTAATGTTGGGATAACTTTTGAACAGTATTCTCCCCCCCCCCCCATTTATGTCCCTTGGCTGCTCACTCCAAGACACAAGGAAAAGCATTCTTAATAAGAGCCCCCTCATCAGTGTGAAGAAGAACAGAGATTTTGGCTTCAGCTGCTAATTCTTCTTTGCCTCTGTTCTCTCACAGGAACAAACAAATGGGGAGCAAAAGAAGAGAACATTGATAGAGCTTCCGACAGGGAGAGGAAGGGTAAAAGAGCACTTTGCTTGTGACTCTGCATGCACAGCAAGTGTTTCAGTACAATCAGCTCCTCCACACCCTGATAATCTGCTTGGTGAAATTACTGCATGAATTCAAACTGGCAAAGTACTGCAGAATGAATTAACTGAGGGTCACTTAACCATGTTCTGGAGCCCCTAAGTATGGCTGAGGATTCAAGAGATGGGCAGAACCCACTAGTTTTACTCCGTAATGATTTTTTAAATTTAAAACAAGTCTGTGTGTCACTCACCAGTCCTTGCATTCATGGTAGCTGGAACACTTTGCTTGCCATCCATCACAGCTGAAATTCCAACTCCATATTCTGTTCCTGGCACCAAATCTGCATGTGGACACACAAGAATGCACAGATTAAGCAATGAATTGTAACTATTTCCACCCACATAGTGGTTTCTTCTTGTCTGGCTTATGGATGGGTGAATCTGACAATTTTCTTTCTCATTTTCTCCATCTTAAGTTCAGTTCTCCACATTTCCATATCAGTTTGCATTTTTTAAAAAAGTTCTCCTGAAGATTCATCAGCATTTTACTGCAAATGTTTTCATGCAATTTTGCCTAATGTGCACATTTTTGCAAAGCAATTTCCCCTAATGCAACACATTTTTGTATGTTATTTTTATCAATATATGCATCTCTGTACATACTTTACCCCAGTATATGCATTTTTGTCCTCATTACTCGGCTGGAAAAACTGCATTGCAAAATTCAGGGAAATTTGGCTTTTGAAGGATGGCTGCGTTCAGTTAATGGTTTTTCTTCACAAAGTGCCTATTATTGAATCGCACCCCCCATTCCCTAGTCTGGCTTCACTGCTGTAATTTTACCATGGTAACTGGGTAAGCCACTGAAAACATAAATGAATAATTGTGCTAACATTTGCTGCTAAACCACTGATAATAAAAGGACAAAGTATGGGGCATTAGTTTGTGTTATTGTCTGATATGACCCAAGACTTTGGGGAGAAGAGAAGAAATTGAATGTCATCTCAGAAACAAATACCATAATACTTTCGATTTAGTTTAGAAATCTAGAAACAATTTCAACAGGAAAGGTTAGTTTTCAGTTTGTTCTTGAGGATTGTTCAGTTGATCTAGGCCTCCATCTTTGAAAACATTGACTTTGTTTTGTAGTTGCTTAACTCTAGTTTGTTGTCAAAGACAAAATTAGGCTGACTGCAAACATGTAGATGTGCAACCTCCTTTCACCTCCACTGCAAAGTAAAATAGCCACTTGGTGCATTATGTGATGTGGAAGTACTGTGGTACCTCTGGTTATGAACTTAATTCATTCCAGAGGTCCATTCTTAACCTGAAACCGTTCTTAACCTGAGGTACCACTTTAGCTAATGGGGCCTCCTGCTGCCATGTGATTTCTGTTCTCATCCTGGGGCAAAGTTCTTAACCCGAGGTACTACTTCTGGGTTAGTGGAGTCTGCAACCCGAGTGTTTGTAACCCAAGGTACCACTGTAAGTGGTAAGCACCTTGGCCATTGGATTCAATATGACTCTTATTTTCTGGCACAGATGCCATGAAAGAGTTTGTGGGGCATGGCAGGAAAGAATCCCTCTTCCACCTTGCCATGAGATAAGATTGACAACGCTTTGTACGCTTACTACAAGGAGGTGGCTTCAAGTAGAGGTGGGTAGACTGGCCTACTAGAACACTGAGAGCTATCAAACTAGGTACGGTGCAACATACTGGCACAGGAGGCAACCATATACTTAAAATTAAGGAGCTAGGTTCCTCTGAGCACATGCTCAGTCAAGGTAATTAAAAACAGGGAGTTGTTGATTTGTTGCATAGACCATTCCCCCCCCCCCGCCATTTTAAGCTGAGAAAGCAGAATTAATTTTAGAGCAAAGAACAGTCACCTCTTGACCGTTAATGAGACATATTTCAGTTGCTTTCTGTAAAGCTAAATTTCAGACGAGAGAGAATCCAAGATAGCTTTATTTGTTACCAAACTGATTTGACATCTAACATTTTCATTTGAGTTTCTTATTTATGAGGCATAAATGAAACACTCAATAATTTATGGAAGAGCCCAGCTTCTCCCTGCGTGCCGTGGAAATATAAGTATCCAGCTGCCGGCAGGAGGCCTGCCCTGTGGTTTCTGGCTCATCGGGGGAGACAGCAATTTAGTTAATTTCCAGGCAATCTATCATCTATTATCATTATTGGATCAAAGCGGATGCCAGTGGCTCTTTGTCGGCACCCTTTGGGTTTATTTCTTTCTTCACTGAATGGATATTGGCAATTTCTCGGAGGTACAAAAGATGTAAGATGGCACGCAATTCCTCTCCACGAGTGCAGACAAAATGTAAACCAGGAAACAAATAGTTCCTTGTCACTGGGGCCAGCCTGTTACCCAGCCTTGTCTCCTTAAGCTCCACTCATTTGCACCCATTTGAAGATCACAGCACTGTGGGGGCGACTCAGTGGTTTGTTCTGTACAAACCCATAATTGAGAGTGCCCAGGCTAACATAGTGCAGGGCTGGGCTGACTTCAGTTTTGTGCAATGGTCTTTGTTTCTACTAGAATCCATGGGGCCCACCAAGGCATTTGAAAATTATGAATAAAAAAGAGGGCATCTTCAGGATCTCTTAAGTAACTTGTGTTATGTAATGCTCAGCATGCATTCTTGGCTCCAGCATTTAAGGGTTAAACTACACAAAACATAAAATGCATAATTTGGAGTTTCATGATTTTTCCTTTTTACATGGCAGACAGCAGCTGCTTTCTGTCCTGATCAGCATCAGGACCGCAGTATGTGGGGAAGAGAGCTAATGATTTTCTCCTCACTGTGGTCCCATTGAAAATTGCTCCTACTGAAGCTCCTATTCGACATATTAAGGAAAATGGCTGCTTCAAGTTGTTGGTAGTGATTAGGGCTGGGCGATATCTGGTTGTCAACACTGTGATATATCAGTAGCTAAACACCATGATATGCTGATGTATCACAATGTCTGGAAGGTATCTCAGCTGTTTCTTCTTCCTCACCTCAGTGGAGGAGGAAGCAGCTGAGATACATTGCCCAGCCCTACACTGTGAGCAAGCCCCAATGCCTCTCTGGCTCACATGAGCCAGAGGAGCATTGGGGCTGGCTTGAACCGCTCAGTGGGGCGGGGGAGACTCCCACCCACAGCTGAGTGAGCCCAGATGCCCCTCTGGCTTGTGCTTGCTCAGATGAGGGGGTGGGAGTTGTCCCCCCAGCTGAGAGGTTCAAGGAGGCTCCAGTGCCCCCCAGAGAGGCATCAGGGTTCCCTCAAAGGCACCTGCCTGCCTTTGCCTGGGAACGTGGGTTGCGTCTTTCCTGCCAGGGTGGTCAGTTGCTCCAGGAGGAAAGATGCAGCCCACCCGCTTGGGCAAAGACAAAGGCAGACAATTGCACAGAGCCTGAGAACATGCTTCTTGGGCTCTGTGTGCTCAGTTGCCACCTGCCTGCCTTTGCCCAAGCAGGTGGGCTGCATCTTTCCTACTGGAAGAAACAAGCACCCCAAGAGGAAAAACGCAGCCTGCTTGCCTGGGCGAAGGCAATTTGAGTTGATGATAACATCACGGCAGCTGGGGAGCCGCAATGTATTGGCAGCTCAAAGAGTCTGAAACTGGTACCATGATGTGAACACCATACTGGTTTCAGACAATGGCAAAGTATCGCCCAGCCCTAGTAGAAATAGTTTCCATTGGGACTATGGTGTGTGAGGAAAAGGCACCCTCTGGAGTAATTATTTTTGTAAAAAAAGAAAATAGTTGTGCAGCTCCAAGTCTCCTGTAATGTGTATTTTGGCTCCAATAAGAGCCCTGATAGATCAGATCAAGGTCCACCGACATCAACAGGCACTGGGCAGCCCACCAGTAGATCACCAACAGAGTAGCGTTTCACCAGCAGCTTGTTTTATCTTTTTTCTTTTCTTTTGCATATTGGAGTAATCTCTGAAAAACTGTTGACAGTACTCAGCCTAGGGATATAGGAAGAAAATGATCTTGTTGCATTTCATTGCATGTAGCACTGTTTCCTTTGTGTTGCAGTTTGGCTTCTGACAAAAACTACATTTTTTGTCTTGCTGTCTGCTGTGGTGAAATTTCATGTAATGAATTATTCTGTAATGATATTATCCTACCCCATTCCAGTGCAAAGGAAACACAATGCAAATGGAGGAAAAACACACCATTTTCTCTCTCCAGATGAATGGTGGATGCTCAGAACAAACAACAGGGGAGAGCTATTGCCTTCATACTCTGCTTATTTACTTTCTAAAAGCATCTGGCTGAAAACTGAATGCTAAATAAATAAAGAAAAACCTGTATTGTGAGTTCACAGAAAAGCTGTCTATAAGAGGATTCGACTGTAGTGAGAAACCTCTGTCATGGATGTTAGTTTGAATGGATGCCAAGCTCCTCAGAAGATGTACTGAAGGCAGCTCTTCATAAGTATTCCCTCGATCTTATCATATAGGGCATCTCAGGAAGGTTGAGGACCTGGCCAAAAGGCTGTATCTGTGCATGAAGACAGGCAGCAGAGACAGGCTGCTGCATTTCAAGAGGTAGACAAAAAACACACCAAAGATAAATCCCCCCTCTAGGGCGGAACGTCCTTGCTGATGGAATTAAGGAAAACCTGTTTCATGCTCCTCTGTAGCAGCCCAGCCCAGCCATGAAATCTCTGCTAAGAGCAGCTTTCAGAAGAGTTTAAGAAGAGCCTAGAAAATTTCCCCACATTTCTTCCTTGCTTTTCGTCTTCTCTGATGCTGGAGACATCTGCACAGTGCTGTGCTTGGGCAGAAGGAAGTAGTGCCCTCAGGAATTACAACTGATTTTTTCCTCTCCCCATCTCTTGCAGAGGTGCCTCAGCAAAGCAGTGGTGTTCAAGCCTCCAGAAGTTTATCAGGGGCTCCTTATTTAGAAGATCAATAATGGCGTACGAATTTCCTTGAAAGATAGATTGTCCAACACACTACTGATCTCCACCTACAAAACTGCTGGGAAGAGTTGGGTTCATTCTAGAGCTCACTTCCCACATAACGCTGCTAAAGACCCAAGAGGCCTGAGTTCAGTGGTTCTTATATTCCCAAGGAAGTGTGACAGGATTGCTGGTGAAATCTGTCAACCCCATTTGAGAATTAACAGGATTATTTAGTGGATGCCTTTGCCAACTAAGGGCTTAGCCACACTTCCTCTTGTCCCACTGCTTTTCCCCGGGAAAAAACATTCTTTAGCACTCAGTTGGAGCAAATGGCAATTTGGTTTTTTCCTGGATTGACATTTGCTATGATCTATCGTTAAAGAGTGAATTTTCCCTGGGGCAAGGGGGAAACCACTTGGATCTGTACCTAGAAAGCATGAGTCAAGTGGAAAACCAAACATGGGACAAGTGGAAGAGTGGACAAGCTCTAAATTTGGGTCAGAAGGAAATGCCGCCTCCTGCCAGATTGCCTGGGACTCTTTCCTCCCAAACTCTTCTTCTGTGCAATGAGACATAGCGCAATTGTTTCCTGGGGTAAACACCTTCTGCCGTGTGCATCTCTTTTCTGCTTGTGGCACACTGCACAAAGTTTAAAACTTTTCTACTTAGTGTGATTGTTTTAAATGCACTGGTGAGAATTATGGTAGAAAAGTCATGGAAAAGGTGGAGCAATTCAGAGGCCCTTGGGATCAATGCTGAGCAAGGACTTGCAGGGAGTTTGGCCAAGTACAGAGACAAGGGGAATTTAAATGATTAATCTTTGTCCAGAGAGACTGTAATGTGTGGAACAGCACTAAAGGTGAGTTCATCACCCAGTGGCTATAGCATCATCATCACAACTTGGAAGTTTGGAAGAGATCCAATGCCATGGACAGAACACCTTACTGCAACTACATCACTTGAAACTCAATACTGTTTCATGCTCTTTGCTTCCTAGAGAGATATAATATTTTAGAGGCAGGGCTTTTCAGAGCAAGTTTGTCTTGTGAGTACTGGATACTTTGGGGTGCTTTGTGATATTTATTTTAAAACATACAAGGAAAGCGAGGGAGAGTGGACAAGCAGAGAGACACTGTGCTAGTCTTTAAAGCAGAATGTCCTTGGAGGCCCCCTTTCCCCAGCCAACTTTGTGCCCGGCAGCTGCAAAAATTCAGACTTCTGCTTCCTTTGGCGGCCAAATGCCAAACTGTTTCCCTTCAGTCTCTGCCCACAGCAGGTGGTGTGTGTGTGTGTCCCATCATTAGTAGCCACTCACCATCAAAAGCCATCAATGGCCATTTAAGGACAGCCTCAGGATCCATTAAAAGAACAGTTTGACTGTACAAAAACCTAAAGTAAAATTAACCTCACTTTGCATGTTCATTACAACACTCAAAAAATGTTTACATTTTAGAAAAATAGTGCTTTTAAAAACAATCATTCAGACATACTCAAAATCAACTATAACATTTCCTTGCTTGTAAATTCCGCGAGGAAAAATAAAAACCACCCATGCCATTGATGAGGAAGCTTACCTGTGAGGGTGGCCCTGGTTGTGGCACTTGCACTTCGTGGCACTAGAAGCTCATGGTATTGCTCTCCGGCCAGAGTGCTATAGATGACCTTGAAATTCTCCACCTCTGCCTCACTGTTGTCCCACTCAAGTTCCAGGCTGTCATATGTCCGGGAGAGGACACGCAAGTTCTTGGGAGCATCAATTTCTGCGTTTGAAAAGGAAATAGTCAGTGACTTGCTTTGCTCTTGCTTATACAGCTACAGTCTTTGTACTCTCCTAAACTGTAAGCCTTCGCATAAGAAAGGCATTTTCAAAAATGTAACCTTGCTGTTTATTTAAGAAAGCTGGCTGAAGAACTAGGAGGTTTTTCCCAACACAATCCAAGTGAAATTATTTTGATTTCCTGCTATCTTGTTCTCCTGCATAAATCCACTCTGAGAATTCGAGCCAATAACTCTTGCGCAGAGCCAAGGAACTTGCTCATTAACTAATACTAATGATAACCCTTATCATTCATGTAATGCATTAAAGTATGCAAAGCACTTCATGGTCTTTATCTAATTATAATTTGGAGAACATTGTTCAGTGAGACATCTACTTTATAATATAAATATAATGTGTAGGTCTGAGACGATAGCAAATCTGCCTTATTCACTAATAAGCTATTTGGATGGTTAATGACTTTGAAAGGAAATCAAATGAGGGAAAGCCAAGTGATCAGATTTAAAGTTGAAACACATCTGAAGAAACAGATTCAAAACTCTTGGCACTCTCAGCAATATTTTTAAATAAACTTCCATATGAAGTTGCCTGATATTGAGGCAGTTCAATCCGGGCCACGCCTGTTTACTGTACCTGGAAGTCGTTCTCTGCAGCCTCAGGCAAAGAAATATTTTATGGCCCTGCTGTTTGAAATCCTTTAAAATTTAGGGACGGAACCTGGGCAGTCCAAAAGTCTACATGGCCCTGCAAAGGTCTACCTACTCAAGTCCTTCTTATCGGCTTTCCATAGGCATCTAGTTGGCCACTGTGAGAACAGGATTCTGGTGGGCCTTTTGCTGGACCCTGTAGGGCTAATCTTACCAGGGCCACAGCCACTCCCCTAAAGGCACCAGAGGAATAGGAATGAAGTTGTCCTGTGTTGAGTCAGCCCTTTGCTTCCTCCAGCTCAGTTCAGTCCACTGTGACTGGCAATGGCCTTCTGGGTTCCTCAGACATCTTTTCTAGCTTAGTTACCCAAGAATCTTTTAAAACAGAGGTGCAAGCACTAAACTATGTTCCCAATCATGACATGAATTGTGGGTTTGAGGCGACGAAAGATTTTACATGGAAATATGCACTCTGTAAGCAAGCTCCAGCCTTCCAGAGAGTGTTCATATTTTGAATTCCAAGTGCTGCACTGATTTTTCAGTTTGTTTACATTTTCACTGCAGAACTAACTGGAGATCACTAACTGGAATCTTGGCAGATTCAAAATAGCATTACGTAGTGTTTTGTGTGAGTGGAACAATGTCTGTTGTGCACCCACATCCTTCCCCTGCAAAACTGTTCTGTGTCCATCCCCCTCAGCCACCTGGAGCTGATGTGGGGAAGGTGCAGGGCATGCATTGGTGTGTGTGTTTTTGAGGGGGAGTGTTAGGGGAGAGGAAATGTCAATTGCCTATCCTAATCTGGATACAGCTTTTATCTTCTGTGCATCTTTTCATTCCGTGGCCAGGTGCCAGTGAGGAGAGAGCTATGGCCCATTTCATAGTTGTGTACAGGTATGGATTTCAGCAGGTGTAACTTGTCATGTATACAATAAGGAAAGGTGCAGGTAGTCTGCTTTTCCTTGGCATCTGGTCACCCATTTGGTCCCTTCTTTATTCAGTCAGCACCAAAGCTTGTGTATGGAAGGATGCTCTGCCAGAGATCCTAGGAGATCCTTGGGTTCTCCCAGCTTCTAATTTTAGCAGTCTTAAATTCAGTTTTCCTCATGTCAACACTAGTTTGCAATTTCTTTTCCTTTAAAAAGGCCTTCAAAAACTCACCAGCGTATTAATGTGACTTTCTCCTAATATACACATTTTTGCAAAGCAATTTCCCCTGATATAATAGGTTTTTGTATGTTATGTTCACTAATGTATGCATTTCATGCACATTTTAACTGCACAGCTGCATTTTTGTACACATTACTTGGCACTGCAAAATTCAAAGAGGTGCAAATTTTGAGCAATGGTAACATTTCACAAAGTGCAAATAGGTAGGTTTGTCTTTAAATGTGAACTGAACTCTCGCCTCCATTACTAATCTAAACCAAAGCTATACAGTGGTACCTCGGGTTACATACGCTTCAGGTTACATACGCTTCAGGTTACAGACTCCGCTAATCCAGAAATAATACCTTGGGTTAAGAACTTTGCTTCAGGATAAGAACAGAAATTGTGCTCTGGTGGTGCAGCAGCAGCGGGAGGCCCCATTAGCTAAAGTGGTGCTTCAGGTTAAGAACAGTTTCAGGTTAAGAATGGACCTGTGGAACAAATTAAGTACTTAACCCGAGGTACCACTGTATTCTTATATTCACTTACCTGACTGAACTTCCAAATAGACAAGCATACGATTGTACTGTAAGGTGCACGTATTTCCCATTCAAAGTAATGGGACTAACACAGAGTTTGTGCCCAATGCCTTCCAAGTTAATGCTTTTTTCTGATTCAGTTATTACACTGCCTTTTGTGCATCTTTGAGGTCTCCCTCCCTGACATTCCCACAAGTGTGGTGCCAAACTGGTGGTACTGAAGGCAAACTGTGAACACCCTGTGTAGTGTTGAAACAGGAGTGACAGACTTATAACACCACGGTTTTGCTGCCTCACTTGCCTTTTTGATTATGACACAAAAATCGGAGAATGAAAGACTCAGTGAATCAATTAAGTTCACATCCCTCTTACTCTTAAGTGCAGCGAGGCCTCTTCATACGGATAACAGCATCTTTATGACGGGCAATATCTAAGCCATAAAACAGTTCCAAAATCTACTTTCCTCCTCCTCTTTTACAGAACTGTCATTTAAGGCAGTTCACTCTCTATAGGCTTTGAGTTATTTAATTTTTCCTAAGTACTCCTGCATAGTGACAGCAGATGCACATTACATTCTGCAAGTGCCGGTATCACCTTCCCACCCCCAATCTAAAGCTGCCTAAAGCAGGAGGATGGAAAACTCCATTAGCCCAGTGCTGTCTGCCCTGCCTGCGTCACCTCAAGAACAGATCTCCCCAGCATGGATGACCTTTTACATTACAAACAGATTTCCTTACTGATGCTGTTGTTGGAGTAATGACTAGTGAGCGATTCTTTGAAAACAGAGTGAGGCAGAATGAAAGCATGCGTATGGTAAGACAACACTTCATGCCTGCCACTGCCAGGACGTGTGAATCTCCTTTGCACCACAGGTCCATTTAGCCCCATTGGCAGAAGCTCTCTAGGATTTCAGACAGATGTGTCCCCCCCTCTGGCTAATATCAGAACCCCGTCAAGTGCAGATGCTGGAGGCTGAAACCACAAGCTTCTGAATGCAAAGCAGATCTTCTGCCACTAAACTACAGACTCTTCTATAGGTTGGGCATCTTCATGTTGTGAAGAACATAACATACGAATGCATCTTTAGCTGCAGGTGAGTAGCAATCTGCTAACGCTTGTTTCTCTTGGGCATACCTGTGACAAAGAGGGTGACTGCAGCGTCGCTCTCATTGGTCCCACGGACGGCAGCGATGGAGACTTCGTACCGTGAGCCAGGGCGCAGGGCCTGCATGGAGTACTGGCTGAGGGGGGGTTGTAGTCGGAAGGTGGTCTTTCCCCCTTCTCCATTCTCGAGGCCATACTTCAGCAGAATGTAGTCAACTTTAGCCCGGGGTGGAGTCCATTCAACAAATGCCACTGTGTCTGAGACATCTCTCACCAATATCTGAGTTGGTCCATCAATTACTAGACACAGTTGGTGTATTTAAAAAAAATGGGAAGAAAGAGACACATTATACAAGAGGAATAGACAGAGAAGAAAGACTTTAATGGATTTTTGCCCTAAGAATCTATACTAAGGACGTGTGCGATTTCTGCATCTCCCTCCATCCTCTTGGATATGGGTGGAAACTGTAAGCAGGTAGCACTGCTTTTAGGAAGGACAAGAAGAAAAAATATATGCGTGGAGATATGCGTCAGAGTTGCAGGTGCTACCTAGTTACTCTGTTGCTTATGATGGCATGTGCATCACTTGAGGATCCCCTAAGGATCATTTATTCCTGAACTGGAGTTTCTGCACCCAGCCGCCATTTCCATCTGTACTATGTGCAAGACTGTGTGCAATTAATTCCACCTCCTCACCCACATCCAACAATGAATGGAAAGTAAATCAGCTCAAATTGGGCATGAGGGGAGACGGGGTTAATTGTCCGTATCAGCAGGACTACGGTACTTGGGTTGGAAACTGAAGCCGCACCAAGCATTTGCTGGTTTGCACTTGTGTAAGACAAAACTAAGCTGGAGCTAAAACAGGAGGCAAATGCTTGTTAATCACTTGTGTACCAAACCATCATTACCCTGCTGTTCTCGCTGTGCATCTAATCTCAGACTTATTTCTTGCCTGTGGATTTGAGGACTATCATTCCAGTTTCTATTCCACAGGCTTCAGTTTTCTCCCTTTGTGCTGGTGAAAGCCTAAAACGTGTTCTGCAAGAGGCACATTGGCCTCGTAAAGCATGGTTTGGTGGTGGCAAGTTATTTATTTGTTTTATCACATATGTTCAACTCAATGGGACTGACTACGGAATCAGCAAGTATAGGAGGTTTGTGCTGTAAATTGATATTCCTAATAAAAAAGAGGAAGAGGAAGTAGAAGGGGACAGATGTGCCAACATTTGGTTTAGTTCACTCAGTCACATGCAATATTTCACCTCTCTTGATGATTGTTCAGTGTTTGGTAAATCTCAACCAAGTGTTTGAACAGCCTCCACTGAAAAACATTGTGTCTGACGTTAGATTATTGAAAGTTCTCTTTGTGATGTTTGATCTGAAACTGTTTATTCACCTATGTATGTCAGTGGGATCAAAAGGTAATATGTATGCATATTTGAACCCCAGTATATTTTATTTTCATGATAGCCCATCATAGCAGAAGCCAACCTACTACCCTTGTAGCTAAGTTTTTAATTTCCCACTTTGTAATTTCCACATGGTCAGTTCATTAAGAAATTTATTCAAATAATATAATCTGCAAGGCAAGGAAGGCAAGGACATTTGAGCATGACAAGTGCTTCTAGCTGCCATTTGCATTTTTAAAAGCGTGCACATTTTCAGGGCAAAGGTGTCTCGTTTGGCCTGAGGCAAAACCATCTTTCCCATAATCTACAGATTCACCTATGCCATGTGACCCAAACATAAGCAGGAGGAGCAGAGCATCAGAAAGAGGAGAGCTGTAGCCACATCCAAATGACCTGAGCAAGAGAGCAAAGTCATATATGCATATGCATATCTATTGGATAATTATTTATGTTTGTTCTTAAACTGTGGGAATGTGGAAGCCCAGTCTAACAGACCCTTGACTGGAAGAAAACAAAAATCACCCCATTGCTATGAACTTTTAGGTAAATGTGAGGATCCTAAAATGTATCATATCTGACATGTATAGAAGTCAGATTTCTAGGAAAAACAGATGATGAAAGGTGGCCAAAGGTGAAGAATAGGGAGGAAACCCAGAATGGGACATTTGAGGAGAGGAAGAAGGGGATAATTCACTTAGAATTCCAGTGGATATATTCTCTGCAAGATTTGCTGCTCTGACTGTGTCTCCTTCAAATCAGTCTCCAATAGGGGGAGGTAATTTTGATGCTTTTTGGGCATCCATTGATAATTCAATAACTCTTGGCAAAGCATTTCCCACCCTAAGAAGAGGAGAATGCCCACAGCTTCTCTGAATGAATTCTTGACTCCTTCCAGGCAGGAAGCAGGGCAAGAAAAGTGACTCATGCAGAAAGTCAGGGGGTGTCTGAGGTCTGACGGTGGGCAATTTTCACAAAATCTAAAAGGAGGCATTTTCATGTTTAAACATGAAGTGTGCCTCCAAGTTTTAATTACGAAACAAAGCGTCGTTCAGAACATTTGCAAAATGCACTCATAGATGAACAAACACCAAAAGAACGCTTTAAAAGGGGCAGTTGCTTCAGATGGCCTGTAGGTGCCACTTGTAAACCACATCCTGCAAGCCATTCTAAAGCAGACAACATCTGTAAAGGAAAAAAGAAAGAGAGAGAAGGAATGTCTGTATATTCCTGCTGACATAATGACAGGGTGACTACGATCTGCATCAGAACCGCTGATTGTTGTTCAGCAGACTCTCCTTTGTCTGAGCGAAAGGGCTGCTTGTACGAACGTGATCCTTGGCACACATTTCCTACTCCTCACTCCAAGGTCCATTAATTGCTTTATAATTATCAACCATCTTGGCACATCCCTCTCTCTGAGAACTTTGCAAGAGCTGTTTATGCATTCTTTCTCCCCCAACCCCTTAAAGATGTTTTTTGGTGAATGGAGCCATTTGACGCAATTACCAGGAGCCGGCTGAATGAGATCCTCTTTGCTGCAGCTTCAAAGCTAGAAACAAACAGGAGCTAGAATACTAACTACCCATTCATCTGTTGCCCACAAAATGAGCCCTGTGAGATCAGACCAAAAGTTTAGCTCTTGTCCAGCTTCCTCTTTTCAGCCATGGTCAGACAGAGAAGCTTCTGGGAATGCCACCAGCAGAACAACATGAAGGCAGAAACTCTCCTGTTGTGTGTACCAGGAATTCAGAGGGATTCTGCCTCCGAATAGGTGGGTTCCATTTAGGTGTAATTGCATATAAGCCTCAGTACCATCTTCAATCCTACCTGGAAGAAAAATGGCTGTTAACCCTCAAACTGGCACAGAACTGCAGGGGGGGCTACTCACGGGTTGAGACACTGGCCGAGGCTGGCGGACTCCGGGCTTGTTCCTTGAGGGCAACCACATTGACTGTGTACTCCTCACCTGGTTTCAGGCCCGTCTGATTAAACGTTGTCACGCTGCTAGGGAGCTGTGCAATCACGCCTCCTTCATTGTCCTGGGGAGATTAAACAAGCTGGCTTGAAGTTTGGAAGAAATGGTGGTATTAGCAAATCAAATTTTAATATGATTCCCTTCATATGGGAAGATTGCTTTGTTTACACATGTGTTCTGAAGTCCAATAAACCCCAGCATATCCCAACCTTCGATTAATTTTTTCTTTAGATACCCGCTTTGTTAATCTTAATTTTCAGGGCCAAATTACCTATCATGCCATACTCATGTCAAGGCATCTCTGATTCTTCAATGTGTTTGCAAATAGCAAGCAGTATGGAGAGCATATACACTGGAACTTTGACACCTTGTAGCAAACAAAACGCGGGACACGGGTGGCGCGAGGGACGCAGGTGGCGCTGTGGGTAAAACCTCAGTGCCTAGGACTTGCTGATCGCATGGTTGGCAGTTCGAATCCCCGTGGCGGGGTGAGCTCCCGTCTTTCGGTCCCAGCTCCTGCCCACCTAGCAGTTCGAAAGCACCCCTAAGTGCAAGTAGATAAATAGGTACCGCTTTATAGCGGGAAGGTAAATGGCGTTTCCGTGTGCTGCGCTGGTGCTGGCTTGCCAGAGCAGCTTTGTCACGCTGGCCACGTGACCCGGAAGTGTCTGCGGACAGCGCTGGCCCCTGGCCTCTTAAGTGAGATGAGTGCACAACCCTAGAGTTGGACACGACTGGCCCATATGGGCAAGGGTACCTTTACCTTTAACAAACAAAACAAGGCTTGCCACAATGCATTATACAGGCACAGAAATTATGCATTTCTAAGGATCTTTTTCAATAAACACACCCTTAAGGTTCATGTGTTACTCATGTGTAGGGTCCTGCCTTGTGGATGGAGGAACAGGAATGCTCTTTCCTGCAGCAACCCAGCATTGCACTCTCCTACTTGCAGTGAAATTCCAGCAGGTGAACACACAGGCTCAGGTACCCTGGTGAGTTCCTGCTAGGAACTTCCTGGGGTGCCCAAACTCTGCAGAAAGCAGGACTGAATTCCCCAGGTATATCAGCTGATGTGGTTGAACAATAACCCCACCCCGCATCCCCGTGGGCCAACTTAGACAGGTGTGCAGGACAATCCACATGCCAAGCACTTGGCATCATTAGGACACCAGATGATTGACAGGTGGGGGACCCACTCACTTGACAAAAGGTGGCCTGTGGGGGTGGGGGAGATTAGATCTGGCCCATCGGGCCAAAAAGATTGCCCTCTCCTGGGGTGTAACATGTTTGCCTTAAAAACTGATCACTCCCTATTCAACTATCATGGAAGAAATGTAATGGCATCAAACAGTCCTAACTATTGAGATCTACATACCCTTCCTTTAGAAATGTATTATGAGTGGGGAAGCAGAATAATGAGTGGGGAAATGTATTATGAGTGGGGAAGCAGGCACTCACTATTTGTGCTAGTAATGCAGCCTCCACATTGGCCCTCACAGTATTAGACCCTTAGAGATGGAGATGACCAATGTAATTTGCCCCTGGCAGGAAAGGAGAACCAGGAAGCCACCAAAGCTCCACCATATATGAAGCCAATGGCATCACATTGTGCCACAAATAGATGGCAGCCAGCTTTTAACACTGCTGTGTCCTCCTGCTGCTTGCTGTCCTCTGGTGGATCTGAAGGGACACTGACATCAACCAATTCAGCCTCCCTCCTGCGCCCTTTTGCTCCCTCCCCACAAAAAAACCCCTCTGATAATCAAGTAACCCAGCTGAAACCACGATAGTCTGACTCTCCTGGGCTCCAGTTGGATGGTGAGAATATGCTCTTGGAAGAAGGACCACTCTAAATGTCACATTTACCTTGGGGATAAAGCTGATCTCCCAGCCATCAAACAAGAAGGAGAAGGGCTCCCATTGCATCTCGACGGTGGTCTCTGTGATTGTTTTGAACTGCAGCCCTTGTGGAGTGGAGAGCTCTGGAACATAGTGGTGAAGAAAGGGTGGGGGAGAGAGGTTGTGTTAGCTGCACCGTAACCCAGTTTTACTTGTCAACATGTAACCCAAATCTCTACTTTCCATGATCAAAACCATGATGAGTGGGAAAATCAGCTACGATGGAAGTGTGGTTCAGTGGTAGAGCATGTGAATTGCAGGCAGAAGGTCTCAATTCCTAGCATTCTAGGTAGGCCTGAGGAATATGAAATGGAAGAATATTGAGAGCCCCTAACAGGACCATGGGGTTTCTTCCAGCTCCCATCAGGCTCTGATCTAATCAACTTTTAAAATTCCTTTCTCAGTACACCTAACAGCCTAAACAAACTGTAATGTAATGAAGATTAAAATTATTTTGCCAATCCTACTAAAACGAGGATGAATGCAGCATCAGGATGAGCACACAAAAACTTGAGAGGTACAAACTTTGACTGGTGCTGTATGGTATAAAAATGCATGCTTGAACCTACAGCTTGTACCTCTCAGCTCCTTTTTCTGAGGATGTCAACTGTCTAGCAATAAGCTCTTCTTTGTTGGAACAATGCAGCTCACTACCTTCCTGGAATCTCTGCCAGGCTGGGTATACTTGAGTGATTTCACAAAACTTGTCCACTGCACACAGACTTTACTTCTGAACCTAGATCCGTGGGGTGAAGAGAATGAAGGGGGAACACCCCATGCAAAATGCAAGGAGAAATAAAACTCTAAGAGGAAATTTTTGCTGATTTTAAGTTGTTTTGCTTTGCTTTCCTTTTTCTTTTTACATTCCTAGATAGGTAGATCCTGAGTGGAGTCTTCCAAAATCATACTATCTGAGCCACAAGAACCTATTATTTATCTTTGAAGCCCACTGAGCAAAACTGCACATGTTGCTGGACTACAGTTCCTATGACCCCTGACCATACTAGCTGGGGCAGATAGGAGTTGTGAGTCCAAGAACATCTGGAGAGCCACAGGTTCCCCTTCCTCACCCAAGAGTGCTCTTAGGATCGCTCTTCTCTTTTCTAAATCAATCAGGAGAACATCTCCCTCCATGAAGAGGCGGCAACATTTAGGCAGTTCCTTCTCCATTTTAAATGGCATGTTCGGTGCCAAAAAACCATGCAATACTTACGGGTGGCCACCTTGACCCCAGCCGGGGCACTGAGCACATCACTGATGACGGCATAGATGGTGACGTTGTATGTCAAGCCTGGCTCCAGCTCCTTGATGGTGACACTGCTCCAGTCCCCAGGCACCCGCTGCTGGAGCTGCAGACCCCCAGGTATTGCTGGCTGGTAGGAGATCACATATTCAGTCACGGCCATTGGCCCATCCCATTCCAGGTCGATGGACCTGTCGCCAACCGCAGCCACTCGCAGGTTCTCAGGTGGAGCAACTGGAGGAAGAGCCAATATATTGACCGTAAGAGGTAAGGTGACCCACAAATCTCTGCAAGGATCTACGTGTCCTTGAAATGTGCTCCAAACTCAGCCTGTGAACTAAGGCAGTTATCTGAAACACATTTACAAAGTGCCTATGGAATTCAATGCAAATGATTTCCAAGTAAAGTATAAGTTCGGGTTGCATGAACCATTTCATGCATCATGATGTAACAAACTGAGATCTTCTCAACCAGCAGCTGCAACCACACCTTCCTCTCCAGCAAATGTACCCCCCCCAAAAAAAGAACAGGTATGGGAGACTACCAGTTTGAAGCAAATAACTGAGGTGACAGGAGTTGCTTTACCCTTCCTCTTCCTGATGTTTCTCCTCTGAAAATCTTTCTCCTCATAGGGAAAAGATCTGGGAAGGAATTTGGTGGGTCAAGCAGCAAGGAGGGAGAGTATTGCACAGCCTCTCCTCTTGTTGTTCTTCAGTTCCCAATCACAGCAACTGAGGTGGTTCTTTTCAGTTAAACAACCCTCCCCCCAGTAACTGAACTGAATTATGGACTGGGTGCACCAGCCGGTGCCCTGTGCACAATCCCTCATCCTGAAGCAGGAGTGAGGGTTGCATGTTCATAGTTTCAACACTTAAGGTGCATTTATGTAAATCAGCTGTTTGATAGTGAGGAGACAAAGGCTGCAATCCTAACTCTATGGAGCCCATTGGACTAAATAGGATTTGCTTAGGAGTAGACATGGTTAGGATTGCAAAAATAGATATAAATCCAAAACATCATCCTAATGTCAACATAAATATAGCTTCCAACTGTCCCGTTTTAACCAGATTGTGATTTTTAGCATCAATCCAACAGGTAATTATAGCTCTGTAATACCTAACTAGGGATGCGTCCTCTTGTCCTGTGCCTAGAATGGAGGGGTCCGAGTGGTTTTCCGTTTGCCCTGCTGCTTTCCCCTGAAAACCCACTCTTCCCTGCTGAATCGGTGCAAACATCAGCCCACAGAAACCCCACTGACGTTTGCTCTGATTCAACGGTACAGAGTGTGTTTCCCCAGGGGAAAGCGGCAGGAGAAGTGGAAGTGTGGATGAAACCTGTGTGAAGGTTTAGAAGACTTCCATACACAGAGATGGTGCCTTCCCCACTTTACAAACAGGGCACCATCATGACAAGAGGCCAGTCCTTAAGCATGCCAGAGTCTAAACTGAGGGAGAGTCAGAAAGCAATGTCTGTGCATTAAATGTCAGTGTTTTGGAACTAGATTAGACGGCTTTTTCTGGTGTGGCAGAAGGTGTGCAAAATCCAGAAATCTCCTGGTATTTGCATTGTTACTTTGCACTGTACCTTTAACTCAACCTCCTTGTTATTAGTACCACCTGGAGTTGGCTTTATATGGTTTTCAAAAAATATTGTTAGTAGCAGTGACTACATTATTACATGAGCACTGTTCCACAGGATTTGATATTTTCATTTACATACATTCATTCGAAATAAGATGGGGTATGTACTCTTTTTCATTACTGTTTCTATTACAGTTTATAATTTTTGGAAAGTGATATGTGCATGCAGGTCATCATCTGTAAAATTTTATTTCCAGTTTATGAAGCAATTCTATATTCTCCCACCACGCTGATGAAGAATTCTACGAAACAGTAGTCAATATCCGGAATCACTGTTCAGTTTTGGACATCATATTTGCTGAATACACAGAGCTTCATAGCTTGTCTTTCATCATACAAAGTCTGGTACCTCGCTTTATTTTAAGATTTTCAGAGACTTTGAGTCTAAAGATTTCATTTTGTACTTGTTATGGTTTGAAGGAATTCTATGAAGATTGTCTATTGCGTATGTATATGGTCGTCGTGTTGCCCAGACATTGCTGATGTTCTCTTTGCAACACGGGGGTTTGTTTGGTTACAAAATCCAGAAATGACACAGGCCACGTATGCACCATGCATTCAAAGCACATTTCAAGCACACAATGCCTCCCAGAGAAGCCCGAGAACTGTAGTTCCCTCCCTTACAGAGCTACACTTTCTTTTACAGACTACACTTTGGGGGCAGGGGAAGGCATGTGCTTTGAATGTGTGGTGTATATGCAACCCCCACGGCTGCCCAGAAAGGTTTGCAATCTTAAACAGGGCATCTCAAAGAGAAGGTGAAGGCAGCATTGCTAAAAGGGGGCAGAGGGGAGTAGGGAAGGCTTATGTACTAGCGAAAAGCGCAGGAAAAAGGTCAAACTATGATGTGGCCTTTCTGAGACTTTGAATGAAAATAATGGATTTAAGGGGGCAATGCAAAAACACGTGAGTTCTCTCTCTTCCACCAGAAAACCTTTGGCACAACAAGGATTAGCTCTAATAAGCAGAGGGCATTTGGGATTTAAAGATTCTGCATGTGCAGCCTGCTGTAAATAATAAGGCAGGAGAAAGCGCCTTTCTTGATTCTACCTCACGTGTGCAGGAGAGCAAATATCAAAATGTCAGTGTCAACATTGGAACACCACGGCTTTTTTAATTAGCAAGAGCAAATTACTCCTTTCACATTAGCTGCTAAACCCTTGGCCATGCCACTGTGTTTGCTGATGGCATTACTTCCGATATTCTTCTTACCCTTTGCGGAGGAGGGATCAGCTCAGTGTTACTCGTTCACCACAAATGATCCACAAGAACTGTAGACTTCGTCGTGGACTCAGAAAGGATAGACAGTGTACAATCTCATGCACACTAACCTGGCATGATACTCCATTGAACAAGAGGGACTTACTTCTTGAGGGTGTGACTGCACACAATGCCAATTGCTTGACCACCATAAGAACAGGCTGCTGGACAAGATGAGCCTCTGCTGTGATCCTGTTCTTGATCTCACGTTCTTGTTTCATTTCTTTGAAAAGGTCCATCTGGAATTAAGTTTTAATGCAGTGTGGACCATACCTTTGGGCCAATCTAGTGACCACCTGGTGCTCGCTTGTTCTCCCTGATCATGCTGTCTATGGGCAGGAGGCGAGGCGGGTCTGGTGCCAGCCTATGTCTCTATCTGACTTTGGACATGCCATCCCCCTGCAGATGTGTACAGTACACCTAGTGGGGAGGGAAGAGAAGAAGGCTTTGTTCTACTCCATGTGATGGAATTTATGAGCCCAAAGAGTTTGCAAAAAGGGTGGGCAATAGCAGTTAGAAGAAAGTCCTGGAAAATGAGCTGTTGGAGATTGAAAGGGTGTTTGATTCTGGCCACCACCTTCATTTTCTGCATTCCCTCAGGGGTGGAGAATTTATTTAGCAGAGACATCAAACCGCTTTGGGTTAGGAGACAGCACTGTGCTGCTGAGCACCCCTCATCAGATTCAAGCTTGTTGTTTTAAGTGAGAAATGCCAAGCGGTGCTTTTATCTTATTGCTCAAATAGCCTCCTTGAGTGGACACAAGTGGAAAAATGCTTTCGATAACAGCCCTGATGCTCCTGTAGATACATACTTTTAAAACAAAGTAAAGACAAGGGCACATTGTTACTTGACTAAAGAATGGCAAGAATTCCCAAGCAGGCCCAGGATGGAGTCCTGGCCACAGTAGATCAGGCACATTCACCATAGCAAAAGCCAGGGGTGCAACTCAGTAAACTGTCTTCTGTAGAATTCTCAAGATAGCATTCTAAGGTGTGCAAATGGGTCTTTCAGATGCCAACAGTTAAACAGAAAAGCAGCTAGTCAGATCACAGTTTGGAATCTTACAGCTTGATCCTTCCTGAAGTTGCCTTTGGCAAAATAGGAAAATGGCATCCCAGCTGACCCCAGTCATGGAGCTTTTGACGACTTTCCTTCCAGTATCTGTTCCTGAGGTCAGGGCTCCTGAGCAAATTATTTGAACAGCCCCATACACCAGTGTTGTCCAGTGGAGGCTGGTGTACATTGGGTGGAAGGTCTGCCAGCCAACAGGAGGTGGAGCCAGAGTCAATAAACCAAACATAGGTGGAGCCAACTATTTCTGGTTTTGTCCCCATTCTGCTGCCTGCTGAATTCTAGAAAGGCAACACTGAGACCGAGGAAGAAGAGGAGGTGCCTGGCAGTGCCTCCCTTACTGCAAGGAGGTGGGCATGTGGGGGCTGGTTCAGGGCAGACTGAGCATGGTAGGGCAGTGTCCTATAAAGCCCAATAGATAAGTCTTCACTGCTGTTGTCTCAAGATTTCAGTCTTGAGTTCTCGTGGCAACACCTGCCTTCTTACCCCAAAGATCGCTGCTGAAGCCCCTCTGCCACAAGAAGCCTCTTCCCTTTCTGCCATACCAACTGTGCTCAACAGCCTTCCCTGCTCTCTCATAGCATGTGGAGAAACTCCCTACGGTGACATCTCCCTTTTTAAACAAAGTCAAGGCGATTTAATAGAATGTCAGCTTTTCACAATGGATCTGGTTGTACCTGTGAAATAGTTACAATAGCTTCGACATTATTATGTAAATATATGATAATGCATCGGATGGGTGATGGAAAGGAAAGCCAGGAGGCTAGCATGCCTACAGCGGCATAGCAGCAACATTTTTTTGAAAAAACAAAATCAAAAGAAGGAATCTGCAAAACCTATAAAAAGGAGAAATATGTGCACTGATTGAGCAGGAACAATTACTAGGAAACATGGGCTGTGCAGAGGACATCACGCAGCCTGCCTGGCCGACATGCCATCCTACCTGCTGAGCAGTCTCTCCCCTGGTAGCCTTCCTCGCAAGAGCACAGGCCCTCCTGGCAGAATCCGCGCCCGCTGCAGGCGTTGAGGCATCTCAGCTGCCCGCAGTCTTCCCCCACGTAGCCCTCCTGGCAGATGCAAGTCCCGTTGGCACATCTCCCCTTTCCTGAGCAGTCCTCAGGGCACCTGAGCTCACTGCAGTCTTCCCCAGCAAAGCCCTCTTCGCAGATGCATTCTCCGTCCACACAGAGTCCCCGGGAGCTGCAGTCGGTCGGGCAGCGGGCCTCTGAGCAATCCTCTCCGCTATAGTCACTGTCGCAGATGCACTGCCCATCAACGCACACGCCCCGGCTTGAGCAGCCCATGGGGCAGAGGGGCTCGGAGCAGTTCTTCCCAGCCCAGCCTTCATTGCAGACGCAACCACAGGATTCCAGGCTGAAGTTGCCATGGCCGCTGCAGTGGGGGATGTAATCTAGCTGCCCTGGAAGGGTGGAGAAAAGAATTGCCATTAATAATAGTACTTAGCACACTTTGTGTGCTTTATCTTAGGCAGGCGTAGTCTGCAGCACAAATATGAGATGGGGGACACCTGGACTGGCAGTACTGCATCGTTCTGCCCGGACGCTGAGGTCCAGCGCTGAGGGCCTTCTGGTGGTTCCCTCATTACGAGAAGCAAAGCTACAGGGAACCAGGCAGAGGGCCTTCTCGGTAGTGGCACCCGCCCTGTGGAACGCCCTCCCATCAGATGTCAAAGCAATAAATAACTACCTGACATTCAGAAGACATCTTAAGGCAGCCCTGTTCAGGGAAGTTTTTAATCTGTGATATTTTAGTGTATTTCTGGTTTTTATGGAAGCCGCCCAGAGTGGCTGGGGAAACCCAGCCAGATGGGCAGGGTACAAATAATAAATTATTATTATTATTATTATTATTATTATTATTATTATTATTATAGGGGTCTTAGGCCACAAGCTTAACCCAACTCAACAGTGTGATGCAGCAGCAAAAAACGCTAATGCTATTCTAGGCGACACCAACAGAAGTCTAGTGTCCAGATCAAGGGAAGCAACACTACCGCTCTATTGTGCCTTGCTCAGACCACACCTGGAGCCAAGTCGGATGAGGAACGGTTGAGGGAGCTGGGTGTGGTTTAACCTGAAAAAGAGGAGACTAAGAAGAGATATGATAGTCGTCTTCAAATATCTTAAGGGCTCTCACATGGATGGGACGATGGGAAATGCAGTTCCTCAGAATGCCCAAGTCCTTAGAATGGACATCAGGTGTTCTGGAGATCTGTTGTACTGGAGCTGCTTTCATGAGCATGCTCCATTGTGTTCTATGAGGTAATGTTTGCCGCCTGCTCCTATCCTGGCACCTTAAATGCTGCAGCAGCCAGTGCTATTTTTCTAGAAAAAGAGGTGCCGGAATTCACCATGAACGCCTCCCTTGTTCTCTTATAATGGCAATAGTGCCCACCTGAGAAGTGCCAGAAGTGATTTCCCATGATTTCTGGCTGAAAAGAAGCCCTGGCAACAGCAATATTCTAGGCCTCAAGGATCTTGGGAAATATCTTAACAGGGGCATCTAGTTGCCACCAGGAGTGTGATGGACATCCAAATATTGAAATTGGAATGGGTTATAACCATTTCTCCCCTGAATAATAACTATGCTAAAGGCAACTCACAACAATGAATATTATTTAGACTGATTCTTTTGCGGTGCACATTTTTTCTACCTTTTCAAAGGGGTGAGGGTTTAAATATTTATCTAATAAATAGAACAATGTTCCCAGGGTTGGGGGCGGGGCTCAGAATTGCAATCCTTATCCCATCTTGGGAAACTAAGGAACCTCTGCCAGCTAAGGATAACCAATGTGAACAGTTTTGCCCCTGTCTGTGGGGCCCTGCTTAAAGATGGCTAAAACAAACCCCTGTGTTGTGGGAGCTGAAAGGTGTAATGAAAAGCGTCCCTGCTGTGCCTTTTTGGATCAACCCTAAATACAGAAGAGATGCAATCAATAGAAAAATGAATTATAGGTAAGACACACAGAATGAATTTATGTTGGATAAAAGAGGAAAAAACAGTATTTTTGCAGAATGTGACATGCACATGTCAAATATAGTTTGGAATAAGAGGAAAGGTACGTTTGTTGACCATATTCAAAATGATTCAATATGGGTTCATAAACATCCCAACATTTCACAGGTGAAAAGCAGGGCACTCTTGTGTTCTTGTCCCAGCCTTGATCTCACTGCAAAGGAACACAGCTGGAGACTCTGTACTGTTAAATATTTCTGAAGGCTCTTACCTTTCTGAGATACCTGCTTAAAGTGAAATAGCTTGCTCTGCATTCGTTTCTCAGTCTGAATGTATGCACTGGGCCATCTCTTTTAATACTTTTTTTCCCAAAAGATTTTTTAGTAGAATCTCTAATTTCACAATGGAAATTATGGTTATGTTACGATCAGGTTGCTTAAATTTGTGCATTTGGCAACATTTAATACCTGGATATGTGTGTGTAAAAGGTAAGTTAGTGCACAGAGCACACCAATAATTTCATCATCATCATCATCATCATTTTAAAAGGGCATCACCAGCCTTCGGAAAAAATAGGATTGGTGATATATGGGGGGGGGGGGGTCAAGGGCTGTCACACGTCTGCAGGTAAAGGTGGAACAAATGCCAAAATCCAATTCAGGTTTGACCTCTGGGTCTCCAGTGCCGCTTCTCCCTTGGCCTTCTACCCCACTGAAAATGCCATGAAGAACTGTTCCCTGTGGCTTTTGGTGAGCACCATAGGTGTCTCTAAATGAAGGAAAGGAATGGCTACCCCTTCTCATCTTTATTTATAAGCCTAAGACCAAACAGGGCAGGAGGCTGACTTTCGAAATGGCATGGAGGATGCTTCCACATGGCAGGTTGTTTTAGTCTCAGTGCCGCTCACACATGCAGTTTTTTTCACAGCATCCATACAATGTCATCCTCATCAAAATGCCACCCCATATTCTCCCCACCCCACATTTTAATCTGGATTTACTGTTTCTGTAGGTACTTTTGATGAGAATGATGTGTGCGTGTTGGGCAAAACTTGCATATATAAGCAGCACCAAATTCCCAATAAGCCGCCGTGTGCAAGCACCCTAGAGGGAAAAGAGGGATGAGAAGTTTATGGCACGAGCCTTACACACAACCCCCATCTCCAAGGTATTACTGTTACTGTTACGTCAGTTTCTTCTTTCTCTGCCTCAGCTTTCACTCTTAAGATTCCTTGTTTCAATTAGCCATTATATATATCCTAGGTCTTGAAAGCTCACAGGTCCTTATTGGACTGGGTTGTGTGTGTGTGTGTGTGTGTGTGTGTGTGTGTCTGGGTTGTTTTTAATACTATGATACTTGTTCCAGACCAGGGACCATGAGTGCCTGGCATGTGTATAAGCATAAGTCACTACCCTATTTTTGTGCGCCCCATTTCACACAGATAGTACCAGGGCTGCTCAAATTCAGAATTAAGGGAATTAGTGGGAGATCAACAAAATGTTGCAGCATATCCCTGTCCTGTAAGAGGAGCCTTGCAGTGCTGCTCAGGCATCATCTCAGGAGGAGGGGATCTCAGAAGAGGCCTCTACCATGCTATGTAGAGCTAGAGGGTTCAGATTTTGGGTGCAATCCTATACAGGTCTTCTGAGATGTAAATCCAATTGAGCTAAATGAGGCTTACTCCTGGGAAGATGTGTATAGGATTGCAGATTAAGTCTCTCTCTCTCTCTCTCCCTTTCTCTCTCCCCCCCCCCCCGCACCACAGGCAGAAGTGAACATAGAGTAATTCAGGATTTTAACAAGACTGTGATGAGGCTGGATTTTCATCATGACTCTCCCAAGCAAAGCTACAGCAAAGGCACCTCAAAATTCCATTTCCAGGCAATGGAATCATAGGATCATAGAACTGTAGAGTTGCAAGGGACCCCGAGGCAGAGGCGGAACTAGCTGCTCTGGCACCTGGAACGGCGCACACGCTGCACACCTGGGGGTGGAGCTAGTCACCTGTGGGGGTGGAGCTAACTGCCCGGTGGGGACGGGGCTAGCTGCTCACAGCGAGCTTCCCAGGGGGCGCTGCGGTGATGTCACCCCCCTCAGGCATGACACCCGGGGCAGACCGCACCTAGCGCACCCCCTTCCTCCGCCAGTGCCCTGAAGACCACCTGGTCCAAACTCTCTGCAATGCAGGAATATGCTGCTGTACCACGTGGGGAGTTTAGCTTTTTAAGATTTCTCTATCTTTATAGGCTCAACCACCCACAACAGTCTGTAAGTCCTGGAAGCATGCAGATCCTTACGAGACTACTGTATTTGAGATTAAAAACTAATGAATAAACAGTAATTTAAAGGGGTTGGCATTCGACTATGTTTTACACAGAGCAGAGCCATTTAAATTAATGTACGGTAGCTAACTTAGTCATGCATATTGCAGTGGGTCTACTCGGAGTAAATCTTAGTTGAATATCATGCTTGGATACAACTGTGTACCTAGGGAGTCCCCTGATAATGTAGAAAAACCTCTGCCTTTTTGTGTCTGGCCTCATCTCCCCTCAAAAACAGTAGGCACTCAGTGAGCTAAGCTCGCTATTAGAGGCAATGATGATGATAATGATAATGGATAGCCCCTTTTGACAATGCTTCTAAAAGCCCTTTCAAGCTGTTTGCCTCAAGGCCTACGAGTGTTTGAAAATCCTGTGGGAAATTGGGCCTGCTTTCTCCTGAAGTAGCCACTGCTGCTTGACCCATGATGAAACTCAAGCCCAAGCCTGCCTGACGATATTAATATTTACACTTATTTTCATAAAGGTGCATAGCAATCAAAATCCAAAGTCTTTACAGCATCCTTTTAGGACACAGGAAGATCTATGCACACTTTAAAAAAATAAAAGTTGACAGCTGTTCTGGAAGAAGCCCCTTTGGGTGCGACTGGGAAAGTGGTGCCGCCAGAGGAGAGGCCTGCCCTCTTCCTTCTCCTCCTTTCTCTGCGCTTCCTTGTTTTTAGAGATTTATACCCTACCCCACAGGGAGCTTCCAGGGCAGCTTATGGAGCATCTAAAATTACAATAAAAGCAAATTAAAGCAAAATATTAAAGCAACACAAGTCAAAAGAGTGGCATAAAAGCAGCCAGTAGACATAAAACAAACACAAAGCAGCATAAAAGCAAACAGCAGAGGATTAAAAGGGCCCGATAAAAATTAAAAAGCTATTTGCTCTGTGGGAGAAGACCAGTGGTACTTGTGCGTTTTATCCTGGGAGGGCAGTGGTGGGTGAGCTGTGTCATTCAGATAGGGAGAGAAGGCAGAGAGGCTTCCGGGTCATGTGGCCAGCATGACTAAGCTGCTTCTGGTGAACCAGAGCAGCGCACCAAAATGCCGTTTACCTTCCTGCCAGAGTGGTACCTATTTATCTACTTGCACTTTGATGTGCTTTCAAACTGCTAGGTTGGCAGGAGCAGGGACCGAGCAACGGGAGCTCACCCAGCTGCGGGGATTCGAACCAATGATCTTCTGATCAGCAAGTCCTAGGCTCAGTGCTTTAGACCACAGTGCCACCCGTGTCCCTCTCTCCCAAATATACCTTTCCCAAATTGATCCACTCCCCTCTGATGCAGTCACTTTGAACTAAAAATAAAGCAGAAGGGATCTCCTCATGCAATCTGATCTCCTTTGACTTCCCTTAACATTTCAGGTGCTATGGTTTTATTCTTCATTGGCTTCAAACAGAGCCCGGATCTTGCAAGAAGTTTCTTATCTACTTATTATTTATTTCATAACATCTGTACACCACTTGGTTGTACCCCCCCCCAAAAAAAAACCCATCAAAGTGGTTTGAAAAAGGAGAAAACAAGAAAATCAAAAACAATTACAACCCTACTTTAAAACATATAAAAGTTAAAATACTAAAGCAGATTAAAATGACCTTAGATCATCTGGGTAGACTTGTCTAAACAATGATGTTTTCAGCAGGTGCTGATAAGGCTACAGTGAAGGCAGCTGCTGGATTTCAATAGGTGGGAAGTGGGAGGGCACCACGGTTACCCCACCCCCACCCACCAAGGAGGGAGGAAGAGGGCATGACCTGGGGGTGGAAGCAGAGGAGAGGCTGCGGCAGCATTGCTGCCCCTCTCCTAGGCTGGGTTCCGGTGTGCAAGTGCCCCCCCCAGTGCCGTTTCCTGAGGCTGGGATCCGACAGCCTGATGCCAGCCTTGCAAAGCTGTGCAGGGCTGCCAGGGTGTGTGTGTGTGTGAGGGCACCCTTCCAACTGATTTGAAGCAGCTGCTTTGACAGCTAGGACTGGGCTAGGCTAGGCTAGTGTAGCCATAGCTGGCTCCCTCCATGCCCACCCCTGCCTGGGCGTGCCCCAATGTGCATATGCCCCAGGCAGTGGTAGCAGATGCTCCACCACTGTGTAGTCATGCCAATTCCACCGATCGGAGCAGCTAAGTGGGCCCATGTGGGATAAGGCGATCTCGCAAGTCAACTGGTCCCAAGTGGTTAAGGGCTTCCTATGCTAATAGGAAAGCCATTTCCGACCTGGGAGGAGAGGGTGTTGCAGGGCTAACCCCTCCCACACACGCGGGGACTGGCCTTTTGCCCGCGCGTGAACAGGGAATCCCCGGGCATGTCTTCGACCCTGCCCGCCAATCAGCGGGCCGGGGAGGCGGGGCCTAGCCTATTTAGGGCCAGGCACGCCCGGGGACCATCCTCTTTCCCCTTTCCAGCTTAAATAACCCTTAAATAATGTGTCCAGTGTCTTCATTTCACAGGGGGGAGGGGACTTGCCACGCAACACCTTGAACCTGGCCTGGTAGCAAATCAGTGTGGACCTCTGAGCACATGTGTTAAATGTTGACAAAGCCTCACTCCTGTTGGCAATTGGGCTGCTCCGCACGAACTGCAGATCAAGTGTGAGGGAAGTCGCACATTGAGTAATCCAGTCTGGAAGCAAACAGCGCATGAACTAATGTGCTTTTCCAGTCCAGGAATGGCTGTAGCTGTTGAACCAGCTGCAGTTGGCAAAAGGCACCAGAGGCAGACAGTGAGAGTGGTGCAGACAGCCAAGAAGAGTGCCCAGTAAGCACTTGCCTGGCTTTGAGGAGGAGGCATGAGGGCTCTAGGACCCTGCCAGAGCCTGGCACCTCCTTCCCCGAGGGAGATGTGAGGGCTGCAGGGGGTGAGGGCTGCAGGGAGGGCGTCAAATGGTGTTGCACAGGGCAGCATATTACCAAACTCCACCCCTGAAGGCACTTCTAGCCACTCAAGTGACAGAGTTGGATCCAAAGCACCCCCAAACTGTGAACCTGCTCCTTTGGGGTGTGAATCTGATTAAGTCATGATCTGATCTAGCTGCTCAGGGTTTGCAGCTGAAATTTTAATTAGCTGACACGTCAGTTGAGCTGTCTTGCAAAGGGCTCTGATTTGATCTGGGAAGTGCAACTCTTGGGCATCTTTTCCCTTAATTATCTCAGACTTTATTATCCTCCAGATCTCTGTGGCAAAATGGAGTTTTCTGGTTCCTTTGCACACTGCCCAGAAATCAAACAGGAGACCCAAGAAGGGTGAAATTACTAGCAGACCCTGCCTTGCGTCTCTCAAGTTCAGTCTCAATATTAGGCAAAGGGCAGGTCAGGCGTCGTCGCTTTGCCTCTGGTGACTCGCTCCCAGCAGCCTGTATTCAAACATCAAACAAAAACAACACTAAGTTGATGAATTTAATGTTGTTAGGTCTCTGGAGCCTGAGACTTTGAGACCCAGGCGGAGGAGCCTGGGAAGCATGCCGTGATGGCGGCTTAGTGCTCTCCCTGCTGCAGCCAGGAAACAGAACCTGCATCCACAGGAGCTTGGCACAATGCATATGCGAATGAAGTAACAGCAAGAGCTTTTATAAAGCTGAGCAAAGGACAACCTGCAGGGTCCCTTTATGCTAAGATTTTCCCTGAAAGCCGGTCAGGTGCGGAGGCCTGGCAGCTCTTGTGACGGTCCTTCTTAAAGGTCCTTCTTAAAGGCAATGCTGTGCTTGGTCAAGACAGCAGAATTCATTAACTTGCCGAATGTGGGGCCTGCTTGCTGTGAAAAGGATTAAGTGAGGTGGCGTGAGGAGCCATTGTTGTGTGTGTAGTAGTTTGTGTGTTTGCAGAGTGAGGTGCCTGCCTCAGGTGTCAAATTTTGGCTCTGTCTGTGGTGTCAGCAGGAATTGAGGTCTTTTGTGAGGTGCTGCATAGAGAGAAAGAATTTTGGGGGACACCGGCAGAGAAATGAAACCTGGGCTAGTAGCCATTTTGAGATGCGTGCTCCTATTTGCCAAGTGGTTTTCGTCCTATGTTTTAGTCTCCTACATTGCCCTTTTACAAAACATGCAGCAGCAAATGCTGTAGTGTTTGCAGGGAAATGGGTTCCCTTCTCTCCTGCAATTTGGGGACTGATCCACAGTGGTGATGCTTGCAAATGAGGCTGTCAGGTCTAGGAACTCCCACATATTTGGAAGCAAGGATTAATTTTAGTATTTTTTCCATGGCTCTCCCTGCTGGATGTGTACACAATGTGATGGTAGGTCAAGGAGGCAGGCAGAAACTCTTTCAAAAACGCCTCTCTCTTTTACAATATTCCCTCAGGTGTAAAGCATTTTCTGTACTCTGCTTCTCTCTTTTGGGACTGAGATTCATTATACCATTATACCAACAAACCCCTTTGAAAACCAGCTTATTACAATAGCCTGCTGTTTCTTTAGTTTTGAAGAACAGACATCTAGAGATGACCAACTGAACCGTGTCTTTTGGAAGACTAAACCTGAAGGTATACAAGTGAGCTCCACAAAGCTTTGTGCTTTGTTATTCAGATGAAAACCAGTGCTTTCATTATAAATGTTTTTGTTGATGGTTCCTGACTGCTAAAGATACTCTCCCAGGTGTTTTAACTGTGTGTGCATGCACACACTTCTGATTTATTTATGTTGGTTTTTTTACAGTTGCTAACGGCCATGTGTATGCTAAGGGACTTATGCATATGCAATTGGATGCAGGGTTGCAGCTTCAGAAGATAGAAAGCATTGTATTCTTTGATATATTTCAGGTGCATTTTGGCCTGGCCTGAGCACCAATTGGGTCCACAAGGCCCACAATTTGGCCTCACTCCCACAAACCACACCCACAGGAACTAAATTGAGCAGCCAATCCTTGCCCAAAACAGGCTTGAAGCCACCAGAGATATTGAAGAAGACCAATGAAAACAGAAACAGGCATGCAAATGGCCACTTTTGGCTTATTTGGCCCATGTCTGGAATGGGGATCAATCAAGTGAATACAATCTGTATTTGCTGCTGTTCTTGCTTTCAGTCTGCAAGTGATACATGATTGATTACCACTCCCCCATCTCCCACCTCACATTCTGTTTCTTATGAATTAAAATGAATGGAATAATGTAATTTACAGCTAGTGAGACAAAGGGAAGCAGTGCTGCAGTGAGACAAATGTAGGGTGTCACAGGGTAGCCCATCAGCTGAAGTCACCCCCACTCAGTAGAAAGCAGGCTCAGTAGAAACCATACTGCTTTCAGCTACAAGATGGTTTTTGCAAACTGTTGCCTCACACTTTTATTTTAGGCTGCTCAAGATAAAGCAATATGTCTTGCTGAGCTTTACTGCTTCTACACTCTGGGTTTTTAAAAATGTTTTTATTAACATTAAGTCTCTACATTCTGGTTTTGATTGGCTGTCTGACAACAAGGGAGAGACTTCCTCAAGATGTCGAAGTCTCTCTAGGGTAGTGTTTCTCAACAGTTTGAACCTTTCCCTGAACCTTTATCTCCCAGGCCTCCCTAACACAGCAACACTCAAGAAGCACTGTGCGCATGCCAAGCTAAGCTTGGGTTCAGACTAAGGCTGAGCTCAAAATTATTGCTTGAGAACTCTCAGCTCAAATTGGTGCATGCAATCTGGGCTGCCAGAAAACTTGTGTGTGTTTTTAACTGGGCAATAGATGTGGTGGGGATTAAATGAAATGCTACCACTGATATTGTGGCCCCCAATGAATCTTTTGAAGAATTTTGACACTTCATCACCTTTTGTCATAGTCCTCCTCATATTCACTGCTTCCGAGTGTTTTTGTTACTTGGGGAGGGGGGGATTTTCACTCAACTCCAAATATTCATTCAGCCATGAAGCTAGCTGGGCAAATCATTATTTCACTGCCTAACCCACCTCACAGGGAAGTTATGCAGGCAACATGGGACAACGCCTCATGCATCCCATCCTGCGTTCTTTGAACAGAGGTTTGGTTAAAAACTTGATAAATGATATAATAAATATGTAAACTTCTGTTTGGAAGATGAATGTGTGGAGATTCTCACACTCAGTCCTGGATGTGCACTCCACTGATTTCTGCTTCTTCACTTCTCCATCTCATCCAGAACAGAACTTTAGCATCTCCCTTAGCAGGGAAATGAGCTCCCAACATGGTCTCACCTTGGACATTTCTCATCTAGGAGAGATGTAAAAGCTCTGTTTCAATTGTGATGGATATATGCAGGGAGAAAGCACAAAGCATTCAGGTTACCTGGTCCCTCAACTTCTCCATCATGTCTGAAGCATTGTGCATGGAGAAGGATGCTTTCAAGCCTCCCAGATAAGACATTCTCATGCATGCATTTTCATTCTTCAGCAGATTGCAGTCTGGAGCACCCCCTGGACAGCTCAATAGCCAGAATTGTCCCTCTGTTTCTGTCTCACCACTATCAACAAGTTTTAGCTTCTAGTTAGTCATTTCGCTACTGTGTTTGGTGGGCACGAAGTGTGGCCTAGCACAGTGGTCCCCAAACTGCTCCGCCCCAGATCATTTGAAAACTGCTGAGGGTCTTGATGGAACACTTAATGATTATTATTTTTTTGGCTGGTTACAGCAATCGTGATGTACTATGCCAGGTGCTCTATCATTTTAATTGTATGTTTATTGCTTTTTTTATTTCTTATACATTGCATTGCATTACAATCTGAATTCCATAGAATTCAAATCATAATACAATAAAATCCAATGCAAGAAATAGAAGAAGCAATAAAATCCAATTCAAAAAATCAATATGAATAGTTAATGCAATAGATGTGCTATCTCCCGACTTCAACCACAAATTCACAGCCATGCTGTAGGCCATATGAATGAAGCTTGTGGACCACAGTTGGTCCATGGACCACACTCTGGGAACCCCCCACCTAAGAGTCATGCCTAAGCGCATTCAGGTATCTTCCCCCTAAATCAGCTAAATACCTAGTGGCTGAAAGCTGATCTTGGGACTGACCTCCTAAAGCCAGCAAGGTGTGATATATACCTGAACGGGGAAGCACAGCAACATGCCAACTGGACACACATCCTGCCCAAATGGCTAAGGAGGGTCCCCCAATTTTGACCTTTCCATATGATTAATTAATTTTGTCCATGACATGTCACTAGGCATACCTTTAACTGGGTGGTTTGGGGTACATACTTGTTGTGTTTTGTTTAGGGTGGTGGGGAAAGAGAGAGAGGTGTAGAAAAAGGGAGAGAAGGAGAGAAAGATAGACACCTGTGGTTTTTAAAAAATGAAAGTAAATCTAATGTTGCGAGTTAGGATTAAAAATAGAGCAAATTCCAGATCTGCAAAGCTTGAGGGCCTTTCTGGAAATCTGAAAGCACAATGCAGAATTCTGCCTACCCCAGCAGTGCTTGCGATTCCAGCTGTTGTTGGACTACAACTCCCATCACCCCTGATGGGATGATGGGAGTTGTAGTCCAACAACAGCTGGGGACCCAAGTTTGAGAAACACTAAGCAAATGACTCATAAATTCATTCTTTTTTTATTTGAATTTTCTTAGCTTTCATCAAGACCCCACGGCATCAGTTACTACCTGTGGCTGCATTTTCTTGACAGCAATTGGAGTTGCATTGGTCACGAAGCATGGACACCTCCCTCTCCAGCATCTCAATCCTGCTCAGCAGCTCTTGTATGTCCCGGGAGGAGGCGGTACACTTGCAAGTCTGTTTGGGGAGGTTTATCCTGTGGGTGAAGGTGACCTGGCTCTCACTGTCTGAGGTCTGTTCGGTGTATTCCGTCATCCGGTCATCTTCTGAACTCACCTCTGGGTCAGAGGAAGCCTCTAGGGATGTTGCGCAGAGGCTGTCCAGAGGCACATTTATGTTGTATATATGGCTGAAGACCATGGGCTGGTCTTTGATAGGTGCCGTGTAGTTGGTAAAGCCTCCTTCGGCATCAGTCACCTGTCTTTTGACTCTCTCCGTCATCACTTCCAGACGGCACTCAAAAGGTCTGAAGATGGACCCTAGCAGCATTAAGTTGAGACTGACTAGAATGTTCCTTAGAACTGCATGTTCACCATCGGCCCCCATTTTCTTAGGGAGGGCAAGAAGCTTCTGTCCCAGTGTTGGAAGGCAGGGTTCTAGTGGAACCTGAAACAAAGCACATGAGGGGAATTTATGAGACCAGTGTTGGGAGTAGATCCTAAGAGTATATGATAGATTCGAGGCCGAAATCCTTTGCACAGACAGTAGAAACATCTATGCATGCAAGCATAGGATTAAGTGTGTGTGTGTGTGTGTGTGTGTGTGTGTGTGAGTGAGAGAGAGAGAGAGAGAGAAGGTTGATTGGGAAGAACTAAGCAAAAATGAACAAAACCCATCAATTTTCAATTCAGTTATAATCCACAATTAGGAAAAGTGAAGGGCAACGGTTACAACTATTATTGCTGACAATAAGTATACCTCTAAGCACTTGCAAAGTGCTTTAGAGCCTTAAGTAAACAATGCTATCCTCACTTTCCTCGGAGTAAGCCCCATGAATTAAATGAGATCATCTCCTGAGCAGAAAATATAGGATTGCTTAATATGTTCTCAGGCAACACATAGGCCACACACTGATGTCACAGCACCATGCTTTGCCCATATGATGTCATCTCTGAGGGCGAAGGGAGGATGGATGCTTTAACAGAGATTCCGGCATTGCAGGGAGTTGGACTAGATGACCCTGAGGTTCTTTTCCAACTCTACAACTCTGTAATTCTGTGATTTTATGAATTACTCACTTGTGTATGTGTGTCTTAAGTGATTTTTTTTTTACTTTTAAAAACGTATCACTGCACAAATAGACCTTTTTTTTTCAGGAAAGACTTTCTTTAACAACAAAATCAGGGGCCCGGGCAGCAGCCACCCTCCCTGGCCTCCAATGCGTCAATTAAAGCCTAGAGGAAGACGTCATGAGATAGCTCTTCCTATGGGGCTTTTTCTGATCAGCAAGTGCAGCCAGCTGGGGAGGTTACAGAGTGTAGGAGAAAGGTTTAATGGGAAAATGAACACCCACAGTTGCATCTCAGTGATAAAGCGAGTTCAACTCTACACCCCCTGATATTATATGAAAATGAGGCAGAAAAAAAGGAACAGGTGAAGAAAGCTTTCAATAAATTAGAGGAGAGATTTCTGAACAGCACTAGATTAAGGTGATCGTCTTGCCAGATTGCTTGGAGGTTTCACGAGCCCCCCCCCCACTTTAGTTCTGCTCCGTCGGCAGCACTTAGGTTTCGAAGGCATGGCTTCTGAAAAGAGCTAAAATAATAAGTAACCTTGATAATGAAACAGTCTGCTTAAAAGAACAATTCAACCCTGTAAAGTTAATTGCATTCACACTTACCCTCTCAAACATCAGTAGTTTGATGTTCTCCAGCAGTAACTCAGTGGTATTGGTCTGGCTTTGGTGCATCTGTACAGACCACAATTATGTACCTTGTATCTGAACTTACTGCTGGAGTAAGCTGCAGCTGTTTGAGGTGGAAGGTGCAGCAGACACACATTTTCCCTTCCTTGTTCACTGAAATAGCTCCACAGAGTAGAATATGATAAAGAACTTAGCAGTATTGTACTGGAACAAAAATAAGGACCCTTACTTTGGTCCCGTCACAAAATGCTCTAATGTACAGGAAGCTGAAGGAGCCTCTTTCGCTGAGACCACAGAGATGCTTAGAGACCTGAGACTGAAGAACCAGGAGCCACAGAGAGTGATGAATAGGATGTGCAGGACCCAGGAGCCACTTGAAAGTCAAGGTTGGCTGAATGTTTGCCAAATACGTGTGAGCACACATGCTCTTAAAGAGGCAAAGCTTTGCGCTTTGATGCTTCAAAGTCAACAGCAGAAACATCTGCCACCTCAGGTGAATGTTTACAGGAGAGCAAGAGACTTGGGTGGGTTGTGTGTTGACAGGAAGGAAAGTGTAGGAAGGGTGGCTCCTGGTTTGAGAGGGTGGCTGGGAACTGCCATTTTAATTTCCAGGACCGACCCCTTGCGATGTGATGATGAGGGCATTCTAGGAAATGTTAGACCCAGCTGCCCATGTTCTGCCAGGCTGAAACTTTTTTGAGAGGGGGCAAGGCATGGGTCAGGGGATGATCCTGCCAACTGCCCAAGGATGCCAGATGCTGAAATGAGTCCCAAATGTGGCTTCCTTGCTGCAGAAATCTAAGGTCTATTTCTCACAAAGGGCTTCTCCATCTTGTCCCACCACTTTCCCCCAGGGAGAACCTCTCTTTAGCACTCAATCAAAATAAATAATACTTTCCCAGAACCCCATGTTACTTTTTTATTGTTATCATCAATGATTGCTACTTACACTGAATATTAATATTCGTACCGGAGGTGCAATCCATTGTCTCTCAAGACAGAGACAGTGGACAGGTCAGTGACAAATATTCAGTGTAATGATAATTAGTAATCATAAAAACTATTATGGTGTCATGGGAAAGTATTATTTAATTCATAACATTTATATACTGCTCGACTTAAAACAACAACAAACCCTCAAAGGAGTTTACAAAGAGAAAGTATCTGGAATTAAAACCATCTCTCTGTCGTGAGAGCTGCTTCCTATATTACCACTTAATGTTATTTGTTTCAAGGAACCTGTAATTCGACCCTATGGTTTCTGACAGTTTCCTTAGGCCTGCAAGCACCTTATGAAAGGGCTTGGCACTCTGCAGTCTTAGGGGGGCAATAGTTTAATGGAATCATCAACTGTGAGGAAAAAACTCCACTTCTTCCTCCCCACAACCCAAGTAGGTAAGGTTCTATTTTGCATATATTAATCATCACTGATGAAAGAAAATAATGAAGCGATGAAAATGTGACTTGTGATTGTTTGTTCCAGGCAGGAATGTGCCATTATCTCAGACCATGTAATATTCCCCAGAAACACAGCACTAGTTTGATTGAGGGGCTCCTGCAGCGGCAGCCAGTGCATTAAATATCATTAAACTACACTGCACAATCTTAGGTTTATTTACGTTTGTGTTCAGGACGCACAGATATTGCTTGTTAAAAGTCATTCCACCCCCCACCGGCACACAGAATAATGTGGTAAAGTGTCTTTATTTGCAACTGGGCAACTTTCCATTTTGGTATTGATTTGCAGTCTCTGGGTGGTAAATCCAGACTTCATGGGCCAAATTCCTCCTGCAGCATAAACTCTTTTCTTCAGTGTAGTTACACCAGTGCTAGATTAGACCTGCAGGGTGTTTTTTTTAGTCTGAAGGGGCCTGTTTTGGAGGGGGGGCTGGGAAGGTGTTCATTGATCACATTTCACTCCAATATGTCTGCCTTAAAAATCACAGCAGAAAGTCTGTGCCCGGCAGACAGACAGTTGTGACTCTAGGCTAAGGGAGTCTTATTATTCTTACTACAGCACTGGGGTCAACTTAACTGCCTATTGCTTACCTGCTGCTGGGAAATTTGTCTTACATTTAATTTTCATTGGAAGAGTAGTTTATGGAGAGACCTGTACAACCTGAATGCAGTTCTTTCAAAGAAAAGTAACTTAGAAACAGGTGTTACATTTACTGTTTTTCTGCAGCAATTTCATGCTATAGTACTTTAGTGGGAGCTGGCTATTTGCTTTTGTTCTGATAGCTTGCTGTAATTACTATGTTTGAATTTTCTCTCCTTTTGTATGAGTTTTTCCTCTTCTTGAAGCTAAGGATGGTTAGCCATACTTCACTGCAGGAAGGCACATAATGCTCGGTCAAAATGGTGGCTGATTCCCCCCCCCCCATTGACTCTCCTATCAATTGTGGGGGAATTATTTGCACATTCAAAGCAATATAAGAATCCCTAACTCTGAACTGACTTTACTTCCCCATGTCATGATTTGGCTACTACATAGCCAAATCTGATCAGCGCAGTAGCATTGTGCACAAGTTGTGGGAATTTCACTGTACCTATATTTGTTGGACAACATCCCAAAATATAGGTCACTACAGCTGATCCTCAAAGGCTGGACAAAAGACGAGAGTCTCAACCTGATGGAAAATACACCCAGTGTCGGAGCTGACCTGAACTCAGGGAGTGAGTACTTTAAATGAGGCATTATACAATGGTGTAGATGTTATTTGATAGTTTTATGTAGTTTGATCTGTTATAACCCACCCTGGGACTGTAAGCTGAAGTGTGGAATGGATATGGGAATGGATAGATAGGTAGATATAGATAGATAGATGATAGATAGATAGATAGATAGATAGATAGATAGATAGATAGATATTGTTATAATGCTTATTTTGGGATCCACCAATTGCAGTTTTGAATCTAGCATGGAGCAGCAACCCAGACGAGTTGCTGAAGAGGCTCATGTTCTAAGTCAGAGGGACAGGACAGAAGTGAAGGAAGAGGACCCAGCATGAAGGGGAAAGTCTGGCTTTCCTGCAAATAAAGTTGGTGTTACACATGAGTATTCTTCTTATTATGCTACCATGGTGATCTAGCATCAATTTGTGGACACTGAGCTCTGCCTGGTGCATATGAGGTGCCTCTAGGCCCATTGACTTTCACGTTGTCTTTCATTGGTGTCCTTTATCTACAGGGGTGTAATTGAGAAATTACTCATCAGCAACAAAGGGTAAGCAACTGCAACTACACACAAAAAGGCCAGTGTTCTTACTACTTAGCCAGATTGCCTGGGTATTTTAAAGCGTGAAACTAGAAAATGATAAAGGATGGGGAGAGCTACAGCTAAGTTTTGACTCTCCCTGTCCCATCTTTGTCTGTTCTGACACAAGCAGTCAGAAGCCCCAGATTCTCCTGGAATGAGTCATAGAATCATAGAATCATAGAATCATAGAGTTGGAAGAGACCACAAGGGCCATCGAGTCCAACCCCCTGCCAAGCAGGAAACACCATCAGAGCACTCCTGACATATGGTTGTCAAGCCTCTGATTAAAGACCTCCAAAGAAGGAGACTCCACCACACTCCTTGGCAGCAAATTCCACTGTCGAAAAGCTCTTACTGTCAGGAAGTTCTTCCTAATGTTTAGGTGGAATCTTCTTTCTTGTAGTTTGGATCCATTGCTCCGTGTCCGCTTCTCTGGAGCAGCAGAAAACAACCTTTCTCCCTCCTCTATGTGACATCCTTTTATATATTTGAACATGGCTATCATATCACCCCTTAACCTCCTCTTCTCCAGGCTAAACATGCCCAGCTCCCTTAGCCGTTCCTCATAAAACATCGTTTCCAGGCCTTTGACCATTGTGGTTGCCCTCCTCTGGACACGTTCCAGTTTGTCAGTGTCCTTCTTGAACTGTGGTGCCCAGAACTGGACACAGTACTCCAAGTGAGGTCTGACCAGAGCAGAATACAGTGGCACTATTACTTCCCTTGATCTAGATGCTATACTCCTATTGATGCAGCCCAGAATTGCATTGGCTTTTTTAGCTGCCGCGTCACACTGTTGGCTCATGTCAAGTTTGTGGTCAACCAAGACTCCTAGATCCTTTTCACATGTACTGCTCTCAAGCCAGGTGTCACCCATCTTGTATTTGTGCCTCTCATTTTTTTTTGCCCAAGTGAAATACTTTACATTTCTCCCTGTTAAAATTCATCTTGTTTGTCCATGCTGTACGTCCTCTGTTGTCAGCATTGACCCAGTTTCCAGGAGGATGCAATTTCCAGAAGAGAAGAGGCTGGCAGGATGAGGCCCTTTGACTCTATCTTTCTGATCCAGTTCTCTCTCACCAGCTCAGGTTCCCACAGCCGAGTCCCCCAGACCCATGTTTGCAAAGAAAAGCTATGTACAATAAGAATGACTCTTTTCTGGACATTTGGTCACAATTGTTTAAAAAACTGGTGTACAAAGGATACATGCAGTCAACAATACCCTTGTCATATACCTGGGGTTTCCTATTAGTGTGATCACAGGCAGAGGGAGATATGGCAATGGGAGGAGAACTGGCAAGGTAATGAGATGAGTGAGGATTAGACAGTTCAGAGTCTTCCCCCTCTCTGGTCCCCATCCCATCCATCAGGGTTTAGGTTTTTCTGTCAGCCAGTCTTCTAGCCTTACAGTACTGCTTTGTAATGCCAAGTCAGGCAGCACCATAGTAAATCCTCACTTGTCCATGATTTGGATGGGTGAGCTGGGTGGAGTGGATCTTACCCAGTGCTGCCTGCCTGAGCTTGTGGTAGAGCACCAGCATCAGTGTTGAGGCTTGGAAGGGGGGGCATTTATGTTGTCATCCTTAAAGATTCCAACACTACCACCTGTCTGCTTTGGGATTTGAGTGCTTGTACCTGATATTGAGTCAGGGAGTCAGAACAGGGATGCTGCGGATATCAGGACACACTTTACAGCAGTAACATGTGAAATTGCCTTGTATAATTCATAACTATTTTCTGTTCCTTGCACCCATGGGAAATGAAGTATCTTCCTCTCCCACAGCCTGCTGCATTAAAACAGCTGTTTACCAGCTTCTTACCTTTTGTAAAAACCCACGACCTGCCTGAAAACATGCTGAGCGATTGTTCACTGGCGTCTTCGGCACTTGCAGGGTAGTTATCTTAAATTTCTTTAGAAATTATGGCTGTATGCCTCTCTCCTTAATTGGTGAGTAATACTTGCTGCTTGAAGTGACATCTGTGGATGCCATTGCCACCTCTGCTCCACGGGAGGTATGAGAAACAGATTTCAGTTTAGGGAGTGGAGCAGCGTGGGTTGCAAGTGACGGGCTCTCATCCAGAGTGCAGATATTTACAAACCCGAGAGCTTCCTTAGCAGCATGGGAGTGGGAGCTGTTTTGTGGATAAATCTACCAAATCACAATGTGGCTCAATTGCTTCAGTTGCTACAGTAGTCTGTGGGCTGTGTATATGGTTGTCTGAACTGATAAAGTTTTTTTGCTTTTTTAAAAATGGGAGAGACAAGGGGGGTCAAACCACCTGCGACATGGAACCCATTTTTAATTTACACAATGCATGCAATTGTTTCCCCCTTCTGTTTCTCTTGATGAAAGAAAGAAAAATGGCAGTGCTACTGCTGCTACCGAGCACAAGACATCTGTGGGGCCTTCTGTGTGATTTGGAAACCAAGGAGTGCCTAACCCTCTTAGGCCCTGGTCCACTTTACCCTTGGCCAACCCTCCAAGGGCTGCAGGACAGCAGTAGATGTGGCCACCAGGAAAGTACCTTATGCTGAGTTAGCCCATTAGTCCATCTAGCTCACTTTCATCTAGGCCTACTGGCAGTAGCTCTCTAGGATTTCAGGCGCCGTTCTTTCCCAGTCCTGCATGGAGTTGCCGGGGATGGAACTTGGGACTTTCTGCATGCAAAGCAGAAACTCTGCCACTGGCCCACACTCTTGTATGCACATGGAGGGAGATGCTCACATGAGCAGATGCACCCACAGGCCCTTCCTCCCTACATGTTCTCTGTAGGTGAACTGAGGAAGGGCATGGACTGCAGACCCTCCAAGTGTTCCCATTTTCCAGGGACATCCTTGATTTAGGGAAGCCATCCTGGTTTCTGATTTGATCCTAGAATGTCCTGCTTTTCCTTAGGACACCCTAAAGAAGAAATGTTTTCATTGGAGAAATGTTGGAGGGTATGATAGGATGTCCCTGTTTTCACTGGAAGTATGGAGTTATCTAGCCCCCCAGCCGTCTTAAGGCAATCCTGTATAAGGAAGGTTTTTTTTTTTTTTAATATTCAATGTTTTATTATGTTTTTATATATGTTGGAAGCTTCCCAGAGAGACTGGGGCAACCCAGTAAGATGTGTGAGGTATAAATAGTAAAATTATCATTATGGAATGGGGTGTCCCTATTTTCATCGGATAAATGTTGGAGGGTATGTGTACTGTCCTCTCTCTGCTCACCAACTGATGGATCTGAAGACTGGAGAGGGGGTGACGTGTACCCCCAGGCCTTGTTTTCTTCCCTTTTTGCTGCTGCCATAATTGGTGAGGGCTTGGTGGGATTTAAAATTTGCTGGAGTGGGGGCTGGATCAGGACCCTGACCTGGGAGTTAGCCACCCCGGCCTAAAACCTAAAAGTGTTCCTGAAATTATTTCACTCCATTTTGCAGTGTTGAATGTCTCTCCGCTATAAATGGTTCCCCTACAAACAGAAAACTAAGCAGGAGGATTGTAGCCACTTTTCTATGTGCAAGGTTTCTCCGACCACAGGGGAGCATACAGCTATGGGACTCCTGCACCTGCAGCATGAAGGTGATGGCATGATCAGTTTGCTCAGGAGTCTCTCCTGAATCTCCTGACCAGTGTCTCTGTTCTCATGGTAGTTGAAGGCTCCAAACAAGCCCTGCTGACCTTGGATTGCTTACCTCGCCCCAGACAACAGCTGAGGTGGGAGTGCATGAGAGACTCATTTGCAGCAATTGCTTCTGAGGAGCCCCATGTGGTGCAGAGAGGGTTACAACCTGCTCTCTGGCCCTTCCCTGCCTGCTTTTTCAGGTTGGTGTGTAAGGTCCAAGATGGCAACTGCGGCTCTCTTAGCCAGCTCAGCAGAGACATTTCAAAGCTAGCCTTGTGCATTGTGAGGATTATAGACTTTGGCGTAGATGTGTGAATATGAAATTCCCCTTGCTCCTCTCTCTCAGGAGTTGAATGCGTCTCTGGTTCAATAAGAACAGAAGAGTCACTTTTTTCTTTCTCTCTCTCTCTTTTTTTTTGAAGAGCAAACACAGATCGACCAGTGGAGGAAATGAGAGAGTGAGAGAGGGGTGTGCATATGGAAAGATGGGTGGATAAAAGGCAGAGATAAGAGGCAGAGGGAGAGAAAAACAATGCAAGGCTAGAGAGAATTCAATAGCGCGGAAGGAGAGATGTGCTGCAGAAACAAGAGATGCAGGGATAGAGCAGCCACTGACAATATATACATTAGTTAACAGTCACATAAATTAGACAGAGAAGATAAAGTAACTTGATAAACAGATACTTTGGGGATCTATACCACATTGCCAATCCAATCCTCCTTATCAATATAATTATCATGGCAACCTTCGGCAGCCGAGGTAATGATGTCCTGTGGTAATATATAAGCACCAGATAATGGACTCTCCCCGCTGCTCCATTTTGATACAGTGCTAATTAGGTGAACTGGGGCCGTCATGCAGCTGGTGGACTCACGCAACTCAGCTCTGCTCAACACTCTTTGCTCTTGCAGAGTCTTTGCTGTCAAATGAGAATTGCTTCAGTCTGGAACTTTCTATTTTCTCCCAGCACCAGGGTCCTAGGTTTCCTCTGCCCACAAGGGACATTTCAAAGTAAGCGGAAAGGGATTTTGCACCAGCTGCATTAGGCTAATGCTGCACAGTGGCCAGGAAAGGACGTGAGTTAGGAAATTGTACCTCAGTCATGCAAATAACGTCTTTCAATCGTGTGCGTGTTTGTGTAACTAGACAGGCCTTAGGCCAGAATCTTAGTCCCTAACCCTTGTTGCTAGATTCTAAGCCAGATTAGCCTGGAGAAGAGCCAAATTCAGGCCACTCAGCAGTGCCACAACAGAAAATGAATTTATATCTACCCCTTACTGCAAGTTGGCCCCAGTCAATCCGCCATTTTTCTTTGTCCTGCTGCTTCTGCATAGAATTTAGGGTTACTCCATTAGAAAACCCACTATTTTGCAGGATTTAGGGCCCATCCACAATTGCATTTGCTCCTCATTTCTAGGCACAGGTCTGAACTTTCTAAGTAGCCAGTGTGGTGTAGTGGTTAAGAGTGGTGGACTCGTAATCTGGTGAACCGGGTTCAATTCCCTGCTCCTCCACATGCAGCTGCTGGGTGACCTTGGGCCAGTCACACTTCTTTGAAGTCTCTCAGCCTCACTCACCTCACAGAGTGTTTGTTGTGGGGGAGGAAGGGAAAGGAGAATGTTAGCCACTTTGAGACTCCTTAAAGGGAGTGAAAGGCAGGATATCAAATCCAAACTCTCTTAAGTATGCCTGAGCACTATTTTTTGCCTCAATGCTTTCGCCAGGAAAATCCACTCTTGACTGCTGAAGCAGAGCAAACGACAATCCATGGAGAACCCATGGTTCTTCCAGTTCAGTGGTACAGAGCGGGTTTTCCTGGGTAAAGCGGCAGGGAAAGTGTGGACCTGTGCCTGGCAAACACAGGGTGAAAGATAAGTGTGGATGAGCCCTAAGCTCCACATTTACATTATGGGGATGCTAGTAAAACTGACCTACTGTACAGGAACATGTGGTATATGAAACACTTCAAATACTTGAAATGACCACCAAAACACCAAACCACAACATCCCCCCCCCCGCCACTTCAACAGAACACAGTGCACATCCCAGACCAAGGTCACCAAGACAATAGAGATGGCGACCAACCAAGGAGATAGCAAATGACAAAGAGGCCTCAACATCTCCCCATGATGACAACTGCCCAACAACAAAAAGGGGCCTGAGGGAAATGGAACTGAGACTAGCAAAACTATTGAAGAACACAGTGAATCCCCTGAAGACAATAATCAGCAACCTGATTTCCAAAGTGGAGACTTTCACTGGCACCATCTCCCCTCTAGAAAAGGAAAACCAGATGCAACTAAAACATAGAGCAACTCCGAGAGGAAAATACATGTCTGAAAAATAAATTAGCTAACCTCAAAATAGGTGAGGAAGGACAAACAACCCCATCATCGTCCTTCAGCCCCATCCTAACCACAAACCAACTAGCTAGAGAGAGTCTCTTGGAAACTCTCCAAAACTTCTTTAAGGACAATGATGTGAGCGACATAACAACTATCCTCTTCTGGGACACAATGAAAGTGGTCATCAGAGGAGCCTGCGTAAAGGAGAGGGCATCCCTTAAAAAACAAACATCCTCAAAAATTGGTAATTTAGAACAAGACATTATAACTATCTAATCACTGTACAAACAAACAGGAACAAAAAAAACCCTTCTTAAACTTATAGAACAAAAAAGAAGGGAAATTGACTATCTAGAAATCAATAAAACAATGATTAACATCCTATACTCTAAACAACACTTTTATGAATATGGAGGGAAGAACTCCAGACTATTAGCAAACAGCTGCAGGAAAAATTCACTCAAAACAAGAATACACTCTGTCACTAAAAAAAAATATGGTAACATAACATCCTCCACCAAAGACATAACCTCAGAATTTGCTGAAATTTACGGCAATCTTTACACCTCCCGCAGCCCACCAGAACAAGAAATCAGAAGATGCCTAGCAGGGATGACCATGCCAACCTTAACTGCAGAGGAACAAGAATTCATGGACAGCCCTATCACCCCAGAGGAAATAGATATGGTCCTCAAAAACCTGAAACCACCCAAAGCCTGGATGGCTATAAGCAGAATTCTACAAAAAAAATTCAAAGAACCCTTGATGCCTTACATGACCTGCCTATTTAATAACATCATAAACGGGGCCCCCATCCCACAAACCTGGACCTCTTACAAAATAGCCTCTATCCCAAAACCACACCAAGATAGCCTCAAAATAGAATCATACTGCCCAATCTCATTGATAAACCAAGACTACAAGATATTCACATCAATCCTGGCTAACCGCCTAAAAATCTTTCTACACAAACTAATCACCCTGGACCAAGCAGGCTTTGTCCCTGGTCGCAACATAGCAGATCCCATTAGGAAACTATTGAATCTGATAGAACACAGCAAAATGACCAAACTCCCACTGACAATCATGTCCCCAGCCCTTGATTGCTTAGAATAGAAATATCTATTAGCAGTATTAACTAACATAAAATTTGGCCCCACCTTCCTACAAACCCTCAAACAATTTTACTCCCCAGTCTCAGCAAAATGCAGAATTAACAATATGGACTCCAATACCATAGCAAACCCAAGAGGCACAAAGCAAGGATGTCCACTGGCTCCCTATTCATCTTGGCCCTTAAAAGGTAAAGGACCCCCCAGTCGCAGACGACTCTGGGGTTGCAGCGCTCATCTCGTTTTACAGGCTGAGGGAGCCAGCGTTTGTCTGCAGACAGGTTTTTCAGGTCATGTGGCCATCATAAACAAGCCACTTCTGGTGCAATGGAACACTGAAACCAGAGCAGTGCACGGAAATGCCGTTTACCTTCCCGCCAAAGTGGTACCTATTTATCTGCTTGCACTTTCTGGTGTGCTTTTGAACTGCTAGGTTGACAGGAGCTGGGACTGAGCAACGGGAGCTCACCCTGTCGCAGGTATTTGAACCACCGACCTTCTGATCGGCAAGCCCAAGAAGCTCAGTGGTTTACACCACAGCTCCACCTGCATCCCTTATCATCTTGGCCCTAGCAACCCATAATCTTAGAGCAGACAGCTTTATTGGAGGTGGGCAAACAGGCAGACAGACTGAGATTGGGCTGGAGGCAGGCTGGGGTCCAGAAGGTGCTCAGATGACTAAAGAAGCCCCCACCCCATGTTGCTGGACTACAATTCCCATCAGCCCCAGACAGAATGGAGAGCACCATGTTGTCAATATATCCATATATAGGTTGGCAAAAGGTTAAAGGGGTCCTGTAATCTGAAAGGCGATTCAATATTTCTAAATATTTAAAAACACTGAATTGAAGCATAGTTGGTGCTTGGCTTGTGCTAAAGCTATTGTGTTTGTTGTGGGAGTTCTGCAGTGCTAGTTTTTAAGAAAAAGAGGTGCCAGAACTCACCATCAATGCCTCCCTTATTCTCCTATAATGGCAATGGCGCCCACCTGAGAGGTGCGGACTTCAGGCTGAAAAAAAGCCCTGGAGTTCTGACTCCTAAATGGTTCATGAATTTTGCTAGTTCTTCCTAAGGACCTGACTGACTTGTTTGAAAAGGAATTTGTCTTGAGGACAAACTCTTGCTATGGTGTCATCAAAGAAACTGAAGCTCAGGTCTTTACACCAGATGAACAGCAAAGCCATAATCTTTTTCTGTATGACTGAAAAACAAGAGCAGGCTTCTTTGATACAGAAGTGGTGGCAAAATGCCTCAAAGGACTTGACTCACAGTGTTTCCAGCTCAAAATCAATACTGTGGAAAAGGGCATTTATCTCTTTTTCCAACACTCTCTCTCTACCCCTGCTTAGGCCTTAGGCTTAATTGATGGAATACATTGCATTAATAAACTCTCAAGTCACTTCAATTGCTGATTAACAATTTGTTAATCAGAACCAAATGGCTCCTTGGATAACAAGGGGATATTGGGCTTGTGGGAGAGATATATAAGCACATTATCCTTGCATCAAAACACTGCGCTGGAAGAGCTTCAAATTTGCTGTGAGCTGATAGTGCCCTGACAGTAAACATAGGTTATGAAGAAGCAAGGTGGCCAAAACTGCCTGCTGTTCTCTTCTGGTGTCAACAAGAGTTGTTGATTCATGCCATAGCCTAGAAACCAAAAAACTGTAATACCATCTATCTCTCCTCATGCAGAAGAGCCTTCAAGGTACACAGTATGTTACATTTAACTGGGTAAATGCCTACTGGAATTTGAAGCAATAATTCCACAGGAATCATTGGGCACACAGTCCAAGAGAATGCAGTTTTGTGCAGGCTTTACTGAACTGAAGGGGAACTGCACAAGACCACTATTGAGTTTGCTCGTTTGCTTTTTATTTATTAAATTTCTAACCGCTCCACTGCAGAGCTCTTAGAAAAGTTTATAATAAAATGCAATAAATCTTTCATGTTGGGGTAGTTCAATATTGTTGGTGCATGCTGCAATTTTCTGCCTTTTAGAACTGTCACTGAATTTTGCCTCAAACAAAATTTGTACTGAATCTGGAGGGTTTTGCTCAGATGCAACATCCATCAAAATGTTGAAGGTGGTTACAGTTTGGGCTCTAACAATTCAAAAGCAAACAACAGAGAGAGAAAACATAGGATGACTGCATATATGTTGTCTTGAATTTGTGACTGCTCAGTCATATGATTGTCCAAATAACTTTAAAAAAGGGAACCCTACTAAAAATCTACCCTTAAAAAAGAAAAAGAAAATTCCCCCGGCTACAGGTTCCTAATAATAATAATAATTCAATTCAATTTATATGCTGCTTAAATGTTAAAATGGATTTTACATCCCAGCATTTCTCAAACTGCAGAGCCTGAGCAGGCATCCAGGTGTTTTTCTAGTGCCATGGAAAGTTTTCAGTAAGTAACAGACTAACCAGATCTTTATAACTAAAAATGCCCACAACTTTCTGACTATAATTAAGCAGTATTAAACAGGGACTCAGCCGTGTGACATGTAGAAGGGTTTTTGTGCCAGATGCCCACTAATTCCTCCTCCTCCTCCAGCGCCACGTCTAAGTCCTTTTCCCACTTGTTCATTTAATTAGTTTTCTTCATCAGCTTTCCCAATGGAATGCATTTCTAAATCTCAGGTATCAGGCCCTTGGATCCAGTTCTATCTGTTGTAGGCAGTAGGCAGGTGTTTAAATCTCATGGGATCTCTTTTAGCTTCTGCAAAGATGTTGGGGAACATAACAAAATGACACATTTACAGGAAATGCAACACTGGGATTTTATCTGGCTTCACCTTATTTAGCGTTCCCTCCGCCCCCCAAAAGAAACAGAATGGCAGCTTTTTAAGCCTGTTCATCTTGTGTGTGTACTCCAGATACCGAAGGTTCTCTTTGCAGTCCCAGAAATGAATAGTGAATGGGTGATAAAAGAAACAGATTCCTTCTCCAACCCAAAGTTTCAGTGTGTGCATTTCCTGTGGCCACTGTGGCTTTCACCTAGAGCAAAATTAGGGGATCAATTTAAAGGGTGCTGATTAAGTGAAGCAGCTTTAGGAACAAGACCACCTTGGCAACTGTAGAAGTTGCAAGTGTCTTGATAAGATTAGTGATTTTTCCAGGGATGTTTCATAAATCCCTATCCTTCCATGGATTTCTCCCTAACTGACAATTGGTGGCCGTTCTGCTCAGCTGCCCGCAACTCCTGCCACAATTCCCTGAAGCTCTGGAGGATGGGGCAAAATAAATATCCTAGTGTTTCTGGAAGAAATCAGAAATAAAACCTGGGAGAAGAAAGGAAATAACTTTTTACAAGTCTTTTAATGCAGGTACAAAAAAGGAAGCAGCTGCCAACATCTGTGCACTGCTAGTGCTTAATTGACACAACAGAATCAACCAATCAGAGGAAGGGGGAAAACACAACAAAAAATGGTTATGATCAAAATAGGGGCCTTTCTCACAATCAGCTGGACTATTTTTATCCATATCAAATACTTTTGCTCTAGGGAATGGGGGAATATGCGAGTGCATCAAGTAAAGAATGTCTGTAGCCAGGAGCAGTTTGCTTATTACCATGTAAGTCATTTGTTCAAAATGCTTGCTTGTAAGTGGTGCCATCAGTCACTTCATGGCACACTCTGCCTCTGCCCACCGGCGGCTGATCCCCAAAGGAAAGACACAGACAACATTCTCTGACTCCTCTCCCTTCACCATTTGTCTGTGTGCCTCTCTTTGCTGTTAAAAATATACTTTTGGTATGAGCAGTGTATTAGTTGGGATCATTGTTTTTGCTTCTAATAAAGATGGGTGTTCTCCAATTAAGTTAGAGTAAAGGTAAAGGACCCCTGACAGTTAAGTCCAGTTGCAGACGACTCTGGGGTTGCAGCACTCATCTCGCTTTACAGGCCGAGGGAGGCGGTGTTTGTCCACAGTTTTTCCGGGTCATGTGGCCAGCTTGACTAAGCTGCTTCTGGCACAACAGAACACCGACCCTAGAGCAGCGCACGGAAACGCCGTTTACCTTCCTGCCGGAGCAGTACCTATTTATCTACTTGCACCTTCTGGGTGTGCTTTCGAACTGCTAGGTTGGCAGGAGCTGGGACCGAGCAATAGGAGCTCACCCTGTTGTGGGGATTTGAACTGCTCACCTTCTGCTCGGCAAGCCCAGGAGGCTCAGTGGTTTAGACCACAGTGCCACCAGTGTCCCTTAAGTTAGAGTAGGCCCATGGAAATCAATCAACTACAGCTACATTTGATCAGAGCTGGTGAACCCATAGCCCCCCAAATGCCCGGACAATTGACCATGCTGGGAGGGGGCTGATGGGAGCTGGGATTGGATGCCCACCACTTTCCCAGGGGGCATGGGTTGCAGACCCTCACTCTCTGTCCTTCCCTAGCAGCCAAGCACATGGTCACTGACTTATGGGGAATTCCCCCTGGCCGTTGCAGCCATGGGACATGACTTCCCATCCAGTAAGCCAGGTTCAAATTGGCCAATCAGAACCCAAAATTGTGGGGAATTCCTTGCTGCCTAGCTGGGCATTAGTCACTGTTGTGCCTGGCAAGGCAGCAACACATAAAAGACCTGTTGTGTGTGGCCTCCGCAGTACAGTTGGCTGAGAAGCAAAGCCTCCCACCCTCTCTTACCATTAATCATTGATTTCACTTCATGTCAAAAAGTTTTAACATGCAATTTAAGCGTATTTCACTTCCAGGTTGTTGGCTTAACCTTATTTTCCTCCAGATCTTTTATATTCAGCCATGTTTGATTCCTTGTGTCTCCTGACCTGGCTATAGTTGTTAATGGTCCCTGTTTTCAAGGCCAGAAAGAAATTTGCCTGTAGACAAATTGGCCTGTCTGGAGTTTTTGCCTTCCCCATAGCAAAATGTCACAACTTTGAGCAGTTAAAGCATTGGGGGGAATCCTAGTCATCAGTTCTAGGGTGAAGTGGTGCATCACCCTGCCCTGGACCAGCAGCGGATTCCAGGTACCCCGTTAGAGGGGTCTTGGTGGAAGTCTCTGTCCAGAAGCCAAGCGAGGAGCAGGTGGGCCATAGAGCTTCCAGCAGTGGCCTTATGACAGCCTCTGCAGTAGATCAATGTTTGAGAGAGGCCATAATCCTTGGCATGATCCTGCAGCAGTTTCAGTCCTCCAGTTGGAGGCCGAAATGGATATACACCCAATGCCTGAGCTAAAACATCCACCTACACCTGTAATCAATTGAGTTGTGGTCATTTTCAATCCAGATGGTTGTCTGCCCGAGTCTGTTTTGCCACAGGTTATCTGGTTATTGGCGGTGGAAGGATGGCACTGTGACTGGGCACACAACCAAGAGCATCTGGAGAACCACAACCTCCCCACCTTCTGGACATGGCTGACTTAAGTCCATTGAATTAATTCATTGCTCTGCTTTGAGCATGACTTAGGGCTCAAGCACACTTGACCTTTTACCCCGTGCTTTCTCGGCAGAGCTCTGCAGTGTCTGAGGTCTCTCTCTCTCTCTCTCTCTCTGCCTGCCCTGGTGCTTTCCCCATCCAAGGTAAGGTAAAGGTAAAGGGACCCCTGGCCATTAGGTCCAGTCGTGACCGACTGTGGGGTTGCGGCACTCATCTCGCTTTATTGGCCAAGGGAGCTGGCGTACAGCTTCCGGGTCATGTGGCCAGCATGACTAAGCCGCTTCTGGCGAACCAGAGCAGCACATGGAAACACCATTTACCTTCCCGCCAGAGCGGTCCCTATTTATCTACTTGCACTTTGAGGTGCTTTCGAACTGCTAGATTGGCAGGAGCAGGGACCGAGCAACAGGAGCTCACCCTGTCGTGGGGATTCGAACCGCCGACCTTCTGATCGGCAAGTCCTAGGCTCTGTGGTTTAACCCACAGCGCCACCCGTGTCCCCATCCAAACCTAGTCTTTAATGCTGAATCAGAACAACAAACAGCAATTCAGGTCTGGATGAGCCCTTAGTTGGATACAACCCAGCAGCTCATTGCCCCTGTTATCTTTGGGGGGTGGGGAGAGGAAGGAATGATTCATTCAGCAAACAAATGCAGAACCCAATACACTTTGTTTACAGATAAGCTGCGATGCAATTCTGATTTATGTGGGTGAAAGTGAACACACACAGACAGATTACCGCCCTCCCCTGAGATGCAGAGCTGCTCTGGGATGCTTTTATGTCCTGTTCCTTTTGCATTGCCATATTCAAAGGCTTGGCTTCCCTGTCCGTGATTGATGAGGTCAAACTGACCCAGGCTGGGTTGTGTGGTAATGCTGCTATGTGCTCATGTGGTGTTCAGTCCCGCTGATCTTTGGCCCCTGTGGCTATATTAAGCTCTGTGTACTGAAACCTCATTTTTTAAATTAACAAGAGGACAAGGAAGGTCAACAAACAGGTTTAGACCAACAATAGCAGCAATTTGCTGAATGCTATAATAATTCTGTAAGGGAGGAATGTTCAGATCTTTACTGCTGTTTAGTATCCAAAGGGATGTGGACGTCTCTTCCGGGAGGCTGATTTGCTTGTTTCTTTTTGCAGACAATTATTCACGTGACCTGATTTCATAGTTTTGCTCAAGCATACATGCATAAATATCTTGCATTTAAAACCCTAATATTGAGTTTAGGTTGGGGATCTAAACTGAAAATATTGCACTTTTCTGATCCTAGTGGATGGGGAATGTAATAAATGACCTGAATAGGCAGCAGGTATGAGGATATCCTGGCTGGATACACAATGAAAAGCCAATTGTGCACTGCAATCATTTGCAGGACAATCCTGAACAAATATCCCTATGTGTAAACATATGGGCCTCATTCCCAGGTAAGAGTGCACTGGATCACAACCTCAGCATTGACTTACATTGCTTAGAGATCTGACTTTCAAAGTGTGCTTTTTGAAACATTGGGGTTCCCCAGAAGCTCACCAACGATTAATAATGGCAAGTAGACTTCCTTGATCTGCCGGTTCTCACTGTAAGTCTCTCCTTGAAATGTGCAATTGTAGGTAGCACTGGGGGACTATTGGGGCACTCAGTGGGTATGTGCTCCATCTGAACTGAAATGTACTCCCTGGAATACACCCAGAGTCATCTGTTAGTGTGGAACGTGGAAAGGGTTCCTTCAATCTAGGATGTTAGATATCTGGACTTTCCAGTGGGAAATCTGATGCATAATTAAGACAATAGCAATACTTTGTGATACACAACATTGGCTCTGACCTGCTCTGTGAAAATTGCATATCCAAGTGTGTGATGTGATGCCTGTGTGCAGGCAGATGAAAATACTAATGGAAATATAGGAACTGGGTTTTGTATATCCCAGTCTAGATGATTGACAGACCTTAGTTGGGCACAGAGGCTTTTAGAAATTGAAAGAGAGATCAATGCCCATTTCCCTCCTATCGATTCTGTGCTGGGAGGCAGTGTGAATCAAACACACATGGTATTTTCCTGCACTGTCTGTAGTTTGAAACTTGGGCTGAGCCAAAACGGAGACTAGAAAATATTCGCCAGCATAAAAGGAGATCCTGTTTCGGCATTCTTTGTGTGAAATAATATAAGGATTGCAAATGTGTTCATTTTGTGATTCCCTGACCACTTGTGGTCTCTGGATTGTCCATGTGACCCTGGATAGAAAGCTCTGCCCTTACACTATGCTAGTTTTGTTGGCCCTTAGCTACACACTTTCAGCACACCCAGTATATGACCCATGAGGATCATGGAAGGAATAATAATATAAATGCTAAAGACTGCCAAAGTAGCAACAAAGAACAAAATGGGACTCTGAACATTAGCAACTAGGAGGATTATGAGTTGAAGAAGTTGCCCCTTAAACAACTGCTTTGAAGCTGAAAAGTGAACATGGAGGGCATTATGTGGGTCCATTTCGATGTGTTTTAAGGCCTGGTTTCAGTAGAAAGACTGCCTTGTTGTACTATGTGGGCATGCATCCCTATTTATTCTTCTGAATCTCAACTAGTCATGGGAATCTTTCTGAATTGAAGATCTGGGGCTCTGTGTTTCAGACACTGGTTGTGCTTCTGCTTTGATGGCTGATGTCAGAAGGTGGTGCTGGGAGGGGGTCCTTTGGCTCCAGGGCATTTATGCTACAGAGTGTTTCCGGCCTCTATCTTGTCTCTCATGCTTGCTAACATCTACATCAAACCACTGAATGAGGTCCTCCAGAGTTTGGAATGAGGTGCCATCAGTATGTTGGTGGGATCCTGCTCTATTTCTCCTTTTCACTTTAATCAGATTCAGGTGTGGGGGGAAAGGGATGGAATGAGCGTCCAGGATCACTAATGGATGGGATGGGATGGGATGCAATGAACTCAATCTAGTTCCGTAGTCACATGGTTCATCTGACCATGGAGGCAGTGTTCATCCTGTTCTGGACATGGCTGCACTCTTCCTAAGGGATCAGTTTCACCTTTTGGTTGTGCTGTGCTGTCATTGCAGGACTCAGTGGCTTCTGCGGCAACCAACACCTTCCGCCAGCCAAAACAGGTGTGCCAGTGTGACCCCACATGGACAGACATTGCCTAGTCAGTTATCTGTGCCCTTGTGGCCCCATATGTACAGTGCTCTCCTTAGGGAGACTTGACTGGTGCAACATCTGAAGCTGCTCTGGTACCATTTTGCCAGACCATTAAAGAGGTTATTGAAGCTGATTTTAAGGCAATGTTTTATATTAAATTGGTTGGTCTGACTTCTATCATTTTGTTGTGCTATATTGCTTCTGTAGATTTTAATAATGTGCTTTATTATAGCTTACTATTATTTCAATGCTATCATCCACTTGAGGAATTTTTAACCAAAGGGCAGTTTATACTTCACCCAAATAATTAAATAATAAATAAATGTTGGCTCAGCCTACTCGAAACCAGCCAGCAGGTGATCATGTTTTAAATTCTGGCAAACTCAGAAAGACATCCTTGTGTTGGAACAGCTGGCATGAAGACTGAAATATTCTCCTGTCACCCCTCACCCCAATTCTGATACTATAGCAGTGGAGTGTCTTCAAGATATTTGGGCAATCCTGCCTTCCTTTAAGCTTCCCAGCTGAAAATTCAGAAGCTCACTTTGCCCCAGGGAGAGCACTCGCCCTGCCCTACAAAAAACATGGCCTGTGGATGTAGAGCAAAATGAAGGAGTTTGAAGTTCGATTTTCACTTGCCTCTGGCAAGATGCAAGCAGTGGCATATTTTTTTAATACTGCTCCCTGGGTATACGTACTTGACACTAGGCAAGAATCGTTCTCAGTGAGATCTGTATTCTTTGCATCCATCAGAGAAATCACTTGTGAGTTAGGAAACCATAGCTGTTTATTCCATTTCTTTAGGAAACCTTAGAACAGTTTGCATTAAAACTGGACTTGAATTGTATCCTGAGAATTTTGGCTCCTGGATTTTAGCAAGACTCTCTTTGAAAAGTCTGCCTAAAGACCATGAGATAAGAGAGGCGATTTTTCTTCTGTGAAGGTCTGTAAATCCCTGGGTAAAACCACTGGGAACTCTCCTTTCTTTCTTATACTTACCTTTCTGTATCTCATGAGAAGAGGCCAATGTGTGATGGATCATATGTGCCAGAGATATATAGACCTATTAAAGCAGCTAGCAATCATAGTGGAAATTTGCTGGTACCAGAGATGACTCTTATTTTGTGAGCATTTGAGTATGGAGAACTGATTTGGAAGAGGAGGGTAAAGAGAGGAAAGAACAGGCTTAAGTAATGAACTGTAAACTGAACAGAGCTTTTGCCATCCTCTTATTAGGTAGAACTCCTCTAATTAATAACCATGAATGCATGGTGCCTAAGAAGACATAATATAGCTAGTCCTTTTGCCTCACAGTTTTAAGTGGCTCTGAATAGTCGTGTGTCTTGCTCCCCTGTGAATCATCCTGTCCTTTTTTTTGTTTTTGGAACTCATAAAAAGTCAGACTTCCTTTCACCCTTTTTATCTTTACAAATTGTCTAAGATTACGGTATTGCCGGTTCTGCACATCCACCCACACATTCCCCCGTCCCTCTCATTCAAATGCCTTATACACAAAAGTGATTTCCCCTGAATGAGGAGTTTGGTACTAGATGCATTCATTTCATGAAACAAAAAAGCTATTGAAAATCAGGTAACCGCACGTCCAAGAACTCATCTGAAAAACCTTTGCATCAGTACAAACAGATCCCACTCCACGCTTCAGAAGAGAGCATTTGGCCATCGGGAAGTGTGCACTGCACAATCCTATCCTCAACTTGTATCTTGATTGTAGTGAACAAGGTAAGACTAATTTGAGGTAAGGGGAAAATACATTCTAGACAGTGAATTTGAAAACTGTTACATACAGCAAAGGCTCCTATGTTCCAGCCAGTTTTTTCTCCTGACAGCTTTAACCACAAAAGCTGCTGTTAGTCTCTGCTCCTACTAGAGAAGTGAATATTGCATCGAGCCCAGGAACCGCTGAGAGTAAGCTGGGCTAGGCAATGGAGCTGCACAGCAGTCTTCAAGTCATTTAAAGCCAGCTCTTTTGCAGGACTAAGCCAAATCCTGATGTCAGCTTCAGTGACATTCTTCACATTGACCTGTCTGTGGAAAAATCCCTAACTATTTGCCCTGGAGTGGAATGCTTGCACACTGCAGCGCAGTCTTATGTGTATAATATGTGACCCTTTCCCTACGCAGTTTTCTGTACATTTCCATTTGGACCAAAAGGCTTTCCTCAGTAGTATTTTGGCTGATGGGAAACAAACAGTTAAATATAGTAGAAATGTACACTTAGTCCTCATCTTCTTCCACCTGTGGCAACAAGAACAGCCAAGTACTTCCCTTGCCCTGCCATGTTCTGACTTCTACTACCACCAGATGTCATTAGGCTCTGTCCCCGACTGATCAGTTTAAACCCCTGGCTTCCAGATTCTATCCTCTGTGACTCAGGGCCTGATCCTTAGGTGATCTGGTGACTCAAAAGGTGATCTCTTATCTCTTCTTATCCTTGCCCTGCCTCAATTTAAACTGTAGGTTCCACGGGGCAGGCACCTGTCTTCTGCATATTTTACTCTGCAAAGTGCAGGCGTGCTGAATGGCTCTACAAAGAAAACAAAATGGCAACTAAAAGAAAAATACAGTTTTGGGGGGTGTACATGATGTATTTGTGGATCTGTTATTTGGTTGCTTTTTTTACATTCCTGTGTGGTCTGCAGTACTCAGTCTATTAATTCAGTTTGTTCTTTAGCACAGCACGATCTGTGAGTTTGCCACCTCTTTTGGTGCATCTTAATGCATCTGATGAAATAGGTTGCCTATGAAAGCTCATGCCGGAATAAATAGTATCTCAGATGCAAGCAAAAAACAAAAAAGATTTTTGTTGCCTCTTGGGACAAAAACCCAACATGACTGAGGGACATCAGAACAATAAAACACAGAAAGGAAAAAGGGAAAAAGAAAGCTGGTCAGGATTGTTTAGTGAAGAAGAACCTGTTGAGCCCTGAAAACCCCAGGTAGAGCTGACAGATCTTAGGAGCTGACCCCAAATTGGCAGGGCTTAAGCCTTCCTTTTATATTGTTCAAGGCAGGAGTTCCCAAACTGAGGTCTGTGGGCCACCAGCTTCAATCAGGTGGTTCGTGGCATGTCCACATTAAATATTCATATTGACTTTACATTGTATTTTGTTGCCTTTTTATCTCAGGATATGAACTTCAGGGAAGCTAGCAAACCAATCTCTTGGGGACGACTCGTGAGATACATTGTTCTCACCTTTGTTCATAAGATGAGGATTTATGCTTTCCACAAACTAAATAAATGGGGGAAGAAGGCGTCCACACAGACAGACTTTTAATTTCACCCCATAGCAAATGAGACTGAAGGTGTGGTATCTACCTATGTGTGAACATGTGAGTGAACAATCACTTTTATCAGACATTGAGTATAAAGTAGGCTCATATTTTTGTGGCTTGAAAAATGGCCTTTCTTTTTGAAAGCCCATAATAGGTGTGCAATGGTTTGTGAAGACAGCAGCAATATTCACCCATATAGATTTACGTGACATTTCATGCTGACAGCCTATTGCTTTGTTGAGCACTTATTTTTCAAGGGAGGCATATTCTTTAAAGGATTAAATGGCATGCATTAATAAAAGTAATTTAATCGCCTAAGGTTTAGACTGTGAGGATGCTGTACATTACACAAATAACAAAGACACTCTGTTATCTGTCAGAAATTTTGCTGTTGTGCTCAGAAGGAGCCAAAGGCAATTGCAGATATAGACACAATTATGACCAAACTAATTTGTGAATGACATGGGGGCTCTCCTTCTTTCCCTCGGGGCCACAGGTTCTTCTTGGATGGGCCCCTAATCTAAAATGGGAAGTGCTGGGGCTCAATCTTGCCTGAAAGTCACAGGCAGAATCTCCTGCATCACATGTGAGGAAGCCAGTTTTGGTCGCCCAGAGCAGATTTCGCGCATTGCTTTCTGATGCACTAAAGCCACCATGAAGAAATGTTTACATTCCCAATTTCATGATATGAATGTTTTCATATGACGGCGCCCTAACGTAGTGACAGATTGTATGCTATTTGCTCAGCTAGAAGGAAGCCAAGGCTTAAGAAATAAAGTGTGAATTGGCTCTCAGTGGTTTGGGAACAGGGTTGCCAGCAGACCAGGAAAAATAAAATGAAGCAAAATGGTTTAACTGTTTGCTTTTAAACTTTGGAGTCAGCTGCTAGAATTGTTTTGTGTAAAGACTCGAAATTTTGCAGCCAGGCTCGAGCAGGAAGTTTTTTTGAGTAAAAGGCAGCACCATATCTGCCGCCTGCAGCACATGCTTAAACTGACAATGCGGACACACCCGGGGGGCTGCAGCGTTTGTGCAGCTTTTGGGTTTCCTCCCTAGCTAAGCCCCCCACAAGGCTCTGTGGGGCTGAGGGAGGCAGTGGGGGAAAGGGCAGAGCAGCATGGAATTGTGCTAGTGGTAGTTGTAGGGCTTGTTTCCCTCTGTGGCCTCGCCCCCTGGCCCTGCCCAGGTTTTGAAATGAAAAGCTGGCATCCCACCAAGGAAGAACACTCTTTCCCCATCTTTTCACTGATTCACTGGTTGACTTTGAAAATGGTTGGCTGGCATCCCTATTTCAGTTCGATTTTGGATAACCTGTTAAACCTGGCAGATCAGAAAAAGGACTGAAAAAATCCCAGGGCCTTCCTTGAAGCTTCTAGGCAAGGGCAGGAGAACTCGTGGTCCTCTGGAAGTTATTGGACTACAACTCCCATGAGCCTCTTCCATTATGCCAGGACTCCAGGATAATGGGATAAGTAGTCCAGCAGCATTTGGAGGACTACAGGTTTCTCACTGATGCTCCGTGTTCTTGGTGGTTTATGGGGAGATGTGAGTACGTATATATTGCATGCCATGACTCGGGGCTGGCCCTACCATTAGACAGAGTGGAGCAATTGCCTCAGGCAGCAGATGCAGCCCTACTCTTCACACAGTCCTGCTGAGTGCTCTGGCTATTTCTCTCTGCTGGAGATCAGAGCTGCCTGCCACACCGCCTGCCATACACCCTCTGGCTCAGGTGCACTGAAGGATGCTACTGTATATTGTTGCAATGATTGAAGTATGATTCAACTCCTAGTCCAGTCAGTTTCTGTTCATGGCATGAGGGGTGGGATGCCAATTTGTCCTTTGCTTTAGGCGGCAAGATGTCTTGCGCGGCCAGCCCTTCCAAACTTACATGTCTCTCCTGCCCCATCAATCACATTCTTTCCAAGGCAGATCAGGCTGCCTTCAATCCATGTGAGAGATGGATATGAATTTCCAAGTATTCAGTAGGTGTCCGGGTAATTAATCCAGTGTCCCCATTTTAACTGTGGTCGGGCAGAGGGAGTTCTCCCATTTCTAAGCAGAACTTAAGCTTTATCCAACTTATTTACAATGAGCCTTGACCATTACTGGAAAGCATATCATGACAATTTTGGCATTTTGAATTTGGCATGTGTAGCACAGCATCTGAGATCTGCTCTTGGCAATTTTGATCTCAGTTGACTAGCTGCAAATTCAAGGGTAAAAGGCTGCTGATTAGAGTCTCTATATATGGAGCCTGAAAGCTCTCCTTTCCTTGACTGATTGTAAATCCCATTGGCTTAATAATTCATGCTTGCTGTTGTGATGGTAGCTGTGCATTATGTTACTTTCATCATATATTCTCCTTGGTTTTATTGAATTTTCACAGCACGCTTCAATAAGGCCCCATGCATTCCCACAGGAAAGAAGTCAGTGGCTTAATAACTAAGGTTCTGGATGATATAATTTCATTTTGTGCTATAACAGGTAAGAGAGCTCAGCTCCTGGATATTTGACTTCCACCCAATATTCAAAATGGATTTGTTGGCTTGCTCCTTCGTGGATTGTTTCCACATTTCCATGTATAAATAGCCTTCAAGTCAGGGTATTAACATTTGATCGGCATTATCCACATTCATACCAGCATTTTAGCAGCCCCTAAAATAAATGACTGCGCTGCTATCATTTATGCATATTTGCAGATGGTGTGATATAAATTAATTGGCAGGCTGTTATGATCTCTTACACCAAATGGAAATAGGTGATCTAGCGTATATATGTATATTATTTGGCCTTCTGTTGCTTGGTCAAACTTGATGTACGACTGGGGTGAGGGAGGGATGTACATTTAGAAAGCTCAGCCAGATCAAGGGAAAAGCAAAGGTTTGGCATTGGGAGCATCATTGTCACAATACACGCCTGAATTATTTGCCTGTTCCTTCCTCCTTGGTTACCTTCCCAAAAGAGAAGGTAACTGGAGAGGAAAGGGAGAGGCCTGGGTCAGGGAAAAGAGGTAACTCTCATTTCCCTCCTAGTGTAATTGGGAACAAACTACACATGCCATTAAATGAAGCTTTGCATTAAACTTCCAGGGATTCCCCCCCCCCCCTTAATTAAATGCTGATCGCAACAACTGACAATTTAGAACATGAGAACAGACCATGGGGGCTTAAACACTTTTCTTCCCTGCTGTGGTCCTGAGTAGAACCAATCATTTGCTTGTGTGCATGTAATAATAGAGACAAGCAAACCTTTGTCATTCCTCTGCGTGTCTTCTGATCACTGTCACTGAACTTCAGATGGGGTTAAGAAAGTCAGGAGGGGAAACTTCTTCCATGGCTCCCTCTCAGCCACCAATTGAATTGACAGTTTCATATAAACGTTTTTCCTTCCCAATTTATTTTCCGAACTTTACCCTTACACTTTCAAACTTCTGTTTATAGAAGTCCTTCTCCATTGAAGACTCCAGATTTCCAACCCCCCCCCATCTTTTATGCATCCAGCTATGTACCCTGGTGTCCAGTGCTTTTTTCCCCCTAAAATTTTTTTTAGGGGTACTCTCATTTTGACTCAAGAAAATCAGCATTTTACAGTTCAAATCAGGAAAAATAAATAAAGTAAATGGACAAAAGTACAAAGATTCACAAATGTTTAGGAGTATGTGTACCCCTGTGTCCCCCTAGAGAAAAGCACTGCTGGTGTCTATTGACACCGCCAGATGCACAACAGAAGAGAAAAATCAAATGAGCAGAAAAACAGGAGGGAAGGGGGGAAAACAGAGAGGGGAAAGGGGGAGGGAGAAATATGAACACCAATGTATTTATCTTATTCACCCAATCTATCAAGCAGTTTTGTGCATCAGGTACCGAAGGCAGCTAACAATATTAATAATATGCAGAGAAAATATTAAAAATGCCTGATAAGACCATAATTAAAAAGAGCAATAAATGAAAGCAAGAGCAACGGAAAGCAACACAACAGCAGAAAGCAAAAATAAACTGGCAAAATAAAACCCTTGTGGTCTTCACCGATGCCTGCATCTCCACAGTATTTCCTTTTCTTTTTTGCACCCATACCTTGACCTCTTCGTCATGAACCCTCCCCTAGTTTAAATGCAGAAGAAACAGAAAGGAAGTTAAAGGCTTGAAAGTGACACTGGAAAGACCTTTGTATTGGCTGACATGCTACAATCAGAATCACAAAGAGATGTGATGGGAGGGATGATTCAGCACTGCTGACACCAGGTGTGAATCTGAACACTGATTCCCCATGGAAGCACAGGTTATAGAATTATAATAAATAAGCATTAAACCAAAAGAGAGGGGGAAAAGAAACAACCTTGTACCAGCCTTGGGACCGCAGAAGGCAGCACTTGCCCTGCAACACTTTGCTGGCCCTCAGTTATCTCTCAGATGGTTAGAATGTGGCGCTGATAATGCCAAGGTTTCAGGTTCAATCCCCATAAGGGATAGCTGTATATTCCTGCATTGCAGGGGTTGGACTAGACAATCCTCAGGGTCCCTCCCAACTCATGATTCTGTGACTCGGGCTTCAGCCCAAGAGCCAGTGCAGTGATGCAGAGACAAAGACAAGCCAGAATGGGCATGTGAGTCACTTCTCAGTGTTCCTTAATGTTTCTAACTAATATTGTTATACTTTTGCTTGTGCTGGAAATCATAGTCTCTTGGAATTTGAATGGCTGTATTCATGTTACCACCACAAAACAGGACCTTCAGCAGGGATCTACCATCTCTTACAGAATTCTTAAAACTGAAGGGGTGTTTTCCCCTAAAAAAAAATACCACCATCCCAATTTTCTAGCCTTCATGATTGAGTAGCCAATGTGGTACCTTCCAAATGTTATTGGATCCCAATGGTCAGGAGTGATGGGAGGGGGTGTCCAGGAACATCTGCAGGGTGCCAGGTTGCAGACCCTGCCCTAGAGACACAGGTCTTCCAAGTGTCCCTATTTTCCAGGGACAGACCCAGATTTACAGGACCCATCCTGGTTTCTAATTTGATTCCGGAATGTCCCACTTTTCCTTAGGTCGTCCCTACTCAAACATTCAAAAAGGAGAGAAATAGTAATCATGGGGTACTTCCACTGATATCTGTTTGGACTCCAAACTCTGCCAAGAGTGTAAGGTCTGACAAATTCCTCCATTGCCTCGCTGACAATTTCATTTCCCAGAAGGTGGAAGAACCAACAAGGGGATCATCTATCTTGAACCTGGTCCTCACCAACAAGGAGGAACTGATTGAAGAAGTGGAAGTGCTCAGAAACTTGGGAGGAAGTGATCATGTTCTCCTGGGTTTCAGGATACAGAGGCAAGGAGAAACCGAGTGTAGTCGGACAAACACTCTGGACTTTAAGAAGGCCAATTTCGGAAAGCTAAAGGAGCTACTGGAGGTGATCCCATGATCAGAAATACGCAATGAGAAAGGAGTCCAATGGGAGTTTCTTAAAGGAGAAATATTGAAGCCCCAAATGCAGGCAATACCAACAAGAAAGAAAAGTGGGAGTCATCTAAGGAAACTGGTGTGGCTGCAGATGAGCTGAGAATTAACAGGGGCATGTATAGGAAATGGAAGAAAGGGGAAATCACAAAGGAGGAGTATACATGAGTAGCCAACAGAGGGGAAGTCAGACTGGCTAAAGCTCAGAATGAACTCAGGCTTACAACGGACATTAAAAATAATTTTAAAAAGATTTCTTTGGCTATGTCTGAAGTAAGAAGAAGAACAAGCAAGTGGTAGGTCCTCTGCGTGATGAACATGAAGAAATGCTATTGGGTGACAGAGAAAAGGTGGAACTACTCAACACCTACTTTGCCTCTGTCTTCACCCAAAAGGAAAGCGATGCCCAACCTGGTGATAACAGAATAAGTGACATAAGGAGGCAGCTGCAGCCCAAGAAAGGAAAAGAGGTAGTAAGGGAACACCCAGCTACTTTAAATGAATTCAAATCTCCAGGACCTGATAAGCTGCAACCAAGGGTACTAAAGGAGCTTGGGGATGTAATTTCAGAGCCTCTGTCTATTATCTTTGAGAATTCTTGGAGAACAGGTGAGGTCCCTCTAGACTGGAGATGGGCAAATGTTGTCCACATCTTCAAAAAGGGGGGAAAGGAAGACCCAGGTAACTACAAGAAATGACGGGCAGAATTCGAGATCAGGGAGAAGAGTCGGTGGAAGAGGATTGGAAGAAATTTAAAATCTATCTACAAAAACATTGTAAAATTTTTGAATGTTGATGACATTGAAATGAAAGGAAGAGGTTCTAGTAAAAAAGGTAAAATAAGAATATGAGAGAAGGGATAGATATCAGATAAAAATCAGGAATAAATAATGAAGGAATTTGCTAATTAATTTTAAACTGGAATACAAGAAAGGGGGGTGTGAGGAAGTCAAAGAAATAAGTTTATGGACGGTAAGAAATTAAAGAGAGGGGTTTTTATTTTTAACTTTTTGAATTTTTTCAGTGCTTTACTCTTTATCTTTTTTTGTTTTTTCCTCTGTTTTTCATATATGTTAATTGTTTGGTTCTTGTATTATGCTTGAATGTTTATTTGTTTGAGTGTTTATTTGTTCTGTGTTTTTTTTCTTCATGTAATTTCTTTCTTGGATAAAACTTAATAAAATATTATATTAAAAAAAAAGACCCAGGTAACTACCGACCGGTGAGCTTGACATCGATATTAGGGAAGGTCCTAGAACAGATAATTCAACAGCAAATCTGTGAGCATTTAGAAAAGGATGCTGTGATTACTAAGACCCAGCTTAAGTTTCTCAAAAAAAGGGGGGGGGGGGAAAGGCATGCCAGACCAATCTGATTTATTTTTTTCGATGGAACTGCAAACTTAGTGGATCAGGGAAATGTTGCGGACATAGTGTATCTTGATTTCAGTAAGGTTTTTGACACGAGAGATGGTGGACTCTCCTTCTTGGGAGGTTTTTAACTGTTTAGGTTGGATGGCCATCAGTCATGGATGCTTTAGCTGAAATTCCTGCATTGCAGGGGGTTGGACTAGATGACCCTTGGGTCCCTTCCAGTGGCGTAGCATGGGTTGTCAGCACCCAGGGCAAGGCAAGTAATTTGCGCCCCCTAACCCTGGATTTGCGCCCCCTAACCCTACCCCTAACCCTAACCCCCAGATGTTGCGCCCGGTGCGGCCGGCCCCCCCTGCACCCCCCACGCTACGCCACTGGTCCCTTCCAATTCTAAGATTCTATGATTCTATTTTCATTGGAGAAATATTGGAGGGCAAGGAGGTATGCGACCCCCAAACCAAGGGGATAAGTAACCATACAACCTCGAGAAGACATCTGAAGGCAGCCCTGTATTTTAATTCTCAATGTTTTATTATGTTTTTATGTATGTTGGAAGCAGCCCAAAGTGGCTGGGGCAACCCAGTCAGAACAGGACATCCCTATTATCATCAGATAGGTGTTGGAGGGTATGGAGCCTCAGTAGCAATTTTACGTGGGAAGCACCTCTGTAAGCTGAAGCGCAATGGATCTGGCATATCTGATCTCCTGTATTTTTAGATCAAACCAGGTCTGTTTCACTTGATAATATTGTGAAGTCATAAAAGAACAATTAATGTTTATTACATAAAGTCACAGGGCATAAACAGCCTGTAAATCCTCCTTAATTAGGAGACTGTTTTTGATGACTTAATTGCATAGCAAGATCAAATGTAAATACAAAAACAAATACCATTTCACACTTTATTTTCACCCGGAGACAGTGCGCACATGGCAATTAATGGCAGCGTGTAATGCATGGCCTATTAAGACACAAACACATGCAATTACCAGGTAGCTACTGTACAAATGGCTGTGAACTCTGGAGGGCTTTTCCAAACACTTCAAACAGAAGGCTGGGAGTTAAACCAGAAGGCAAAAGCAACCCACGAACGATAATGAAAGAGAATGGGGAACACCTGCTCATCCTCATTTGAACTCTCAACAGGTCTATAGAAATGTTAAGTAACACTTATTCAATTTCCTCAGTTTTCTGTTTTTTTAAGGTTCACCCATGTGGATGCTGCTTGTTCATGAAGCAAAGAGATTTGTGCATTTGGCATGTATAGCACTGGGGCCATTAAACTGTTTAAAACAACAGTCAGTATGTAGGAGGGTCAGTGCATACCTAGCGCCTATTGTGTGTGGGGGGGCGGGGGGGGGGCTGAGGAATGATCCAAGGGAGATTCCCCACCCACCACAGAGCCCTTGTTTGCCATGCTTGCCACCGCATCCTTCAGAACAAAGGCTCCATTTGCACAATACGTTGAAAGCTGTCTCATAGCACTTTTGTTAGGCATGGCTCCCTCTGAAGAATCCTGGGAACTATAGTTTGTTAAGGGTGCTGAGTATTTTTGGGAGATCCCTATTCCCCTCAGAGACATACAATTCCACAAGTTCCTTGTAAAGAGGGATTGTTTGTTAAACCACTATGAAAATACACTACAAATGGTAAAAAATACCAGAGAGGTTTACAACAATTATATGCAACCATGTGAAATAAAATGCTAACTATGATGGAAAAGTTTATTCTTAACTGCCTGCATAAGCCTGGTGGAAGAGAAAAGTTTCCAGCAGGTGCTTAAAAGTTGAAACAGAAGGTTCCTGCTTCTTTTATTGTGCTGAACTTCTATTATTGTGGTTTTTAATAGCTCCAGGTTTTCTGGAGATAATACTTGACTTCCCCTTCTGGCTTCCGTTTTACCAATCCCCTTGTTTTGGGGACTTTTACTCTTCTGAAGTCAAATGTGCTGCGCTATCTTGGCCATTCTCCACTTCCATAAGTGTTGAATTTGATGGCCCTGTGGCAGCTATTCCCAATCACTTAGATCTTGCACGAGGTCCTTGGGCGCCACTTATGTTCAGAATTGCCTCCTTTCTTCTGGTCAGTTCCTTTTGATGTCTCCTTAGTTTCCTTCTAAAGATCACCCTTGTCGTTTTGGTCAAGGAAGGGATAGTGCGTCTCTTGGGGCCTGTTATTGTCACCTAGAGCAGTTCTTTGGAGGAGTCTGCCCCATTTGGATCTCTTTCGTCCCACTGGAGTCCAGAGTGTCTTTCCTTATCCCTGCTCACTATCTCTATTCCCTCCTCTGAGACCAGGCTTTCCAGCTTGCCCATCTTGGCTTGGAGGATTCTAGCGTTAGCATATAAGCCCCTACGCAGAGTGTTGTGGGCATGTGCATTTTACCACGTGGTACTTTGGCCTCTTTGAATTGCTCTCACGCCCCCCCTGCATGCCCTCCCCCCTTTCCATTTGGACAGTCATAAACACTCTCATCCTCTCCCCTTAGGAATATTTTAACCCAAACTGGATGCACCACAGCTGGGGTCAGTTTAAATCAGTTTAAAAGCTGCTTTTATTTTTTATTTTTCCTAAGGACCAACAGCCTGATTCAAGAGGACCAAGCCCAGCACCAAACAGTGACCACCAAACAGTCAACATATGGGCATGATTATTATTATTTTTGTAGGGGTGGGGTGTCACTGCCTAGGGCTAAGTTTAGAAAGAAATACTTGTATGTTCTTACTCTCTTATTATTCGACACAGGTAAAAGCAGCGTGGCCTTATGCCCACGTATCTAATACATGGTTGTCATGTTTCATTAGACATTTTTAGGCATCTCAGACCTCCGCAGGGCCTTTCCACTTAACCCAGACAGTGTGCTTCCTGTCAGAGGCAAATTACAGAGCTCACAATGCCTCTTTCCAGGCTCCATCAAAACACTATCATCTATTATCCATATGCAGAACACATGCTGCGTCAGCTCAAATCTAACGGCACATCTCCGCTTTGTATTTTTGTTTTTTTTAATTTACAACAATGTACAAAACGTACTAGAAATATTGGCAACACCAAGGCTCATTACTGTGACAAGTGTAACGTGGCCAGAGGGGAAATTCCAAATGGACTGAAGACGGGTCTTAAATTATGTGTCACTTTGGAGCCAATGCAAATGGGAAGGGCCAAATTAGAAATCTCACTGGGGACGGACAAGTCATGGATGCCGTCAAACCCCCACAGAGGCTTGAAGCAGAAAGAGTGAATGGTTTGCAGAAAGTGATTTACAAAATAAGGGACTTTTTCACATTAGCCACAAGTTGTGCTTTTGTATACAGTGCGCGGGTGGCGTTGTGGTCTAAACCACTGAGCCTTGAGCTTGCCGATCAAAGGTCGGCGGTTCAAATCCCCACAACAGGGTGAGCTCCCATTGCTCGGTCCCAGCTTCTGCCAACCTAGCAGTTTGAAAGCACCCCAAAAAGTGCAAGTAGATAAATAGGTACCGCTCTGCTGGGAAGGTAAACTGTGTTTCCGTCCGCTGCTCTGGTGTTGGTGTTCCGTTGCACCAGAAGCGGCTTAGTCATGCTGGCCACATGACCCAGAAAAACTGTCTGTGGAAGCGGACAAAGGCCAGCTCGCTCGGCCTGTAAAGCAAGATGAGTGCTGCAACCCCAGAGTCGTTCACAACTGGACTTAACTGTCAGGGGTCCCTTTACCTTTATGCCCCTTGGGGACCCATTTCAGTGTCTCTGAGAGAGGAGGGGAAATGGGAGGATTCAGCAAGAAATGGGTAGGGAATAGGACTGAATGACAGAGCGCTTGCTATCTGTGTAGAGATGTGATTCCCAACATCATTATCCACATAGGATCTCAGGCAGCAGGTCCTGGACAGCTGCTGCCCAACGAAGCAACCACCACTGGGCTTACCTAGTCTTCCACAACCTGTTGCCCTCCAGATGCTTTGAGGCATAACTTCCATCACCGCCAGCCAGAATGGAGGGATACCAGGTTGGGGGAGGCTGGACTACACGGGCCAGAGCTGAGTGGCAAAGCACAGGGTTTGCATTAAGAAGGTCCCAGGTTCAGATCCTGGCAACATCAGTTGAAGGATTTCAGGCAGCATGGCTAGACAAGTTAAAACAGCTAAGCCTGAGACAATACTAGGCTAGATGCATGAATGGTCCAAATATCTAGCAGCTTCATATGTTCATTCAAAATTAAACCAAAACCAAAAAAGAAGACTTTTTTAAAGAGCATTTCCTGCATTTCTTTCCTCCCCAATTACGTCACAATGATTATAGCACTGACATCAACACAAGACAAAATGGTCACAACTGTTTTTTTAAAGCGACCACACACGAGCTCAAATGCAGAATTCACCACTCTTTTCCTCTCAGTCCCACCCAGGACACCCTGCAATCTGATCTGAAACGCAGACAAATTGGCTACATACACACTAACCCGTTTGCAGCATAAAAACGTCATTTTTCTCACTCTGGAATTGTTTGTGCTTGTCCTCAACATGTTGCTTTCAACCTGTGTTGATTCTAGATCCTGCCTTCCAACAGGGTGGGTGTGGTTACTTGATACATGTTTGAAAATCCTCCCCTTCATTAAGTTATCCACACCTTTTCCTCCTTGCTCGCACTCACCAGGAAAATGAAGGACATATCCTCCAAATGTCCTGATTTTCCAGGGACAGTCCCAGAATTACAAAAGCCATCCCAGCTTCTGATTTGATCCCCGGGTGTCCTTATTTTGCCCACTAGGGGCACTGACGCCAAACACAGGGAGGAGGATGAGCCAGTGCTTGTCCTGAGCGACTGGGCACCACAATTTAGGAAGGATGTTGACAAGCTGGAACAAAGGCCTGGAAACGATGCCTTCTGAGGAACGGCTAAGGGAGCTGGGCATGTTTAGCCTGGAGAAGAGGAGGTTAAGGGGTGATATGATAGCCATGTTCAAATATATAAAAGGATGTCACATAGAGGAGGGAGAAAGGTTGTTTTCTGCTGCTCCAGAGAAGCGGACACGGAGCAATGGTTCCAAACTACAAGAAAGAAGATTCCACCTAAACATTAGGAGGAACTTCCTGACAGTAAGAGCTGTTCGACAGTGGAATTTGCTGCCAAGGAGTGTGGTGGAGTCTCCTTCTTTGGAGGTCTTTAAGCAGAGGCTTGACAACCATATGTCAGGAGTGCTCTGAAGGTGTTTCCTGCTTGGCAGGGGGTTGGACTCGATGGCCCTTGTGGTCTCTTCCAACTCTATGATTCTATGTGCAGAGAAGGGGGCGACCAAGATGATCAAGGGTCTGGAAACCAAGCCTTATGAGGAACGGTTGAAGGAGCTGTGTATGTTTAGCCTGGAAAAGAGAGGACTGGGGAGATATGATTGCCATCTTCAAATATCTCAAGGGCTGTCACATGGAGGAGGGAGCAGGCTTGTTTTCTCCTGCTCTGGAGGGCAGGACTCGAAACAGTGGCTTCAAGTTGCAAGAAAGGAGATTCCAACTAAACATTCAGAAAAACTTTCTGACAGTAAGAGCTGTTTGGCAGTAGAACAAACTCCCACGAGAGGTGGTGGACAGGAAGTATTTTCTGCCAGTAAGAGCTATTCAATAGTGGAATGGTCTCCCTGGGGAGGTTGTGAATCCTCCTTCCTTGGAGGTTTTAAAGCATAGATTTAATTGAGATTAAATCTCAATTAAACTAGGGGGTTGGGCTATATGACCCCTGAGGTTCCTTCCAACTCTACAATTCGATGATTCTATGATTCTATGACACCTTTCCCCCCTCCCCATCGTTTTCCTTGTTTCTGGATCCCTCATGTAAGTGGATGTGACGACGTTACGTTGACCAACGTGAACTGGTTCTGTGATGGCAGCGTTGAGGGAAAGTGAGATAATTTACACAAATGAGCAAACGTTTTCCGAAGGAATGCTGACAAATCAAAGGAGAGATATTTCCCTGGGCTGCCTGAAATGTTCATGAAAATGGTGATAAGTTTTGTCTGAAACCTGATAGATTATGAAGTCTGAAATTCTATAAATGATGGTACTTGGATGCAGTAAATAGCAAGGAAATATACCTTTGGTTGTCGGCTATATCTGCCTCTCTGGGAGCTCCTTGCTTACATGGCTTGCTCTCTTTGAGGAGCTCACACAATGAAAACAAAGACCTTGGATTCTTATCTCATTATACATGACAAAGCCATTTTTCACCTTCTCACCCCTTGCTTTTTCCTGTAAGACCTATTGCAGTCGTTAAGAGTCGTCAACAGGCTCATCACAGCTATCTGCCAATCACCCATTCCCACCACCCTTCTGAGTAATACCCCTCCCCACCTTCTCACTATATAGAAGGGTCTGGAAACTTCTGTTTCAGTGTATCTGAAGAGGTGTGCATGCACACGAAAGCTCATACCAAGAACTGACTTAGTTGGTCTTTAAGGTGCTACTGGAAGGAATTTTTTTTGTAATGAAAACAAAGTATGCTCATTTGACATGCATTGTAAAGAATGCTTCTCCGGTTCTGTTTTGAAACAGAGGCCACGGCCCTCTTCCCTCAGAGGACTTGACTTTACTTTCACCGGCAACTTTGCCACTGCTCCTCCTGCAGTCTTGACCTCCTGGGGTTTGGAGCTCAGGTAAAAGGTCCTCTCGTAGACCCTCGAGGACCATGTGCTCCCTTTGGCCAGCTGTGTCACCTTGCTTGCGAATACCGCAGGAGTGGTGCCCCTCCCCCAAGATGCTGTAAATTGTTTCTTTCATCTTCTGTTGAAACAGCAGCATAAAACAGAGGGAGGGAGGGTGAGATAGTGGGGGATCGTAGAGGGAAAATAAATTGTATTCCTGCTGCAGAGACTTCATTTGATAAATAATGTATATAGAGTTTGCCGTAATAACTGCTCTTTTCCGATTCAGCTGGTTAGGGCATGCTTTGACACAAACTGTATGTATTTCCTACAGGCAGTGAATGATCGGAGCTGTATCCTGAGTTATGAAAGGGAAAAGCCGGCTGTTAACATTCCGGGTTGTGTCAGATAGGTTAATCTAGCTTTTTACCTGTGAATGCAAAATGTGCAGGGAAAGCAGAGAGAAAAAAAAGGCTTCTGACTCTTCTCTTAATAACGGGGAGGTTTATTGTCACCCCTAAGTTCAGGAGAGAGAAAAGGAAGCACTTCTTTGCACAGCAGATAATAGCTGACAGACTCACTACAAATGTTGGCCGAGACAAATTTGTGAAAGGAAGGTCTATTAACCCAGTAGCTAAAGAGAACCTCCACATTCATAAGCAGTGTATCCTTGGTAACACGATATTGAGGGCAAAAAGCAATAGCCAGCCATCACTTTGTCGTACTTAACAGCCTTCTAAGGGGCATCTGACAGGCTGCTGTGACAAAGGGAGTTTTGAACCAGATGATCTTTGGTTTGATCCACCAAGGCAACCCCTGTGTTCTTATGTCTCCGAGGAAGGGGCACAATTAACTGAAGAAGAGGAAAGGGTGTGTGGGGGGGGTCTCAGTGCAAGGCTTGTGGGATGTGGGGAGGGAGAGATCGGATCCATGAGAAGCACTGTGAGGGGAGAGAGACTTTCTGTTTTTCGGCAGGCAATGGCTTTTCCACCTACCCTGCCCTCCCCCACAGCCCCCCACAGCCTTTCCCAGACCATGACTTTGAGAAGAGCAGAAGCAGCTGGGGAGAGAGGAGTGCAGGGATATTTTAAAAATAATAATTTTATAAGTTGTGTGTCCTTGTTTCTCAATTTGATTCTTTTACATGGTTTTGTATGTTGTGTGGTATTTTATGCATTGTGATTTGCTGTTATTTTTATTGATTATGGAATAGTAATTCTTTATTGTAATTGATAAGTGTACAGTGGTACCTCGCAAGACAAATGCCTCGCAAGACGAAAAACGTGCAAGACAAAAGAGTTTTCCGTTTTTTGAGTCGTTCCGCAAGACGAATTTCCCTATGGGCTTGCTTTGCAAGACGAAACGTCTTGCGAGTTCTTGCGAGTTTGTTTCCTTTTTCTTAAAGCCGCTAAGCCGCTAATAGCCACTAATAGCCGTGCTTCGCAAGACGAAAAAACCACAAGACGAAGAGACTCGTGGAACGGATTAATTTCGTCTTGCGAGGCACCACTGTAAATTGTTTATTATTTGCTGATGTTTATTTTTACTATTTACTATTGGATTCTAATGGATTATTGAATACAGCTTTATTTTATATAAGTTGTTTATGTTAAAGTTATTGTGACTTTTTTATATTGGATTAGATTGGATCAGATTGATGTTTTATTATTATTTTTATATTTGTTGGAAGCTGCCCAGAGTGGGTGGGGTAATAATAATAATAATAATAATAAATAATAAATAATAAATAATAATAATAATAATGGCACTAGGCAACTTCAAAGAATGAAAACATGGATGGATAGATAGATAGATAGATAGATAGATGATAGATAGATAAATCAAATGTTGCTTTTTCACATGCAGGCATTGGAAGTTAATTCTGGGACTAAGTTCTACTGCAGGTCTGCTAAATCACCTCTTTTTGTTTTCCATTCTCTGTCTCCTTTTCACTCACCTTTTCTTGTTCTTGTATTTATTTTACCTGCTTTTGGATTTGAAATATTACCCTTCTTCATCCAGTTATGAATGGAAGAATCTAGTCCAGGGGTCAGCAACCCGTGGCTCCGGAGCCGCATGTGGCTCTTTTACACCTTTGCCGCGGCTCCGGGGCGGATACTAGCGAGGGGAGGAGGCGCATTGTGCGCCCCGACACTCCCCACTGTGGCGGGCGCTGTACTGGCTGTGATGTCGCATGGGGGCGGTGCATGCGTTAGTCACACACCGTCCCGACGTCACCTTCCCACCCGCTACATTGTAAGGGGCATGTACGCTGGTCACTGTTTTGAAGGGGAGTGAAGAACACACACACACACACACACACACACACAAAGGTAACTTGTTAATTTAATTTCTAAATTAAAATTCGTAATTTGTTAAGTTAATTTCTATGAGGAGGAGTAATTCTGAGGGGTCAAACAAAGAAATAATAAAAAAGTGACAAAAAAGTTATTTTTATAATGACGTGTTTTGCAGCTCCCAGTTTTTTTTCCTTCGGAAACGGGTCCAAGTAGCTCTTTTTGTCTTAAAAGGTTGCAGACCCCTGGTCTAGTCCTATCTGTTCAGTGTCAAGACTGGGAGACCCTGAGGCAGGACAATGCACATCAACCTGTGAGATCTGGTTTCCCATGGAAAAGTTACTTTTTGGGATCTCATACCAGGGATACACAGAAAAGGAGAGGGCACGAGAGAATCCAGACTGAGGGAAGAGAAAGTGTGGGAAGGCAGTGATTTGGAGGAAAACACCATATGGAGAATGAATGGAGCTTCAGGAAGCTTATTCTTCATATTCAACGACAGTATAGATGAACCATTTTAGTTCCCATTTTTGTAAAATAATAGGGATAATGAAAAGGATGTTCTGAAGATGACTGGGCAGGTAAGGAAATGTACTACCAGTTCTGTGGTTTTGGAGAAAGGAACATATTTCTATATTGTCTGTAGATTTGGGGTACTTGAGTGATTTGAACTGACCTGATCCGCAACTCCTAGACTAATCAGAACTCAAGTTATCCACTGGCTTTCACCTTTCCTGAATGTTCTGGTACAGTTATTGCCACAAAATTGCATCAAATTTTGATAGGAAATGTATTTAGAAATTCGTGTTTTGTACTTATAACTGCAAATATTTACGGGTATTACTTTTATTATTTGTTATTATTTGTTATTATTTATTAATAATTAAATAATAATTTAATAATTAAATAATAATTATTTATTATTTCCATATTTACTATGGAAGTAGAACAGACTCATGGGTGATATGCAAGAGTGACATGGACAAGAAATAGACTGATTTCTATAGACTCCCAAATTCAAGTTCCTACTGCAGGAATTTGTTAACATAATTTCAGTTGGGAAAGTGATTGTTTAACACTTCAATCAACATTGTCACTGTCTTATACTATTCATGATGAATAGTTTCTCCTAGCTCTTTTGCTGGTTTTATTTTAGTGTCAATCAAAGAAATTCACATTACCTTTCTTCTCCTAGTCCACAATTTGCCATTCTAATCACTAATAATGTCAGCCTCTAACATAGTTCTTCCCTTTTCTGAAATTATAGACTAAGCTTTTGCCAAAACAGATTATAGGCAGAAACCTTTATAAATAATGATATGCAGATAGAAAGATACCTAAAAATAGCATCACAAAAGTTAAATAGGCTAAGAGCTCAAAAAGTTGGAGCTTTGAAGTTGGGCAATGAATTTGGGCAAAGCTATTCAATTATCGGCATGGGAAAGGCTATGGAATAAAGAATGGAGATTTATGGCTTGCTACTCGTTAAAGGAAAATTTCTTAAAGATGTTTCATAGGTGGTATATAACACCTAGCAAAATTTCCAAAATGTACAAAACGAAATCTAAAATGTGCTGGAAGTGTAACTGGGCAGAAGGGACACTATTTCACATGTGGTGGACCTGTAAAAAAATCAAGAGGTTTTGGGACACTGTTTATGAGGAGTTGAAAAAAATATTTACACAAGCTTTTATAAAGAAACCAGAAGTCTTTCTATTGAGCATATTAGACAAAATTCCAAATGAAAATAAGAGAATATTCTTATACGCAACAACAGCAGCAAGAATAATAATTGCAAAAAATTGGAAAAGTGAAATAGTAGCAACAAAAAAAGGAGTGGCAGGACAGATTATTTGAATATCTTGAACTGGCAAAAATGACAGATACAATTAGGGGACAATTGAACCAAAAATTCCAAGAAGAATGGTGAATGTATAGAGATTACCTAAAAACCCAGTGTCCTCAAATCAAAACCTGGACTTGCTTTGAGTAATTTTTGCAAAACAAAATATGGTCTACAAGTATAGTATATGGAGAAGGGCAGAAATGATGAAATGAGAAAGAAACAGTTTAATAAACAAGAAATTAGACCCGCTTTGAGGAGGAAGGAAGTCTATTAGAATAGAATAAGAATCGGAAATAGAAAATAGGGTAACATAAGTTCGTGTGTAAGGGCTTTCGGATTTATGGTTATATGTTTGTCATTTGTTTTATGTTTTCTTTTTAGTTTGTTTCATAAGTGTCGTGTTTATGTGTTGTAATAAAAAGTTAATAAAAAGCATAATTTTAAAAAGTTGGAGCTTTGGAACAAGGGTGCTTTGATCTTGCAGAACATACTTTTCTTTTTCACTAGAACTCAGAGAGTTACCAACCAAAGCTAGATGAAAAATAGTGACTTGGCTGATGGTAACCTGCATATGCAACTACAAATCTACATCTGATTTGCTACTTATTAGGAGTTCTAACATGGCCTTAAGAACCAGAACTGAGCTGAGCTGACAGTTTCACACAAAATTCTACTCCTGGTTCTTCTACCCATACTCCCAAGCTTTCTCAGTGATTGCAGCCTAATTTAGAAGACATTTTTGGGTGTTAGAAAGCCCTTACGAATCTACTGCAAATCACCTAGATATCTCTTGGAAAAGCCAGATATACCTTCTTTCCACTCTCTCATGTCTAGGCCGGACCAGATACCAGACAGGGAGACAAGGATACCAAGTAAGGATGAACCAGACACCCTAGAAGTCAAGGACTTAAGGAGCAGGCAAAGGCCCCTGAATCCAATAATGAGGACCTCCTTGATACCTTGACAAGGTTGATACTTTATGAACTCCTGGAACTGGCTCTAGGCTGAAGAGCAACAACATAATATGGACCCAGAGTCATAATATGGACCTATTCATGAGTAAGCAATTCCTCATACTCTTTCACTGCCAGCAGCTGTGGTTAGGGTGTGGTTACAGACGATATAATGCCTCCCTCTTGAATCATAGAATCATAGAGTTGGAAGAGACCACAAGGGCCATCGAGTCCAACCCCTGCCAAGCAGGAAACACCATCAGAGCACTCCTGACATATGGTTGTCAAGCCTCTGCTTAAAGACCTCCAAAGAAGGAGACTCCACCACACTCCTTGGCAGCAAATTCCACTGCCGAACAGCTCTTACTGTCAGGAAGTTCTTCCTAATGTTTAGGTGGAATCTTCTTTCTTGTAGTTTGGATCCATTGCTCCATGTCCGCTTTTCTGGAGCAGCAGAAAACAACCAGAGACTGCCAGTTGCTGGAAACAGCATAGGCCTGCAGTGCCTGATTCTGGTTTACCTGACTGCCTGTGCCTGATCACTCTGGTGGTGACCTCGAACTGCTGTCTGGCTTCATCACTTGATCATGTTTGGACCTAGATTGATTCTCTGTGCTTGGCCTGGGTTTGTTTGGACTAGGCTGTGCCCGCAACCCTGTCCTCATTGGTAATTACTATGGTGAAGGCTTATATCCCCTGTGACTGGGAACCTAGTTGCTGAGGGCATCCCCTAGAGTGTGGGAAGGCTTATAGCTCAGTGGTAGAATATATGCATTGCATGCAGAAGGTCCTAGGTCAATCCCTGGCATCTCCAGCTAATGGCTGCAGAAGACCCCTGTCTGAGAGTTTGGAGAGGTGCTCTTGGTTGGTATAAACAACACAGAGTAAGGGGGAGCAATGGGCTGAATTCATATAAGGTAGTTTCCCATGTTTCTATGTAACCTGTACATGCACTGAGCCAAAAATGGTATAATTGGTAAGAAATTAAAGCTGCAGCCATCCTGGCTAATAAAAGCAAGCCGGGAAGGGCTGGGCGATGGGCTCTGCGGGGTGGTGAATGCTTCCCTCTTTGAGGGAACATTCCCAGATCTGCTGAAAGAGGCGGTCATCAAACCGCTTCTTAAAAAACCATCTTTAGACCCGGCCAGTATGGCCAACTATCGCCCAGTCTCAAATCTTCCATTCTTGGGCAAGGTGATTGAGCGCGTGGTTGCTGAACAACTCCAGGCACGCCTGGAGGATGCGGACCATTTGGATCCCTTCCAATGGGGATTCAGGCCTCATCATGGGACTGAAACTGCCTTGGTCGCGCTGGTTGATGATCTCCGGCGAGCTAGGGACAAAGGTGAGAGTTGTTTCCTAGTTCTGCTGGATCTCTCAGCGGCCTTTGATACAATCGACCATAACATCCTTCTGGACCGTCTAGAGGGGCTGGGAGCTGGGGGCACTGTTATACAGTGGTTTCGCTCCTTCCTCCTGGGCCGTGTTCAGAAAGTGGTGGTGGGGGATGAGTGTTCAGACCCCTGGGCCCTCACTTGTGGGGTGCCTCAGGGTTCCGTCCTCTCCCCCATGCTTTTTAACATCTATATGAAGCCGCTGGGAGAGATCATCAGGGGGTTTGGACTGGGTGTCCATCAATATGCAGATGATACCCAGCTCTACCTCTCTTTCAAATCAGAACCAGTGAAGGTCCTGTGTGAGTGCCTGGAGGCTGTTGGAGGATGGATGGTGGCTAATGGATTGAGGTTGAATCCTGACAAGACAGAAGTACTGTTTTTGGGGGACAGGGGGCGGGCTGGTGTGGAGGACTCCCTGGTCCTGAATAGGGTAACTGTGCCCCTGAAGGACCAGGTGCACAGCCTGGGAGTCATTTTGGACTCACAGGTGTCCATGGAGGCACAGGTCAATTCTGTATCCAGGGCAGCTGTCTACCAACTCCACCTGGTACGCAGGCTGAGACCCTACCTGCCCGCGGACTGTCTCGCCAGAGTGGTGCATGCTCTAGTTATCTCCCGCTTGGACTACTGCAATGCGCTCTACGTGGGGCTACCTTTGAAGGTGACTCGGAAACTACAACTAATCCAGAATGCGGCAGCTAGACTGGTGACTGGGGGCGGCCGCCGAGACCACATAACACCGGTCTTGAAAGACCTACATTGGCTCCCAGTACGTTTCCGAGCACAATTCAAAGTGCTGGTGTTGACCTTTAAAGCCCTAAACGGCCTCGGCCCAGTATACCTGAAGGAGCGTCTCCACCCCCATCGTTCTGCCCGGATGCTGAGGTCCAGCGCCGAGGGCCTTCTGGCGGTTCCCTCATTACGAGAAGCAAAGCTACAGGGAACCAGGCAGAGGGCCTTCTCGGTAGTGGCACCCGCCCTGTGGAACGCCCTCCCATCAGATGTCAAAGCGATAAATAACTACCTGACATTCAGAAGACATCTTAAGGCAGCCCTGTTCAGGGAAGTTTTTAATCTGTGATATTTTAGTGTATTTCTGGTTTTTATGGAAGCCGCCCAGAGTGGCTGGGGAAACCCAGCCAGATGGGCAGGGTACAAATAATAAATTATTATTATTATTATTATTATTATTATTATTATTATTATTATTATTTCACTGAGGTGGTAACCTGGGCTGTAGCACTTCATGTGAAGGTTCACATGAATGAATGCTTCTATGTTTTTAAAAATCAATGAGAACAGAAATGTAGCGATTTGGGTGGGAAGAGTCTAGCATAGTCTTTTCCTTGACACCCTAATTTTATATATGTAGGAAGACTGGCTTTTATAAAGTATTACTCAGTTATGTGAGCCCCCTCCATCTGAAATGCTGCAGCCCAGCTCAGAGAAAGAAACTAATGTCCCAATGCTATGGTAATGGTAGGAGGTGCTCACTCAGGGATAGCTCAAGGACAAGATGGCATCCCTTTCTTTTCCATGTGCAGAAGCTGACTGGATTGGTGGCAAATGAATCTTACATCCATAATTGCAACTAGAAGTCTTCATCCATGTAACATCATCATCTTCCACTTGAAGCAGTTGCTTCATTGTGCCTAATGGTAGGACTGGCCTTGTGCTCACCTCCCCCCCCCCCTTTCTCACCTCAAGCCATGTGCTCTCTGTGGTAATCCAAGTATATCTTTACCCTTGCAATCATGTTTTGGAACCTCCAGGGAAGGGGAAGTAGCTCATGGAGGGGTGAAAGATGGTGGTTAAGGAAAGGGTCAAGCATCTCTTCTCCACTCCTCCTTCCTCCTTCTGAGAGAATTCCAAGAGAATGCACTACATGCATAAAACGTTTGAAAAGGCCCTCAGACACCCATCTGAACTAAAATGTACCACATATTATGTGCTCTATCATCTAAGCAAAGTCTGTTAATCTATTAGGAACTGCAGAACGACTGCTATTCGTGGAAGTGTCCATGATCTCTCCCTCTGCCCCCCCCCTCCAAATCCTTCGTAGCTGGAGAGAGTCCAACAAAATTGCAAACCCAGAAACAATTCTCTTTTGGAACATGAACTAAAATGACCTTAATCAAGCAATGCTTTAGGGGGTGGCCTTAAATAATTTTTTATCACAACTTCAGTGCTTTTAGTGTTGAAGCAATTGGGTGAAAAATATCTTCGTTCAAGCTAGCCTTGAGGAAAAGGACTCTGGTCAACCTATCTCCCAGAGCGATGGGTAAACTGCACTCATCCATCAACATTTCATAGTGCTTTGTAACAATTAGGACCAAGCTCAGCCTTTTATTATATGCCCTCCAGGTCATCAGCTGGTAAAATCAGCAGCACTGTTCTGACTCTCACACTGTGCAGTTCTGACTCAGGGTTCATTACTTTATATACATGTGACATGAGTCTGAAAGGAAAGACACTAACAGAACGCCATTGATGCCCCAAGGACAGGAATTGCCAACTGTCTCTGAAAAGTTACTGGACCACGAGGTAAGGTGAGGTCGTTCTTTCAGGTAGTGTCTTTTGGATGCTATTAAGGGTGGCAGAGTGGGAGTCAGGCAGATATGATCTGCAAGGCACAGTCCACTGTGATGTTCTCCTGTCCAAGCCTTATTAAAATGAATGGGAGCTGTGCTTATTGGGAGCATGGCTTATATACTTCCATACAGAGTAAGAGAAATTATGATGGCCCTGGCCCCAAATGCTAGCCAGGATTTGACATGCAGGGGAGGAGGAAGCTGGTCAGATTCTGTTCATCAGAATCATCTGCACAGCCCTGAGACCTTGCCCCTGGCAGCCAAGAGTCCCTGGGACAAAATACTCCTGAACCAGTACTTATTTTATTTTCTTTAGCAATTTATATACTATTTAACTACCATTGTCTTTAAATGGTTTCTAGAGTCAGGTCCTCCGGAGTCCAACATCACTAAAGGTCCATCACCCACCGCCTGTTAGTGGCTGTGCAATCATAGAATCATAGAGTTGGAAGAGACCACAAGGGCCATCGAGTCCAACCCCCTGCCAAGCAGGAAACACCATCAGAGCACTCCTGACATATGGTTGCCAAGCCTCTGCTTAAAGACCTCCAAAGAAGGAGACTCCACCACACTCCTTGGCAGCAAATTCCGCTGTCGAACAGCTCTTACTGTCAGGAATGCAGCAATTGCTTGCTGCTGAGGACCCTGGACTGCCAGCTGTGGAAAGGGGAATGAAATGGAGAGAGAGGAGAGGGAGCTGAAACTCTTGCTGCTGAACTAGAGAGTGAGGAAGAGTAACAGCATGGAAGAAAGGCCAAAGAGAATTCAGAAGAGGGGAGAAAACAAGCAGGAAAAGGAAGCGACAGTGCAGCCTTTAGCCAAAATCAGCAACAGATACCAGCAACAGCAGTCTGTGAAGGTGATTGTACCGACAGCAGTGGCATTTCCCTTGCCGCTGACTGTTGGTTAGACCTGAGGTTATTTTTGTTTGGCTTGTATAGCCACCAGAGAGATTATCAATCCACCCCTCATTGTCCTAATTATAGAACCCAAATACATTATTTTGGCATCATGGAATCAAAAGTAGAGGAGATTCACCTCAGGAGCATCATGAACTGTTGAAAACAGTCGTTTCCAAGCAATCTGAACATCCATCCTAATTTGTTTGTGCCAAGTTTGCTGGGAGATTACATGATGCCAACTGTTGAGCATTCTTTCAGATTTATTTGCCGGGCCCATGGGAAGCAATAATATTTAGCATATGGTGAAAAAAGAAATGCATAGAGCTCATAAGAATGGTAGGTCTATCTGGGGGGGGGGGGCGGATACGGTAGAGCAGGGCACACTGCCAGAAAATGCAAAGGATGGAGAAGGATGAAGTTGGCAAAGGTGTCCATGAGCTGGAGAAATCCAAAAGGCCTTTGGAGAATTAGGTGGAGGAGATGAAGGCTCAGCTGAAATAGCTAGAAGATAAGGCCAAGCTGCACCTGGAAATGAATCCCAAACTATGAATGCATAGTTTGAGTAGGATCTTGAGGCCTGTGGTGAGCAGAATGAAGAACACAGAGAGAGAAGGCAGTGGATGACACAGGTGTCATCCTCGAAGGTGATGATGAAGCTGTGCTCCATTGCTGTGGCAGCCAGAAAGAAACTTGGAAATTGACCTAAAGGACATAAAGGTCTACGTATTCTTTGCTAGTAAGAATTATGATGAAGACATCAAACAGCTCCAGAAGCTGCCGGCCCAAATGAAGGATTGCATGCTGGAGCTGGTTGACACATGTGCCTCTGGAGAAGACATGCTGGCACAGGGCAAAGAGAATGTAAAGAGGCTGAAGAGCATTGAAGCAGATGGTTGAAATGCAGAGGAATCTGGAGCAGCTGAATATGCCAAATGTCAGGGTCTGACCTTAGAGGAAAAGCAATGCTTGCAAGCTCAGATAGCTCCAGTAGAGAAAGAACTGGAAGAATAACAATTCAGAGTTGGTGAATGGTTGTCTCAAGAAAGCAAATCTTGCCTGGATAAAAAAAGGCTTGGAATGCAGAGCACAGTGATGAATGAAAATGTTTGCCAGCCGCTTGAGCACCAGGACAAGGAACTTCAGGCCAAACTGCAGGAAGTGGAGGGTGCTGTGAAGTCTAAATGCAATACTTCCACCTCTGCTCCAAAGGCAAAAATAGCATGACTGGAAGAACAGTTGGATGCTGAGACAATCAGGCCACCAGCAGGCATGTGCAATATATGAAGAAGCTGAGGGAGCTTTTCTTTGGATGAGTTCTAATGCTGGCAAGGTGAGCCTAGGTGGAATTGCCAGGGAGTAATGGTTTGGAATGCCAACAAAGGAAGGGGTAAGACTAGGTGGTTTAGACTTGGGATCGGAATCAAGGAAAGCAGAGTCTTGGGCACTCCAAGAGATCTAACTAGGGTATTGTGTCCTGCCCCCGACCCCGAGACTGATTCCTGAATACATTGGAGTGGGGAGACAAAGTTCATGGCAGTGATGAAGCCTTTTTAATGAGGAAGGTATAATATTGTATACGGGATGTGGGTGGTGCTTGGTCTAAACCACTGAGCCTCTTGGGCTTGCTGATTGAAAGGTCGGCAATTCAAATCTCCACGATGGGGTGAGCTCCTGTTGCTCCTGCCAACCTAGCAGTTTGAAAGCATGTCAAAGTGCAAGCAGATAAATAGTACCGCTCTGGTGGGGAGGTAAACGGCATTTTTGTGTGCTGCTCTGGTTCGCCAGAAGCTGCTTAGTCATGCTGGCCACATGACCCAGAAAAACTGTCTGTGGACAAACGTTGGCTCCCTCGGCCTGTAAAGCGAGATGAGCACCACAACCTCAGAGTCGTTTGCGACTCGACTTAACAGTCAGGGGTCCCATTACCTTTATAATATTGTATGGTTCTACACTGTTCACTAACACAGCTGTATGGACTCCTTTGTAGGAGGTATTTCAGGAGCAGTTGAATGTCCATCTGCCATGTATCATCTAGCTGAGATCCCTGCACTGCAGGGGGTTGGACTAGATGACCCTTTGACCCCCTTCTAACCCTACAATGCTATGGTTCTATAAATCTATGAGGCATATGAAACCATGTATCACTAGAGTGAACAAAGTACATAATGCCTACTCCTAAGGAATGGGAGCTATGGAAATGGGAAAGGTGCATGGAATAGAGAGAGAGGAGAAGGATGGGGAAAGCTGCTGGGACTGAAGCAGAAAAGGTGGGAGAGTGAAGATATGCAGTTGAGGAGAAGACTTTGGTTCAGAAAGGGCAAGCGGGAAGGAAGTGACATGCATAGCAGCCCTCAGCCCGTGGACAGTAGCTGAACTCAGCAGGAGCCAGTAATAACAGTCCGAAGAACTATGAAACTATACTGACAGCAGTGCAATTACCGTATTTTTTGCTCTATAAGACTCACTTTTTCCCTCCTAAAAAGTAAGGGGAAATGTGTGTGCTTCTTATGGAGCGAATGCAGGCTGCGCAGCTATCACAAAAGCCAGAACATCAAGAGGGATTGCTGCTTTCGCTGCCCAGCGATCCCTCTTGCTGTTCTGGCTTCTGAGATTCAGAATATCTTTTTTCCTTGTTTTCCTCCTCCAAAAACTAGGTGCGTCTTGTGGTCTGGTGCGTCTTATAGAGCGAAAAATACGTTAATTCTGAGTTATATTTGGCCTGTATAATTATATAATTAATTACGTTCTCATCGACATCTTAAAGCTAAGTAAATAGATATAATTCCAGAAGGTTTGTCCATCTGCCTCTCCTCATGCCAAGAACCCAGAGGCAATACAGCTGCCCACTTAGCAGGCTGAAAGTAATGGAGAGACAACTGTGTGCTTAGCTACAGACCCTTAAGGGATATCTACTCCACAGCAAGGGAGTGGAGCCAGAGAGGGCTTGGAGAGATGCAATGCTTTGGGAGAAGCTGATATGTCACTGAGCAAATTGCTTGCTCCCAGAGATCTGCCCATCCTTACTTTTCACCTGCCCACTCTGTGTGTCTGTGTCTGTGTCGACTGTTCCTCATCTCTTCCTGGCTCTCTGTGGGTTCTGCCTTCCCCAAGACAGGATATAAACATGCAAACAAAAAAGTAGATTCTTGACTCCAAGGAACTTGCAGTCTAAAATTCTACAGTGAGGGAGAGGACAAGGGAATAATTGCAGGCAGAGAGGGAAAGGTAATAAAGGATGAAATGTGGTTTCACGTAGTTAGGCTTAGGCCGAAGACAAATTTAATATTTCAAGTTAAGACAGACATGTCTATGTGTGATAGAAATTGTTTTGAGAGTTTTTAATTATATTAAATCGAAGACCATTAATTTTAGATCTTTATTAATATAGGAGGAGAGAGGATTGTTATGATAGAAGAAATGGATAAATGGAAATGGATAAATTGAAGTGAAGAAGGAAATGGAAATGCAGACCCCCCCCCCCCGGTGTCCCTATTTTCCAGGGATGTCCCTGATTTAGAGAATCCATCCTGGTTCTGATTTGATCCCGGAATGTCCCACTTTTCCTTAGGACGTCCCTATTTTCAATGGAGAAATGTTGGAGGGTATGGAGCTATCCAATCCCCTAGCCATCTGAAGGCAATCCTGTATAGGGAAGTTTTTTTAAATGTTAAATGTTTTATTATATATGTTGGAAGCTGCCCAGAGTGGCTGGGGCAACCCAGTAAGATGTGTGGGGTATAAATAGTAAAACTATCATTATGGAATGGCACGTTCCTATTTTCATCAGAGAAATGTTGAAGGGTATGGAAATGTAGGTAGAATGGGGGAGGAGAACAGAGAGTGAGATGAAATGGGGAAGGCATGAAAGAGATTAACAATAAAGCTATCTATAGGGGAATATAAGGAATAATTTATAGTAATAAATGTTCAGGCTAAGTAAGCAGTAATAAGAATGTAACGAACATAAAAATTACGTATTGGTTTAAATATATAAATTGTGATAAGAATCTCAGCCATCTATGATTATTTTATACATGAAAAGGACAGCTGTTTCTGAGCTTTAAAAAAAGAAACTGTCCACTGCCCTGATAGCAAATGGTGTGTTTAAGTCACTTCCACCATGTTAGAATGTATAATATGCCTAATATGCAATGGGAAGTAGTCTAATGGCCTTCTGAGTCACTTGTTTTCAGGGCAAAGAATGCATGCTCACATCATTTTCACATGCTGAATATGCTGTACTTGCCTGTACTCTAACCTTCAATTGGGGATGAGGACTAAAGGGTTGAACCAAAGGCTATACAGAACAGATGGAGTTTGAGGAAAGTGCTGTAGGACCACATAGGTGTTCTAAGAGGGAGTAGGTTCTGGGCATCTGGGGAGCAAAAGAGAATGGGCAGCATAACTGAAGAGCACAGGAGACTTTTGGGCAGTGGAAGGTGTTAGGGTTGGAGAAGCAAACATCACAGGCAGGGATATAATGCGAGGAAAGGGCAGAAAGATGATGCAGGGCACTAATATGTATTGTGCTGCTCCTGTTCATATCAATGAAATTGCCACAAGGCACCTTCCTGGTGAATATTGCCCATGTTGTTGGGGGTGTTTGTGGGGAGAGGTGTCTGTTGTTTGGATTCAAGTCTTGTGTCTCCTTGCTCCCTAACTTCAAGGTCTTCAGGTTTTGCATAGCACTAGCCCTCTTCATGCCATCGAAACATACATTGCAGGGGGTTGGACTAGATGATTACTTCCAGCTCTTTGATTCTATGATCATCCTTTTATTTGTACACCACCTTTCCATAGTTAAAACCAAGCTCAAGGCAGCTTACATGTTGTTGTTGTTGTTTAGTCATTTAGTCGTGTCCGACTCTTCGTGACCCCATGGACCAGAGAACGCCAGGCACCTCTGTCCTCCACTGCCTCCCGCAGTTTGGTCAAACTCATGCTGGTAACCTCGAAAACACTATCCAACCATCTCGTCCTCTGCCGTCCCCTTCTCCTTGTGCCCTCCATCTTTCCCAACATCAGGGTCTTCTCCAAGGAGTCTTCTCTTCTCATGAGGTGGCCAAAGTACTGGAGCCTCAGCTTCACAATCTGTCCTTCCAGTGAGCACTCAGGGTTGATTTCCTTCAGTAAGGAGAGGTTTGATCTTCTTGCCGCCCATGGGACTCTCAAGAGTCTCCTCCAGCACCATAATTCAAAAGCATCAGTTCTTCGGCGATCTGCCTTCTTTATGGTCCAGCTCTCACTTCCATACATCACTACTGGGAAAACCATAGCTTTAACTATACGAACCTTTGTTGGCAAGGTGATGTCTCTACTTCTCAAGATGCTGTCTAGGCCTGTCATTGCCCTTCTCCCAAGAAGCAGGCGTCTTTTAATTTCGTGGCTGCTGTCACCATCTGCAGTGATCATTGAGCCCAAGAAAGTAAAATCTCTCACTACCTCCATTTCTTCCCCTTCTATTTGCCAGGAGGTGATGGGACCAGTGGCCATGATCTTCGTTTTTTTGATGCTGAGCTTCAGACCATATTTTGCGCTCTCCTCTTTCACCCTCATTAAAAGGTTCTTTAATTCCTCCTCACTTTCTGCCATCAAGGTTGTGTCATCTGCATATCTGAGGTTGTTGATATTTCTTCCGGCAATCTTAATTCCGGCTAGGGATTCATCCAGCCCAGCCTTTCGCATGATGAATTCTGCATATAAGTTAAATAAGCAGGGAGACAAAATACAGCCTTGTCGTACTCCTTTCCCAATTTTGAACCAATCAGTTGTTCCATATCCAGTTCTAACTGTAGCTTCTTGTCCCACATAGAGATTTCTCAGGAGACAGATGAGGTGATCTGGCACTCCCATTTCTTTAAGAACTTGCCATAGTTTGCCGTGGTCGACACAGTCAAAGGCTTTTGCATAGTCAATGAAGCAGAAGTAGGTGTCTTTCTGGAACTCTCTAGCTTTCTCCATAATCCAGCGCATGTTTGCAATTTGGTCTCTGGTTCCTCTGCCTCTTCTAAATCCAGCTTGCACTTCTTGGAGTTCTCAGTCCACATACTGCTTGAGCCTTCCTTGTAGAATTTTAAGCATAACCTTGCTAGCGTGTGAAATGAGTGCAATTGTGCGGTAGTTGGAGCATTCTTTGGCACTGCCCTTCTTTGGGATTGGGATGTAGACTGATCTTCTCCAATCTTCTGGCCCCTGCTGAGTTTTCCAAACTTGCTGGCATATTGAGTGTAGCACCTTAACAGCATCATCTTTTAAAATTTTAAATAGTTCAGCTGGAATACCATCACTTCCACTGGCCTTGTTATTTGCAGTGCTTTCTAAGGCCCATTTGACTTCACTTTCCAGGATGTCTGGCTCAAGGTCAGCAACCACACTACCTGGGGTATACGAGACATCCATTTCTTTCTGGTATAATTCCTCTGTGTATTCTTGCCACCTCTTCTTGATGTCTTCTGCTTCTGTTAGGTCCTTTCCACTTTTGTCCTTTATTATGGAAATCTTTGTACGAAATGTTCCTTTCATATCTCCAATTTTCTTGAACAGATCTCTGGTTCTTCCCATTCTATTGCTTTCCTCTATTTCTTTGCATTGCTCGTTTAAGAAGGTCTTCTTGTCTCTCCTTGCTATTCTTTGGAAATCTGCATTCAATTTCCTGTATCTTTCACCATCTCCCTCGCATTTTGCTTGCCTTCTCTCCCCCGCTATTTGTAAGGCCTCATTGGACAGCCACTTTGCTTTCTTGCATTTCCTTTTCATTGGGATGGTTTTCGTTGCTGCCTCCTGTATAATGTTACGAGCCTCCATCCATAGTTCTTCAGGCACTCTGTCCACCAAATCTAAATCCTTAAACCTGTTCCTCACTTCCACTGTGTATTCATAAGGGATTTTACTTAGATTGTATCTTACCGGCCCAGTGGTTTTTCCTACTTTCTTCAGTTTAAGCTTGAATTTTGCTATAAGAAGCTGATGATCTGAGCCACAGTCAGCTCCAGGTCTTGTTTTTGCTGACTGTATAGAGCTTCTCCATCTTTGGCTGCAGAGAATATAATCAATCTGATTTCGATGCTGCCCATCTGGTGATGTCCATGTGTAGAGTCGTCTCTTGTGTTGTTGGAAAAGCGTGTTTGTGATGACCAGCTTGTTCTCTTGACAGAACTCTATTAGCCTTTGCCCTGCTTCGTTTTGATCTCCAAGGCCAAACTTGCCAGTTGTTCCTTTTATCTCTTGACTCCCGACTTTAGCATTCCAATCCCCTATAATGAGAAGAACATCCTTCTTTGGTGTCACTTCTATAAGGTCTTGTAAGTCTTCATAGAATTGGTCAATTTCAGTTTCTTCAGCACAAGTAGTTGGTGCATAAACTTGGATTACTGTGATGTTAAAAGGTCTGCCTTGGATTCGTATCGAGATCATTCTATCATTTTTGAGATTGCATCCCAGTACAGCTTTCGCCACTCTTTTGTTGACTATGAGGGCCACTCCATTTCTTTTATGGGTTTCTTGCCCACAGTAGTAGATATGATGGTCATCCGAACTGAATTCACCCATTCCCGTCCATTTTAGTTCACTGATGCCCAGGATGTCAATATTTATTCTTGCCATCTCATTTTTGACCACCTCCAACTTACCCAGGTTCATGGTTCTTACATTCCAGGTTCCTATGCAATATTTTTCTTTACAGCATTGGACTTTCCTTTCGCTTCCAGGCATATCCGCAACTGAGCGTCCTTTCGGCTTTGGCCCAGCCGCTTCATCAGCTCTGGATCTACTTGTACTTGCCCTCCGCTCTTCCCCAGTAGCATGTTGGACGCCTTCCGACCTGAGGGGCTCATCTTCCAGCATCATATCTTTTATATGCCTGTTGTCTTTGTCCATGGAGTTTTCTTGGCAGGGATACTGGAGTGGCTTGCCGGTTCCTCCTCCAGGTGGATCACGTTTGGTCAAAACTCTCCACTATGACCTGTCCATCTTGGGTGGCCCTGCACGGCATAGCTCATAGCTTCTCTGAGTTATTCAAGCCCCTTCGCCACGGCAAGGCAGTGATCCATGAAGGGGAGCTTACATGGGGGGGATGCATACAGTGGTACCTCGGGTTACATACGCTTCAGGTTACATATGCTTCAGGTTACAGACTCTGCTAACCCAGAAATAGTGCTTCGGGTTAAGAACTTTGCTTCAGAACAGAAATCATGCTCCAGCAGCGCGGCGGCAGCAGGAGGCCCCATTAGCTAAAGTGGTGCTTCAGGTTAAGAACAGTTTCAGGTTAAGAACGGACCTCCAGAACGAATTAAGTACTTAACCCGAGGTACCACTGTAATTACAAAAGTAGCCATAAGCAATAAACAAAACACACCAAAAAGTACACAAAATTGAACAATGTTCACAAACATCACAATAAGAGCTAAAAATAAAGGAACAACAATAATCCTTTTTTAAAAACAAACAAACAAACCCCTAAACAATACCCCAGCCACAAAATCTGTTTAGCAGCCTCAGGTTTGTAGCTGGAGTCAGTCAGAGTGCCTCCCTCCCAGGCCAAGTGGAGAAAGACCAGCAAGGCAGGGAGCAGGTCTTCCTGGACTCACAACCAAGATGGATATGAAGGTGCATAGAATGGGGCTGTAGCCACCCTCCATGGCCCCTGCCTCCATGTTTTCATAGGGAGCTGTGGAAGAGGCCTCTGCATACGGAAGCTCTGTTTGCAGCTTCTAATAAATGCACGGAGGCTGAGGGCAGGATCTGTCAGCACGGTCTCACTACCCCTCTTCATGCATTTGTAGCTTGTGGATATATCGTGTGAACAGGGCTCCTCTTTCTCCTGACCTTGGCAATAAGTGTCTGACTGTGACTGGTGGCTAGGATTTAAAAGTCAGCTTGTGACATCCCAGGTTTGCCAAGTGTGTGAGAAAAAGCAAGCGCTATTTTCTATGGACCATTAAGATAAATCCTCATCCAGGGATGTTTGACTTAGGTATTGAGAAGCATACTCACAGCTGCTAAGCAACAGCAAGAGGCTTCTTCCTGTTTCTGCAACAGAATCAGTGACAACTTGGGGGGGGGGGTGCTGTAGCCATAGCAGACACTGGGAACAAGAGGGATGCTTTGCAAATTGTTCCTGGGATACCTAAGAAGATGCTAACACCGTTGTGTCCAGCTTGTCAAGCCCAGTCTAGGACTAGTGAAGGGAGGGAATCTTGGATTTGGCCCACTGACATTTTCTGGTATTTTACTTATCAAGTTGGTAATAAATGGTTTAGTTGTAGCCTGCAGTCAAACGTTTAGCTGGTTCCTTTCAAAATTACTTGCCTTCCTCTCCTTACCACTATATCTTGTGGGCAGATCTAGGAGTCTTGGTTGACCACAAACTTAACATAAGCCAACAGTGTGACGCGGCAGCTAAAAAAGCCAATGCAATTCTGGGATGCATCAATAGGAGTATAGCATCTAGATCAAGGGAAGTAATAGTGCCACTGTATTCTGCTCTGGTCAGACCTCACCTGGAGTACTGTGTCCAGTTCTGGGCACCACAGTTCAAGAAGGACACTGACAAACTGGAACGTGTCCAGAGGAGGGCAACCAAAATGGTCAAAGGCCTGGAAACGATGCCTTATGAGGAACGGCTAAGGGAGCTGGGCATGTTTAGCCTGGAGAAGAGGAGGTTAAGGGGTGATATGATAGCCATGTTCAAATATATAAATGGATGTCACATAGAGGAGGGAGAAAGGTTGTTTTCTGCTACTCCAGAGAAGCGGACACGGAGCAATGGATCCAAACTACGAGAAAGAAGATTCCACCTAAACATTAGGAAGAACTTCCTGACAGTAAGAGCTGTTTGACAGTGGAATTTGCTGCCAAGGAGTGTGGTGGAGTCTCCTTCTTTGGAGGTCTTTAAGCAGAGGCTTGACAACCATATGTCAGGAGTGCTCTGATGGTGTTTCCTGCTTGGCAGGGGGTTGGACTCGATGGCCCTTGTGGTCTCTTCCAACTCTAGGATTCTATGATTCTAGATGCAAAAATTCCTTTTCGTCCTTCTCTCTCCCACTATGCCTCCCCATGTCTGCTTCTTCCCTCTGGCCCTCTCCTCCTGGACCACTTCCTGCTTCCAACCTTCTTTTTAAAGTTCTTCCTGTTTCCCTGGTCTTCCTGCCTTCTTGGGGCCCAGTCTGCTTCTTCCTCCCAGGTTCTTCCATCTGCCCAGCCTTGTCTGGAACCATCACAGCTCAGCTGCTGACAGCCAAAGAATCCTCCGTAGGCTTTGCCCTTCTGTGACATTTGGGGCTGCCAAGTCTTCAAGTCTTGGCTGTATACAGACCGCACCTTTAAAGCACTTTAAAAACACATTATATCCCTCAAAGATTTCTGGGCACTGCAGTTGCTTCCTTGCAGGCCTACAATTCCCAGAAGCTCTTAAACTATAATGCCCATAACCAGCTGAGGGGCAGAACATGCTTGGAATGTGCTTTAAAGGTATAGCATGTGGTCCCCAAAGAACAGAAGAAATTGTTTATGTATGCCACGACCGCTGCCCAGATATTGTTAGCCCAAAGATGGAAAGAAGAAGCTGTCCCGACTAAAGAAGACTGGCAAATCAAGTTAATGGAATATGCCGAAATGGCGAAATTAACTGGAATGCTCAGAAACCAAGATGACAAGAAATTCAGAAACGAATGGGAAATATTTATTGTATATATGCAAAAGTGTTGTAAACAAGTTAACAAATTGGTAGGATTTTAAGAACATTTATAATTTTAGAGATATAATAGGAAAATAATGGATGATTATTTTTTTAATAGTAATGATATGCAGTTGAAAAGAAAAATTAAGGAACCAGGGGACAAATACCGGTAGTTGTGTGTGTTTGTTTATTACTATTGTTTCTGTTATGGTGATTTTCACTTTTGTATGGTTGGAAGAAAATCAATCAATCTATCTATCTATCTATCTATCTATCTATCTATCTATCTATCATCTATCTATCTATCTATCATCTATCTATCTATCATCTATCTATATCTATCTATCTATCTATCTATCTATCTATCTATCTATCTATCTATCTATCTATCTATCTATCTATCTATCTATCTATCTATCATCTATCTCTATCTATCTATCTATCTATCTATCTATCTATCTATCTATCTATCTATCTATCATCTATCTATCTCTATCTATCTATCTATCTATCTATCTATCTATCTATCTATCTATCTATCTATCATCTATCTATCTATCTATCTATCATCTATCTATCTATCTATCTATCTATCATCTATCTATCTATCTATATCTATCTATCTATCTATGTATCATCTATCTATCTATCATCTATCTATATATGTGTGTGTGTGTGTGTGTATAGAAGGGACGCGGGTGGCGCTGTGGGTTAAACCACAGAGCCTAGGACTTGCTGATCAGAAGGTCGGCGGTTCGAATCCCCGCGACGGGGTGAGCTCCCGTTGCTTGGTCCCTGCTCCTGCCCACCTAGCAGTTTGAAAGCACCTCAAAGTGCAAGTAGATAAATAGGTACCACTCCGGGGGAAAGTTAAACGGCGTTTCCGTGCACTGCTCTGGTTCGCCAGAAACGGCTTAGTCATGCTGGCTGCATGACCCGGAAGCTGTATGCCGGCTCCCTCGGCTAATAAAGTGAGATGAGCGCCGCAACCCCAGAGTCGGTCATGACTGGACGTAATGGTCAGGGGTCCCTTTACCTTATATATGTATATGTATATGTGTACCTAGCTGCAGCCTCCATTTCAGGTTCTCCCAGTGAAGGACTAAACCCTCAGTGTGAAGGAATAAAACCAATGGGCACAGACTCAGAGGTTTTGCTTATATAACTTTCTGCTCAGCCATACTCTGCCTGCTACTCCTCTGTTTGCCATCTCCGGCCCCAACCCGGATGCTCTAGCCTGAGGTCACCTGCATTCTCAAGGTATGGATATGCTCTGGTATTGAAATGTGTGGCGTTCTGAACTAAAAAATTATATGAAGTGTCTTGGGAAACGACAAGAAATATTTTGGGTCTTAAATTCAATAATTTGAAAGCTTTGAGGATTAATGACTCAACGCTGCTTCACGGAAATCGATAAGAAAAGCTCCTACTGATTTCAGTGGGAACATTTCACCAACAATAATGAGGTAAATTTGAAAAGCTATAATTTCTGAGTTGGCAGCATTTGCAAAAGAATGGAAGCCTCACAATAGGACTGCAGAGCCCTCCCTTCTAAGAATTGCAGTAATGACCAGTAATTCAGTGTTGCTGAGTAATGAGGTTGCCAGCTTCGACTGAAAGCTAACGGGAGAGAGGTGTCAGGCTGACTGACACAAAGGGCCTTTCCCAACCTACGTCCCCAGAATGTTTAACACTGAGAAGACGAGGCAGCACCACCACAGAGTCACCTGAAGCGATGGGTGAAAATATTAGTTATGCTTGCTTTAAACAATGGAATTGTTCACGTGCACAGGAATTAACAAGTGCACAAGCAGCTCTGGAGGGATGAGGTGGGATGGAAGAGATTGGAAAAAAACAGTGATGTGCCTCTTCTCCCAAGTACTTCTTCAAGTAATTAATGTGAAAAAGGCCTTCAACAAAAATATATCATTTGCCTGATAATAAATGCTGGAAATGTAAAGAGACTGAAGGTACATTCTTTCACCTTTGGTGGACGTGCCCAAGGATTAAGGCTTTCTGGGAGATGATCTACAATGAAATGAAAAAGGTATTTAAATATACCTTTCTGAAGAAACCAGAGGCCTTTCTCCTGGGCATGGTCGGCCAATTGGTGCCAAAGAAGGACAGAACTTTCTTTTTGTATGCAACAACAGCAGCAAGAATACTCATCGCAAAGTATTGGAAGACACAAGATCTACCCACCCGGGAAGAATGGCAGATGAAGTTGATGGACTACATGGAACTGGCGGAAATGACTGGCAGAATCCGAGACCAGGGAAAAGAGTCGGTGGAAGAAGATTGGAAGAAATTTAAAGATTATCTACAGAAACATTGTAAAATTAAGGAATGTTAGAAGGATGCTGGAATGAAGTTATGTGGTTTTAGCAGTAATGTTACAAAGGAGTATGTAAAAATGGATTGTTAACAGGTGAGAATGTAAAGTTAGAATATATTAAGATAAATTATTAAGATAAAAACAAAGATGGAAAGGATTTGCTGAATTAACTAACTGAACTAGAATACAAAAGAGGAAGGAGGTCAAGGAAACAAGTAAATGAAAGATAAGATATGGAAAAATTGATTTGTTTTTAATTGTTTTTATTTTTCTGTATTTTGTATTTTTTGTTTTATTTTTTATTTTTGTAATTTTGTTGAAACTTCAATAAATATTATTTTTTTGAAAAAAGGAAAAAGGCCTTCAACAAGGGACACAAATGTTTTTCTCCACATAAGTCTTTTTCACATTTGCTATCCTTTCACGAAAGATGCTTTGGGCAGTGGCCATACTATCTCCCCAATGCCATTCTTGCATTTTCTCTGTCACTGAGATTCCATTTAGCTATGCTAAGCAGGAAGCCTCATGGTGGTTTTCTACTATAAAGAGATGGATGTATATCTGACAACTTCAAGTCACCAAAGAATACCCAAAGAGTACTCATTAACGGTTCCTCATCATCCTGGGAAAAAGTGACAAGTGGGCTGCTGAGGGTTCTGTCCTGGGCCGGTTACAGCTTTCCAAAGGGGAGTGGGGAACAAATCTGAGTTGAACTCCTTGGCCAAATCAGATTGGTCCATACCAAATCAGGTTGTGGCTGGTGAACTCCCCTTCTATATACTTGTTGTTGTTGTTTAGTTGTTTAGTCGTGTCCGACTCTGGTCAGAGTCATGTTTATAGAACTATATAGAAATAGTTCTATATACTATAAACAACAATAAAGCAAGATTTAAATGAATATTGATCTAAACCACAGTCAAACAACTTTTGTTATGGTATCAAATTTCAGAGCCTGGTTTCTCAAATAATAGTTAGAATAAACCACAGTTCCACAAGTAAAGACTAGCCACCCCTGCGCGGGGGCATTTCTGTTAAGCACATGAACCTGACTAGGGGATGAAATGGACAACTTTAACCCCCAAATGTGAATGAATATGAGAACCTAGCCAGAAAAGTGTTTACTACATCTGCCAGCATTTGGAAATCCAAAAGAAGGAAGCTCAGTTCACTCATTCCTTCTACATTGCTGTGTTTTGTCCTTGGAGACTAGCGGGGAGGGGAGTTTGTCAACACAGGAGGGGGAGACACCTGTGACTCTTCACTTGCCTGACTCATCTCTGCCTCTTGACCTCCCTTCTCCCCTGCTTCAGCTTCTGATTCTGCCACAGACTCTCCCCGCTCACTAAGCCCTGTTACCTCATGAGCTTCTGACACCTCCTCTTCCCTATCTTCTCCCTTTGACCACTCATTGTTGTCCCACCACCACTCCCTGGGCTCTGAGCCTTTCCTTTGCTGGTTTATCCCACCATTCCTCTGTGTTCAACCAGTTTGTGACATTTACAGTGGTGCCTTGGGTTACAAACTTAATTCGTTCCGGAGGTCCGTTCTTAACCTGAGGTACCACTTTATCTAATGGGGCCTCCCGCTGCTGTTGCGTGATTTCCATTCTCATCCTGAGGTAAAGTTTTCAACCTGAGGTACTACTTCCGGGTTAGCGGGGTTTGTAACCCAAAGTGTTTGTAACCTGAGGTACCACTGTAGTGAATTCATGGCCTAGGCAAGATTTAAACTGGGTACTTTGTGACTCAGCTCAGCTGTGGCAAGCTTCTTAGATTGAAAACCCTGGTCCTTGATCGGGTTCCAAACTGGAACAGATTATATTGAGAGATACAGCTGAATGACTGAAATTAACTCATCACACTTCTTTGCATGAGCAATCTAATGCTGTAGAAGGATATCTGTGAAATTGCAGCTCTTCTTTCTGTGATATTTCTAATCACAGAGGAGGAAGAGCAGCAATCTCAAGCAAAGCTCAGTGTTGTACAATCTATGATTGGCACTCATCTTCCAACATCTGAAACAACATCTGAAAAAGACTCTTTAAGTGTGGAGGCAAGGTCTTAACCCATATGCATCACAAAATCAACTAAGAGCGTTAAGAGGCAACTTAGCAGAACCTCTGGGGTGGGATTCAGCTTGTCCACGTAGCTCGCTTGCTCAGCAGGGACAAAGAGAAGAGGCCTGGGGTTTAAGCTAATTAAATGCTCTGTTTTCAGATCTTGGAAACAGTTTGGTTTGGTCCCCTTTTTTTTGCAAATGGCTTGTCCATCCCAGATTGTCTGGCTCGTCTCTGAAATGCAAGACTAAACCACATTGCCATTGATATGTCTACTCCTTTTATGTGTAAAGTAGAGTAGCTGGAATAGAATGCTCTTTTAATGCATGGTCTGTGCAAGAGGATCAATAGGAATTTAATGCTAGTGAGGGTTTCCCCCCCATATCTTTTTGCTTAATATACAGTTTTGGATGGCTTTGTTCTAAAACTGCTATTGTACATTCTGATTGCAGGCTTTGGTGCCAGACCGTGTGCATTTCAATAATGTGTCCTTACTGAGTGAGATGAATGAAAATGAAATGAGCAAAAGCAGCATGGGAGAAAGGGGATCACCTGGGTCAAGGGTCTCATGTTTGCCAGTGTCAGTTGATGATCTGCCGCTACTGCGGGTCAGAACTTTTGCCAGCAGTCAATATACTTGATTGAGGCAGTCTCCTTAGCAGCCCAGAGGGAAAAGGCAGGCGAGCAAAAAACTGCCTTCTTGCTCGCCCACTTGTGAGGTTGGGGGGAGAGGTGCCTGCTTGGAAACACTAGGCCAAATCCACGTATTATTTTTTTTAAAAAAAATTCTTTCAAAAATATACATGTATACAACATTTATACAACACTATCTGTTTTTCTTTGCAACAAAAAAGAAAATGATAGCAACTGAAGCAGAGATACTTTGTATACCACACAATACATATGACGCTACAATTTATGAAAAAAGAAAAGAAAGAAAAATAAAATAAAATAAAATAAAGAAGAAGTAGTTGAGGTTTTAAAAAGAATTCCAAACATTCTCATTGTACATTATCTGTTAAATACACTTTTACCACACAGTTACTTATTTCTTCTATTTTTTATCATATTTCTATGTAAATTGTCAATTACCTTTATATACTACAAGGCTCAGTCTACGTCTGCCAGGAGATTACCCTTTATACTATGGTTCTTCAAATATTCTTTAAATATTCTCCATTCCTTGTGGACTTTTTGTTTTGTTTGGCCTCTAACACTTCCCATCACCTTTGCTAGCTGCAGGTACAGTGGTGCCTCGCAAGACGAAATTAATCCGTTCCACGATTTTCTTCGTCTAGCGGTTTTTTCGTCTTGCGAAGCAAGCCCATTGACAGCTTAGCGGATTAGCGCTATTAGCGGTCTAGCAGCTTTTAGCGATCAGCTGAGAAGCGGCTTATCAGCGGAACAGCTGATAAGCGGCTTAGCGCTTAGGGAAAGGGCGGAAAAAAGCGGGGGGGGAAGCGGGAACTCGCAAGATTTTTTCGTCTTGCGAAGCAACCCCATAGAGAAATTCGTTTAGCGAAGCGCCTCCAAAAACGGAAAACCCTTTCGTCTAGCGGGTTTTTCGTCTTGCGAGGCGTTTGTCTTGCGGGGCACCACTGTATTCTACCATTAATGTTTGCCAGTCTGCTATACAGTGGTACCTCTGGATGCGAACGGGATCTGTTCCAGAGCCCTGTTCGCATCCAGAAGTGAACGCAACCCATGTCTGCGCGTCTGCGTGTGTGCAGCTCACAATTTGGCGCTTCCGCGCATGTGCGTGACATCATTTTGAGCGTCTGCACATGTGTGAGCGGTGAAACCCGGAAGTAACGCGCTCCGTTACTTCCGGGACTTCGCAGAGTGCAACCTGAAAATATTCATCCCCGAAGCTACTTCAACCTGAGGTATGACTGTATTAGGTGTTTTAGTATTTATCCAATTTCTTGCCACTAAAATTCTTGCTGCCGTTACCCCATACAAGAACAAGGGTCTTTTCGATTTTCCTATTTCAGTTGGCAATATACTTAAAAGAAATATTTCTGGTCTTTTTTTAAATGTTATTTTAAATAATTTTCTCGAATTAAATACCGTATTTTTCGTCCCATAGGACGCTCCGTCCCATAGGATGCACCTAGTTTTTTTGGGGGGAAATAAAGGAATTTTTTCCCCTTTATTTCCCCCCCAAAAGCAGGTCGGGGAAACTGAACCAGGTCGGGGAACAGCGGGATGGCGGCGCTGCGCCTCCCTGCTGTCCCCCGAGCTTGTGGGGCTGGCCAATGTCTGTCCGGCACATGGGGTGCTCTGCTTCAGGGCGCCCCACCCGCCGTGCGGCAGGCTGCTATCCACAGCGTGGGGAGCCCTGCGGGGAACTCCTGCAGGGCTCCCCACGCTGCGGATGTCTGTCCGGCGCGCGGGGCGCTCTGCTTCAGGGCACCCCACCCACCGGGCGGCAGGCTGCCATCCACAGCCTAGACATCCCTGCGGGACCTCCCGCAGGGCTGCCTAGGCTGCGGATGTCTTCCTGAAGCCTGGAGAGCGAGAGGGGTCAGTGCGCACGACCCCTCTCACTCTCCAAGCTTCAGCGAAAGCCTGTATTCACCCCATAGGACACACCCAGATTTCCCCTTCATTTCTGGAGGGGATAAGTGCGTCCTATAGGGCGAAAAATACGGTAATTCTCGAATTTCCACACAGTTCCACCACATGTGTAAGTAGGACCCATTTTCCTTATTGCATCTCCAACATATGGGTGACACGTTTTTATATATTTTGGCAAGTTGTACTGGTGTTTGATGCCACGTATTTTAAGGAGGCACACAATTTTATTAAATAGAAAGCCTGGTTGACGGTTATTTCTTAAAGTGCCACTTTCCACCTTAGTTGAGCATCTCCACAGTTGGAGGCAGCCATGCTTCTGAATAGCAGTTGCTGGAAGCCACAAGGGGGGGAGAAGGCTGCTCTGGTGCTCATGTTCTGCTCGCTGATTTCCCACAGGCATCTGGTTTGCCACTGTAAGAAAAGGTTGCTAGACTAGATGGGCCACTGGTCTGATCCAGCAGGCTCTTCTTATGTTCTTATAACATACAACACAGCTACTTTATAATACGACCACGGGACATCCAGAAAGTAGGAAACAATGCAGCTACATAAGAGTATGAATTATTTTCAGAATAGAATTAGAAATGACAGCTAGGATTGTCCTGAGTATCACTTGATGCTCTTGCTCTTATAGTGGTACCTCTGGTTACATACTTAATTCATTCTGGAGGTCCATTCTTAACCTGAAACTGTTCTTAACTTGAAGCACCACTTTAGCTAATGGGGCCTCCTGCTGCTGCTGCGCCGCCGGAGCACGATTTCTGTTCTCATCCTGAAGTGAAGTTCTTAACCTGAGGTAATATTTCTGGGTTAGCAGAGTGTAACCTGAAGCATCTGTAACCCAAGGTACCACTGTATTTTGAAAAGCTATCTACCCTTATTCTGCAAATACAAAATTTATACTGCACTGAAATGTTGAAATGTTTCTTTGATCATCCTTGACTCTTCTCACCACGCTTGCCATCCTCTCCTGCCACACCCTTGGAGACCCATGGATCTATTGCATGCCCCGGAATCCTCTGCAAGAATCACAAATGGCAAATGCATTAGGGTTCCTCCGCAGAAAAGATCTATATAGAAAGGCTTCTCTGTGTTTAGGAAGCTTACAAACAACTACCCTAAAGCATCTACAGTGGTACCTTGGGTTACATACGCGTCAGGTTACTTATGCTTCAAGTTGCAGACTCCGCTAACCCAGAAATAGTACCTCGGGTTAAGAACTTTGCTTCAGGATGAGAACAGAAATTGTGCTCCGGCGGCGCAGTAGCAGCAGGAGGCCCCATTAGCTAAAGTGGTGCTTCAGGTTAAGAACAGTTTCAAGTTAAGTAGGGACCTCCGGAATGAATTAAGTACTTAACCCGAGGTACCATTGTACTCTTCATGTTATACCAAAGCAAATCTAAGATTCTGCAATTACAATGAATTAAATAAGTATACAACATATACTTAACATGAGGCAGTTGCAGATCCCCCTCCCATTTTTTATTTTTTTAAGGTTTTCAATCACTTACAAAATGCTTACTTTAGTCTATATTAGAGATAAGGCAATAGCATGCCAAACACCCCCCCCCCCGCCGTGGCCAAAGTTAATCAGCATTTAACTCCCAAATTTAGTTTTCGAGCTTATTAAATTCCATTTTCATTGCCAATGCCAGCAGAGACAACTTTATAAGTATTGCTATATTATGCTCCCAGAGTACCATTGGGCTGGGGTGGGGGGTGGCGGTGAAGGAGAGAGTACAATGGAAATCTTCTGTCGGAAACCTTTCTGTCTGTGTAGTACTATTATCTTCCTAATGTATTATTATATTTCCCAGCAAGAGACGATTCTTCTAGAAACTCCCATGCTGCTATCACAATGATACTCAAACACTGATGGGCACATCTAATCATCAGTTGAGAAACTTGCCTTCAAAGTACTTCTTTTGAAGCTGTTAAAGCAAGTTGTTCCTGCTGTTTGCTTACGGTACAATGAGGTCTAAGAGCATAGATCTGCCTTCCTCAATCTGGTGTCTCTTGTCATCCAGATGTTCTGGATTACAGCTCATATCTGCCCAAACCTTCATGGCTAATGATCAGAGGTGATGGGAGTTGTACTCCAAAACATCTGGAGGGCACCAAGTTGGAGAAGACTGGTGTAGATTGATCTGGGAGGGGGTGATGGATGGTCCTGGCTCACTATAATATGAGGCTGAGCAAGTTGGCCTTTTGTTCCATTACAGCTCTAGACAGTAGCAAACAGATCTCAAAGGCTATTCTCTGTATTCAGAGTCAATCAAATCAAAACAAAACATGGTTATTGGTATAAATGTGTTCTTTAAGCTTCTCAGACCCCAAAACCACCTGCAATCCCAGCCTGTATCATGGGGCCCAGTCTCAACTTTTAAATCTATTTTGAGTTTCATTATGTCTGTCATTATTTCCTTTCCTTTCCTTATATTTATGTCCTACCTTTCTTCCATCATGGAACCCAAGGTGGTCTACATGAGGTTCCCAGGTAGTCCCTCAGCCAGGCATTGGTGAGACTTAGACCTACTAAGCTTCAGCAAAATGGTGTTCTCATGTGCTTTCAGTAGGGCTCTTTCTTTCGCTCATCCAACCAACCCCCTTTTTCTACATTGCTATGGTGAAGGTGGTTCTAGTGCCTCTGCTGCGATTAACTTTGTTGTTGTTGTTGTTTAGTCGTTTAGTCGTGTCCGCCTCTTCATGACCCCATAGACCAGAGCACGCCAGGCACTTCTGTCTTCCACTGCCTCCCGCAGTTTGGTCAAACTCATGCTGGTAGCTTCGGGAAAACTGTCCAACCATCTCGTCCTCTGTCGTCCCCTTCTCCTTGTGCCCTCCATCTTTCCCAACATCAGGGTCTTTTTCAGGGAGTCTTCTCTTCTCATGAGGTGGCCAAAGTATTGGAGCCTCAACTTCAGGATCTGTGCTTCCAGTGAGCACTCAGGGCTGATTTCCTTAAGAATGGAGAGGTTTGTTCTTCTTGCAGTCCATGGGACTCTCAAGAGTCTCCTCCAGCACCAGAATTCAAAAGCATCAATTCTTCGGTGATCAGCCTTCTTTATGATCCAGCTCTCACTTCTATACATCACTACTGGGAAAACCATAGCTTTTACTATACGGACCTTTGTTGGCAAGGTGATGTCTCTACTTTTTAAGATGCTGTCTTAAGATGCGATTAACTTAGGTAAGGCAATAATGCAGTTGTGGTTTTTAAATACTGACATTTAGAAATGGGGAGAGGGGGATGTCTCTAAGCACTCTGTCAGAATCAAAAGGGAAGCACTTTTGGTGAGGGCTGAGAAACTGCTTGATATTTAGAATGGTCCCTGCTTGATTTGAATCATCCGTGTGTCCAGTTCAGGAAACATTTCCCTCAGTCTAATGGATTTTATTTGCTCTTGGTAACATCAGCATATCACTAAATCAAAAGGGCCACACAGAATTATGATGACCTTAATCATTTCCAGTAGGTGGTCCTGGAATAGCTGGAACCATTCAATTAGTCATGAAAAAGAGGGGGGAATGACTGCTGAAACACCAGAAGAAAGGAGGAAACAATGGGTGCAAATAGCCATGAAAAGGGTAGGATCAAGGACCCCCCTCCCAAAAAAGACACTCCCAAAAATAGAACCTGGAGAAAATTAGCTCACCACTAGTCATAGCCCACTAGCTGAAAAATAATTATTGCAAGAATAATAATCTATGTGGTCATTAAGCTACCTGTGCTCATTTATGCAAGCAATTTACCACATAATATTGCCGTCAATGAAAAACTAACATGTATGTGTGACCTGGCTCTCAACCATTTTCTACTCAGTGGGGCTGTTTCCCTTGGCTTCATCCCGGTTCATAGGCCAATAAATATTTTGCCTTTCACCATACGTAAGCCTGCTATAAATAAAATGTGTAATGAAGATGAAACAGAATTTTGAAATGAGAACTATCTAGGATTTCAGATTCTTTTCCATGAACCACTTGCAGGGGGTGGGCTGGGACTATCTATCTATCTATCTATCGGCCAGCTAATCTCCATCTGCGTTATGTTCATGGGAGCCTAAACGTCTTTTCAACATTGCTTTCACAGAAAGCTCACCACAAAATCATAATACACAGATGCAACAGAAAGATACTGAACTGCTCTCAGAGGCACCTTACATAAGCAGATCCTGCTCATATTTGGAGATTTTTTCTAAAAAAACCCAATTATTAATTCATATCCTAAAGTAAAGATAAGTAAAAGTTTGGGAGAAATTATGTGAGGATTCATGTCAGAAAAAAATCAAACCCTGGAAAGTGATGATAGAAAAGAAAAGAAAAAGAGGCAATTATTCCGTAAGGTATTTGTTGACCTTGAGGATAGTGTCTAAAGGAGGAAAACCACCAGAGGCCTTATCAGCATGTAACTTTCCATTCAGACTAATTAAAGTACTAACATACTGAGGCTGAATCCCTAACGCACTTAAGAATTCAAGGACTTGGGGAGATTTACTTATGAGAAAACATAAGAATCTAAGAAGAGTCTGCCTGATCAAGCCAATGGCCTATCTAGCCCAGTAGCCTGTTCTCACAGTGGTCAATTGGTAGGAAACTCACAAGCCAGACATATGTTTAGGATTGTGTTGTAGGTGGAAACCTGGAAGGTGGAACATTAGAAGAGCTCTGCTGGATCAGGTCAAAGGTCTATCTAGTACAGCAGTTTGTTATATCTGTGATCAACCAGGTGCCAATGGGAAGCCTGCATGCAGAACATGAGGGCAACAGACACTGTTACCAGAAACTGGTATTCAGAGGCACGCTGCCTCCAACAGTGGTGGTAGGACATCGCCATTATGATGAGTAGCCATTGAGTAGACTTATCCTCCACAAACACTTGTGTGGAAGTGGAAAAGAAGAGAAAGTGAGGATAGGGAAAGGAGAGGTGCCTACTGGCTTGAAACTCAGTAACACAAGGGCTCCAACCACACGTTAAGTGAAGTTCTGTGATTCTTTTCTCCACGGTTTTGGTATTTTTGGTTTTTTTTAAAAAAAAACTGAAGTGATTTAGAGAGAAGGATGTGTTGGGGAGAGACACTTTTACTATTTCCCCTCTGGTCCATTTGCAGCTCAAAATCACCTTCCCTGGAGTTGCTTTTTCATCTTATGGGAGAAAAACATGGGGTCTGTCTTCCTGCCATCAACCCATGTTACCAAGGAGCTTGGTGAGGGGATTTTGAAATGAAAAATAACCAGAGTGTAAAGAATTAAGCAGTTTCTTCCTGCCCATTCTTATTTCTCTCTGTGTTCTGTTCCAGGTGGTGGGCAAAGCCAGCCAGGGGGGATTCCAGCAGAAGCAGCAGGTTCCGGGTAGCACCTTGGACAGCGCTAAGTACAGCTCAAACTGGGGACACATTGTTGGATGGCTCAACTATTGCGCCAGCAGCAGATAGCCATAGGCTAAGGGCTTATCTACACAAATTTCCTCCTTGCTTTCCAGGCACAGTCTGCACTTCAAAGCTCCAGGTCTGAGTGCTCTTTTTCTTTTTGCTCTGGAGCTTTCCCCACAAAAACCCGTTCTTTACTGCTGAATTGGAGCAAACAGAAATATACAGAAAACCTGAACTGATGTTTGTTGTGCTTCAGCTTTAAAGAGCAGGTTTTCATGAGGAAAGCTCTGGGGGGGTTAAAAAAGAAGAAGAAGGAAAAAAAGAGTGCTCATAAAGTGCGGGTCTCAGGCTGGAAAGCACAGGGCAAAAGCTAAGTGTGGGTAATCTCCAAGACTTTAAACAGGGCTACAGCTCAGCCTGAGTGGCTACCTCCACATCTGCTGGGAGAATCCTTTGGTAATTAGAGAAGTCTTGTCTGTTTAAGCAACCCTTGGCTGAAGTAGGGGAGATGGTGGCTTTGGATGGCAGTGCAAGATCTTTAGGCTGGGGAGGCAGTGGCAAGATGTGTTCCTCATGCAGTGGGTCTTTGGGGCAAGTGGGGAGGACTAGGGTTCATGCTGAAGGTAATTCCCATCACCACTCCGCCACCTCATGGCACATGGTGAGTCTGACCCTAAGACCACAACACACAGAAACAGGCTGTTCAGGAAAGAATTGAACTCCATGCAATATGTAGTTTGAGCCTGGATTCCTCTTAGATTCCTTGCTTATTTGTTTAGTTAAGATGCATATCTCACCTGTCTGGCAAAACCAGGAATTGAGAAATAAAGACATCTCATGAAAGAAGGGTTCAGACAAGCCCCACCCATGGATATGTGAGGGAAGTATCTGGGCCACATTGGTTGGACCCAACATCAAGCATGTGTTCAGTCCGTATGTGAAGAGACTCTGTTCATGTACAGTATACTGATGCATGGACATAAAGCTCTATCATGCAAAGGGCAATCCTGCTGGGACAGAATCCCCCCTGTGTGAAGGAGCCATACACACATACAACCTCTTCCAATGTGCTCTGAATGTGTAACTGGTTGTGTGTGTTGTGTGTATGTGGCTGCAAGGAGCTAGTCCTGGGACACCCATTCTGCTTTTTTTCAATATATGTGTGTGTGTGTCATGATCTGAACCCTGGCTAATAAAAACCTCTGTTAAAAATGAATTGAATTCTGCATTCCTAAACATAACTTCCAGCGAGTGAGCCTCACTTCTGAGCAAACAAGCATAGAACTGACCTGTAGTTTTGTTTGTTTAACACTTAAAATTCACTGGAATTGGCTGTAAGCAATTCACAGCAAGCACCAATGAAGCTGAAGAAGTGAGTAAAGGGAGGAATTGCCTCAAAACCGAGAGAGTTGTAGGTAGAGCCTGATAGACAACTGGGTGGGTGAGGGGCGTGAAGAGGCAGACTAAATGACAAACATCTGTCAAGCCAAGTGGAAAGTAGCCCACCTCCCTTGATTCTGGCCCAAAGATCCCAAGAAGGCAGCTGGGACACTGAAATCTGAGTCAAGCTCAAGGACCTAGCAGCCCTAGCTGCAATGTTTCGTGAATTTTACCTCTGATATTGAGGCTGCAGTCCTCTCTCTGGGAAAAAGCCCCACTGAATTGAATGTTACTTACTTCTGAGGAGAAGTATATGTAATTGCACTGCAACTTCTAGGGTGGCCCCTGTGGTCCATCTCTCTCTCTAGGCTGGTTTCCCCCGTAATGGAGGCGGGGGTTGGGCAACAGTCACTCGTCTCTTGCATTAGCGTTTCCTAGTGGATTGCCATCGACCGCTTTTCAAATCCAAAGCATAATGTTGCTGAAAACACTCTTTTGCTGCTGATGGGCCCGCAAGAGGAGGTATTGCATTTTTAGTAACAGTTGAATGGCTTTTATGGAGCATGTGGGGATTTGGGGCATTAAAAATGCTAACATGTATAAAATGTAAAATGTTAATATTATATAAATAGTGCTAGAAGGGGGGAAAGCCCTGAAGTTGATTTATTGGCGGGCTGGAAAATGTGTGCATCTTCCTGAGATATAAAAATGAAGGCAAGTCATTAATGGGTTGCTGTTTCAGTATTGCTTGATAAGCAGTAAACAAACAGGATATTTTCTTGTGACAAATGCCTTTCCATTATTCTTCCAAATACTCAAGAAAATAGAACACCAGGAGAAAGGAAAAGCAGAATACTGAATGTGGGTGTTCTGGAACCTGTCTGAGGGATAATCTAGACCTACAAAAACATTACATGACAGAGTTCCCAGGAATCACAGTTTTGCCACCCCACTGAGAACAAGACCTCACTCGAAATTAGGACTGAGTAAACTGTGCCCTGGGGGGTGGGGGGAAGCATCTCAACAGTTCGGCCAAAATTACACCAGATGACATTTTCCACAATGCCCCAGTACATAGCTTTGTTCTGGGGGAATACGGCTCCCGCAATGGCAGCTGTAGAATTCTTCTGGGGCATTCTGGGCAGAAATGGCAGCATTATGGGGGCCAGAAAGTACTTTCCATATGAAGAAGTTTCAGTAACAAAACCCTCACCTGCAGCATGTAGCAGAGATCATTGAAATATATAGCTGGAAGGGGTCGAAAGGGTCATCTAGTCCAAACCCCCTGCAATGCAAGAATGTTTTGCCCAACGTGGGGCTTGAACTCACCACCCTAAGATTAAGCGTCTCATGCTCTGCCAACTGAGCTATTGTTCCTGAGAAGGTTTTCCCTCTTCTGTTCCACTCTTGCTCTACGTGCGTCATGCTCTGTCTACCTTCCGATTTAACTTGAAGCAGTTCTAAAATTAGTTTCAAAATGAGCAAATGAATGTTTTCATTTTGCAACTTTTTCCTCTTTGGCAGTCCACCAGTCCACACCTGCATATGCATATGTATTAAATTAGTGCAAAGTAAATAAATAACTTAACTTATATGCAGAATTCATCATGCGAAAGGCTGGGCTGGATGAATCTGAAGCCGGAATTAAGATTGCCGGAAGAAATATCAACAACCTCAGATATGCAGATGACACAACCTTGATGGCAGAAAGTGAGGAGGAATTAAAGAACCTTTTAATGGGGGTGAAAGAGGAGAGCGCAAAATATGGTCTGAAGCTCAACATCAAAAAAACGAAGATCATGGCCACTGGTCCCATCACCTCCTGGCAAATAGAAGGGGAAGAAATGGAGGTAGTGAGAGATTTTACTTTCTTGGGCTCCATGATCACTGCAGATGGTGACAGCAGCCACGAAATTAAAAGACGCCTGCTTCTTGGGAGAAGGGCAATGACAGGCCTAGATAGCATCTTGAGAAGTAGAGACATCACCTTGCCAACAAAGGTTCGTATAGTTAAAGCTATGGTTTTCCCAGTAGTGATGTATGGAAGTGAGAGCTGGACCATAAAGAAGGCTGATCGCCGAAGAATTGATGCTTTTGAATTATGGTGCTGGAGGAGACTCTTGAGAGTCCCATGGACTGCAAGAAGATCATACCTCTCCATTCTGAAGGAAATCAGCCCTGAGTGCTCACTGGAAGGACAGATTGTGAAGCTGAGGCTCCAATACCTTGGCCACCTCATGAGAAGAGAAGACTCCCTGGAGAAGACCCTGATGTTGGGAAAGATGGAGGGCACAAGGAGAAGGGGGCGACAGAGGACGAGATGGTTGGATAGTGTTTTCGAGGTTACCAGCATGAGTTTGAACAAACTGCGGGAGGCAGTGGAGGACAGAGGTGCCTGGCGTTCTCTGGTCCATGGGGTCACGAAGAGTTGGACACGACTAAACGACTAAACAACAACAACAACAACAAATAAATAAACCCATCATGCTGTAGTTTTACTGATGCACATATACTGGTGGGCTTCAGCAACCTGTAAGGAGAAGAAAAGGTGTAAAATGATGGCAAGTTGCACATGTGTAGTGGTCTGACCAAGGTTTGGAAATTAAGAATGGTAGAATGGGAAAGGAAAAGGACCCTTGACCATTAGGTCTAGTCGTGAATGACTCTGGAGTTGTGGTGCTCATCTCGCTTTACTGGCCGAGGGAGCTGGCATTTGTCCGCAGACAGTTTTTCTGGGTCATGTGGCCAGCATGACTAAGCCGCTTCTGGTGAAACCAGAGCAGTGCCCAGAAACACCGTTTACCTTCCCACCTATTTATCTACTTGCACTTTGACATGCATTCGAACTGCTAGGTTGGCAGAAGCAGGGACTGAGCAACGGGAGCTCACCCCCTCGCGGGGATTCGAACCGCCAACCTTCGGAAAGTCCTGGGCTCTGTGGTTTAACCCACAGTGCCACCCGTGTCCCTTTGGTAGAATGGTAGGGATTGCTAAAATGCCAGTGTTGCTTTGGCTTGAAAATCAGGAAACCGGAAACAACAAAAATGTGGGGAAAAATTCAGATGGGGAGAATTTCACAAGCATCCCAAGAAAGGGCTCGAGGCCATCAAATTGCACATAAAGCAAGATCATACACACCTTAATTCCCTTGAGATTAATCCTCTGATATCTAGATTTCAGTATATCATTACAAGCGGACAACAGGCATAAACTGTGTCAGAACTATCTGCGTAATCCATAGATCTAGATTAGTTAAGCAAGTGAGAGAAACAGACCCTGATGCAAAATGAATCAAAGCTACTTCTTGCAGAGGAACTCCTTCGACCTTGGCCAAATTTGGCAGAATGTTGCTTTTATGCTTTGTTAAAAAAAATATTATTAAAGCAGAGCAACCTTTGCTGAGAACCAGCTGCTGCCTGTAAACTGAGCACTGCAGGGGGAGAATAAATTACCCATATAGACAGTTCCACGGAATGGTGTGAGGAATGCAGCAAATCACATAAAAAGCTGAGTGAGCCCATGGCCCCAAAGAGAGGTTGTAACGAGGAGCACATCATGTTACCCTAGAGCTCAAATGTTCAGCCTTCTTATTTTAATGCTAAGTATGTGGAACATGGGAATGGGCCCTGGGCAGCTTGACCTCCACTTAAAAGGCAGAAGCATGCACGGAATGTAATTTTCTTTGACTGCAGGCATTTTGGAACTGGATTCTGAAATTCCACAGGCAAACTCTAGACCTGGCCCTTGTCAAAGGTCTTGCTTTTCAGATGGCCTCTCTTCAGAGCTGATTCACATTCTGGGGAAAGATGAGCTCCCATTTGTTCCTGGTTATCTTTGGTGAGCCCAGAGAGTCAGTTCTTTGCAAAAGTAGCTGCTCACCTGCTCTTTTCAGTGTGTGTGACGGCATAGTGGCAGAATTCACAAACCTTATGCACATTCATTTACTGTCCAGGTTCTGAAAAACGTGCTAACATGTGTACCACTCAAGACCCACACATACTTTTTTTCACCATTCAGGGTCACATAATGTCTGGGAACCCCTTCTTTCTTAGAAGTATAGGCGGAGGGGAAATAGAGAGTTTAAGAAGAGATGGCCACAAGCACTGAGCCAAAAACAGACTCTCACTATGGTTGAAAAACACTTCATAGTGCTGTGACTGGATACCTTCTATGTCCAGAGGGAAGCTTCACAGGGTTTTTAAAGTGAAGGCAGTAAGCCTGAAATGAACATTTGGTGTCTTTGCAAGTAATGATGTGATAAGCACCTAAATCTTCAAATGTTTAAGTGTGTCTCATTTAGTGTGAAATTAAAGCTATTGTTCTGTTGAAGGTATGGAATTACTTTACTCCCTCTGACATAAATATCTAGCATAACTAAGTTACAGATAGGTAGCCGTGTTGGTCTGCCATAGTCAAAACAAAAAAAATTCCTTCCAGTAGCACCTTAAAGACCAACTAAGTCAGTTCTTGGTATGAGCTTTCGTGTGCATGCACACTTCTTCAGATACACTGAAACAGAAGTTTCCAGACCCTTCTATATAGTGAGAAGGTGGGGAGGGGTATTACTCAGAAGGCTGGTGGGAATGGGTGATTGGCAGATAGCTGTGATGAGCCTGTTGACGACTCTTAACGACTGCAATAGGTCTTACAGGAAGAAGCAAGGGGTGAAAAGGTGAAAAATGGCTTTGTCATGTATAATGAGATAGGAATCCAAGGTCTTTGTTCAGGCCAGGTTTCTCCATGGTTTTAAGTTTGGTGATAAGTTGTAATTCAGCAGCTTCTCTTTCCAGTCTATTTCTGAAATTCCTTTGTAGTAAAACAGCTACTTTGAGATCTTGTATAGAATGTCCTGGGAGATTGAAGTGTTCTCCTACTGGTTTCTCTGTCTTGTGATTCCTGGTGTCCGATTTATGTCCGTTTATTCTTTGGCGTAAGGTCTGGCCTGTTTGTCCAATATAGAGAGCTGAAGGACACTGTTGGCATTTGATGGCATACACAATGTTAGACGATGAGCAATTAAATAGTCCGGAGATGGTATGTGTGATGTTGTTGGGGCCAGTAATGGTGTTGTCCGGGTGTATGTGGCAGCAAAGTTGGCAGCAAATTTGGGTGTATGTGGCAGCAAAGTGGCAGCAAATTTTAATGACTGATTTCAGCTTTCAAAATGGCTAGAAGAGGACAGAGGGGAAAAGGACTGGCCAGCAAATACATAAAGAGAGAAGAGACAGAGTGAACCTGCCAGGTGTATAATATGCCAAACAGCAGCCCGTGCAAGCTTGTGAGGGGTCAGAAGGCAGGTGATTGATGGTGCCAGCTTACAGTACAGCATACTTGCCAAGTAACCGAGTTGCTAACAAGTACGGAATGTTTGCATTGCAGTAGATGGGTGTTACAAAGAGTACACACTGAAGACAATTCTTGAAAAAAGTAGCTTTGTAGTCCAAGCTGGGGGGGGGGGGGGAGAGGACAGCTCACATGGTAATGATGGAAACTCATTGTTTATAGACACAAAGATGAAGATTTGTTCACATGCCACAGTGATATTTCTACCGCTGCTAATTCTACTTCAGTTGGCCCAGCATGTTCTGAAAGTACAGTGCCGTGTACACAATTTAATGTTCTGTGATAGGGTAAGCACAGACTAGAATAAATTGTACTGCAATCTGAGCTATATTATCTTCCAGAATTAAGGAACTTAAAAGAGGCCAATCTTTTCTCAATAACCATGTCATCATGCACAGGTGACATATAAGCTTTGGATAGGCTTTATGCTATATTTTTCATCGCAGCCATCCTGTCATAATTATTCATAACACAGGGATCTTCGGCCATGAGGTATTCCCATAGACTATGGCTCTCGCAGATAGTTCATGGAATGCCTGTAGTTTTCAGTAGTGTAGCTCAGATCTGAGGTCGCACTACAGTTTCAGATATTTTTTGCTCCATGGCTAGATACTCAGAAATCTCCTGATATGTGTGGCTCCCATCAAAACCGGACGAGGTCCATTCCTCTTGCTTAAAATTATCAAAAGCTCCACAGTTTCTCTTGACCATGCTGTGTACCAATTTAACTCCTCTAGGTTTGAGGGTTCTTCTCATTGTTCATGCTTGTGCCTTGTGAAAATCTGATTTTACCCTCTGATTTGAGGCTTGGTTAAGCAAAATCTCTCTTTGGAGTTTCTGCACGTCTGATAAGATCCGATTCAGTGGGTAAGATTGGATTTTCACAAGGCACAGCTACAGAACAATGAGAAAAGCCTCCCGGCCCTGGGGGAATTAATCAGTACACAATACAATCAAAACATGGGTCAAGCAAAAGTGTAGATGAGTCCTTATACATAATGTCAAACCATGGCTTGTTCATTGGACTGCATTAGTTCTCTGAAGTTATAGGTAGCACTGGGAAACATATATTTCAGATCATATTCAGATTTAGTCCACAGCTGAATGAAGATTCCCCAGACTCGGGAGCAAAGAAACTTCACAAACTCGGAGAAGCTCCTCAACCTGATTGAGTAAACATTTACACAGACTCTTTTTATCTCCTTTCTGCAAGGAATCCCCTTAAACTGTCAGGGACTAGTAACAACCTCACCCTAGCCAGTGGTGGACTTTGGGCTCTCAAATTTCAACCACTCATTGTGCAATGCTAAAATTCAGTACCCCATTGGTTTTGGATGTTCTGAGGTGTTTCACCTAGGGTAACTGCACCAGCCACACTGCCCTAAAACCATCTCTGCCCTAGCCTTGCCTGCAGTTATATACACGGGTTAGACAAGGTGACTCTGTCGCTTCAGGGGGCACGGGATGGAGCCGCCCCTGCCCTCCGATTCCTCTCTGAGTCAGTGTCTCCTAGGGACAAATATCCCTATTTCCTCTTGCCTGACTAAGGAGCCTGACTAGAGAAAGCACGGAGGCTTTTGCACACTAAAATAAATGGTCCTTGCCTAAGGGCTTCTCAGCCTCATTGAATGTGGCAAGGAAAGCAGAGCCCTTTGTTCAAGCGAACTCAGAGTGCCATCTTCTTTCGGGCAAGCATGAAGTTTACTGTTTAATTCTATAGGATCAATTGTGAAAGCATCCTGAGGCTGTTAAAATGCATTTGAACTTTTCAAGATGATTAGTTCAATCCCAGAGTGGAGAAGAAAAAGTACAGTAAAGATCCTATTATAATCTAAATTCTCTCTCTCTCTCTCTCTCTCTCTCTCTCTCTCTCTTTCTTCTTTGTCTGTTTTAAAAGTCAAGCCCACACAATCCGGCAACTCTGTATTTTATGTTGCTGAAAACACATGTCTTTACAGTTTTGTGCTGCATTATGGGGAAGAACAGCAAATTATGGGAGTGCTCAAAAGTGCTGGGCCACTCACAAGCAGATTCTTTTATTGTTTACTCAAAAAGTATCATTGCATTGTAGAGTTGGATCATCTAGTCCAGTCATGTCCAACTTTCAAAAGACTGAGCTCTACTTCCACTATAAAAAAACTGGCAGTGATTTACCAAAGTTTTTGAGCTTTCTTTAGGAAGTCTACCGCGATCTACCACATACACCCCACGATCTACCAGTAAGAAACATTCAGACAGAAGAGCATTTCAATACCTTGAGTGCTGGGATAGCTCAGTCAGTAGAGCATGAGACACTTAATCTGAGGGTTGTGGTTTCAAGACTTATGTTGGACGGAAGATTCCTGCATTATCAGGGTTTTGACTAGATGACCCTTGTGGTCCCTGTCAATTCTATGATTCCATATAATCTTCATTTTTCATTTCTCCCCTGGAAGCCTGATCACTTCTGTTTCTAATGCTTTCTAATTTATGAGAAAGGAGAGTTAACAATGTGTCATTCATCTATCTGTTGGGGGCAGTGGTCTGAATTCAATAACATTTGAAAGAGAAATGAATTTATAATCATTAAACCAAGCAATCAAGGTAGAACAAACTGTTTTCTGGGCTTCACCAGCCCAACCTGTACAAATATATTTTTTCCATGCTTAAAAAATATGAAAACATCACCCCTGAAGTGACTGTGTGTTTTGAAGGGAGGGAGGTTATGGGAATAGCTTAGTTGAGTACGGAAGCTGAAAATAACGCCAATATATTTCACATCTGGCAACCAATGTGCCCCTATGGTTTCAGATAGTGCATGTGTAGGTGAGTCAAAAAAGCCTGAGACACAAATTTTCACGGCCCTCTAGCGGCTATGGTAGCTCATTTACCAAAAACAATGCATTTAGCATCAGCTATGGGAGTGTATACTTGATTCTGACTGAACTAAGCCTCCTAGGAGAATTGAGTGTGCACTTCCAGAGTTAATACCAAATACATTACTTCTGGTAAATGAGCCACCGCAGCCGCTGGAGCGCTGTGAAAATATTTATTTGCGCTGCAGAGGTAGAATCTGCTGAAATTCCCTTTTCCATATTCACCCTACTGTAGATGCTCTCTAAGGCAGAGTTGATGGTTCATCAAGAGATACGCTCTGTGTTCACCTAGGTTGGAGGGGGAAAAAATCTCAGTTTTGGCTAAAAAATGAATGGAAAGCTTCTTGAGAGCTTTGAGTGCAGTTTGAAAGAGAGATAATTGCTTGCACACCCACACCACTTTTGCCTTTGCTAACACGGTTTAGCATTTTTTGTATTGTTTCATTTATCCAGTGGTGATAGTGGGACAAAAGGGGGGAAATGGATACCTTATAAGAGGCCAAACCTGCATAAAATGCATTGCATGTTTCCAGCCTAAGATTGAAATGCTAGGCCTTAGAATATACTCCTGTACAATTCTTTTCAGTGAGACTTGTGCAGGAGAATTTCCCAGTGCATAGTGTCTAAAAACCATGTAAATATTAGTGCGAGAAATGCATAGGAACTCTGGTGTTAACCATGAAGGGGAAGCCAGACTAGCAGAATATTCAAAATAAGGTTACTTGCCAAAGAGAGCAAGAGAGAGATGCCTACTGATATTTTCTCTTTCTTGCCAGGACTGTACTCCTAACCCCTGCCTTTGCTGTCACATTTTAGTCTGATTATTCTTTCTCTACCTCCCTGCTTGCTCTAAGATCGTGGCGTCAAATTCCAGTAACTCCTTTGTAGAGGCAGTGGAAACCCATCAATTTTTCTTTATTAAGGGAGAGTGCTGTAAATCAGTGTTCCCTGAGGGGGATGCTGCACCGAGCAGCAGAATTGACTAAGAGTCTCCCTCCCAGCCTCTCCTCATGCTCTGGTTTGGTGCATTAAGCGATTGTGCCTGAATCTGCTCAACACTGAGCACAAGAGGAATGCTAAGCAGACTTGTCCTGGCACAGCATCTCTCCTAACAATGAAGTCATTCTTGAGGGTTTATTTTTATTTTTTGCAATTCTCACTGGAGCTTCCTAAAACCAATTGTTGCTTATCTGCCTTATCAGGGACAAGCTGAGCTTATTCTTAAGCTAAAAAGACCTCCATGCAACAACCCTCAAACTCCCCCAACCACCTTCTCTGCTCTTTCCCCCTTGTTTTTGCATTCAAGCAGTTCCCATTGAATGAGGCAAGCGCCTCATTTTACATGACACGGGGGCCACCGGCCTTGACAGTAGAAGCCACTCCTGAAATACTTATTTATTAGGTGTCTGCAGGTGGAGGTAATGAATGAATGAACAGATGAGTGAATGAGTGAGGCAGTGAACAAATGAATCAATGACTAAGAGGCTCAGGACAGCAGTTCCAAATGAAGGTTGTCCAAACAGATAGCAGAACAGCTTCTGCAAAGTATGTGTGCTCTCCCCTCACATATCACACAAAACATGTGCAAAGTGCTAATGTGAACTGGAAATTATGTTTCTCCAATCCTAATGACATTTCAAGCTGCATCCCATTGGCCCACTGGGAGATCCCACATCTCAGCATTCAACAGGATGGCCATTCTTGTTTTGTTCCCTTAAGTGAGAGCTTTGGAACTTGCAGGAAACTAATCTTTTTGTTCACAGCTATTACACGGAACTACAAATTTAAGGCTGCATTGACTAGTCTTCACCTTACAATTTCAGGTCGAAGTTAGCAAAATCAGCAAGGAGGAAAATTTCCCTGAAAAAGACTTAAATTGCCTGTTTGCCTTTGTCACAGAGAGATGGGAAGTTTAGGGCTAAATTATAGAAAATGCCAAAGATGTTTTAAGTTTGACCTTGGGTTGCAACCGAAGGCCCTGTGCTCCTTTCTGCAACCCTTCATCTTTCCTCCGGTCTTCCTGAATATACAATCAAGGTGGATGTTTGTTTTGCCTCTGCCAACATTCTGATTCAGTTTAGGCCTCTGTGCCAATTGCACAAGCAAAGATCTAGAAATCCTTAGCCAAGTCCTGTGCTAGGTGTCTTCAGTTGGAGTTAGCTAGTGATGTTCCATGAAGTCTGCACAGGAGAGGTTTTATTAAGAATGTGAACTATGAGACAAGGAGGGAAAGCAGGATGGTAATTTAAGAAAATACACATGAAAGAACTAGGTAACTTATGGAAGACTATTGGGGAAGGGTCATAGCTTCAGTCCCTGGCATCTTCTGGTGGATTGGGAATGTCTACAGGGTACAATCCCAGACCCTCCAAGTGTCTCTATTTTCCAGGGACGTCCCTGACTTACAGAAGCTATCCCAGTTTCTGATTTGATCCCAGAATGTCTCATTTTTCCTTAAGGTGTCCCTGTTTTCATTGGAGAAATGTTGGAGGGTATGTAGTCCTAAGCTACATAGACCTGAGGTATAAGGCAGCTTCCTAGAATCATAGAATCACTGAACTGTAGTGTTGGAATGGGCCCTGAGGGTCATTTAATCCAACCTCCTGCAATTGGAGAGTTTCAGCATTCACACAGGTAGGGACACCCAATACAGATTGCAGCACACAGTATCCTTCAGTGGCCAAGGTAGGAACAAAGGAAAAGAGGCACTCCATTCATGGTATTTGCCTCCATGTGACAAGCTGCCTGGAACAACCAATGAAGGTGAGGCTGGGAAGGTATTAATGAAGGCTGGGAAGGTGTTAATGTCCTGACAGACGGAACACATCCAGATTCTCTTTGTCAGATTCTCTACTCAAAATTGACCTGGTTGCTCAGAAGGACTGGTGAATAGAGTGGTGGTAAGTTTTAAAGGGGACATGGGTGGTGCTGTGGGTTAAACCACAGAGCCTAGGACTTGCCGATCAGAAGGTTGGCAGTTTGAATCCCTGTGACGGGGTGAGCTCCCGTTGCTCGGTTCCTGCTCCTGCCAACCTAGCAGTTCCAAAGCATGTCAAAGTGCAAGTAGATACCTTCCGGCGGGAAGGTAAACGGCGTTTCCGTGCGCTGCTCTGGTTCGCCAGAAGCGTTTTAGTCATGCTGGCCACATGATCTGGAAGCTCCCTCGACCAATAAAGCGAGATGAGCGCTGCAACCCCAGAGTCGGCCGCGACTAGACCTTATGGTCGGGGTCCCTTTACCTTTACCTTTTTAGTTTTAAAGAGACTAGAAGTTCAAGTCTACTCCCCAATAAATGGGCCAAGTCCTCAAAAAAAGAGAAGCATTCTTTGACACTGCCAAAAATGCTCAAAACTCGCAATGCATAGTTTTGTCTTGGCCTTAAAACAATGCAAGTTTTCACCATGGGAGTCATCTCAGAATTGCACTTGTGGAGAAACAGGCTACATTAGAAGAGCCCTTTGTCTTTTCAACAATTGCATTTTCCTTCCTCTGACTTCCCAGATATGTTGAAAAAATAAAAAAAGGAAAATGTCATCTAGGCCTTACATCTTTAATTAGTTGGCTTGTTTCCTTGTCAATTGGAGAAGGGATGAGCAACTTAATATGACTTACTGGTGCTTTCCACTCCTGACAGTGATGGGCCTTCTGTTATGTTTCTACATTGTTGGATGGATTGAATAGAAACCCATGCTCCTCCCTCTGCAAATCAAACACAACGTATTTGGTGGCTACTACATCCTGATTAAACAAGAAGGATGCACTTCGATGCCTAGCAGGTAGCCTGCTGCTTGGATGACTCAGCCACTAGTGCTGTCTATGCTGAAGTAAGGCTTGCTTTTATTTCTTGTGTGCATGCTTTAATCCCTCATTTTCTAGGTCAACTAAGAGATGTTTTGACCCTGAGGCAATGTTTCTTGCATTCTGCATATTGAGAGTTTCAACTTCCCTGAGTTTCTTCTTCCCTTCTGGTGGGAGAAGTTCCTGGTTTCATTTCAGAGCGATTTATGTTTAGTGTGCTCATTCCTTCATACCTTTATATCAAAAGGAACAACAAATTCCTTTGCCCTTGGGCAACTTTGGGAAGACCAAGTCTGCTCTGGTCAGACCTCACCTGGAGTACTGTGTCCAGTTCTGGGCACCACAGTTCAAGAAGGACACTGACAAACTGGAACGTGTCCAAAGGAGGGCAACCAAAATGGTCAAAGGCCTGGAAACGATGCCTTATGAGGAACAGCTAAGGGAGCTGGGCATGTTTAGCCTGGAGAAGAGGAGGTTAAGGGGTGATATGATAGCCATGTTCAAATATATAAAAGGATGTCACATAGAGGAGGGAGAAAGGTTATTTTCTGCTGCTCCAGAGAAGCGGACACGGAGCAATGGATCCAAACTACAAGAAAGAAGATTCCACCTAAACATTAGGAAGAACTTCCTGACAGTAAGAGCTGTTTGACAGTGGAATTTGCTGCCAAGGAGTGTGGTGGAGTCTCCTTCTTTGGAGGTCTTTAAGCAGAGGCTTGACAACCATATGTCAGGAGTGCTCTGATGGTGTTTCCTGCTTGGCAGGGGGTTGGACTCAATGGCCCTTGTGGTCTCTTCCAACTCTATGTTTCTATGATTCTATGATTCTATGATTCTAAGTCCTCCTCTTAGGCTTAGATCTGCACAGCAGGGGGTGCAGCATCCTTACAGTCACACGTTGCTTTCAAACCCTACAAAATGCAGGGTGATCTAGGACTAGGCAGGGTAGATTTCAAACCTATGGGATCTACTTTGTTTCTTCCCTAGAACCACCAAGGTCCATCAAAAGCAGCCAAGCAGGCTTAGTAACCTTCGGGTATAGGGCGGTATAGAAATCAAATAATTAAATAAATAAAAATAGTTTTTGGCACCCGTGCCAGCTATAGATCTGAAATGGTGTGCCTGAATTGGTTCCCAGGCATCTGTTGTACAGTAAGCATAGCCAAGAAACAGAATTCTGTGTTAAACTGGGCAAATGAGGGTTTGGGGGCTGTGCAGACAGGAGCCTCTTCATCCTTGATGACTTCCATTAAGATCCAGGCACAAATGGGCACCAATAAGTAGGACAAAACCTACCCACCTTTCCGGACACTGGGATCTCCAGGAGCAGATCTGGCCCTGCCCAAGAGGCATCTCTTTTTCATGCAGATAAACAAGCTGTCTTCCATTCCTCCAGTGAAAAATGAAAAACACTGTGCAAGGAACAGTTCCTCCCTCCATCCTTTCTCCATCTTTTTGACAAACATTTCTTCTTCTTCTTCTTCTTCTTCTTCTTCTTCTTCTTCTTCTTCTTCTTCTTCTTCTTCTTCTTCTTCTTCTTCTTCCTTCTTCCTTCTTCTTCCTCCTTCCTCCTTCCTTCTTCTGCGATCACTAGTAGCCGAGTAAGATTGTCTTCCATAAACACGGTTTTAACAATGAGTCCGTAAGTTCCTTGAGTCAGAACGACTGAATCTGTATCCACAGCCCATGTGCCGGTTCATGACTAGGGGCTTCTAAATTTCATGATCCTGCCCCCGTTACCATTTGCCGATTGCCATGGGACTTTTGGGGTTTGGGTTGGGTTTTTGGAAGACGCCTGTGCGTGAATTTGTTTTATGTGCCTAGATCAGTGCACACTGACCAACGCATAGTCTTCGCAGCAGGGCTCTGTTTCGATGGCATGAAGTAGTCACGACGAACCAGTAGATCCCATCTGCTGCAGCCTTCATCTGCCTTCACAGCCGTTGTAACATACCACTTGTTATCATCCACCTGTTCTGTAGTTGAGAACTTCTTGGATCATTTTTTGTCTAGCTCCTTCCCTTTGACCTTACCTCCTTGGGTGACCCTGCTGCAAATACAAGCTTCCCGGCGGCTTCGCTCACAAGGGTCATAGGAACGTGCAAGCCCACTCACCACGACAAGGTGATGATCCAGCAAGTGAGTACAATCAATGTGTACATTGACAATGTAAGGAACTAGCTTTGGTGTATGTTTATCACAGTTGAATTCCACCTAGCCTTCCCGGGATTTTAGAGTGACACCCTTAGGGATCTATCCTGTTTATATTGAACCCTGTAAGGTTGACGAGAGAGCCCAAAGAAGCAACTTTGCAGAAAATAATGTTCTTCTCTTGACAGTAGTACTTCCCACTTAAAAAAAAAAAAATCAAGTCATTCACAAATCTGTCTGTTCTAGAACTTAGATCTCTGAACTGAGTCATCATTGTGCTATTGGCTTCTAAGCGATTGACACTGAGAATCTCGCAGCTTGCTCCTCAAAGGCAGTGTAGATTCTGGTGGATCAAGGGCTTTAAGCAGCACCTGTGATGTTTAGTCACACATTTTCTTTTCCTCTTTCTCAGAGTTGTGGGGGGAGGGGGAGCGGAGTCTTTTCAATTTCTCCCCCCTCCAGACACAGTTCTTATTGTCTCCTACAGAGCTGACCTTGAATGTTCTGTGCTGCCAACTGCTACCCAGACTACTAGCTTTTACAGTAGACCAAAGATATATATATATTTAAAAAATTCTTAACTCCAGAAGTCAATGCCTGTTTCTAGATCTTCTGCCACATCACTAGCTTCCTGGCCCTGGCCCTGCTGCTCACTGGGAGGCGGCAGGGACGTCTGGGTTATGCATTCTGGGTGTGGATACTAGGAGGTGTTCAGTTACTCAAATATGTTGCTTAATGGTTAGTTAAGTAACTGAGAAAGTATGGCATAGCTCATAGGCTAGGGATGGGGAAAGTTTTTCAGTCTAAGGGACATATTGCCTTCTGGGGACCTCCCACTGGCCACATGGCAGCAATAGTCAGAGCCAGAGGCAAAAGTGAGCAGAGCAACAAAAGTAAAATTCACTTTGGTGTGGTAGGCTAGTTTCTACACACACACGCACATGCACATGCACACGCGTGCGCACACGCACACACACACACACACACACACACACACAGCTCTATACTTCATCTAGGCAAGAGGCAATGTCAGAGTTCAAGGAGAACATTCCAGTGATTCAAAAAACCTCTGAGTGTGGAACATGGCCAGGGAGGGATTTGAGGTTCCTCACTCTTGCCAAACCCCGGATGGGACAGCAGGGAGACAGATCTCCAGGACACTGGACCTTTCATTCAAAGCAACTGCTGGTGGAATGTATCCTCTACATGCCTTCCCATGACTTCTGCAGCTGGAAAGGCTTTCCCTGCTGTGCAATAATGGTTTTTTTTGTGGGGTGGGAGGGGGCAGTGTGCTGATAGCATTTGCTCTGGCCTCCATCACCTTCACTGTAGCAAACTTGTTACTGTCCATTGTTGTGAAAATTGCTTTGTCTTCTAGAAGTGTTATAAGTTATTTTCGGTTTACATCTTTGTTGCAAAACTGCTTTAAAAGGGGAAAAAAGATAAACACAAGAAGTCTTATCTTTGACCAAAATGACCAAAACTAGTCTTTCAGTTATAGAAAAGCATTTCTTGCTTATCTCGGATTGAAGAGCAAGAATCTATTGTATTTTTCTCTTTCCAATTTTTCTCTATTCTCAAGATTTTGTTAGCACTTATCTTTCCTTCTTTATTTCACAGCTGCCTGAGCATTTAAAAGAATACCCCCACCTTCCCAACTATGTGTGTCCAGCACCATAACCTTTGCACATTAATGTACTGGCTCCTAGATGACTCAGAGAGAAGTACAGATGCCCAGTAAGTTTAAATCCTCAACTAAATGTCCGTTATCATGAAAACACAGTCTGGGCCACAGACCCTTCTGCTGCTGCACGCAGGAGGGCTATTGCCTCAGCACACTTATATATTTATGTGTGAAACCTCCTTGTACACCCTTGCAACTGACTTTTAATTGAATTTCTAAGACAGTGGTGGCCTCCATTTTAGCCAGTGTGTCAAATCAGAAGCACAATATAGTGCCACAAAACTGCAATCCCTACTGCACGTATTATGGTTCACTGAGTTAGGGAACAGGCCAGAGCTTAGGCCTGGTCTGAGGTTGCATAATGGGTTGCACCTTCTCAAATTCAACCACAGTTTTCAATAATCTCCAACATCAACCCCTCCCCTCCCCCCAACAAGTAGAAAACCAGCATAGTGGGCCATGTGCTAGACTAGAACTGTCTGCACTAGTAGTGTAGTTGCAATGAGTCTTTCACACGGGAGAACACAGGAAAGTGGTACCCACACACCACATGATCTAAAGTTGCAGAATCCACTCTAACATGGCCTCACCATTCTGCCAAGTCTTCTTGCTGCAAGTGATGACCAGGCCTCAAGGGCAGACTACTATGTGGTCTGACTCTCTTCCACAATCAGGCCCACAACACTCTCTCCTCATGCCACACCTCTAAGTGTGTCTGTGCAGGTTGGCTGCCCATATTCTGAGCAATTCAATTGTTGACAGGCAAGTCTACCAAAGACCAGCCTCCCCCACCTCAGGTCTGCCTTTGCCCAAAAGAGAATAGCTTTGTGCAAATTAAATATTATGTCAGACATTCAGTTACTGTAATCCAAAAGTTTGGATTCACCCAGCAAGAACTCTATTCATCAATCGTTTGAGACCAAACCAACTTGTGGACCTTGACCTGATGAAAGGGGAACCATGCATGTGGATCTGCCTTCTTGAAAATCTGCTATGGTCTGAGGATTCATGCAACGAAAGCTATTCACAACTGCTTTGCTTGAAAATGCAAGAGGCTAAGCGAATGTGTGAAAAGCTCTGGGTGAAAAGCTTGTGGAGAGCTTTGAGGTGCCATTTCTCACCTGGCCCCACAGTCAAAATCTCTTGCAGCTTGAGGCAAGACACTATCATTTTGGATGAAGCCAGGCCACAACTTTATTGACTCCAGTTGTATGAGATTTGGAATAGGCATTAGGCACACTCGCCAGAAAAACTTACATTTTGGGACCAACCAGAAACGAGAGAGTTCCTGACCTGCATCAACATAGCTACCTCATTCAGTGCTCTCTGAATCAGGGTCTCTATGGTATGTGTGAGGTGGGATGCTGTGTAAAATGAGGTGTTGTTGTTGTTGTTGTTTAGTCGTTTAGTCATGTCTGACTCTTCGTGACCCCATGGACCAGAGCACGCCAGGCACTCCTGTCTTCCACTGCCTCTTCTCATATAAAGTAGGAAGGCAGGAAAGCTTCTTTCCTTCCTCACATGGTGCTCTTAGGCACCCATGTTCCTGACGCTGTTAGTTCTGGGTTCCCCCCTCTCGTGGTGCCCCAGATGTCTTATTGTCCCTCCATGGATTGATTGCTCCTGAAACACACTTGCTTGCAATCTACCAGAGGATTGTATTTCCCCTTAGTACAGCAATCGCCGAACTGCATGTCACAGGAGAACTAATAGCTTTCCATGAGTAATTAAATTCTGTCCTCCCCCAATTGAGGAGGCTGCCCATTGCATCTGTGCATGATTTATTGTTCTGTCCTTGTCGCCTTTCTAATTAGCCACTTCAGGGGTGGGAGGGATTATTTTGCCACGTGGTTAGATTATTCTGTCACTCTTGATGCAGAGATAGGCAGCAGAATCTGCCCCCTCCACAGGAGGCTGGCACTAGTGATGTTGTACAAGTCACTGTTCTGAGCTTGCTTGTGCCAACCAGGAGGTGTGGTGAAATAGGCAACTTCTGCAAAAAGACAGGAGATGTGTTCATCCGACTGTGAGTACCTCTTTCTCTATGTTCACTTTAAAACAACACCTTTTGGGAGTGAAACATGACTCCAGTTTTAATTCAGAAGGAAAACTGTGCCTTTGGCTTTCAGAAGTTTTGGAAATGGTGCCAGCACCTGTTGCCCCTGAAGCAATCAAGGGCAAGACTGTGACCTCCTGTTTTCTTGAAATGACGCCATTGCAAGAACAACAAACATACTCACCGTTGCCCCTGTGGTTGTCTCTACCAGCAGCTGCAATGGCAAGTATTATAATTCTGGTGCCTCTTTGTATTATGGGGCTCTCAACCCTTTTATTAGAATAACTGTTTTTCCTAACGTGGCCGTCATCACCTCATTATAATTCCATTACCTTTCTCCATCCCAGCTCCATTACCTTTAACAACAACTGCCTTACAATCCATTATCTTCCTTATATCTCCTGTGCAGTTGTTATCCTCACCTCCTCGTTTGCAATCATCACCTCACCACAATTACAGTCCCATTATCTTTATCACTACTCTGTTACAGCCCTAATTATATCCATTACCATTTTCCTATCTCTCTCTTTCTTGCAAATCCGTATCTTTAATAATAATAATAATAATAATAATAATATCCTCATCTCTCTGGCCACCCCATTGCAACTCAGGCATCTTCTTCATTTTATCCATACCTGTAGGATAGTTTCATATTTGCAATTATTTTCTCATTTCAAAATTATTGTCATTCATTGTCGGAGTTGTCTTTGTCCATTGCTGTTTTGCAAGTTGCACTTGGTGCATGGGAATCAGAATTGAATATGACAGGCACACTATCTATTTCACACGCCCCCCCCCCCCCTCTTGGTGCTCCTTCCATATTGATAATACCTTCACCTTTGTTGTCATCATCTTTACCATAATCCAACATTACGTTCACCCCGGTTCTGGTCACAATTATTTCCATTATCCTCTCTGTTATCTCCATTGCAAATTGTACAGCAGCTTTTTCATAATAATCTGTGTCCCATTTCTACCAACTTCTCTTCCAGCCGAACATGAAGCTCCTGCCACCTCTGTGTTTCAATGCCATTAGTTTAATCATCAATGGTTCTCAGCCGTATTGCCATTCCGTTCCCTCATTATCCCTCTTACATCCAGCTGCTCCTGCACGACAATTTCCCCCCATTTGGTATCCATGTTATAATTTTCTCCAGTTGCAATGGAAAACACCTCCAACATTCATTGTGCTATTTAATTCATCAACATGCCCGACAAATACCAAGTGCTATGATAACCATATTCACTTCAGACCTTCCTCAGCATTGCCCAAGGTCCTCTCAGATCTCCTCCATAACCTCAACAACACCTGCCCACAAACTATTATCTTTCTCATCTCCTGTTCCTTTAGATCACGCAATGAGATCCTACTAATCAGGGATCATGTGCTGAGTGTGATAATGCCATGATGCTATGGAGTCAGTGAGATTTGACCATGTTCCACCCTTTATTCAAAACCATCCTCCTCCACTGGCATTATTCTTTTGCCACACTTTGTGGCGGATTACTGGTATCTCCTGCCTCTGTCACCAGCATAGTATGAAAAGCCCAGGGAGAAACCATTGATTAACTACTAAACAAATTAGTAAGGCCCTGTCCTAAACATTCAGACCAGGAGTTCACAGACAGAAATAACAGTTTGGTGTCGTTCATTTCTGCAATTTATTCCAATTGCAGGATTTATTCTTCCAGTATTGGAACTGTAAAGGTAAAGGTAAAGGTACCCCTGCCCGTACGGGCCAGTCTTGACAGACTCTGGGGTTGTGCGCCCATCTCACTTAAGAGGCCAGGGGCCAGCGCTGTCCAGAGACACTTCCGGGTCACGTGGCCAGCGTGACATCGCTGCTCTGGCGAGCCAGAGCCGCACACGGAAACACCGTTTACCTTCCCGCTGGTAAGCGGTCCCTATTTATCTACTTGCACCCGGAGGTGCTTTCGAACTGCTAGGTTGGCAGGCGCTGGGACCGAGCAGCGGGAGCGCACCCCGCCGCAGGGATTCGAACCGCCGACCTTTCGATCGGCAAGTCCTAGGCGCTGAGGCTTTAACCCACAGCGCCACCTGGCTGCAACTCTAATTCAAAACTGCAAACTCTTCTGAGAGGTGCCCCAGCACCCTTTTGCCAGCTACTGTTGTACTCAGAGTGCAACATGAAATCCTTCCACATATGTCAGCTATTTGGCAGGATGCAATATTCTCCTCCTGCCAACCTAGCAGTTCGAAAGCACGTCAAAGTGCAAGTAGATAAATAGGTACCGCTCCGGCGGGAAGGTAAACGGCGTTTCCGTGCACTGCTCTGGTTCGCCAGAAGCGGCTTGGTCATGCTGGCCCCATGACCCAGAAGCTGGACGCCGGCTCCCTTGGCCAATAAAGCGAGATGAGCGCTGCAACCCCAGAGTCGGTCACGACTGGACCTAATGGTCAGGGGTCCCTTTACCTTTACCTTAATATTCTCCTAAAGCCTCAGTTTTTTCTCCTGCCTTGTTCTTTTAGCAAAGTTGCCACAAGAAAGTGAATGCTACCAAGTAAGAGTCTTCCTGGCTTCCCACACCTCACCCCACCCCACCAACCATGTGTTAGAAAGATTTACCTTTATGAATTGGGACACCTTTTCAATTGATCAAAAGGTTTTTAGTCAAATAGTACAACAGATTAAGTGATTAAATAGTGCAGTCCTAGAAGACATGCATATAATTGAGAAAATAATAATAATAATAATAATAATAATAATAATAATAATAATGGTCCTTTTTATAGTATAATTATTTCCCCCTGAAATTTTAGAATTTTGGCAAGCAGCTCAAAACCTGTCGCTTGTAACTGATTGCTTTTCCATTTAGAAACTGAGGATAATCATGCACATAGTCTGCAGTGAATGTGTTTAGAAGTGCCATTCATTATGCATGACCATCCAGTGCTGTTTACACAAGCATGTGGCCATGCTGTGCATATCTACCATGTCTCCTGGTCACATCTAAGAGGAGGAAATCACTTCTTTTTACCACATGTACCTTGTGTGCTGAGCTTAGTTGGGTCCCTTTGCGCAAAAAACCCTGCCAGATTCCCTCTCGCACATGGTCTGCACCACCTGCATTAGCAGGATGCCCTGAGGCTGGCATGAGTATTTGTCAATCTCAAACAAACGAGGAACTTTATTTTGATTGATTGGTGGCATTGCTTGACCACACTTCCTCCCACAGGAGCCCAGGGTGGTTTTCAACATGGTCAAATAACCAATTACAACGACAACAATAAAACCACACATTTAAACTTATCTGCCAAAAACTTTTCAACCAATTTCTTTTGCAATACAGCAAACAAAAAATAAAGATGCAGAATTACCTTCAGCATCGCAAAGCCCAAGCAACAGATGCGCCTTCGAATTATGCCCAGAGATCATCAGGACATTATTTGTAGCTCTATAGAAGAGGAGCTCCGTTAAGCATTTTGGCCTCAGGCCTTTCAGAGCTTTATACACCAGGACCAACACCTCGAATGGAGCTCAGCAGCTCACTGCAGCCAGTATCCTATGTTTTCAGTATCAGTGAAATGTACTTCATTTATTCTATTCCTTAGATTTATCACAAGATCTCAGGGCAGCTCACAACATGAAAATACTTCCAATCTGTTGCACTGGTCTGTAGCCTTGTAGCTGCATTCTGTACTAACTACTTTGAAGAGTAGTTCCACACAGTGCATTGCAGTAGTGCAGCTGTAAGACTTACCAGAACATAGATGGCTGAAGTAAGGCTATCCAAATCCAGGGACAGCCATAGCTGACGAACCATCCAGAGCTGGACATAGGTATTCCCTGCCGCTGAAGCCACAGGATTCTAGCAACAGCATTGGATCAATATAAATTAATTAATTACCCCCGATTACTTAATTAATTCCCTTTTATATATCACTTTCCAGCCTCCCCTATGGAGCTCAAGGTGGGATATGTGGTTTTCCCCTCTCCAAGTTATCTTGCAACAGCAACCCTGTGAGGCAGGTTAGGTTGAGAGGCAGTGATTGGCCCAAGGTCACCAGTGCCTGGGGGTTTGAACCGTTGTCTCCCAAGTCATAGTCCACAGTTCATAAGTTCCCCTTGCAGAACGGGTCATCTTTGTAATTCCCATTCACATGAACTCCCTACCAACAGCACCTCTCTTTTTTCAGGATTCAGTCTCAGGGTTTTTTGCTCTCATGATTGTCTCCAGACATTAGTCCACTCTGCACAGTTTGAAGCAGGCAGTAGCAGGCAGCAACAACTCCCAGGAGCATAGCGGTAACAAGAAAGGGGTGGAAAGTGCCAATAGCCAGCAGAGAAAGGAAGGTGGAGAAACAGAAGCAATAACAGGCGCAGCCTTAACCTCCTACCAATAAGCCCCAGATTTCACAGACCTTCAAAATAATTAAGGCTGGACAGAACCACCTGCCTCTGCTACGTGGTGTTTTAACCATGGATGGCTCCTGCAATGTACTCCAGAGCTTGAGGGTGGTAGTGTTTACTGATTCCTTACTGCATCCTAGTCACCATACCTTGGGGTGTGGAGTTTCCAAGGAAGGATGGCCTTGATCCAGCAAGGATAGATAAAAACAAACACCTTCCCCTTTTCTTGATTTGGAGCAGTTCAGGATGTGAAACTGAGAGTCTCATGCAAGCTGGTGGTGGGTTGGGGAAGCCGTACTAGATGCCCACCTCAAATGCCCCAATGTATCTCAGGCACAACATCTCCCTTTCTTTACTGGAAGTCTCTGTATATTTCCAGGCTGGACCCAGGTCCTGTAGTAAAGCAGGGCTTCCACATGGAGAATGTTTTCACCTATGTCAAAAGTTGTGTGGTTCTGCCCCAGATTCTGGTGAGGGTGGAACTCCGATGCACTCCTAAAGATAACTAGCCTAACTGAGGAAAATCAACATAGGCTATACTTTGATCTACATAAATGACATTTCCCCCCTCCCAGAGTTAAGAGAATTACACATGAATATTGGTAGCTTGGGGTGTTTGAGTAACAACACAATTACCGTTTATATCACATATTTGAAGTTTCAAAATACTTCTTATCTCGGTCAACCCTGGAAAGCAGAATAAGATTAGCTACGTATTGCAACAGAAAGGGGGGAATGGAAGTTGAGAGGATAGTGCCTATCTGCTGAGTCTATGGTTGAGATGAGATTCGAAGTGGGCCTACAGGGCTCGTTCTCTTAGACATGGCCCTCAAACCAGCTCAGCACCATTAACTGCCCACAGAGAAAGCATAGCCACCCCATAGCTCTTCAGCACTTTGCCACCTTACTTTACTTGTTGCTGATGCCCCCAAATCAAATTTCTATCTGGCTTAGAATGCAAGCAGGACTAAAATTGTGGATGCCAGGTGGGACCATGCACATGCCTCACACACACAAAGCTACGGCCTGGGACAAATGCGCCTTTTGCCCCATGAACACGGCCGGTTCTCTAACATAACTGCGCAAATGTCTCTACTCCTTGGAAACCTCTTTACGTGATAAATTAAACCAAAGTTTCTCTGGAGACCATAAAGCAAGGGGAGGAGGGAATGTTTAAAAGAGGAAAGCATACCAACAAAATAACTCATTCTTAGAAGAGTTTTGCACAGGCTCAGCTGTTTATCATACCCACAGCAGGCACCTCACAAAGGAGAAAAAGAAATATAGAACATCTGGAAACCTCTGAAATTAAAAGGAAGCCCAAGTTTGTGTCTCCTTCCACCAAGCAAAGAGTTATGGTGAGTACTGTAGGGACATGGCTGTGTTTTATGATAGGCTTTTGAAGCCCTGGAAATGTTCAGTTAGGTTAGTAAATAATTCAAAAAATGATTTGTGCCAGCCCATCAGAGATCACATAATGCAGGAGTAGAGCATGCATTCCCCGGCATGAGTGAGCACAGTAATATGCTTTTATTGCCACTCACGTAATAACCCACGTCCTTAGGTACCTTATTAAAAACAACATTGTTAGCGCTGTAGCTTCCTCATGCCAGCCATGTTAGGACTTCGATTCTGCGCTTATGCCTTGTGAAATCCAACACTGGCATTAGGGGGTGGCACCTGTGGGCAGCAGCTGGGGCCCCAGAGCCCTGGGAGGGGGTCCCACTACCCCCCTGGACTGCCACTGCTTGCTTGCTCCCCTGCCTGCCCATGTCCTTGGGTGAGGAGATGAGCAGTGAAGTAGACACTGCGGCTTGTTATTCGGACCCAATTGTTCCCTGGCGTCTGAAAGTGGCAGGGCCTGAAGCTGGGTTCTAATACATGCTCACCTTTAACTCCAGTCCTTCCCATTCTCTGCATGACCAGCTCTTCTTTATACTGGTTTGGCGGGAAAGGAGAAGCACACTGGGTATATAAAACTAGCCCTGCACAACTTGTGACCCTTTGAACTAAATGCAACCCATGCGTCACACATTGCAGCCTTCAGAGATGCTTGCCCTACATTTGGTTGGCGAGCTAAATTTGGTGGGTCTCAAGCTGCACACGCTTTAGCTAACTGCAACACCGAGGAAATGAGATGGAGCCCACATGCGGGGGGGGGGGGCCTCCGCAACAGACTGGGATCCAAGAACCTAAAGGGGACAAGAGCCCCGTCATTACGAAGATGGAATCCTCCGGGAGGTTTAATGAAATGGAATTCCCCTCTATGTGGACTTTGAGCTTCTCCCAGAACTAAACTAAACTACAAACTGAATGATGGGAGGAAAGGGGTGGGGAGAATCAAGAACGCCCAGTACCTGCTGAAACAGGCTGTTTGATGTTCACCTCTGTGACTCCTTCCTTGATTCAGTTCCCCAAAGCAAGCAGCCTCTTTATCAAGTCAACACTCCACAGCCGCCTAGAGAGAGAGAGCAAAGAGAAAAGGAAGAGATTAAATCTTCTCATTCAAAGGGGGGAACAAACTTTATATTTTGGGAGAGGAGGTTGCTCTTTAAAAAAGAAAGAAAGCCTACTAAGAGCTGAAAAAATGTTGAAAACTGCCAACCTTTTCTTCTACACACTGGAAGTCCAAATGGCACCTTTTCATGCTTGAATTTACTCCCCGACACTTGTCCATTGTCAGTGGGGTGTATGGGGTGTTAAGATATGAACTTAGGATACCCCACTGTCAAATTTGGGAACCAGGGTCACAACAAATGTGGGTTAGATGTTCTCTTCTGAACCTGACCCTGGGATCTAAGATCCAGAAGTTTACCTTGTATTTCACCACCAAGGAAGTACAGACAAATCAGCTAAGCTAGCAAGGAAGTATATTGAGCAATGATAGGCCAGAGCAGGTCATGTGGTACCGTTGACCCTTATAAAAGTTTTCAAGTTAGGCATTCTCACCAGGTTGAGCAAAGTTGGAGGCTGCAATGCTGCGCCCTGTGATAGGCTGCATTTCCCCCTGCCCTTTTGCAAGGAACTTGATTCTATCTGCTACACCCAAACCACTAGCGTGGTCTTTGCCAATCTGATATACATGTTTTGGACCACCTCTCCCATCAGACTAAGCTAGCAGTGCTGTTGGGTGCCTGGAAAGCTGCATCAGGCTGGCAAAGACTGCACTAGAGTTTCTGAAGGCTTCCTAAGGCCTGGCACCTGTGATGGGGGCAAAGACTGGGAGTGCAGGGATGATGCCTGACAGGTTAGGGGGGTGGCCTTGATAGGGCAGAGCCTGGGTCTACTCATGTGTGGAAGAGGGAGAGGGAGCAGTACCCTGTGAATCAGGTTCCACAGTTTGTAGTGGGCAAGAAACTGGATCCCATGGACAAAATGCAGCATCAGTAGCAAATGTCCAGTCCATTTGCACACATCACTTTACAAACGTCAGGTCAGATGGTACTATTCAGGTACTATTGTACAAACCAGTCAGGTCAGATGTGTTTTAATTTGTTGGAAGCCACCCAGAGTGGCTGGGGAAAGCCAGCCAGATGAGTGGGGTATAAACAACAACAATTGCTGCTACTGGTACTACTACTATATGTGTATTTCATATTTCTTTGGAATGGTGGCAGAAGGCCACCACCCCGGAACTCCCCTGACCTTGCCACTGCCACATAGCCCAGTCCTGATAAGTGCAGAGATGCTACAACCCTACACACCTCGAGTCACTGCTGGAAGCATCCAGGGAGGCTAAACAACTTCAGGGCGGAGTCTGATCAGCTTAGGTATGGACCTGAAAGTTCTCAAGCCAAACAGAAAATAGCTTGCATCCTTGCATCTGGCTCCTCCACCTGAATATTTTCTGCTTCCTTGATGACTTGGAGAAGATAAGAGTCTAAAACTGAAACCTCAGATCAGTGCCTGAAGCCTGCTAGCCCCATCATCTCAATTTTAGACAGTGGGCAACTGAGCCTTTACAGAACTTCAGTATGAAAAACACTCCCTCTTTATTTTTTTAAAAAAAGCCTGCTGAGGTTTTTGCATATACAACCATAAGCCACAAGCAGGAGGGAAGCCAGCTAGTAGCCACCAGCGAGAGGAGAGCAAGAGTCTTCTCAGCAAATAAGGCTTCTCACCACCACTGCTGGTCAGCCTTATCCTGAGGGGAAGCACTTGAGCCTCACTGTCCTGGCAGAGGAATCCCCTATTTGCCTTCAGAGTCCTGGAGTCACCCTGCTTGTTCTGCCAGGAAAGTTCACCCAGTGTGGACTCAGACCATCACGTTCCAGTTCCCACGGCTGCCACCCAACGTGAATCTCCATTGGCTACAGCAGCAGAAGCCTCAGGGGCAGCAGCTGAAAAATCCCAAGGACAAGGAGATGGTTGCATTTTGCTCTACTTCTGCTGTTGTTGGCGACTGCCTTGTACATCACTTGTCAGAAGGACAGACCACAAGTTCAGTTTAATAATTTATAAAGTATAGCTCTGGTGTAGGGATTCCTATTAGATTAGGGTTCTCCTGTATAATGGATGTGTATGTGTATTTTAATAAACTGAATAGAGTGAAAGGTTATGAGTCATTGGATGGGGGGCGGGGGGAGTGTGTGTGTATGACCGTAATAGTGTTTAGCTTAATTTTTTTAGTTGCTATTCTGCTGATATTGTTTTACAGATCATAGATGCCTTCTTGATTTGTTATGCTGGAGTCAGTTGGGTCGTGCCCCTACAGCAGTGACCAGAGGAGGAATGACCCCTGGGAGGAGTGCAAAAAGAAGAAATGCAATGGTACACCAGCACAACTGGACACCTTCATCTGTCCCAGCTGCGACAAAACATGTCTCTCCCACTTCAGTCTCTGCAGCCACAGCAGGTGCTGTAACTCTCCAACTCTTCACCCGTGAAGGCACACTCTTCCATTGTCTCTTGAGACAGGCGGATGCCAACCAAAGCATATCATATGATTTACACTGTAACTGCAATGTATAGCTTACTTTTTAGTTGTTGGCTTGTTAATACAGTAGTGTTTTATAGATTGTAACTGTTTGTTAATTATATTATTTATGCTGTACTTGTGATGTTCTATTGTGTTGTTGTTATTTACTGTTTGTAAGACACTTTTGGATTCTTTTGAATGGAAAGCAGCATAGAAATCCACCCATCAGGTAGGTTTTCCCCACTTATTGGCATAAACAGAACCATCTTCTATTACACGCTACATTTTTTACCTGCAAGTTTCCTACATACATAGCAGACAACCAGCTCTTGCAGAAGCAGGTTGTATTTGATATCACACTCCTGCACAAGCACAGAAATAGAAAGGGACCTGTTACACATCTATTCAGATAATTGCTTCACGCCCGGGTCTCAGAGGAATTGGCAAACACTAAAGGATGAGAAACCAGACAATGCTCTTGTAAGGGAGGCAAATGTTATTAGCTGCATTTCTCAGCTGCGGGGATTTGAAAGCAGGGAGAAAGAAAAACAGCCCAATTCAAGAGAGGGGCTGGCCCACTGGCCCAGTCCACCACCACAATGCTATTGTTGGCTGGTAGAGCAAAGGCCATTTACTCCAATCACCAGGGACAGCCTCTATTTCCTAGGACTTGTCTCTGCTATCCTAATTTGAATCTGACAGATAGGAATCACTGGAGCATTAGTGCATTTCCAGCTCGGCCCTAGCCAAGTAAGCAGAGGGACTTTTCAAGGCCACTGCAGATTTCAGCCCAAACTTAGCGTAGGCTTGAGCTGATTGTGAACTGGGGAGGGGAAAGACTGTAGCAGCTGTGCTAATGCTTACAGCTTTTAATCACACCAGAGTTGGGGGGGGGGGGATCAGCTGCTCCTGCTCAACTGTAAGATACAGTATAGGAAGTCACTGGATTGCAAGTCTACCATTTTGTAAAGGTACTGAAATTGAAGGGAGGGCTATGAAGTTAAAAAAGGAGAAGGACAACTCCCAAAGAGAAAAACACCAAGTGGAGAAGCAAAAAGCCTTATAATACAGGAAGCTGAAGGTGCTTACATATTCTCCTGAGTTGTTTCACTAACTGACCAAAGATATTAACTATTGCAGATGAACGGACTCTGTAGTTCCCACCAAAGAACAGAGAAGACAGTGCTGTCATGAGTGTAGCAGGTGGAACTGGGAAGTAGAACTAACCCCAGACACTTTGGCAATCCAAGCACTTCTTAGCTAATACCTGACATGATGCTATAAATTTAATACCTTTATGGTCACGACATCCACCCCCTTCAACCCCCACCCCCCAAATCCAGAGATTGGAATTGACTATCTAAGGTGCAATACATCCTGAAGAGTCTAACAGGTGAGTGTTTACTCAGCAGTAAGTCCCACTAGAGTCAATGAGGCTTACTCCTAAGTAGGGATGGGGAGAGATTTGATTCAGTTCATATTTGAATCCAAATCTACCAAATCAACACTTTCTGAAATAATTTGAGAACTTCAAAAGTTGCACTTATCCATATTTTGCGGTGCAGTTCTCCTGTCCAACAATGTCTACAGGAATGGATAAATTTGTGGAAGGTGTGCATAAAAATGAACATATTAATGGAAGTATAAAATGCATTATATTAGAGCTTGCTTTCGAAAATATGCCCATTAGTCAAAACTGCATTTTAAAAACTGGATTGTGAAAAATTTGCACTAAATTGCTGCAGAAAGGAGGAGAACCGAATTTAAAATTGAAAGAATGAGAAACCAAGAGAACCAAAATCAATGACCCTCCCATCTCTACTCCTAAGTAAGTGTGTGTAAGGATTGCAGGCAAAACACAGAGCTCTGCAAGAAGCCTGAGGTGGCTTTCAGTTGACTCCCTTCAGAGCAGAAGCAATTTCCCCCTTCTGGTGGGAGTCTCATTTATGCCTCAGTTCAAGTGTCTTTTGAAATCAGAGATACTTGAAAGGTGACAGAATATAAAGTGCCTGGTGTCAACAACGATGCATGCCATTGTACAATTGTTCTCTGATGCTTATTTTCTGAACTGATGTAGGTCTATGGCATCTATTTAGTTGCTGTGTACTGTTTATAGATTTTATTAAATGATTAATTAAATGATTAATCATCTGGAATCTTTGGTGGGTGCTTTGGTGCATTTTTAGATATCGATATTTGTCTGCTTTCTTCAGTTAATGGATTCTGTAATGTAACAAAGACACCTTGATAGCATTTGGGTTGCTTAGACTGTTAATGTAATTCAGGTGTTGTTTGCTAATTCCATCTTTTTCACACTGAATTAATTTATTTGCCATTTTGGTTTTTTATTCGGATCACATCTGTGCATAAATATTTTGCGAACTGAAAGCCAAATTCCTTTTGTGTGGACAAAATAATGTCTTCCGGTGTGGGCCACGAACAAGCCAAAACATGGGGACGTTTGAGCATTTTGAGGTAGTGATGGGTAAATTCTCCCTGGCTCATGCTGGGTTGCCTCTGAAATTAGCCAAGCTAAATTAAGGAATTGGTTCAGGTTATTTTGAAGCCCACTTGTATTTCTGCCCCTTGGTTATGCAAGAAAGAAGCAAACAAACACCTGGCCCACTGCCAGTTTCCCAAGTCCCTCCCTTTCCTTTCCAATCCTGCATTCTGTCTTGTCCTGGTGGTCTGGTGCTGGTGGTAATAAAAAAAGGGGGGGGGTAAAGGACCCTTGACAGTTAAGTCCAATCGTGAACAACTCTGGGGCTGTGGCGCTCATCTCATTTTACTGGCCGAGGGCGCCGGCGTTTGTCCTTAGACAGTTTTTCTGGCTCATGTGGCCAGCATGATTAAGCCGCTTCTGGCGAAACCAGAGCAGCTCATGGAAACGCCGTTTACCTTCCCACTGGAGCGGTACCTATTTATCTACTTGCACTTTCTGGTGTCCTTTTGAACTGATAGGTTGGCAGGTTTAGGGACTGAGCAACAGGAGCTCACCCCGTCGTGGGGATTCGAACCGCCAACCTTCTGATCAGCAAGCCCAAGAGGCTCAGTGCTTTAGACCACAGCACCACCCACTGGTGGTAGCTGCAAGCTATTGGGGAAGGCAAGGGGAGGAAGTCTCTTCCTTCTCTCTTCTCCCCTGATTAAGTCAGAAATGGTTCCTGGGGAAACCATTTCCCAAGGCCAGTGTAGTGCCAGTGTCCATGCGAAAGAAGAGATTTCCCAAGGGCTCTTTATGGCTTGATGGCCTGATGTTCTGCATGGGGTGCCAAAGTAGAAGGAGGCCTCCATGCTGTATTCTTGCCACTGCTGTGCAGTGACTAAATTGGGTTTAAAGGAGTAGGGAGAGGAATTGGGGCAGTCTGTGGGTGGATGGGTGAGATGTCTCCAGGCAGCAGGGTTTCGAGGAGAATGCCTATTTAACCCAGACCAAAGTCCTAGCTGGAGAGAAACACAAAAGGCATAATCCTTGTTTTATAGTATTATGGACCCCCTGAAACTTGCACCATGAAGCCCAGAAGTACAAGTATGATGACCTAACAATTTTGAGGCTATTGTGGTTGCCAGTCCTCAGTGTCTGACCTTAAGTATCCTCATTCTCAGATAAACTTCAGGGTGAGGGGCCAGAATCAAGGGAGAGGGGCTATTTTCTGTTTGGCTCGAGATTCACTCTGCCCCATGCCATGTCTAATCTGAGGCAACAGGAGGGGTGACCTTGGGTTATTTTATGTAATACGGCACCCAGTGTGAAGCCAAAAATTGGTGCCCCCTCAGTTATGGATCTTCTCAATTTTGGGAACTGCCAACATTGCCCTAAATTCTACGTTGGCAAAAGGTGCAGCTAGCCTCTACACCTCGCTAGTCTAGCACTATGTGGTGCTTCCTAGGTGCCAATTTAGGTGCCAATCCTACAGGCTCAGCAGAAAGCTCCCAGGCCCCAGCTTGTGATTCTCAGGTTTGCATCTCAAAAGACCCACTGATCTTAGAAGGCATGGGAAAGTGGGGTGGGAAGACATAATGGGGATATAAGGTCACAAGAAGATTAGAATGGTCTTCTTGTTGAATCAGAACAATACACAGAATATACTCCTGGTGGATGTTGCTCCTAGCTGTTGTTTTAAAAGTGCAGCATGGATGGGCCTCTTTTAGTGCCATCTGCTTTGTTAACCTGGCAGGTACTTTCTTCTGTATCCTCTCCCAATAGATGATTTCCATTATACACAGGTGTCTACAAATTAGAAATAATTCATTACTTTCCAGTGAGGAGTTTAAATGGGCTTCATGAACTCCGTAGAGTTACCTCCCATTATCTGTCTCTGCAGACCTGCAGGGCTGCTGTGTGTAATCTGTCTGCAGCCCAGTTTGCGGCTCCTAACGCCTGTCTCTGCCCTCTTTTTGTCTCTCAGCTCCCCAGAGAAAAGGGCCCTTTGGCAAAATCTCTGCCACACAGCCTTCTCAAGCTCCTGGCTCTTGCACGGATCAGAAACCAGTTTTATGAGCTCCGGTTCTCTCTTGCATTAAAAAGGCCTCTGGTGTAAAGTGGTTACAAGACTGCAAAATGTGAAATGCCACATTGAGAAAGGGAAGACCTTAGAGAGCACTTAAATGCAGTTTAATTACATTCCTTCTACACCAGTCAGGGGGGCAATTTACCATCCAAAGTCATATGCTTTGCTCAGAAAAACAAAACTAAGCACAAGCATTGCCCCCGCTCACGGCTGATCTTTCCTGAGGATGTGAACTGCTTATGTGCTAATAGCTGTTTATCATACAATTTCAGACGCTCAGCATAAGGTGTCAGAATAGATGATGCATATTTTGATCATCACATTGGTATCCTGCCCTTCCTCCAAACCTGTGAGATAGCCAAAAAAATGGTACCTTGCCCAGTGTTATCCTCTGAGCTTCATGGCTGAGAAGAGTAATAGTGCCACTGTATTCTGCTCTGGTCAGACCTCACCTGGAGTACTGTGTCCAGTTCTGGGCACCACAGTTCAAGAAGGACACTGACAAACTGGAACGTGTCCAGAGGAGGGCAACCAAAATGGTCAAAGGCCTGGAAACGATGCCTTATGAGGAACGGCTAAGGGAGCTGGGCATGTTTAGCCTGGAGAAGAGGAGGTTAAGGGGTGATATGATAGCCATGTTCAAATATATAAAAGGATGTCACATAGAGGAGGGAGAAAGGTTGTTTTCTGCTGCTCCAGAGAAGCGGACACGGAGCAATGGATCCAAACTACAAGAAAGAAGATTCCACCTAAACATTAGGAAGAACTTCCTGACAGTAAGAGCTGGAATTTGCTGCCAAGGAGTGTGGTGGAGTCTCCTTCTTTGGAGGTCTTTAAGCAGAGGCTTGACAACCATATGTCAGGAGTGCTCTGATGGTGTTTCCTGCTTGGCAGGGGGTTGGACTCGATGGCCCTTGTGGTCTCTTCCAACTCTATGATTCTATGAGTATTCTGAAATTAGGTTTTCCCTGTCCAAGTCCAACACTTAATCCACGGCAGTCATGTTCAGACCCATTTTCAGAGACCATGGATTCAGTCCTACCCTTCAGTCCTCCCCAATACCAAGAATAGGAGGCATGACAACTGTCATTTGGGTGAAACCAGGCTACAACAGATGTAAGAGGTTTGGCACAGGCATTGGGTAGACCAACTGGAAATGAGGGCGCCCCTCAAGGAGTAACTCCCCCACTAGATTGCACCTGGGGAGTGCTGTAGCCCCTTGCCCCTGCCTGGGCACCCAGACAGAAGCATCTTCTCTGGATCCCTTTAATGGGATACCCCATTTCAGACGGGCCAGGTAGAGGCTGCAACCTCCCCTCCGTCCAAGACGATGGTTATCCAGTGATGCAATGGCATCTACCAGGAAGGGGGAGATGACTTCTGCACTGAATACCTGGATATCAGCAATCAGAAAACACAAATTTTATTGTTGAAATACATTAATATAGTAAGCCTTTTCGTTATGTGGGGCTTATGCTCTAGGGATTGCGCCTAAAGCCAAAACTGTGTATAGTCAAAACACATTGGGTGCAAAGAAAGGTGAGATAGCCAAAACCGTTTCCCCCAGACAACAGCCTCCTTTTAGTTTTAAAAAAACTTGGCAAAAAAGGGTTACATGCGTTCACTGAAACAACAGTGGCATACCCTCCACATTTTCCAAAGACAGTCCTGGAATTACAGAAGCTGTCCCGGTTTCTGATTTGATCCCGGAATGTCCCACTTTTCCTTTTTCCTCCCTTCCATGTCTCAGGGAACAATTAAAAGTGGTGGGTGGGTGTGTAGGTTCACAAACAGAGTCCTGTTTTTACTGAAAATAAAATTTCTGCACCAAATGAAGGAAATGGTGAAGCTGTCCTACGGTGCCCTTCCTATAATTTTGAAGGAAAATGTCACCAATCCACTATAAGTTCTTTGATTGCAATGCTTCAGCAGTTTTTTTAGAAAACACATGGAATGTTTATTCATTTATTGTAAATGGAGCCTTACACTGTCTACTGAGAAGTAAGTCCCACTGTTTTCAATGGAGCTTACTCCCAGGTAACTGTGTAAAGACTATGCAGCCTTACACTGCAATCCTAAGCATTTTTACTCAGAACTAAGTCCCACTGAGTTCAATAGGATTTACTCTCTGGTATGTTCCCGATCAATCCCACAGTTTCCATTATTGTTATTGTTATTTTTGTTATTGTTATATCCTGCCTTTTTCCCTGACAGGGACTCAAGGTAGCTTACAGCTAAAATTTTATTTCATTCCGTTTATCTGTTGAAGGTGCTGTACATGATCTCTTCCCTTGCACATTTTTTTCTTTACAACAATCCTATGGGGTAGGTTAGACTGGAGGGTTGTAATTTGCTCAATGTGACAGGTGTATATGTTTATATGATGAATTTATGTGCGGCAAGATCAAAGGCGGGAGACGCCTCCTGATGTAGAATATAATGTTCCTATTTTCATCAGAGAAATGTGGGAGGATGTGCAACAGACAGACACAGGCCACAACTGAATGAATTTGATGGGAATTTGATGTGGCAGCCATATTTGTTGTTCGTGCAGTTGCTCTGATCACAACCAAAGTGGATGAGTGTGTGAAGGGCAATTACATTTTGCTATAAAAATGTGCCTGGGTGAGGGGAACCCTTTCCTTAACTCCTTGCCCTCTGTTGCCTCAGGTTATTTCCTCCCAGCTTGACTCTGATCCTAGAAGCAAGCCAAGCCAAGGTGAAAAGACTTGAGTTGATGATGGAAGAAAGAAACATAAGGGGTGTGTGTGTGTGTGTGTGTGTGTGTGTGTGTGTGTGTGTGTAGCTGCAGGCTTTTGCAACCCTCATTTATGAACACCTCTTGTTATAAACATTAAATCCCATTGCCTACTTCATGTGCCAATGGGGCAGACAGAAGAATAGTTTGGCCCTCAGGCAGAAGTCATGGGTAACTTTCTGGACTGTTCTTCTTCCAGTGCCAGAGTCTGAGAATTCCTGCTGTACTGCAGGCAGCAAGGTGGGATTCGGGGTTACCATCCAGGCACGGATCAGGCCCATTTCTCTTTGGCTCCAGCGGTCTTCAATAGGAGTGGGCTTCCAGGCCATTGCCAGGCCCCACCCCCAACTCTTTGGTTTTTGTACTGATTTATGGCTCTGTGTGTAGATTTTTGCATTATGAGACATTCCTCCCGCCTCTCTGTTGGATTTATGAGTAGAGGCAGTGTTTGGAAATGGTTTCCTGTAGGAATTAATTCATTTTTAATCAGCTGAGCATAATGATTTGAAATAAATGATCTTCCTGAACTGAGGTTAATCAGCTCTGAATGGGCCTTTTCCATTATGTTATTTAGAGAGGGTATATTATAGAAATACTGTTATAGGCCTTATTTAATCATCTGTTTGTTTCACTGTGTACACAGTTTTTAATGGACTGCTCAAGATTTAATGCGAGGAAGCTTTATTTTTATTATTTGTAGGGGATTTAGTGCTGACAAAAGGTGCAGGATTGATAGCACCAAAGGCAGAAACAATCTATTTCTTTGTGTTTTGCACTACCCTTAGCATACCAAACTAACAGAGCCATGTGCTACTGAGGAACAGACTTCTGTAGCCTCCTTTCTGTACGCTGGTATACTGGTGGCAAGATGAAGTGCGGTTTTTTTGTGCTACTAAATAAACAGACACCAAGGCATGCTGCACTATATTAACAAACAAGCACAAAACTCCAGTACCATAGTTTTTGAAGCATGGTGATGCATGCAGAATTTTAGTATCTGCCACAAACTTTGGATGCAAAAGTTTGTGATTGATTCTAGGTTCTCAGTCGTAGCGTTTTATTCCCATTACCAGTCTCCAAAGGAAAATTTCTCATCCTGATGCCCCAAAATGTTGGAAAACATTTTAAAGCAAAGAATATAGAAGTCTTCAGTAACCATTTTCAGGGCGCTCTTGACCTCTCTTCACACTCTCCCTACATTTCCCTTCCCTCAGCCAGACCCACACCCTGAACTCACTCACTCACTACTCACTCACTCACTCACTCACTCACTCACTCACGGCTCTCCTTTTGCCACCATGCTTAAAAGAAAGAAAGAAAATCCATTGATAACTCAAAGATGGGTTCAAAATAAAGCACACAAACAAAGGTAACTTATTCCACATTTACCTAGATGATGTATTCAGTGATTTCATCCAATGTGTGTGTGTGTATTAAGTGGCTGAGAGGTTTGGCATCTTTGGTGCAGGGCTGTCACAGCCCTGTTCTGGATCAACCTCCTGAGCACACAGAAGAAAGAGTGATGCCAACCATCTTTCTCCACCACCTTCGCACTTCTCCCCGTAGTTCATGGGCATGTGCCACTGTCCTCACTTCCTGCAGGCAGCTGGTGACCCCACTGCAGGCAGCTGTTGCATTGCTACGCAGAAGCTAGAGCAAACCAACAGCGCCCTGTACTGCCTTGCTGACTGTATTCAGCAAACTCTTGGCTCTCTTGACCATAGGCAACTGCTGCTTTTGTTGCATAGAAAGGACAATAGATTGGTGCTATTTACAGTTATTTGGAATTCCAAACTAATTCACCAGGTTCAGTTTTGGACACAGATAATATTGATTTGTTACTGCAGTCAATTATCTGGAACTTTTGTTGTCTGATTCTACTTGATTTTTCCATCAGGAGAAAATACGTTTCAGTAACTGGAGGACCAAACTCTTGCACAAGGTAGGGAGACAAGGGCGAACCCCCCAGAGACTGAGCGCTTGTAAGAATGTGTGTCTGAATGTGGGAGTCTGTCAGCATTTCCTTATTCTCACTGAGATGCAGATTCTTATCTACACATCCAGTCAACACGCACACATTGAACTGCCAGTATAAAGCAAAACAGATTATGTAACTGCTTTTTCCAGGAAGAAAAAGAACACATGTGCACAGAAAGACTAGGATATCTGAAGCACTCTTCAGACTTTCCATGGAGATATCTGAGATACAGAGATGCTGGCAAATTCCTCCTCAACTGAATTTCAGCGAATCAATAATTCTGTCATCTGGGTGAAGACTGCATGTAATGTGTTTCACTCACCTGGCAGCAAATGATTCTGAATCCCTACAATTTTCCTTTCTGAATACTCTGCAAAATCCGAATATATGTTTTTGTACGCATGGCACCACTGAAAACCATTTTAAATTGTAATTTGGTTGGTTGTTGCACATCGAGATCCCCAAGACACCCCCCCCAAAGAAAAACACAATTGACACTTAATTTTTGTTTAAGGTTTTTGGCATAATTTTGGCCACAACTGTATTCAAATTATAGCAATGTGAGTGGTTGCTTAGGTATTGGTAGCACTAACTGACCCTGCCCAGGGACAGCTCTGACATTCGCACCCCCCTGCGAAGTCAGGAAAGGTAAGTCACCTGGGGAGAGAGACGGGACTGGGAAGCATGCCTCACCTCTCCCCAGAATGCTCCCAGGGGCTTGCGTGGCCCTAGCCCCTTGCCAGGGGGTTTCGGACAAAAGCATGGGGAGCCCCTGGGTTCCTTTAACAGAAAACCCTTGAAGCAGCAGCAGCAGCATTTTGGAGGGGCAGGCACAGCCGAATCCATACCCCTCCACCAACCAATTCCAAGACCAGTGCCTAACCGCAAACCTTACAAGTTGTGACGATTTGCTATGCAGTAGGCAAAAACCAAGTGGCACACACTAATCAGCCAAATGGACAAAATTCCTACCGGGCCCCTGCCCCAAAGCAGACGACCCCATGACAGGCATAGCAAGGTCAAGCAAACAGCCTAAAATTAGGGAAGGGAGGGCAGGTGATCCGAAATAAGCAGCGAAAAGAGAAAGTTCTTCGCTGTGAGCATTGTATTTAACAAATAGGGCTGTCAATCAACAAATGGCAACATCTAGATTTCCCCAGTAACAGCCCGCCCCTGCTTAAAGGATGGCCAAACTATTTGCCTAGTAACAGTGAGGTGTCTTGTCAGCCCCGCCCGCAACCTGTGCTCTCCATGAGGGAGAACACACTTCCTCTTCATAGAGCCTTGCAGTGCAAGAGAGGTCTACCACTGCACACAAGAAAAGAAGACTGCTCATGCACAAAGTGCCAGCAACTTCCCCATGGGGAAACCCTGAAGGGCACTGGGTTTTGGTCTTGGGATTTGGATGGAGGACCCCAAAGGGCTTTGGAGGGCAGAGTCTGGGTACAGGTGGGTTAGTTTGCATGTTGGGTCAAGAGAGAGATGGGCCCTGCAGGATTGTGGGGAATCAAAGTGGAAAGCTGCAAAAATCCATTGGTGTGGCACATTCCTGTCTTTGTGGAGGGTTTTGGGTCTGGGTAGGGGCAGCAACGTCATGGAATGTGTGCAAGATACAATCAGGGGAAATGGCCAAAACAGCAAAGTCTGCTCTGCTTGGCTGGGCTGCTCATGTAATTCACAGGCATTGAAGACTGCTTCAGCAAGAGTAGGAGCCTTATATGATATAAACTGCAGTACACATGCCTGAAGTGGACCTGGCTTTGTAAATGCAGGCAGCCTGTGTTGGAGGTTCTCATCTTATGCTCCAAACTGAAGACGAAATGGGGAAGGGGGAGTATTGCTGCTGAGTAAGTAATGCAGTGAGCAATATGAGCTGGGCAAACTCACATTCCCTCCTAGATTTTTATATATTTTTTTAGTTGTGGCCATTTTTAATCCAGATCGTTGTCTGTTTGAGGTCATGTTATCACCCCTAAATTTAACCACTGCCAGGGGGAGGTGGCACTGGGACTGGGGCCACAACCAGCATTGTAGCCCAGCTCTACACTTAAATTTTTTTTTTTTAAATAAAATTTAATGCAGTATCTGCAAACAAGAATACAGTGGTACCTCGGGTTACATACGCTTCAGGTTACATTTGCTTCAGGTTACACACTCCACTAACCCAGAAATAGTGCTTCAGGTTAAGAACTTTGCTTCAGGATGAGAACAGAAATCGTGCTCCGACGGCACAGCAGCAGCAAGAGGCCCCATTAGCTAAAGTGGTGCTTCAGGTTAAGAACAGTTTCAGGTTAAGTACGGACCTCCGGAACGAATTAAGTACTTAACCTGTAGTACCACTGTAAACAGCACTGAGTTTATAGTATCATTTTACATAATCTCAAAACATAAATGGTCTATGTAGGCTCTCCACAGACATGTTTGTGAAATTGGTGGGATAAATTTGCTATCTATGTCCCTTGCATATGAAAAGAAGGGGGGGCATAGGTTTCATCATAGGTGTCTCTCTTTATAACACTTGAAACAGTCATGTCCCAGATATTCTTGAACCATACCTCAAGGGGCAGCTCAACCTGGGATTTCCAGGATAATTATGACACCATTAGTCATTACTTGCTTCTGCTATCCCTAATTTTATAGTGAGAGCTCCTTGGGGCAAGCATCTGACTTCTGCTCATGCCACATTGTGAAACACCATATGCACCAGGGATCGGCAACTGGCTGCCTCTGCCTTAAATCATGCCTCATGAGTACAACCGCCCCCCTATCCCCAGAGCCAAGAGAAAGACATTGGGAGGAGTGGTGGCCATGGGACATGTCACCAGCCCTTGTTAGAATCCAGCCTGCCACCATCCAACCCAACCTTAACATGGGTTCCCCGTAAAACTAGTTGTTGAAAAGCGATGTGCAAAGGTGGCACAGTGAATATAATGTGATCCATCCTTAGTAAGAAAGAAGAGCGCTGATGGGTCAGGCCATTGGAGTGGGTTGGGTTTTTATCTAGCCCAGACCCTGTTCCCAAGATGCTTCTGAGAGGTCCACATGTGGGTCGTGATGGTCACAGCTCTCCCCCATTATTTCTTCCCAGGCATTTTGGATAACCACAGGTCCACTGCCTCTATGCATGCAGAGTCCATTTAGGTATCCAGAGACTAATGGTAACTGATAGACCTCTCTCCTCCATGAATTCATCTCAACCCCTTTTAAAGCAATTTAATCCATGGGCCACCACCGTCTCTGTAAGAACACAATAATTTACAGAAGAAGTAGAAAAAGCTGTTAAGAGTGAAAGGGAGACCTGATTGAGGCTGAAACAGCTACAAAATGGACATAACCCTCCAAGAATATTTCCCAGGCACAAACTCAGCTGAAATGGCCAGAAGCTGCACTCTAGAGCAACTCCTATTCGTATAAATGAGCTTGGGCAAAATCATTTCCCAATGGGCTGCATTCAATAAATGGGAACGGGGCGGGGGGTGTGTGTGCCCATAAATAATCTTGCAGTGCAAAAGTCCTCTGTGGCTTTTTGCATTGCAGCCTCCCCTTCACCAGTTGCCAGTTAGCATGCATATATGGGCCTGTTGAACCCCTAGAGGTGTTCAGTGATAAAGGTTAGGTATTTCCTTGATGAGCTGTGAAATATCAAGACTGTTTCACCTTGACTGCACATAAAGCAGCTAAAAACAACTTCTGCATGAGGACTGTGTATGTGTCTTCCACCTCCATTCTCCAGCAACAGAGGGATTTGTTTTCAAGGCAGTAGGTGGGTGTTCTAACCATTGCGAATGTTGCTTCTGAATGTTATTTCCAGGGCATGTGCACATTAGAAGCTGAAAATGCAGCCAGGTCATTCCCCCTGATGTGTTTCAAATCTCCTTTTACATTGCTGGGCACACTATTACCTGATTTTCTTCCTGTACCTGCAACCTCTCCAACTGCTAGTCAATGAAGCCATCATCTGTGCATGCCCAACAGATATCTAAAATGTGCACATCTCAGCTTATATTCATTGGGCCACCTGTGCACATCCCTGTTCAACAACTAGTTTTACTGGAGAACCATGTTAGCGTTGGGTTGGATGGTGGCAGGCTGGGTTCTAACAAGGGCTGGTGACACATCCCATGGACACCACTCCTCACAATGTATCCCCTTGGTTCTGGGGATAGGCTGGTGATTGAACTCATGAAGCAAGATTTGCGCCAAAGGCTGCCAATTGCTGATCACTGGTGTACAGTGTGGACAGCAGCATAGCATATGCACACGCTGCCCAGGATGGGTGCGCTTCTGAGGGGTGCGGGGCGTGGAGGGTGCCCTCCCAGGCGCAGGATAACTGCTTGGGTGCATGGAGTGGCCTGTGCCCTGCAGCTGGGAGGGGAGCGAGCCACCCATAGGGGCGGAGTGAGCCGCTGATGGCAGACATTCAGCACGCTGTAAGCCTCCCCCAAGCTGTCAAAACGAAGGGGGAAGGGGGGAATACTGCCAGCAAAGCGGCGCAGCTCCCCCCTTCCCCCGATGGTAGGCTTGAGAGTCACGGGCGGGCTGGTGGTGCGCCAAATGTCACCCCCCCAGCGAAGACACCTGGGGTGGTGCGCCCCCCTTTCCTCTGCCCCTGAGTGTGGCATAAGCTTAAGGCAGGTCTTGCCACCCAAGGAACTTTGTTTTGAACCGCAGGTCCAACCACTCCCATGAACCTCCCTTTGGGCAAGTGGATCAGGACAGTTCTCACTGCAAAATTAGGAATAGGCAGTGCTTTTTTCTGGAGGTACTCGAGGGCATGCAGTACTGACACCTTTTTTTTCTAGAAGAAAAGTCCTGGGGATAGGAGATACAAGGAGTGACTAATGAAATCATAATTAACTAAAAGGGAATGCAAATTTGTCCAGCTTACCGTTTTGAGTTGGATGGAAGCTGGTTTGAAGGAAAGTCCATCAATCAACAGCCTTTCTCAAGGAACTACAGGATAGATATGGACCATGGGTAGGCAAACTAAGGCCCGGGGGCCGGATCCGGCCCAATCGCCTTCTAAATCAGGCCCACAGATGGTCCGGGAATCAGCATGTTTTTACATGAGTAGAATGTGTGCTTTTATTTAAAATGCATCTCTGGGTTATTTGTGGGGCATAGGAATTCTTCTTTTTCCCCTCCAAAATATAGTCTGGCCCCCAACAAGGTCTGAGGGACAGTGGACCAGTCCCCTGCTGAAAAAGTTTGCTGACCCCTGATAGGGTCTCTGGCTAACACCATGTGTATTCAACTTCAGACCCCAGTGGTGCGAGTGGGAGTAAATACTAATGTATATGCCAGCTCACTTTCATCATGCCTTTTGAGCCAGGCCCAGGGCCAAACTACATACAGTATGACAGTAAATGTGCCATTGCCTTTAGCCTGTCAGCAAACAGTATCAGCTGGGAGTAGGGCCTAGTAATTAAGGAATCACAGCAGTTCTGGAGGAGGAGTTTAGCCCTCCCCTCCCCTTCTGCAATCCTGATGAACGTTGCTCATCCATAACTGCTATTGGCATTGAGATAGAATCTTTGATTAGTGCAGATGGGGTATTTCCTCTCAGTGCAAATAGCAGCCTCAGAAGAAGGGGCAGGGAGGGGAGGAGCAGGTTATATACCTGTTACAATAAGTACAACCCCACCCCACTCTGGATGTCGGTGCTATTTGCATTTTTTTTAAAATGTGAAAATTAAATCACAGTCATGTGCAGTTGGAACCTTAAACTCCTATTCCCCTGAAAACAGAATGTATATAAACCGAAGCTGCAAAATTTGAATAAAACTTACTGCTTAGTCCTGCTAGTCATGCAGAAGTGCGCGACATGGGTCACACACAATCAGAGTTTCTTGCAAAAATAGAAACCCGATCCTTTCTAGACGTAATGTTGCCCTGTTCCTTGACCTCTCCTTGTAAAGAGGTGTTGCCTGTTAGTGTGACACACCAATTCAGTTTTACATCAAAAGTGTCAATGAGGATGGCACTGGGAGTGAATCATTCTGCATTACTAACGAAACAATGCAGAACAGATATCTAGCACATTAAAAAGCTCTCTAATAACTAAGGATGGACTGATATATTGAAGGGGGAGTAATGGGAAAGGGATAGCATGACTCTCCAGATAATCTCTGCTTGCAGCACAACCTTTTGCATTTTTATTCAGTGTAGGTGTTGGATCTGGGAACAAAGCAGCATTCTTCTTAACTATAAAATAATCAATAACATCATAGGGTTTAGCAGAGTAGATCTCTCTCAAACTCTTTCATGCTTCCTCTCTTCACTGATGGCTCTTATATAAGGCATTCAGAACACAGCTTCTAAGAATCATTAGTGGTTTCTTTTAAAAGTAAGCAGATAAGTAAGCAAGAAAGAATTTGATGTGTTTATGACTGGAGATGCAAAGTTTCATGCTAAGCCTGTGAGCTCCTATCTAGTCTATGGGCTGCATCATGTGTGACTCCTGTTAGCTTAGTTTTGTTCAGCGTGGCTCATGTTTGTCCATGTTGCTTTATGACAAAAAGCAAACAGTGAGACGCACTAATGGGCAGGGGGCTACGCAAAACCATTGATGCCTTTTGTAAATACCCATTTATTTAAACATATGCAAACTAAGGAGGGGGAACCAGGAAGCATCACAGACAGATCATGGGATGTAAAACAACACCGGTCTTCCAAAGCAGATATTCAAAGCTTTCCCTGCACACTCCACCACTACCAAAATATCCTGGAGATTTAGAAACATTATATGATCATTAGCAGGCATTCAGGTGAAAAGATGGTCTTTTAGTCATTACAATATCACTGCTGAGTTGTGTGTGAGTGTGTGCTGCCTAGGTAGTTTTAGGTGAGCAGGAAAGAGACTTCAGTATGTGAGGAGGGAATGTGCTTTTAATAGAGAATTGTAGTAGCTGTGACTTCTATCACAGGTCATATCCAGGCTGGCTGAGCCAAGACATATTGGCACCTTAGAGGAACCAAAAAATGACACCCCCTTCCCTGCTGGAAAAGAAGGAGTGAGTTAATATCTGCTGCAGGAACAACAGGGGAATAAAGATCTGCACTGGGATCTTGCCACCCAAAGCAGTCACCTCTCCTTCCCTCATGGGTGGGCCAGCCATGCAGTGGCGTAGCGTGTGCAGGGGGGCGGGGCGGCCGCACCGGGCACAACATCTGGGGGTTAGGGTTAGGGGGCACAAATTACTTGCCTTGCCCTGGGTGCTGACAACCCAAGCTACGCCACTGCAGCCATGGGCCACATTCCCACGGCACACTTAAAGCACATGGCTTCCCTAGTGTATTTGCATTGTCATACCTGCCAGAAATACTAACTTAGCAGCACATTTTCATTATGATTGTTAACTCGTTAAATTTACAAAATGCTAATTTGTTATTGTCCTTATAATTCCTTCATGATAGAGGTCACACTTCCACCTGTTTTATTAGGGATGCAAATAAGTATCTGTGATTTTCTTTTTCAGGAGTGATTATTTAAAAACATGTTCATAGTTTTAGATGGTTAAAGATTGTTTCTTCTTTTCTCTCTCTCCTACATTTGCACATGAGTTTGTAATTGCTTTTTTAAAAAAGCTCCTCATGAAAATTCATCAGCATTTTAGTACAAATTTCTCCTAATATATTCACATTTGTAGGCAATTTTGGCTAATCACATTTTTGAAAAGCACTTCCTCCTAATAAACTACATTTTTGTATATTATTTTTGCTAATACATGTATTTTTGTACACACTGCTTGATTAGAGAACTGCAGTGGAAAACCTGAGAAGTGAGATTTTTGAAGGATTGCTGGGTTCCCATCCCATATTGTTTCAGAGAGTGCGACTTGGATAGGTTTGTCTTGGGATGTGAACTGAATTGAACCCCCCCCCCCCCAATGTCTACATACAACACAAGCCTGTCACCTTCTGTGCAGGGCAATAAATTGCACTAGTGACAATTTGTGTGACATTTGTTGCCTCAAAAATTATGCACAGTGTGTGGTGCAGTCCCTACATGGAGGCTCATCTTCAGACTTTACGTTCCTTGCAGGGTGAGGGAGCCAGACCAGTTCCCTCACCTTGTGAAGGACACATTTCCTAGAATGAGGCCTGAATATTCTCTGCTACCTGCACATTCTATTTCTGCGCACATAAATAGAAGTAGCAGCTGCCATAAAGTATAGCAGGACCTGGGTTTGACTCATGATGGAGTGGGAAAATCTGAAGGGGAGGCATTTGTACATAATCTGAACTCCCTCAAGTTCTGATTAACCTCCATCACAGGTTCAAACTGCTTCTACCATATCTAGAGTCTGCCTTCACCCTTACAATCCCATTCCATGTGCCTTTTTTAAAAAAAGTTATTTTTAATGTTTTCAAGTGAACATCAGATAAACCACTACAAATAAACGCACATAAACTATTCTTAGTATGTCGAGTAGAGCTGTAGCAATTATCACATACATTCCTTACAGATGTTATGAACTTTAACCAGATACGGGTCTCAATTACAAGAATATATTCACACACACACAAAAAGAATATATTCTCACTAATTACCCATTAACCACGTAGCCTTGCCACAAAGCAGCCTGCAACACCTGCGTATGATATCTTTCACTATTCCTGTTTATATACCTAATAAATGGGAACCAGAATATGTCAAGCTGATCATGGTTCAACTTAGAAGAGGGCGATATCCCAAACTCTGTTCATCTACTCCTCTCTTTCAGAGGCCTTCTCTGCCTTCATCTACTGTACCTTCATATGGTAGTAGCTGTCACTTTGTTCAGGAACCTTACCTATCAGCACTGACCTTCTGCTTGAAGAAGCTTTCAAGCAACCCCAGGACGACCAAAAACACAGTGTGAAAACCATGGTGCTAACATGCTGACCAGCTTGCATGGGTGCCGGCCAGAAGGCTGAATTCCCTCACTGGAAACATTCCAGGAGCCACATGTTAGTGGTGGGTGGGGCCAGAGGCAGAAGGGCCGGCTCACCCATGAGACAGGCTGAAGCACCTGCCTTGGGTGGCAGAATCTACAAGGCAGTGCCCTCATGGGCATCCTGCCGGGCCTAGCTGCTGCTGGGGTCACATGGCTGCAACTGCTTCATCCAGTGGGATCTCGTGAGAGTTCTATGAGATTCCACCGGAAGCCATCACCACACAATCCTGCCAAGCAAGGCTTTGATGAGGATGACAGGGGAGCAACACCTTCCCATTTTGCCTCAGGTGGCAAAATGGCCCACTCCACCTCTGGTTGTGGCCCAAGGAGAGTCCTGAAGATGAGATAGGACAGGGGGCCACATTCAGCCTCAGGAGCTGAGATTTTCCTTTACTGGTAGCTATACACTAGGCTATAGACCATTTGAAATTCATGTGCAAGCACTATGTGACTGCTGAGTAGTCTCATTACAACTACATTTCTTACTAGGAGCATTGCACCGTAAGTTAAGATATTCCAATCACTGCACTACTTAGGTTAGTAAATCACCCAGAGTTGAGAATTATGCAACATAATAATAATAAAAACAAATAACTAATAGGCACTGGGGAGGTAACAGTCTTGTTCTTGACACAGCATAGGCAAGCTCTATTTTGAGACACCAGAATGCAAGTCAGCATTTTGGCTTCCCAAGAGACACAGGAGGCGTTTGGAATTGTCTGAAATTGATGTTTCTTCAGAAAGCAGCAGCTTTATGACTTAATCAATAGAAGCGTACCAGCCATCATTTGAGCATCTCGGAGATGGATGCCTGGTTTCAGGAAACACATTTACTTAGCAATCCTGTTCAATGGCAAATAGGCCCAGTGGGCACACAAAGCAATTACTTGAAGGGCTAGGCCACTAATGGCTTTGCTTGCCAATTCCCAGGGTTTGTACCACAGAGCCAGTGTAAATTTACCTCAGCCCTGTGCAAGGTCGACTCTCAGGTCCAGCATGCCCTCTGGCCTGAAGTCCCCTTATGCCCAGAGGAACACTCAGTAGATGTGTTTTGAGGAGCGACTGTTCCTCCAGGCCAGAGGAGGTTGCTCTGATATGTTCCTTGGATTTGGAGTACATCTTCCCAGTACAGTCCCCCCATTACCCCCATGCCATAGGAGCCAATGGCTGCAATGTCAGACAGTGGCCTTTTAAAATAATGGCTAGATCCCCAGAAGTAGGCAAATTTAATCACAAGGCATCATAAGGCTGCAGAAGGCCACTGACCTCTGCAGAGACAGCTCTGCTTTGGTCGAGGGAAATGCTTCATGCTGAACCTTACAAGCTGCTCTGCCCAAAGCTGATAAGACTCTGCCTTGCTGAACCTGATGAAACCTTGTTTGTAAATGCTTCTGCAACTGGCTGCTGCTTTTCCTTATGGTCCTAGAGGCTTTGCAACTCAGATGGAGGAGTCTGGAAGGCGCTCAGATGCAGAGCCTGGCAGCAGGGGCTGTGAAGGGGGCACCAGCTGGTGAGTGTGTGTGTTGTAAAGAGATATCAAAATTCTCAGTGACTGATCTCCAGTGCATGATTATTGTTAAGTTGTGGGCGAACGTATCAGACGACACAGCGATTCTTCAAACAGCTCTTGTTTATTCAGAGGCAGAACTGAACTGAACTGAAGGGCTCAGTCAGCCTGCTTATATAGAGCTCCAGTACAACTTTAGCAACTTTCTAAAACTATCCAATCACTGAATGTCACTTTCGATCCTTCATTTGCACAACAATCTACAGTATTCCCCTGCTGGCCCAGGGTGAGAACTTCAATACATAACAATTATTTTCCTCTTACACACCCATATCAGCCCATAAACCCCTGCATGTGCCTCAGTCGCTCTAGAAGAGGAGTGAGAATGGAGAAAATGTGTCACTGGACAGTTAGAATGCAGAGGGAAGGCTTGGGATGGGCTCTGGCGCTTCTCGCTCTGCATCTTGAGATTTAATTCCTTTCCCTGGAGACTCCAAGAGGGAGGCTAAAACCAGCTGTGAGTCAAACTCCCAACCTTTGTAATCACTATTCCTTTGGATTTAACAGTTGTGCAAGAGACAGAAAATCAACAACTGAGATTTTTCTTACCTCAAAATCACCACTCTCAGCACATCAGTCCCAGCCGGCATGCATTTGGGCTGGGAGGTGGATCTGAGGACTCAGTAAATGCACTTCTTGCAATTAGACTTCCTAGAGTACCAATCTTACATAGATTGGTGGTTGCAAGAATTATATGGCGTCTTTTTTTGCAAATCTTTGCAGCTGCGCCGAGTCCCACAAAACACAAATAGCCAAATAAAGCGGGTATGTTATAAAATGTTTGATGTGTAACCTGCAAACCATGATCTATAGACTACAGAATGTTTGTTAGGGGATTAAACAGTTATCTCAAGTTGGTTCATTGCATGCATAAATGTGTACACACCTAATTTAACCACCACTCTTCATCTTGCAAAAGCAATGACCTTGCTCTGAAGCCTGCAAAAAGTTTATTGGCGAGAATGAAGCATATACATGCGCTGCATATACTGAGCCGTACATTTTACTTCACTGTAAACATTTAACAGTCCTTTAAGATGAACAGTGAGAAACACAGCCTATGCCAGAAATAAAAATGATACGCTCTACAAATGCTTGGAGTGACTACAGGCAAGGGAGGTTAAAGAGACAAATTGTGCCGGTGTAGTTTTCCCACCCCCATGACATGACAGTCTGCATCTACCAAAACTCTACCTCCTGCAAAGGTCAAGGACCCTACGCTTCATTGCATTTCATCACTCAGTGGGTGCTAGAGGGAGGATTTTGACTGTTTTGCTCTATTATGGCCATTGCCACTGGCACCACAGACAGGGAAAGGCAATTCAGAAATACTGTGAGAAATATGCAAGGACACTAATACAGTGCTTTTCCTGCTACAAGCTGAAAGCACTGCACCTCACAGTAATTCTTGCTGCAGCCATGTAGCCACTATTATGATCCCATATATATATTGCAGATGGGGGTGAGGGTTAGAAACAATGAGAAGCTTGCCTAAGGCCATTCAGAGAGTTCATGGCTAAGCTGATATTTGTCCTGGGAAATTTCCCAGATCACAGTTCAGCACTTATAACCACTGTGTCATACCAGCTCTATTAATTTTTCAGAGAGAGAGAGAGAGAGAAACAGATCTTTGTACAACTGTGAATGGGTCAGAAGCTATATGCCTGTCATACTGTATCTATGATTGAAAAAAGTATATACTGTAGCTTTCTGGGCTGGTATCATGACATTTTCCACTAAGACCTGTGCCTAGAAAGTGTGGAGTGAGCGGAAAACTTCTCAGACCCATGCTTTCTAGGCATCGGACAAGCAGATGTGTGGACGAGCCCCTGGTCCAGGCTGCTGCGCATCAATGCATCTGCCATAGCACCCTTCATCTTATTTAGGCCACTGGTCCCATCACCTCCTGGCAAATAGAAGGGGAAGAAATGGAGGCAGTGAGAGATTTTATTTTCTTGGGCTCCATGATCACTGCAGATGGTGACAGCAGTCACAAAATTAAAAGACGTCTGCTTCTTGGGAGAAAAGCAATGACAAACTTAGACAGCATCTTAAAAAGCAGAGACATCACCTTGCCAACAAAGGTCCGTATAATTAAAGCTATGGTTTTCCCAGGAGTGATGTATGGAAGTGAGAGCTGGACCATAAAGAAGGCTGATCGCCAAAGAATTGATGCTTTTGAATTATGGTGCTGGAGGAGACTCTGGAGAGTCCCATGGACTGCAAGAAGGTCAAACCAATCCATTCTTAAGGAAATCAGCCCTGAGTGCTCACTGAAAGGACAGATCCTGAAGCTGAGGCTCCAATACTTTGGCCACCTCATGAGAAGAGAAGACTCCCTGGAAAAGACCCTGAAGTTGGGAAAGATGAAGGGCCAAGGAGAAGGGGACGACAGAGGATGAGATGGTTGGATAGTGTTCTCGAAGCTGAGTTTGACCAAACTGCGGGAGGCAGTGGAAGACAGGAGTGCCTGGCGTGCTCTGGTCCATGGGGTCACGAAGAATCAGACACGACTAAATGACTAAACAACAACAACAAAATGTGTAATTACATTTATGTCCCACTTTTCCTCCAAGGAGCTCAAGGTGGCATACATGGTTCCCCCCTCCCCATTTTATCTCCACAGCAGCCCTGCAAAGGTGAGGCTGAGGGTTGTAAATTAGACTGAGAAACAGTGATTGGTCAAAAGCCACCCAGTGAACTTCATGGCTGAGGGAGGGTTTGAACCCAGGTCTCCCATGTCCTAGCTGCCAGATAAACAGAACATAGACTCATAGAACTGCAGAGCTGGAAGGGATCCTAACAAGCCAAGGGTCTTTAACCTGGCTGCTTTTATTTTGGAGAAGCAGCATGTGCTGAACCCCATGCCAGGTTTCTGCTGACAGTTGCTCCCCACCTGCCTTCATTTTGTTCCCATGGATCCTGTTTTCACCATAAGCAGCACTTTGGGGGTCAAAAAACAACAAGGAGAGAAGGATTTGCAGCAGAAAACTGGCTAGGTTCCCAATCCTTGTTGGGAACAAGTTCTGGACGGGTTCTTTCCAAAGCATCTTTTTTCTCAAAAATAAAAGCAGCCTGACTAAGCATGCTCCTTTAAAGACATAAAGCCACAAGTAGTTCAGGCGCGGTTGCCAGTAAGACGAAGATTTTAAATTGCAATAAAGCACTGGAAATTTAGAACATTAATTGTGCATTTATGGAAAAGAATGATTGCTTCAGAGCCACAGGGTTCCAAATTCTGCAGCAGACTGACACTGGATTGCTGCGTGCAACATAAAATTCTCCATACAAAGGATAGCAGAGGACAAATTGCCCTGCTAATTGAAGTCTGAAGTTTTGCTCATGCTAATTACAATGCAGGCAGAACCAGGTGACTCTGAGGATAATGATATAATATCAGTTCTTAGCACTTGTCCCTCTCCTTCTGTTTCCACAGCTCAGAACTAATTAATGTTCTTTATGCTTTTGGGGAGCTACAGAAGTTCGGCCATTAAAAATGACCTGCTGGAGTAAAAGCAGGTTGGGGTCTCATTTTCCTGTCTCACAGAAAAAAAACTAAAACAGGTTTTGTAAAATGTTTTCTTCCAACATACTGTGGTTTTTGAATATGCTGATTCCAAAGGCTTCTGTCCTGCATATTAGCAGAAAACCATTATCCAAGATCCAGTCCTTATGTAGCCAAAACAGCACAAGAGGAATCTGGCTTGGGGGAACCCAAGTCCAGAAAACCTTTTGGGCAGGGGCTAAAATGAGGAGACTCAATAGAGCGCAGGTGTGCCAGCTCCAGGGAGGCAAGCCCTTTTGGGGGGCCTTGTATTTTGGGGGTGGGGGCTGCCCCCCATGTCCAAAAACCATGGAGGTGAAGAATAGAGCTGACCATGGCACTGCTCCAGTGGCCGGCTCCTCCTCCTGTTGCTGTGGAGGGGAAGGAGAGTTGAAGCAGCCTTCCACTGGTGGTGGCACGAAGAGGAGGAGGAGCTGCCAGCCACAGGAGTTGCTCTGTGGCCACCACGGTCGACTCCACCCCAACTCCTGATGTCTTGATATCACATGAGTCATGTTGGAACATTAATGCATGCGACTTTGTCCCATCCCCCCATCCCCCCTTACAAGCTGGCACCTCTGAATACCCTCCATAAAAGAGAAGATCCATTTGGGGTGCCTAATTTTGGCCTTACACAGAGCACCATATTATGAAAGCTTACCAAAGACATGTCACTGAGCTAACATACCGTATTTATGAATCCTAGAAGGTGATCTCCTTGGGGCAGGGAACTGTTATTTTGTAAACCAATACGCACATTGATGGTTCCAAATACATACTACATATATACAAACCTACATAAACCTGCTGCTGGTTCATGGCGGAAACGTACATGGCGTTGCGCCTGGGCCAAATGCCTCATCTGTTTATTGGATGGTCTATCCACAAGCATCTTTCCAACTCAGCAGAATTCGTTGCCATCGACAGAAGAGGGGGAAACCCCATCTTAGTGACTGTGGTTTGTTAGCTGCCAGAGTGTAAAAGGCCCTGCCTGGGACTGGGAGAGGTTCAGTAAGTTCTGTCCTCTGAAAGGCCATGCAATTAATATCAAGACCTTTGTGCGAATGGCATGTCTAAGGAGTGAGTGGTCGGGCCGCCTTCGTTTGAGGAGGAAGGAAGCATTTGTTTACGCTTGGTATCTTTCTGCTGCAGGAAATTAGCATGACGTGAATCTTGCTTTTGGAAGGGATATATCTTCGGGTCCAGGCTGTAAAATAAATGTCAGGGTAGATGGCTCTGAAAAATAAAAAATAAAATACAAATGCCTGCAGAATAAATATCAACTTGGCTGAATACAGATGAAGTGCTTCCCTTGAGCAAATCCCAAAAGTGCTAAAATGACAAGGGGGGAAATGGAAAATGCTGGAGGGGGGGGAAGGCTGCTGTGTGCAGAGTTAAGGGAAAGCAGACCCAGCACTGCACAAAATGGGTGTGTTGACATAAAAGAGGTGTGTGGTGCAGCAGCTTGATTGTTTTGCTTAGACCATGGAAATTCAGGCTCATATCTGTCCCGAGCCTCAAAGCCCTGGCCATTCTCTGCTAGCCTAACCTGCCTCAAAGGGTTGTTGTGAGAAAAAAGTGGGGGCTATGCACACCCTGAGCTCCTGGAAGAGGAAGTGGGTGGGACAAAAATGATAATCTGTGCATAAAAATAAAAGCACTGTAGGACTGGTTCCCACCAGTGAGAGAAATAAGCACATTCCCAAACTGCGTCAAAAAGAAGAGTTAACTCCACGGGCTGAAGATTTTAATTCAGTTTCAGAATACCTGCTGTCATGCTCACAGTAAATAGAAGCAAAACAAAGCAGGAGCTGGCAAGGTTAAAGAGCCTCACTCCTTTTACTACCTCTTAGTTAATAGCAAAATTGCTATTATTGTGGCAACTGGGGTCTGTGAGGAAGAAGAGATTTTCTATTCAAGCTCTCTCTCTCTCTCTCTCTCTCTCTCTCTCTCTCTCTCTCTCTCTCTCGGTCTCATACCCAGAGGTTGCATTAATTTTTACTCCACAGATGCGTATGACAACCATTCCCTTATACAGAAGCAAGTAAATTCTTCTCACCATTAGGGTGAAGTCAAAGTTTTCTTTTTGGTGGTTCCAGCCATTAAGGTTGCTCCTATGGACATACCCCTCCATGCTGGGTTTCATTTCTTGATCACACTAACATGTGACAGAATTCTGTTACTACACACACACACACACAAACACAGTATTCTTCCGTCAAATCCCTGTCACAGGTTAGGTGACAGAGGCAGTCCTTTGACTTCCATGCTACCTCTTTGACAGATGTCATTTCCTAAGGGTATTAACTGCCAGAGAATGACATATAACTCTGTTGCCAAGAGGCTTCAGCCCTTATCTGCTGGGTGGAGTCTTTGAGTTGAGATGCAGAGACCTAGGCAGCTTTGATGGCACCCTCATAGGATCAGCTTGTCCCAGCATCAGCAGAAGACAGGCTGTTCCTGAGACCTTGTGTTGTTCTCTCTTGGTTCCTGTCTTCTTGGAACAAGCCCACAGGGCAAACTAACAACAAGCCAGGCTGGACCGACAGAGGGAGATGATAACGTAAGAAAAAGCAGCTTCAGGTCATGGAGCAATGCAGATCACTGGGCTACTCCTGGGCTACAAACTCCTGGGCTACAAACATGACTATCCCAAGGGCATAAAACCACAGGGCAAGACGTGACCTGAAATCTGTTGCTGTGCTCTGAAGGTAAGGCACACACCAGCCTACTTGTGTTGTGTCTCTTCTGGAAAGCTGGAACAAAGAAGCCTCCCATCCCTCAGAAGTGCAAGACTCGTTCAGAAATTGTATACTTAAATAAATAAATGCAGTATATAGACAATTAGGGATATTAGTTCCCAGCATTCTGCCTCTCTGTAACATGACAGCTGTGTCAAGCAAGGAAGTAGTGTTGAGGGAATGGAAAAAAGAAACAAGGCATTAGATACTGGCAACCCCCGATTTCTGTGGAAGTTGCATTCTGGGTCATTGCACGCTTACATAAAATTGTGTGCTACTGAAACACCACATTCTGCCCCTGCCCCCACCCCGCCCCGCCCCGCCCTTTAGTGATGCATTTTGTTATGTTTCAGGGTCACTTCTAGGTTCGGCATTGTGTGTGCGTGCGTGATTGCACACATATTGGTCACACCAAAAATGGGGGTTTCCTGGACACCCTTCTCCTTTCCCCAAAACCAATTAATGGGATGGTGAAGGAAGCACACATGTGGACAACCCTGCTTGATTTAGGGCATCACTTTGCCTGGAAAGGTTGAAGGGAGGGTATCAGATACAGTCTGCCTCCAACTTTCCAGGCCACCTGCCATCTAAATTGAGAGACTATACCACTCAGAGGCCTCAGTAAAGCCCCTGGCTGCCTTTCTGGATATCCACAGGACACATGCACCCAGATCCTCTTGTGAAGGTATTCTACAATAATAGAAGCAATGAAATTACATGGAGTTTTGCACCCCAGCTGCGCCACTTGTCCAGAGGACATGATTCTCTTTGCCTGCTTCGTCATCGGCCAAGGATTAAGGATGGGCTGCATTTGCAAAGCAATCGATCAAAATGCATTGCATACATTAGCCATAGGTCATTGCAATCAACAGAGGAGAAAGGAACATGCATCAAGGAAATGAGATGCAGCTATCATTCCAGTCTTGCTGCTGTCACAGCAACTGGAAGAAGCTTGTGGGTGAAGGCATGGTCCTACCTATTAAGAAGACACTTGAGTTCCTGGTGAAAAGGCCAAGAGCGGAGATGGAACAGTGATGTGGCAGGTGGACATTGCAATTCTGCTGCTATGGATTATTATCCCAAACCCACCTTCTGTATCAATGTATGTGGGACTAATTAAGAGGGCTAGGACAGCAGTGAGGGAGAGAAACTTGGTGACATGGAGAAAAGGCACAGGTTAAGGGGACAGATGTCAGGAAATGATTCAGCACAGAAAATACAGAAAGAGAGCAGGTGGATCAGAGAGAGCTAGGAGTTAAAGAAGCTTGATTAAATTAAGTTCTTTGTTTTATAGTACTTCTGCCTGATCGTTGGTGACAATTGGCTACACTTGAAACACCTTCTTCTTGATTAGTCTTAGTTGCTTTCCCTCAGAAAACTTTACAAGCACCTGGGTGTGTCTGTTCTTGCGCAAAGTAACCAGAAGTTTAAGGATGGGGATATGCATTTGAAAGTCATGGGCAAATCTGTATTTACATACATGCTCCCAAGTATACCCCATTTATGCCTGCGGTTCCAAATCAAGGATGTCAGAGACCCTCTGCAAAACATAAAGTAGAAAACTCCATGAATAGGCCTTCCTATAGCAAGAGTCTACATAAAATGGGAACATAAATGGGAACACTGTTGACATGAGCCAACAGTGTGACGCGGCAGCTAAAAAAGCCAATGCAATTCTGGGCTGCATCAATAGGAGTATAGCATCTAGATCAAGGGAAGTAATAGTGCCACTGTATTCTGCTCTGGTCAGACCTCACCTGGAGTACTGTGTCCAGTTCTGGGCACCACAGTTCATGAAGGACACTGACAAACTGGAACGTGTCCAGAGGAGGGCAACCAAAATGGTCAAAGGCCTGGAAACGATGCCTTATGAGGAATGGCTAAGGGAGCTGGGCATGTTTAGCCTGGAGAAGAGGAGGTTATGTTCAAATATATAAAAGGATGTTCAAATATATAAAAGGATGTCACATAAAGGAGGGAGAAAGGTTGTTTTCTGCTGCTCCAGAGAAGCAGGCGCGGAGCAATGGATCCAAACTACAAGAAAGAAGATTCCACCTAAACATTAGGAAGAACTTCCTGACAGTAAGAGCTGTTCGACAGTGGAATTTGCTGCCAAGGAGTGTGGTGGAGTCTCCTTCTTTGGAGGTCTTTAATCAGAGGCTTGACAACCATATGTCAGGAGTGCTCTGATGGTGTTTCCTGCTTGGCAGGGGGTTGGACTCGATGGCCCTTGGGGTCTCTTCCAACTCTAGGATTCTATGATTCTATAATGTAATATCTGTCCCTTTTGTGATATATAAGGAGCTATATTTATTATCTTTCACTGAGTCAGTGGACCAGTGATGTCAGACTCCGACTGACAATGTTCTCCCCATTATGGGCGCCATTGCAAGCTTTAGTAATGTCCATTACAACCTAAAGGAGGCACAGCTCAGTGGCAGAGCATGTGCCTTGCATGGAGTAGCGTAGCTAGGTGGGCGTGGGGGTGGGGGCTGCACAGGGCAGGGGGGGTCTGTAGGGCATCTCAGGGGTCTGTAAAGCAGCACAATGACTGTTTGGCATTTCGGGCACTGCAAGGGGGCACTGAAATCAGCAGATGCAGAATTTTGACAGCTCCCCCTTTTAAAAAAAGCTCAAAACTTTGATTTCCTAAATAAAAGCTCAACAACTTTGGTCCACCCCAGGGCAGGGGTTGCATGCGGAAGGTTCCAGGATCACCCTCCATTTAAATACAATCTTTCATTTCCAAGCATTCTGCTGGAGAAATAGGAGAAAATGCAGCATCTCTATGTGTCAGAAATGTTGCTAAAAATGTGCCCTGGGAAAAAGATTCTGTGACCCCTGAAATGTGTTGGGCTTACTGTACAACAAATGCTGTTTTGAAGCATGTTCGGTTGCTCCCTTTCCATTGTTTGGCCTGTGAGTGGCGCAACACCCATTTTGTAGCTGGTTTTCATCATAGGGTAGCTTTCCATGCAAACGGAAAGGAGTTTGCATGGAAATGTGCTACCACCAGCGTATTTTAATTCCATTTGTGATTATTGCTTTTTTTTCTTCTCATTTTCTTGTAATAACTAGTGGCAATAAGATATGTCCCTGAGGAATGATCACAAGGAGAAGGCAAATATTCCCCACATGCTTCAACCTAAATGATGGTCCTGCTTCCCAGGTAGAGAGAATTGCTTAGCATTGTTGATTCCTTCTCCCAAGTCATTCCTTCTCCCAAGAGATTCTGGAAATTAGATTTCTGGCAGGGGGTAAGGGCGGCCAGGGATTTGTAACAGAATTCTTAGCACCCTTACCAAACTACAATTTCCAGGATAATTTGGGCGAAGCCGGGATAGTTGAACTGCTCTGAAAGCAATGTGCATTTATGGTGCAGACATGCCCTAAAGATTGCAGTCCTGTGCACACATACTTAGGAGTAAGGCCCGCTGAACTCGGGGGAAATTACTTCCAAGTAAACGTCCAGGCAGGCTGTGTTGTCGGCTGTTCTTAGGTGAATTCCCTTCACGAAACCCCAATCCCAACATCTTGCCCCTTTGCTTTTATTGTAGTTCTACCCTAGGAAGCTCATAAATAACCCAGCTACACTCCAGCCCAATTAGGAACTATATATCTGTAGCTGGATGTTTTTTGCTGAAGGCTTTATGCTTGCTTGGTGTCCATCCCTCTCCTTAAACATTCACACAGGTTACTCATCTCCCTATACCTCTTGGCAGCCGTGTCTCTCTTGTTAATGTTTTCTATCTGTCTTGCTGCTTATTTAGCCATCTTGCATCTCTGTCACTTCCCCACATTGTGTTTATCTGCTTGTCTTCTTTTATATTCACCATCCGGCTGCATATTCCCCACCTTCCCCCAGCCTTTAGATTTTCCTATTTATATTCTCATCCCTTCCCTCTCTATCCCCCCTCCTGGACTCTCCAATCCATTTATCAATCTTGTTTACTCTCCCTGCCACCCTTTTGGCTCTCTCATTAGTGGGAATGCACATCCTTCCCTATTCTTTCTCTCTCTCTCTGCCCTTCTGCTGCCCACAGCAGCCGCACTGCCCATTAAAGGATCAGTTGTTTCTAAGCATCCTCCAGGGCTGTCGTTCTCTGCCCAACAGTACCAGGGCTGAAGACGGAGGCAGAGCTGCCCCTTCTAATCCCCGATCACCTGTGGTGCAGTGGAGGAGAATGGGAAATTAAAAGGGGAGGCACAAGGATATTGCATTGAATAGGGGTTACTGTTGCTCCAGAAGTTATGGCATTGTGGGTTTTTCTTTTCCCCTTTCAAGCTGCCAGGCTGAAAGCACGGATGATCTGAAGGAAGAACACAGGGGGGAAACTTGGGTTTGTCACTGAAAGAGACTCAAGAAGGTCCCACCCATACCATGCAGCTAAATGCTCAGTTAAAGCACATTGCTCACCCCCCCAAAAAAACCCAACAACCCCAGGCACTGTAGGTGCTGGGAACTGTAGTTCTGTGGTGGGTGAACTACAGTGCCCAGGATTCTTTAGGGTGAAGCTATGTGATTTGAATATGAGGTATGGATGTGCCTGGGAAGTCACAGTAGCCAGTCTAGGGCTCCTAGTGCTTAACTAGAGTAGATCTGTTTATAAACACAAGTTTGCCCACATTTCCTGATCACAGTTTACATAGAATAATAGAATCACAGAATTGTAGAGTTGGGAGGGACCACTAGGATGATCTAGTTCAGCTCCTGCAATGCAAGAATCTTTCACCCAATGTGGGGCTTGAAACCATGGCTCAAACTCTACCAACTGAGCCTCATGTTTAAGTACACATTTCAGTAACACACCCACATGTGTAATGCATGATGTGCCCCTGAGCAAAGTGAGGGTGGCTTCACTTATCTTCACTTATCACCTACATGGAAGTCACAATTTGTAATTTGTGTGTTGCCTTGTAAAAGGTGTAACCAAGCTGAGAAAGCACCCGTTTTCCCTCCGCCACCAGGGGAAACAGTGGCACTACACAAGGTTAAAAAAGAGAGGATATTAGCACAATGAGTGGTTTTTCATCCCACATAAAGGGCTCCTTCCTGGTCCCAAAATGGAAACTGGAGAACGTTTGACAGAGCGCTATTGGCTACCTATATTTCCACTGTCCCTTTCTCTACCTTTGCCAAGTTGCCATCCAAGTTTTATGGCCTGAGCAGTCCCTATTGCTGTATCAAGCTGGTTTCCTCCCAACTGGCAGCTGGCCAACCTCACCATCTGTACTTGACAGCCAGCAAATGGTTCCTGGCCAACTTCAGCATCAACATTTGCACTGCCCAGACTTGGAGCCTCGCCAGCCTCCCAGACGGCAGCCTATGATCCATCCCCAGCTCTGCCAGGTTTAAGGTTGGAAATTTATGGGTTCCTTTATTAACATTTATCAAGTTTACAGTGGTTAATTCTGGAGCCTTTGCCCACTTAGCAGAAAATAACCCATTAGTTTAGCTACGGTATGTGCTTTTTAGCTTCCTGCCACATCGGTGAGTCATGGTGGATTTGCCTGTCTTCTCAACTAGTTGGGAGTTGGCACCCAGGAGTTGATGGAAATCCATTCCTCTTATGCCCATGAGACAGCCTGCTAAAGATTGCAACAATTGCTCCCTGTGTACATTTATAACACAACCTCTCTGAAGTTTGGTAGATGGACACTTAGTAAGAGGTGGCTATAGGGAGAGAGCAGTTGGAGCTCATCACGATGGCTCAGTGGCTTCGTCAGCTGAAATCCTTGGAGAAACCTAATGGAACCAAGGGGTTTGTGAGTTAGAAAGGCAAATGAGAAGAGAAGCTGTGATGTCTTGAGTTAGATTTCATTGAAACCAAAGGCGATAGAAACCTGTTGCAGTCCCACACAGCTACTAAAGTAGCAGTCTTGTTTTCTTGTCCCTCCTACCTCTCTCTGACACACATATACATTCATTCACCCTACAACCCAGATTTCCCCAGGTCATTGCCCCTTTGTTTCTTCCTCCTCCAGGAGAGCCTGCTAAACTGAGCCCGATCCAGACAGCCCTGTGGGGCTCATGACAAGCTCTTTGTCATTTTGGAAGATATTGTCCTTCTTTGTAACCAGAACCTTCTTCATTCTAGAGTATAAAAAACCTCATTGGAACTCTGAGCAGACATCTGGGGACACAAGACTTACTGCCCTATCAAGGGAAGCTCAGCCTTTAAGGCAAATGGCTGATCTGCACAATCCGTATATGCCATGTAGTGGATGGAACAAAGGAGGGCATTCAATGGCCCTCCAGATGTGTCCCCTTCAGCTCTCATCATCCCTGACCACTGGCTATACTGGCTGGGACTGATGGGGGGTGGAGTCCTAGGACATCTGGAGGGCATTGTGTTGCCTACTCTAGGGACGGAGAATTGGACGTGGCTAAAAAAGAATCTAGATTAGCCCCTCTTAACAGGAAAGAGCGTTCCATGGTCTATTCGCACAATGTAAAGTGTTTGGGCATAGTCATACACACGGGTTGTTGTGGTTGTTGTTTTCTAACCATCATTACTACTGTTCCAAGCCATCACCCAGCCTTGGTACTATCAACTTGGGGGGCGCGTTGCAGATGAGAACTCATTCAGCTTTTAAAAATACTTTCTAGTGTTCTGATTAGTAACCTGCACAGGTTACTGGAGATTGGATGGCTTGATTGCCTTGCAGTACTCTCAAGAGTCTGTCGACACAGACTGTTGCTCTTTAAACAATTCTGAAATTATGGGATATATGTGTTATTAAGAGCAATGGGGATGCCCAAAGGGCAAGGCTGGTTTCCTGCACGACTCCCAGCCTGGAATCTTAGGCGTTCAGTTCATTAGGCCAGAGAAGGACAGCTTAAAGAACACACTTCTATCCCTTATGGTTACAAGTATATTTCTGAAATGATGGGGATGGGTGACCCAAGGAAAGTCTCATACTACTACTTCAGGGTGGGGGGAGGGCACATGGCATCACCTGCAGTTTGAGCAATGAAGCAATAGCGACTGCCTCAGAGCATGACTGAAGCAGCTGCCTCAGGGGGCAGAGTCTTGTGGGGTGGGCAGCTCCATGTGTTAGGATTCTTGCTCCGTGCTTGCAGTCATGGGATTGTTGTCTATCACATGACAGTGTAAGTTTTCAATCCACAGTGTGGGAAGTAACAGAGCTAAGTTAGAATGCTCCGAGTGTATTATATGTAAATAAAGTAGATTAGCCAAAATGCTGAGCTTTGAGTTTGTTATGCAAACTGCCAAAACTCTGCAGGTTCCAAAGCGTGCTAATGCCTCTTGGCATTAGTCGCTGTGATGTTCGGGCTGGAGGAAGTTTTTGAAGCTCCCAAACGATCAACCAGGAAGGAGAGAACATGCCAGTCGGGCATGTGTCTCTGCCAGGGTCCTACCTGCGAGCAGGACGATCCTAACACCATGAGTGTTCCACCCACCTCCTGCTGTCAAAGCTGTACAGGAGCAGCAGTGGTACAACCCTGGTAAGCAAGGCTTTGGAGAGAGGCGGCAGGGAGGCAGCAAAATAGGATGAGCTGCTTCTTCAGGCAGGTGTAAATACATCCCAACTGTCTAGCCTAGGTAACAGGCTCCAGACCCCCTAGACATCCACATAATATAATTTCAGTGTTTCATGAACCTGCATGGGTGGAGTGTAACTGGGACTGGGAGCTAGGTCTCAAAGAGACCTGGGTTCCTATGATGTACTATTGAAGGGGCTCTAGCCATACTCTCTGTGCTGTTCCAGGGTCCCCTTTTCTCTGTTCTGTTTCCAGCTTTCCTCTCTGCCTATTGTAAGCTAGAGTATGGCCCTAAGAGACTCTGGAGTGACCTGGAGTGCATAGCCTGCTCCCCTCAAGTATAATTATTTTAAGACCAACAAGCAAAAGACAAAACAACATGTGCAGCAGCTTAAGGAATCTTCATGAATTTGCTCACTAAACAGATGTCTGGAGAAGTTATGGATCAACACTGAAAGCGGGTGAGATTGAAAAGTTTAAGAAACGTTGTGGGCTAAAGAATTTAAAATAGAAATGCTCTGGTGTCTAATATCCATGAGACGGGGACAATTTCCTTATCTCTCTGCGTGACTGCAATCCTGTGCACATTATTTTGGAGCTCCCACCAAGTCCAAGTGAACATCCCACCAAGTCCAAGTGAACAAAAAAAAAAAAAAAAAAATGAGAGGCACAGATACAAGATGGGTGACACCTGGCTTGAGAGCAGTACATGTGAAAAGGATCTAGGAGTCTTGGTTGACCACAAACTTGACATGAGCCAAAAGTGTGACGCGGCAGCTAAAAAAGCCAATGCAATTCTGGGCTGCATCAATAGGAGTATAGCATCTAGATCAAGGGAAGTAATAGTGCCACTGTCTTCTGCTCTGGTCAGACCTCACTTGGAGTACTGTGTTCACTTCTGGGCACCACAGTTCAAGAAGGACACTGACAAACTGGAACGTGTCCAGAGGAGGGCAACCAAAATGGTCAAAGGCCTGGAAACGATGCCTTATGAGGAACGGCTAAGGGAGCTGGGCATGTTTAGCCTGGAGAAGAGGAGGTTAAGGGGTGATATGATAGCCATGTTCAAATATATAAAAGGATGTCACATAGAGGAGGAGAAAGATTGTTTTCTGCTGCTCCAGAGAAGCGGACACGGAGCAAGGGTTCCAAACTACAAGAAAGAAGATTCCACCTAAACATTAGGAAGAACTTCCTGACAGTAAGAGCTGTTCGACAGTGGAATTTGCTGCCAAGGAGTGTGGTGGAGTCTCCTTCTTTGGAGGTCTTTAAGCAGAGGCTTGACAACCATATGTCAGGAGTGCTCTGATGGTGTTTCCTGCTTGGCAGGGGGTTGGACTCGATGGCCCTTGTGGTCTCTTCCAACTCTTCTAGGATTCTATGATTCTATGCTGTGAATCACCTCCATTCGCAATCCCTCATTTATTCTCCCTTCCCTTGGTCTGCATTTGCAAGTGTCTTTTGCCCTTCCCTTCCTTTCATTTTACTAGCCCATTATTTTTGCAACGAGGACCTAACCCATGTATCTGGCAAGTTGAATGAATATTTTTACTGATGCTGATTGGCATTTGTATCTACAATCAAATAATATTTGCATAATGTATTCAATTTGCATAATTCCTTCAATTCATGGTCAACTCTCGGTCTGGCTTTCCAGTCACTCAATTTTGGTTGTTGACTTCCAGTAATCTCCCACAATTTCTGCAATTAATTCACATTTATAGACATTTAGTCTGGTTTGTTTCACTTTTCATGCTCTGCTCAAAAGATTGAAGACCATTCAGAGCAGGAGAAGAAGAGGCCCTTGTGGCGCTGGGACTGAAGGAGTCACTATTCCATTAAGGCAGTCCCCTACAACAGTGACTCCTTGCTCTGTTCCAGGCAGTGACCTCAGTCAGATGTGACCTGAGCCTGAGGAAAGGGATGCTAGGCATGAGTTTGGAATCCAGGAAGAGAAGCGAGGCAAAGTCAGGCAAGTCCAAGTTCAATCCCCAGTGAGAAAAGACAAGCAAAGCAGAGGCCAGATTCCAATATGGCAAAACAGGGAGCACCCTGGATAGCTTTGTGTGATGCTCTAGCTTGCAAGTCATACACAACCAGGCTCAAATGTTGATTCAGTGCAAGCCAGCCCAGAGCTGCAGCTCCATCTGCTTCAGTAGCTATTGACTCAGGTAGCACAGAGGAGATCTTGGCTACTTAGGGGCTCCTGGGCCTTAGTTCTCAGAATTGAGGATGGCAATACGACCTCTCCAGGCTGGTAGCGGTGCTGTCAAAATAGGCTCCTCCTGCACTGAAGTTCCTGGCATAGCAGGGACATGTGGAGCTGGTTCTGAAGGCAGATCCTTCTTTAACTATGATCCTTCCTCTGAATCTCTAGTTGTGTACCTCAAAGATGGAGAGACGGACCTTAGGCTCATGATGACACCCCTTTGGTAAAAGGTCATGAGCCACAATCATCTCGGAGATCTCATGACCCCCGAGAGCCTACTGTACCTCACAGCAGAGATACCGAACCTGAGATTTGGCAGCTTAGAACTTTCGGGTGAATCTGAATCAAACAGGTTGCACAGATCAGAGCTTTCATCCAAAATGAAAAATTCCTTGCAGCTGTACTAGCCATTTTCATGCTATGTTTGGGCATACAACTACTATGTTGGGCCCTGCATATGATTGGAGCAGCTCCTGCTGTTTCTGGGATCTTTCCTATATCCTGCTTCTCTGGCTAGATGGTTGAGAAACTGGCCCAGTGTCTTTGCTATCTTAGACTTGCTCCCTGCCATTTGCTCCCGCAGTTTGCCACTGGTCAACCTCTGCTCCCTAGTTTGCCCCCTCCTTTTGACATGCCCAGAGGTCCGGGGACTAATGGCCCATCTGCAATAAGACAAGTCCTGGAAATATTATCACTGTCATGGAATTATTAATAGAACAGGCGCTAGCCCCAGGTCAGAATCGAGCAATCCTAGCTGCACCCCAGGGGCCAAAAATTCTAATTTAGCATGCAAGATTTTCATTTTCATTTTTTAGCTTCTTTCCTGCTGCTGGGAGCTGCCAGGGCTTGAGATAGGTCTGCATGCAGCTTCCCTGTGTGGCCACCCACTGAGCTGCATGTTGCAGCCTCTGCCTGGGCCGTTTAGTACCTCAGACTGACTCTGCCTAGCCTGGGTGGCCACTGGATCCTTTGGGACACAAAGGATTAGAGGAGGACTTCCAGTACTGTTTAAGCCTTGCTTGAGTGACAAGATGCCCCTGAGCTCTGGTGCCTTCCTGCATGCTTTGGTTACCCTTCATTTCTGTCTTGCTCTTCAGTCCCGAGTTCTGGTCTGCTTCCAAGTTTGTCCTGCTTTTCTCGGTTCTGCTTCCAAGTTTGTCCTATTGTGATAACGTAGTCTTTGGTCATGACCACAGGCTTTGTCCCACAACGCCTGGTCTCCTCCACCTGGCTGATCTCAGATTGATGCCTCCGACCCAGTGCCAACCCCTGTCTTTCAAATAATACAGAAAGGTGCAAGGACTTTGAAAATATATATGTTTCAATTAATGGCTCAGGATCCCAGGTGGCCATTTAGGAAAACAGAAGACACTGAATGGGTGGGGAGCCCAGATTAGTGAATCAGTCCTGATCACATAATGAACCTGAACAACATAAGGAGGGAAAATCCGTTGGCTGCACACAAAGCATAGCCAGAATTGTCTGGGTCACAAGGAACAAATTGTCATGGTTCAGCAGGAACTCAACAGATAAACAGGGCAGAGATGGAAAGTAGGTCAGTGCTGGAATGCAGCACATACCAGGATTCAAATGCCGGCTGATCAGTGCTGAAAGATGGAAAGACAAGAGATGGATGGGAAGCGGCCCTTCAGTTTTTGGATGGTTTGTGTATATTCCATAAATCCACAAAAGCAACAGCACGAAACGTCCAGTGCAAAATTCAACTTCCTGATAAAACCGGCTTTCCTTCTTTTTAAATAGCAACTTTCTAGCCTTTATGTTTGCAAAGGTATGGTTGGAGTTATGTTGGTAATGACCAGTGAATATTGGGCGTTTAGAGGAGTTGTGGATTGGGATCGCCATGGCCAAAGCCAGTGACGCTTCACAGCCCTGGGTCTACTTTTTGACCCTCCCCATGAATAGCAGCAGAAGACAAAATAAGTTATTAAAAATACTAGCAAGTACAAAACAAATCATGCAATATAATATAAATCATACCCATTCCCTAATTTGACTTGATTAAATCATCTATAGAATCTGTATTATAAAGTTCATATCGTTCATATAGACCTGGTTTCAGGCTTTTCCTGCCTCAGTAGTTCTCTGTTACAGTCAGGGGACATCAGAAGGTCAATCTGTGGCATAGTCAGATTGAAATACCCCAAATCTCTAGGGGTATTCATTGACTGTGTGGGCACTTGAAATAACAAGGCAAATTAAGGTAATTCAGTCTTCCATGTTACTGAACCATGCCAGGGGAATGCTCAACCTCCTAAATAGCTCTGTTGCCTTGCCCCCCCCCCCAGCCACACGTGCCTTTTGTTTTATTTTATTTATTTATTTTATTATTATTATTTATTTTAAATCCATCAGACTGAGGAAATGCCCAGAGCTCAGGAGGGCAGAGGGTGGGGGTATCTGCTGCTCTGACCGGCAGACAGTTCTGACTTTTAATCACATAAAACTATTTTTCTGGTGTGCTCCACTTATGGTGATTTGGGGGAGGGTAGCCTGTCATTTGTAGGAGGGATGAATAAGTGAATGTCTGAGTGGTCCTTCTTCTCTGGGTTTTGCCTGTGAGAGGGTGGCACAACTGACAGAGTTAAACTATTGGGATGGCCTGACTCATTCCCAGTTGTTCTCCCCCCACCCCCAACAAACAATTAAAAATCACAGGGTTTATTCAATATGGTGCTAAGTTAAAGTCACTTAGTTGTACAGTTGTTCCACCAACAAAATGTTTTGCACCAGTGGAAAGTTACTGAGCAAGTGGAAGCATAAGCAGCTTGCAGGTAAAAAGTAAAGGGACCCCTGACCATTAGGTCCTGTTGCGGATGACTCTGGGGTTGCGGCGCTCATCTCGCTTTATTGGCCAAGGGAGCCAGCGTACAGCTTCCAGGTCACGTGACCGGTATGACTAAGCCACTTCTGGCGAACCAGAGCAGTGCACGGAAACGCTGTTTACCTTCCCACCAGAGCTGTACCTATTTATCTACTTGCACTTCGTGCTTTCAAACTGCTAGGTTGGCAGGAGCTGGGACCGAGCAACGGGAGATCACCCCGTCGCGGGGATTTGAACTGCTGACCTTCTGATTGGCAAGCCCTAGGCTCTGTGGTTTAGACCACAGCACCACCCACGTGTATAAAACGAGCCCCAAAATTTAACATGCTATTAACATGCCACCCACAACCAGCAAGTATCCACTGTTCAACTGTTGTGTTGGATTCCTCCATTGTGCAACATTAAATCTCACCCACCCATCACCATAAGAGCCCCTTCACTGGTAGACATAGAACTTTGGATATAATCCAAAGCTCCTTTCCTTTAAAACCACCCAGCATGATAGCTTCTGGGCCAACTTGCCCGACTTTTTGCGGGTTTCTTACCCTGGGGCACCTACTTCATGTTCCCAGTTTTCAAGATGACACCCCCTACAAAAAAACCAGGGGATGTAATGTGATAATCTACCCTGCCCCCAAAGGCCCAGGAGAACCACTGAACCTATCACTCTTTCAAATGAAAGTCCTCCCCCTTCTTTTGGTGGGCATCTCTTTAGGCTCCCGTAGGGATTTTTTGAAACTGGATTCTATTCAAACGTGATTCCTTAGAGCCATCCTTAGGATTCCCCCCTTGGTAGCGGGTGCGGTTATGAGATTAGAGGTCGGCTGGCAAGCTCTACGGTATGTGGCCTTGAAGACGAAGCTCTGGCTATGGCTCAAGCTTTGTTTTAAACCAGTGGGTATGGCCCCCTTGATATTGAGGGACGATTTCCAATCATCGTGGGAAAGGGAGGTCATTAACGAGGTTCAATCCTGCGGATTGTCTCACCTTTACTTTGAGTCTATGACGTACAATCAAGCTAGAGATGTGATCTCCCGGAGACTGAGTGACATTGCCAGACAAGAGGACATAGCCCAGGTAAAACCAGGGATGCTCCTAGGGGACCAGATTTATCGGACCATACCAGCCCCCTACCTTGCAGAAATCCACTATGTGGAATACCACAGACTTCTTACAGCGGCGAGATTAAATGTCCTCGACTCTGCGATATTGTGGGGAAGGTACAGGGGAGTACCATACGCCCAGAGAACCTGTCATTGTGCCATGGGTGTGGCTGAGTCCACCGAACACATTTTCTTGACTTGCCCTTCTTATGCAGAGCTTAGACAAAATTTTATAGACCCACTCCTATGTCAATTTAGCTTCCTACCCGAAGAAAATCAGGTTTTACACTTGCTGAATAATGTCACTAGAGCTATACCTTCCTTGGTGGCCAAATTTCTTTTTTTAGCTTTTAAGCGTCGCAATACTATAATTGACTGTATTGATATAGGGCTATCTGTTTAGCCCATTTTAGTGTTCTAAAATCTTCCTGGATGTTTTAACTGTGTATTGACAAATGTATTTTTTTCTGACGGTCAAATAAAAGGTTGATGATGATGAACACTGAACCTATCTTTCTGAAATTTGGCAAGCTTTGTCCCCTCAGAAGGGGCACTCATACCTACAATTTGCATCCAATTCAGGCATAAAATAAAAAAGTTAGGTACTTTTTAAAAATGATATTTAAAGCAGGGGTGGGGAGCCTACAGCCCTCCAGATGTTGCTGAAATAAATCTCTCACAATCCCTAACCATTTGCCATGCTTTCTGTGGGTGATGGGATTTGTACTTGCAACACCTGGAGGGGTCCAGGCTTCCCAACTCCTCATTTAAGTTTCCCTGCATTAAAACGCCAGATGAAAATGTTGAAAATGCAGCAGGCTTAATTTACTCTGGAGGAGCCAGAGCAATTTTCATTGCCTGAAAATTTCACCCACTTAAGTGAAAATAAAATAAAATAAAAGATACAGCTCTTTTTAGATTTCTCATTAATGCAGGCAAAACAAAGCTTTGGAATGAATAGATCTGAATCGTGAATAGAATCAGAATGACATTCAGCAGATCCAAAACAGATCGGCTTGCTTCCCAGTGCTACAGACAGAGATACAAAGCGAAGAGATACAAAAATCCTGCTTTCACTTAGTCTGAGCACCTGTTGTTGTCTATGCCGCTGGAGTAACCACCTTCAGCCAGCCAGCCAGCCCCTCTACCTGAGTAATTTCACCGTCTTGGGATCTGAGAGTTTGACATGCCTCCTTTCTCTGCAGTTTCCACAACAGCAGGTGCTGCGGAGAAAACAGCAGTGGAAGAATCTGCTGAAGCTTGACAGCTTCAATCCACCAAAGGCAGAGAAGAATGTGTTTCAATTTTAGGTCTTAATTTCATAGGGTTAATTAAGTGGGATGCAGGTGGCGCTATGAGTTAAACCACAGAGCCTAGGACTTGCCGATCAGAAGGTCGGCGGTTCGAATCCCCGCAACAGGGTGAGCACCCTTTGCTCGGTCCCTGCTCCTGCCAACCTAGCAGTTTGAAAGCATGTCAAAGTGCAAAGTGCAAGTAGATAAATAGGTACCGCTCCGGTGGGAAGGTAAACGGCATTTCTGTGCACTGCTCTGGTTCGCCAGAAGTGGCTTAGTCATGCTGGCCACATGACCCGGAAGCTTTACGCCGGTTCCCTTGGCCAATAAAGTGAGATGAGCGCCACAACCCCAGAGTTGGCCACGACTGGACCTAATGGTCAGAGGTCCCGTTTACCTTTAATTAAATGCCCAGAGAGGTTTGTGCCCATTTTGGAGTGCCTGTGCCTCCCTGGCTGTTACTACCTTCCTTTTCTCCTGCTCCCAGGAGTTCTGTTTCTGTCTGCCTTGCCATCTCCAGATACTACACCTTCATTCACAGGCTTGGCTCCCTCACCTGAAACGCTTTAGCAAGCCCTTTAGTACAGGCTAGCGAAATTCACAGGCAGAGCAAGTGTGTGGAATCTCTTGTGGGTTCCTGCTTGACCGGAAGTGCAAATGGAGTGACTTTTACAATTCTTTTCATAAAGAAACCCCTCAAAGTTATGAAACGAAAATAATATTTCATATTTAATAGACCCATCCTCGTTCTACCTACCCCTAGATGAGAGGTATGCACACATAGTGGTCTAAGTGCACTGTTGTCCTTACATTCCAAGGCTGAGGTGGCAGCAGAGCCGTCTTTCCCATAGGGCTTAGTGGTGTGTTGCGCCAGGGCACCGGCCTCTCAGGGGCGCCCCAGCAAGTGGAGGAGCTTCGCGGCTTTGCCGCCGGCCTCCCCTTGCCCTGCACATCCGCCAGCTGTGCCCCGCCAACCATAAGGCTGGTGAGCACGCAGCTTCCCTCCCAAGCCTCTGTGAGGATCGCTCTCCCGCAGTGGCAGAGGGAGAGTTGTGCCCCCCACGATGGCTGGCCGTGTGCAGCTACGGCCACCCCAACACTATCTGTGGTAATTTGGGGGTGCTGGGCAGATATTTGCACCCCAGCGCCGCATCTGCTAAAGACGACCCTGGGTGGCAGAATTCTGGATTGCACCACTTCTGTTTCGGATGCAGGTGGAGTAAAAGCTATGCTGCGCTGTGTTTGTGACCATGGGGCTGATTGGCTGAGCTGGAAAAAAGAAGTGGTTCAGTCCAAGAATCTTCTACCTGAGCTGAACACTTTGTTGCTTATTACTTGAAGAATGACTTTAACATTCCATTCATAACCTACATTTTCTTTTAGCTTTTCTCAACAATGAAAATGACATAGCAATGAATTAGGAGGATGGAAAAGGGGTTTTATATTTTTTAAAAAATCCCCGAAAATAACTAAGATCTGTGCCTGCCACTAAGTTTAGCATCACTAGGTTTGATTTGCAGAATCCTGACGCTTTTCCCTGGCTTTTTCTTGAAAACAGAGACCTCCAGGAGCTAGAAATATATAAGGAGGGAACCCAGGGAGAAAGAGACTGTAAAAAAGAAGCAGGCGTAGGAGTCTGCCACTGATGCCTGAAATCTGTCTGCCATAAACCCAGTTGCTGAGACAAATGCCCCATAACAGAAGCTTCAGTTTGTGATGGTGCCCTTGCAAAGTGGAGATGAGCCCGTCTCTTAGCTGCTGGCTGAGCTTTCCTGTCTAGTTTGGGTCCCCTACAATAACACGTCCTCCTTCTCAGCAGGCTTTGAGAAGGAGATGGGATATTTCACACCGAAGGCTGCGCTGACAATGGCACTGAATTCTTTTTATTGGACTCTCCGTTTCCCACTGCAATTACCCTCTGTAAAGGCAGCTCAGCAGAGTTTGGCTCTGTGGTGGGGCTGTGAATAATCCTCTAGCAGGGCTCCCTTGGAGACCCTTCAGGGCTTGGAAGAGTCTGAAACTTACGATCTCAAACTAGATGTGATGAAGGAGATATGTGCAGGATTTCCCAATAGAATTGCTTTTGTTCTGTTACTAAAATGTGGTTGCAAGGAGCTTTGAGTTTGAGCAGAGCATTGGCACAGGCAGCAAGGCTTAACCCTTTCCCTGTGAAGTGTCTGTGTGAACAAAATCACATTGGATCCCAGCTCCTTTCCTACAAGCACTGGGAAGAAGTAATCCTGGGCCTCCTTGTGAGAAAAAGCACCAGAGGAATTTTTATTGGGAACAGAGCCTTCAGGGAAAGAGTGAAGTCCGTTTCTCCACTGCTGCTCTGATCAGGTACAGACGACAGCCCTCCCCACACAGCTTCATTTTGGTTTAAAAAGCAACAATAATAAAAACAGCAACAACAACAGAACCATTGGGAAACTCAATATGTCTCTCTCATGTCATTTCTAGATCAACCCTGAACCAGCAAAGTAATAATTTCTGGTAACAGTAGCCCATACAAGGAAATGGGAAGGTACCTGTTTGATTGCTGATGTGATTTCTGCACCACCCTTTGTCAAAAGAGCTCTCAGGAGGGTTCACATTTCTGTCCAGTTAAAACATCAAAATACACAGTATTTGTGTATATGAACAAATACCAAGTCAAAAGCTGCACCACTTAAAACAATCCAAATAATTACATAAAACCAAGAGTTCACAAAAAGCAGCATTCACATAAAACCAAGAGTTCACAAAAAGCAGCATTACTCTTAGCCTACAGAGTTGGTTAAAGGGGCACATTTTTGCACTGCGCCTGAAACTCAAGAAGGGAAGAACAAAGTAACCCCCCCCGGGCGACAGTTTCACAAGATGGGATGCCACAACAAAAAGAGCCTTCCCTCACATTCCTCCCTCACATGCTATGCTTGTTCACAGAATCACAAGGATATCCTTTCCAGCAGATAGTAAAGCATGGGATGACAGGCACTGAGAGAAGGACTTTGTTAAGTACTTGTGATGTAGGGGGAGATTTTGCTATCAATATTGTCCTGACTTTATGCCTTCAGATTGTACTCATCATGCTTTTCAGCTATTCTCCTGTGCCTCTGGTGTGCTGAATGCTAATGAAACACATCCTTGGTGAAGCAGTGGGTTTCCATGCTACTAAAAGGTAAAGGTACCCCTGATCTTTAGGTCCAGACACGGACGACTCTGGGGTTCTGTGCTCATCTCGCTTTACTGGCTGAGGGAGCCGGCGTTTGTCAACAGACAGCTTCCTGGTCATGTGGCCAGCATGACTAAGCCGCTTCTGGCAAACCAGAGCAGTGCACGGAAACACCATTTACCTTCCCGCCGGAGCGGTACGTATTTGTCTACTTGCACTTGACATGCTTTTGAACTGCTAGGTGGGCAGGAGCAGGGACTGAACAATGGGAGCTCACCCCGTCACGGGGATTCAAACTGCCAACCTTCCGATTGGCAAGCCCTAAGCTCTGTGGTTTAGACCACAGTGTCACCTTTTCCATGCTACTAAATGAGTATTATTACATACCACACTGAAAAAGGTAGTAAATTGAAACATTTCCCCTCATTGTTCTTGCTCATTTTCCCTTTCTGTCCCTTCCTCCTTCCTGTTTATTCCCTTGCAAGGAGTGCCCACTAGGAAAGACATGTGACAGTCTCCTCAAGAGTGTGCTCACAGCTTCTTTCTCCAATTTAAATACAGGCTGCCTCCTTAAGGAATGCATCCTTTGAAAATTCATGGGGCATATACTTCAAATCACTAGTTTGTTTCTATCATGAATATAGCTCTTAGAATATGTATCATCTGCTACAGGAAGGTAACTGTTGGATTTCTAGCTCCCCGCCACCTCTGGTGCAGGCTTTAGGATGCTCAGGAAAACATCAGGTACATACATTTTTCAGAATTCAATATGAAATTGCACACTTTGCCCATATATATATGCAAGCATTATCTGGCAGGAGAACTGCATCACAAAATCACAAGTGCAAATTTCAAAAGATAGCTGTGTTTTGTTCTGCATGTTTAGCTATTGAATCAAATTACTCCTCCATCCCTAACTGGGACCAATCCAAACCCAATGGTTTTGCCAGCTCCAGCCTGGTGCAGCAATCGAGTCAGGACTGGACCCGATCATTCTGCCCTCCCTCCTTCCTCTGTGACTGCCATGAGCAGTGGATGTGACTGCCGTTGCACCATTCCACAAAGCCCCATCTACAGAAGGGGGGAGTTTGGATTGAGCCCTATTTCAATAAATTATATTCTGCTGTCTATTGTCCTTTTCACACAGAGACATCCTTAGCTAGGAGTTGGAGGAGAAAGGCAGGCTGCTTTTCAGATATTTCCTAGCCTTCAGAAGGCTTAAGGAAAATAGCCTAATATTTATTCCTCATGAAAACCCATTATGTATGTACAACTGTTGTGTGTGTGTGTGTGTGTGTGTGTGTGTGTGTGTGTGTGTGTGTGTGTGTGTATATATATATATATATATATATAAAGAGAAAACCCATTATTGGAGTAACTCTGGCCAGGCATGGTCCCAAGGCAATACGTACAGATAGTACTGAAATCTGATGGCAAAAATCTCTACAACAGGCTGTATTGTAGCAGAACTAAAGCCGAAACTAGGAAGATCACCGTAACCGTCCAGCTTCTATTTCTGACACAGATCTTGCCGCTCCACTGATGTTAACAATTACCCCAAACTTTCCTGATTTACTTTCAGGTTGGGGAAACAAATAATTGGCTGCTGGATGCACAACTCCAGAGCAAGCTGGGGTGGGAGGTGGATACATAGAGGCTAAATGTACATCTGTATAGTACAGCCCTGCATCCTTTCAGGGAGATCTGTATTCCCATTCCTAATTTGTGCAGATAGTCAACATGTATGTAGCAGCCTGCTGCAATAATGCCCCTCAGTTTCCACAACTGCTTTACAGCCCAACAACTCGGAAGGTGCAGAAATTATTTGGAAAAACAAGCTTAAATGCAGGGGAGCAGGTGATCCGTCCCCAAACCAATGCTTGTCCTAGGCAATTTGTTGTCATGTGAAATAAATAACGGCCCCAGACAGGGATGTACGCTGCTGGGCAGAAGCAGATCCAGCCAGTTAAATGGTTCTCAGGTGGACCATTATGATGAAGGTGGGAATACGTGCGCCATCCCATCCAGAATGACTGACAGCAAGCCTCGAGCATCTGTTCTACTGTATGGAAGCCACTGGTATTTCTTGGAATTTTAAGAAGCTCTGACCCTGAAGCCCACCCATTACCCAAAGGTGAGAGCTGGTAGCCCTTAAATTGCCAGATAGAAGTCTCTGCAGCAAACAATCACTGCTACAGGGGTGTGTATGAAGATGTTGAATTAAATATGTCACTCCCTTTAAGTTTTCTTTTGCTTTTAAATGTTCTTCTGCCAGTGTGGGTAGCGGGACGTAAGTATAGCGGAACCTCGTGTTACGTATCGTCCTCCTTACAAACACTTCGGGTAACAAGCTCCCCTAACCCAGAAGTAGATGCTCCTGGTAGTGCCAGAGGAAGCCACGCGCCGGCGGCTCGGCGGCAGCAGGAGGCCCCATTAGGTTAAGAACGGTTTCAGGTTAAGAACGGACCTCTGGAATGAATTGTTTGTAACCTGAGGTACCACTGCAATGTGAATTCGCCTAAGAACTGGTTACGTTCTATTGCTTTATCTCATACAACATCAGGGCCTGTTTTTTTATTTAAGAGTTTGTTGATGTGTTCATGCACATGACTGCATTTTCAAAGAGTAAAGCAGTATGTGGTGTTCAATGTGCATGACTGCTCATGCGTATGATAGACTGTCGGGGAGGGAAAGCTACAACAGGAGCTAATGATACATGTGCAGGTGGTCCTTGTAAAGGTCTTTGGACAACCAAGTGGCAGATAATGATCCATGCCATGGCCAGGATCAGGTAACTCAGAATGCCAAAACCTGGAGGAGATTTTGGAAGGAGGGGATTTTGGAAGCACTTCTAGTTCAGAATCAAATAGGAAATCAATGCAGATGACAAAGAATTAGTGCATCGCTCATACCTTGGCTTATTGTGGCCCCCTTCTGCCTTCTTTCATTACCCCTGCTCCATCTGGCATTCTCCTCCAGTTACAGCTATCCCACACTTTCTCCTCCCTAAATATGGAGACTCCCGTGCTTTGAAAATCTGGATGGGATAGCTACATTGATATCATATGGAATCTCTGGGAGGAGATTTGGGAGGAGAAATTGTGGGAAAGTAGTTGGAGGAGAGGGACGAGGGTGGCGCTGTGGCCTAAACCACAGAGCCTAGTACTTGCTGATCAGAAGGTCGGCGGTTCGAATCCCCGCGACGGGATGAGCTCCCATTGCTCAGTCCCAGCTCCTGCCCACCTAGCAGTTCGAAAGCATGCAGTGCAAGTAGATAAATAGGTACCGCTCCGGCGGAAAGGTAAACGGCGTTTCCGTGCGCTGCTCTGGTTTCTCCAGAAGCGGCTTAGTCATGCTGGCCACATGACCCAGAAGCTGTACGCCGGCTCCCTCGGCCAGTAAAGAGAGATGAGCGCCGCAACCCCAGAGTCATCCGTGACCGGACCTAATGGTCAGGGGTCCCTTTACCTTTACCTAGTTGGAGGAGAAAGTTGCATAGATGAGGGGGAATTAAAGGGGATAACAATCACATGAAGCTGAGGTGTACAGTGGTTTTTTGGGCTGCTCCCAGGTAATTTACCGCCTCCTTTCCTAATTTGTATCTCTTATTCTCTGTGACCAAAATGGCAGAAACTCTATTCAGCTGACTGGCATGGCAAATGGATCAGCTCCCTTGCCTTAAGACAGGAGCATTTTCATTACTAGCACTTGACATCATGATTACTGCAATTGCATAACTTACGGCAGTCAGTGCAAGGATTACGATACTTATTCAGTCTTAGGCCTTTCTCGTGTATTGGCCTTGCCTATCTTAATGTCATCCCTCAAACCTAATGTACATAAATGGCTTGTTTCCATTTGTAGCCGGAGGCAATTAAGAAACTAAAGAGGGCTGTTGCACAGCTGCTGGAAGTCTTTGCTGAGCAGTTAACTGCAGGCCAGCCGGCAGCACTGCAACAAGGGTTTCCTGCTGCAATCATGTACTCCGCCGCTAACGGAGAAGTATGTCAGGAAGTGCAAAAGGCCAGCGGCAAAGCACTTCAGAATGAGTCAAAGAGGGTGTGAAGTCAGCGGCTAAGAGAATTTCACTTCTCAAAGGAACCTGAGAAGATGCCTTATATGGCCTCGGTCCAGTATACCTGAAGGAGCGTCTCCACCCCCATCATTCTGCCCGGACGCTGAGGTCCAGCGCTGAGGGCCTTCTGGCGGTTCCCTCATTGCGAGAAGTAAAGCTACAGGGAACCAGGCAGAGGGCCTTCTCGGTAGTGGCGCCCGCCCTGTGGAACGCCCTTCCAGCAGATGTCAAAGTGATAAACAACTACCTGACATTCAGAAGACATCTGAAGGCAGCCCTGTTCAGGGAAGTTTTTAACGTGTGATATTTTATTGTATTTTTGCTTTCTATGAAAGCCACCTAGAGTGGCTGGGGAGGCCCAGCCAGATGGGCGGGGTATAAATAAATTATTATTATTATTATTATTATTATTATTATTATTATTATTAGTCCAGCTAGCTCAGTGTTGTCTCTGCTGCCTGGGAATGCCTCTCCAGGGGTGTAGGCAGCAGTCTCTCCCAGCCTGACCTGGAGATGCTGAGAACGGAACCTGGGACCTTCTGCAGGCAAAGCAGCATCTCCCTTACTGAGCCCCTCCCTGGGGTGCAGGGCGAACTGGCTGATGGCTTAGTAATTTGAATTCACAATATTTATATTCTAAATATCCTGGGGGTGGAATGAGAATTCAGCAATAGATTTCAGAGTTGAATATGGGTGGCAATGTCCCAGGATGCATTAAAAAAATATGTACTGGGGATTTTGGATTTGGAACTAAAGTCTGGCACTGTATGGGGAAATGTGGAGGAAAATGGTTCTAAAATTGAACAGCAGATTTCTGAGCAATGGCTTCCCAGGGATTTTTAGTCTCTTCTCGTGTTCCTGCCTAAAGGAAAGTTTTATAAGGCGTTTACATTTCCATACAGCCTAAGACTCTTCTTATCCCATACATGTGTGTGCAGACCCATAAGAATGCACAGCACTTGGTTCCTGAATGTATCACAGCTGTAAAACGAATTTTGCTAGGAGTTAATGGAACCGTGCTGAAGCGATATGCAAGCCATACAAAAAAAGTGACACAGCAATTTAACTCAGGGGCTAGAAATGTGTAAAACTCCAAAACAGACATGGCAGATGACTGGTAAAAGATGACTTAAAACAGCTCTACAAGGTATGTGGTAAGCTTGTGTTCTTTACAAAAGGGTTCAAACATGTTGAATGACATCTTATGCAGGGTCTGGGGCTGCCATCAATATGGGATCCCTGTGCGTCCATTTCTCCTCCATTCAACCTATGTTGACAGGGCCAGAACTTGATGGAAGTGACAGCATGATGACATAACAAGAGGTAAGTGCCACTTTGCTGTGACATCACTGTCTTGTGCATTTCCTGCTGTTACTTCATATCATTGGCTACCACTGACAAGCAAAAGGATGCGAAAATCGTGGAATCATAGAATTGTAGAGTTGGGAGGGACCCCAAGGGTCATCTAGACCAACCCCCGGCAATGCAGGAATCTCAGCTAAAGCATCCATGACAGATGCTCATCCAACCTCTGCTTAAAAAGTGCCAAGGAAGGAGAATCCACAATGTCCCAAGCAGGGGCACCAGCATGAGGTGGGGGGTGAGGGGGCCCCAAAATTTTCAAGGAGCCCCCTCAATATTTACCGGCCTGCAGCAGGCCCTGCCAGGTCCTCCTGTGGCTACAACAGGCCCGGCTGGGCCTCCTCCCACTTCTTGACATCATATACACATGTGAGCCCCTCACCCCAGTTGGGAAAGCCCCCTGTGCTCCTCAGGGAGAGCCTTCCACTGTCAAACAGCTCTTACTGTCCAAAAGCTCTTCCTTAAGTTTAGCCAGAAACTCCTTTATTGTAATTCGAAGCCATTGGTTCAAGTCCTACACTCCAGAGCAGGAGAAAACAAACTTTCTCCACCTTACATGTGACAGCCCTTGAGATATTTGAAGATGGCTATTATATCTCCTCTTTTCCAGGCTAAACATGTCCAGCTCCTTCAACTGTTCCTCATAAGGCTTTCCTCTTAAGGAATGCCCTGCATGTAGGGTGTCAGGGAAAGAGTTCTACTCTTGTCTTCTCATTATGCTTAATCATGTGAGCACCAACAAGCATAGGAACCCTCCCTTCAGCTAAGGTTTTTATCTTACTTTCCCACCAGGGACACAGTTACTCATTTGTTAGACTTGGCGTATTTTGTTTGAATGACATGTGGTTAATACTTAATGTGTCACCCTCAATGACATCATTGGGAGTCACCCATGACATCATCGGAGGGTCGCCTCTTGGTCTCCGTTTTGGGCTCTGAAAACTCTTGACCTGGCAACCTTAGTTCTGCCTGAATTGGGACTTAGAAATATCCTAATTAAAATGCGCCACGGCTTCAATTATCTGGGTCACTGTGCCAGTGGAAAAACAACTAGCTAAATAAGGAATAAATCCTCCCTGCCCAACTCTCATTTGTTACACTGCCTCACATGTAGTTCTATCACACAATAGCTATCACAAAAGCACCTGCTACAGAACAACAATCTGTAGCAATTTGGTGGGGTCCAACTAGTCCCGTAGCCCAGCACATGCTTTGGCTTGCATAGGGTCTCATCTCTGTTTAACAAGGTCCTGGCACTGGGGGAAACCTTATCCTGAGAACTTGGAAAGCTTCTGCCAATTGGAATAGCAGCCTTGGGCTGGATGAACTGAAGGGCCTACTCAGGATAAGGCTGCTTCAGATATCCACCTACCAGGGAGGTACAAGTTCAGCAAGCTGAAATCAAGGCAGTGCACTGGAGGCTGGTGGCACCTAGACCTGGTCCCTGGGCAGACCCTAGGAGGTGACTTCTTGTGAGGCCCCCATCCTCTTCCTTTGCAAATCAGTAGTGGACCCTTGAGCAGTACAGTTGTACAAATGCTTAGCACCGAAAGGTTTTAGCATTAAACAGGTAGCATGACCTAGGAACCCCATTAAAGAAAAGGAAAGAAGGGCCCAGCCTCTCTGCTTGATCATTTCCCTTTTTCTCCGACTTCCTGTCTGCTAACCTGTCACAAACTTCAGCCAAACTTTCAATCACCCCATTCACTTGCCACAGCAAAGGTGGTCCATCAGTTACCCTGGCATCCAAGCAATCTATGCTATCACTTCTTTCTTGGAAAAAGTCCTGGAGCTGTGCTCCAATGCACTACTGATAGTTTCCTCCTTTTACTCCTTTTTCACTCATTGCCTTTCTACCTCCTTCTGCATCTTTCCTTTTTCTCTTTTTCTCTTTTCTCCTTTCTCTTTCTATTTTTTAAAAATGAATGTGGTAAAAGGGATATGACCCAACACCAATCAGGGCGTGACTCAGTTTTGAGCCATGGCCCATCAGCTAAGGACTGTGGTTTGGCACCCGCTAACATGCTGACATCAGGCCTAAGCCAAGCAAGCAAGATGCAAGGGAAGAGGCAGAGCCAAACTACAGATTACACAGAACGAGGCAGTCAAATTCCAGGCTGTTATCATTTCAGATGGCAAGTGGGAGATGGTATTTCTGAATGCAAAAGAACAAGAAGTCTCTCTATGTAGTCAACTAGAACATCACAGAGAAACGTTTAACAAAGCTTTCTCTTGGTGCTATGCTAGTTTCGTACACATCAGACTCATAGTTCTTTCCCCCTTAAATAAATTCAGACAAGACTCAAATTTTGGTTTGGTTTTTGGCAGAATTTAGGCCACAATGGTTGCATAGGCTCTGGTTCGACTAGCTCCCTGCACCGTTGCAGGTAGCGCTGACCCAGGGCACCAGCATAGGTCAGCCACAGGTGAACACCTGGATAAGCGGAAAGCCGGGAACAGGCTATCTCTGCCACCCAAATGTCCCCCTGGACTCAGGCATGGGCACAACCCCCTCTCAAACCATTGACCAAACCATTGAGTCCCTGGAGTCCTTTAACAGAATACCCTTCACATAGGGATGGCAAGAGCATTCTCCCATCCCTATCACCTGAACCAGAGCCTATCTGCAACCTGACAAGTTATGATGATTTGTTACGTGGCAGGCAAAACCGAAATGGTACCAGCCAATCAGCCAAGTGGGGAAAATTCCTGCCATGCCCCTGTCCCAACAACAGATGACACACGACGGCATAGCAAGGTCAAGCGCACAAGCCCTAAAAGTAGGGAGAGGTGGGCGGGTGTTCTGATGCACGCACTGAAAGAGGAAGCTCTGGGTCACGTGCATAGGTATATATAGGTCCCTTGATCCGTTTAGCCTGCGTCCCATTGGCCTGATTAAACCCTGTATCAAGGGACCTACCAATTGGGTGTTGTCAGGTCTCACCACAACACGTGTCCTCTTTAAGGGAGGACCTGGTTTCCCAGGAAATTGCCACAAGAGTGCCAACTTTTTAGACACTGGGGGAGTCTATAGGTTCTACAGTCTCCATGGCCAATCATGGCAAGTCAATCTCTCCTTAGGTACAGTGGTACCTTAGTTTGCAACTGCTTTGGATTACAACCGTTTTGGATTACAACCACGTCAAATCCAGAAGTGCATGTCCCTTTTTTTGGATTACAACGTATTTTTTTTGGGGGGGCGGTTACAACCAATTTTTGGGGGGAGGCCCCATTGGCGAAAGCTCGCCTTGGGTTACCACCCGGCCTGTGGCTGATGCAGGGAATTCCTTCCTATTGACTTAATCCTGTAAGGGTTAGGAAGTGACACCTCAGGTGATTGGGATACTGAGTCATGGTTTCTCAGTACACTCAATGCCGGCTTCCACACTTGGGCCACAGGTGTGTGGGACTGTCCACCGCTCAGAGGAACCTTCTGTGTGAGGAACTACGCAAGGCGGCAGGCGAGGTGCAGACAGGCAGCCAGCCAGCCAGTCATGCAGGTTAACAGCTGACAGACCTTTGAAAGGCCCATAATGAGAAATGTTTGTGCCAGTCTGCACCGGAGAAGAGGCTGGTGACCCCTGAAATAAAAAGCAGCGGCTGCTGAGGAAATGGCAAAGCAGATTACAATGCCGGTCCTGCAATGCAATGGGTTGCCACAAGCCACGGGGAGAGCAAGCGAGGAACGTTTTAGCTTGAAGCCCACAATATTATTATGGTGGCATTAGCTCCTAGTCTCCTCGTTGTGACATGACAGCTAGCAGGCTGTACTCAGGAGCGGTGCATCTGGGCTGATTATCTCTCGCTCCCAGCGAGAGCAAATATTGGATTCACCACTCTATCTTTCTCAGTAGCAGATGGGGAGAATCAGGGCAGCAGTAACCCTCTTCTATCCCATTACCTGGTGGAAGGGAAAGTGGAATGCGGCAGAGGCAGAACAGCTCCGAGCCGCTAACCAGCTGCACATCCAAAGCCCATTTTTTTCTCCCTTCGGAGGTGTAGATGATTGATGAGCAACTTAGCCAGCTGCTTGCAGAGGTGCGGCTTTTGGGATCCAAACAGGAGGCCAGGGAGCATTTCCCCATCTCTTGCTCATCATTTTGCAGAGGTTATTTTGCTGTTCAGGCCTGGAGTGGCATCTGGATGGCGTCCGCCTGCAAATTTGCCTGAGGCTCCTGGGTGGGGAAGACCACACAACCCTCAAGTTAATAGAACCACATATTCTGTGAAAGGGAGCAAAATCTGGGTTATATCGTATGCGCAAAATCTTCTTGATGGTGTGACAACCCATCCAAACTTGTGCAGACTTTTACAGCTGGGCTGGAGTGTTTAATTTTGAGAAGGACTTGGGGGGGGGGGACTGAGTTTACATCTAAGTTTGCCTGAAAATCTGAGCATAAGGCTTATAGAATAAGAAGTGTGCAGTTCTTCATCGGTTGCATAATAGCAAAGTGGAAGAATTCTGTGCATCAGCATGTGTCACTAGGAACCGAACAGTTACGGTAAATCTCCTTACTAACCACGCTAGCAGTTAGGAACCCTTTTCTAGTGTAGCTGTGTGACAACACACACATCCTAGCCCTTGGCTGTGCTGTTCATTCCCAACAGTCTTTTGCCAGCCTGCAAACTGTAAAATTACACTCGTTTGATTATAACTTAGTGGCTGATTTGTGGTCATAATGATAAAAATTGATTGATTGATTACATAATTATGGCCCCATGTTGAGGGTGAGTTGGCTGAATCATATTCTTCTCTTATAACAATGCAGAAGAAGAAGAAGCAATAATAATAATAATGGAGGGAGTTCTATGGCTTAGAAAATGGTTGAATGGACTGAAACTAGTTCAGGAGAGGTAAATTTGCAGGTGGTGCATTCCAAATTTGAGGTAGAAAAGATAAAAAGTGACTTATTTTTGTATGAGTTACACATATGACTAATGACTTCGTGAAGTTGACGTGGTATTCATCCTTGCCCCCGCCTTCCCCAGCTGCCCACAGACTTTGCTGGGGTAGTTTTCCCCGGGGGGCGGGGGGGAAATCTCCAGGTATAATGCACTTTGGGGGAAATGGGTTACGTTGCGGTAATTACTAATCCAGTGTTTTTTTCTAATAGTAGTGTAATACGTTTGCAGTTACACTACTTTTGTATTTGGTTTCCCTCAAATACTTGTTTCATTTATTTTTATATGCTTTCATACTGGTTTTATTGGTTTTATGTAGTATGTAGGACTATTATTATTATTATTTAATTAATTAGTTAATTACCATAAATTTGTATACTGCTCTTCACCTGAAGATCACAGGGCGATTCACAACATAAGAATACAAAATGGGAACACAACATACATAATAAAAACAGAAATAAGAACAAAAACAAACCTATAACCTCTGTTCCAAAAAACACTTTTAAAAGGACATAGGGTGTTAATCAGCCAAAGGCCTGGTTAAAGAGATATGTTTTCATTTAGTACCTAAAGATATGTAACGAAGGCGGCAGGTGAGTCTCCCTGGGGAAAGCACTTCACAAACAGGGAGCAGAAAAGGTCCATTCTCGTGTTGTCACCCTACAAACCTCTTGTAGGGGAGACACACCAAAAAGAGCCACAGTTGATGATAACAGGATTTGGGTCAGGTTTTTTGTTGGTTGTTTGTAAATTGTATACCACATAGAAATTTTAAAAATATTAATTGCTTTATAAAAGCTTTAAATAAAAAAGTACTTTTTGCAGCTGGTGTTAATTAATGGGAATTCATAAAGCCCTCCCTAAACATGCTTGGTATGAACCTGTTGTGAGAGAAGGCGAAGTAAAGGGTGGGTTAAATGAAACCTCTACATCAAATCTATATCAGCATCTACAAAGGAACTCTCCCTGGAAATATTGCAAAAATGCCCCCTTATACCTCTTGCATGCATTAATTCTTCTCTTGCTTTGTTGGCATGGATGTGGCTCTGAGGGCACATGTCAAGCACATGTGGTGGCATTTTGTTAAGGTGCTGAGTTTGGGGAGATAATGTTCTTAGAGATATGTAATATCACTGGGCAACATGTCATTCATGAGCTAACTTTATCGAATATACTTCAGGGTCAGAATGCAGATATCTCATTTAATTTTGGTATTAGTTATCTATTTTTGCAGCTAGTTTTATTATTGCCTGTAAAATCTGGACCATCGAATTGGATTAACAAAGTTTGGCACTTGGCCCTAAAAGATAAATTGACCAACAAAATACAACTAGCTAAGGGACAGAGGTACAAAGGCTCATTTACAACCGGCTGGTTCTCTTTTATTGATTACACGGACAAGAAAAACAGTCCTGAACTTTCACAGACATCCAGACTTTTTTGGTTGCTCTTGGTTAAATCCTATTCTATGCTTTAAACTGTCGATTATATATTTTCATGCTGTGTTTTCACAGTATACCTCAATTTTTATTTTTTATTATTTTGGTAAAGAAGGTGTTATTTCCAAAAAGAAAAAAGCTCCTGCCTAAGCTTTTGTTTTGACTCATTGCCAGCACCAGCAACTCCCTGCATGATGTGTGAAAGGGGCTGAGAGTCAGAGAAGTTCTCTGGGAGAGGGGGACAGTCAGGGAAAGTACCGTATTTTTTGCACCATAACACTCACTTTTCTCCTCCTAGAAAGTAAGAGGAAATGTCTGTGCGTGTTATGGAGGGAATGCCTACAGATGGCGGGGGGATCTGCTGCAGTCGTGAGCAGAGGATCCATGGTTCCCCTTCCTTCCTTCCTCCGTGACTCGCTTTGAAACAGCAAAGCGGGAGAAGAGCCGCTGAGTTGGGAGGAGAGAGGGACAGGGAGCCTGCTTGCTTTAAAGGAGCAAAGCGGGAGAGGAGAGGAGCCGCTTCTTCTCCCCTTAAACCCCTCTTCTGCATTATTAACAACATCCTTCTCCACACACCCCACGCGTGCTCCTTGTCCCTTGAGTGCTTTTCCTTCCCTTCCCACTTAAAACGTGGTTACAAAGCACGGATCCACATGGATCCTCAGGATTTTTGCACTGGGTCACCCCAAATTCACCATCAGATCACATAGCATGTCCATGGCTACATCTTGCACCAAAAAAATCACGCACCCACTGTTGCCTGGGGCCGCAGTGGTGCAAAAACGTGGTTACAAAGCATGGATCCACATGGATCCTCAGGATTTTTGCATTGGGCTACTCCAAACTCACTGTCAGATCACATGTCTGTGGCCACAGCATGAACCACAAAAATCATACATCCACTGTTTCGTTTAGAATATTTTTTTTCTTGTTTTCCTCCTCTAAAAACTACGTGTGGGTTATGGTCAGGTGCGTGTTATAGAGCGAAAAATATGGTATTTCACATCTGAAAGAAAAGGGCCAGAGGGGGGAATTTAGAAAGAGTGGGGGGAAATGTTTGTTTGGTGTCTAAGAAAACTGAAAGGAATGTAATAGAAAGGATGGGAGAAAGTAGCAGTTTGTGGCGAGCAAAGAAGATACAAGTTAAGTCTGAAAGAAGGGGAGCAGAAATTGTGAGAGAAGAGTAAAGACTGTCTGAGAGGCATGGGACATGTGTGAAGGTTAGGATATTCAATAAAAGTCCCCCGTACGTAAAGCCTCTGGGTCAGCAAATTCTTCCTAAAATGGTGAGCTAACTTGAAATACCTCCAGAGCTAATGTCTGTGGAATTGCAACTGGAAGCACAATACATTTGACTGAAAGGGTTTTTGCTTGTTGTAAATTGAATATGCGTAAAAGGGTTCAGGATGATGAACTCCTGTTGCGCTCCCTACCAGTCCTCCCTCTCTCTGTGATGCACATTCCCACCCTCTGACACACATGCAGAGGAAATGGTCTACCCATCTCGCATTTTCTGCCTTTGGTGGCCAATTAAGAGCATCCCTGAGGTTTTTCGTACACAGTATCTTCAGCACTCTCTAGCAGGCAACCAATTTTGCTGCTCCCAGGGGTGGTAGCTTAAAAGAACCTTTTCTGTACGTGCCTCCTATGGAGGTTCTTGACTGACTTGGGGATTGATTTTGAGTGTGTTGATCTTTGTGCCGATATCTTCCTGCTGTGGCACTAAACCCTGTCAATCTTCTTCTTCCAATAAACAGCCACACTCAATTTCTGCATTCTCCAGTTTCCCCATTTGAGTTGGATTAACCCCTATGACAAGTGAGCTTTAGGACACTGGTGCTTGGTGGGCTTTGAAGACACTCGAACTCAGAACACAAGGGAGAAATGTGCTAAGAGGAAGGCACACTTGGCAAATCCACACCATGATCGACTCCCACCCAGAAACCAATGTCCCCACTGTAGAAGGGGATCCAGAATTGGCCTCCACAGTCACTTATGGACTCATTGTTAAAGCCATGTTTATGGAAGACAATCTTACTCGGCTACGAGGGGTCGCCAAAGAAGAAGCAGCAGCTTGGTGAAATGTAATTTTCCTGCTCCCCTGGGGTGAATAGCAATTGCCCTGAGGACAGCAGCCGAGTGGCCCTGCACATGGCAAAGACACCCTCAGTGACTGAACCAAGAAATCGGTTCCACTTCCGAGTGGGACCGGGTTGCGCTCAGGCCACCAGGTCCCACCCCACCCCCTCAGCATGGTGTGGGGTAGCCTCCTGCATCACACTGAGGGTGGCCTGGCCATGCTATTCACCAGGCGGCCAATCAGGGTGCTGTGGGGGCGTGGCCGGGGCCAATTTAAATGGCGGTGCGACTCTGGGAGCTCCTTTTTCAGCCTCACGCCGTGGATCTCCCGCCCTCCCACCCTCTTTTAGGTAGGGTCGCTGGCCTTGCTATGGACTTCCGTTGGTCGGCGTTGAGGGGCCTGGTGGGACTTTTTCCACTTGGCAAATTGGCACCAGCCACTTGATTTTTGCCTGCCTCATAGCAATCATCACGACTTTGTAAAGTTTGGCAGCTAGGCACTGGAATAGTGATGTGGGGGGGGGAGGGGAGGGGCGGCCACCACCTGCCCCTCCATGCGTTAAAGGAATCCAGGGAGTGTGGATCTTGTCTGAATCCCGGGGAGGCGCTAGGGCCATGCCACGGCCCCAGCGGGAACCCAGGGGGGCTTGAGTCGATCCACATCAGTGGGGCTCCTCCTACTGGTGGTTTACCCTTCCAGAGTTCCTGCAAGGTGGGCAGGAGTCAGATGTACAGTGGTGCCCCGCAAGACAAATGCCTCGCAAGACGGAAAACCCACTAGACGAAAGGGTTTTCCGTTTTGGAGGCGCATCGCAAAACGAATTTCCCTATGGGCTTGCTTCGCAAGATGAAAATATCTTGTGAGTTCCTGCGGGGTTTTTCCCCTCCCCCCTTTTCCTAAGCCGCTAAGCCGCTTATCAGCTGATCCACTAAAAGCTGCTAAACCGCTAATAGCGCTAATCCGCTAAGCTGTCAATGGGCTTGCTTTGCAAGACGAAAAAACCGCTATACGAAGAGCCTCACGGAACAGATTAATTTCATCTTGCGAGGCACCACTGTAGTCTGTAGATGCCAATGCCTAAGCCAATACCACTCACCTTCTGTAACCAATAAAGTTGTGGCCTAAATTTTGCCCATTAACATTAACTTAAATTCTGTATCCTTGTGTCTTTATTCTCTTGGGGGTGGCTTGGGGGGGTCCTGAGGCACAACCTGGTTTTATACCGGAGCTGAGCCAAGGAACATGTGTGGGATTCCCCCCCCCCAAAAAAAAATGCCTCTGAGAATGCTTGTCATGTGCGTTCCTTCTCACTATCACATTGCCACACGTGATTTTGGATTTGGAGAGATAGGCTTGGGACTCAGCATTTGGGACTTTTTAGTTGAGAGAGGAAGTGAGTAAGAGGCAACAGAACATAAGTTTATAAAACTGTGCCTGGCAGGGACAAAGTAGATAGAGAAAAGCCCCCCCCCCTCTCAGAACACCAGAACCCGTAGACATCCAATTCAGCGGGATGTTGAAAGATTTCGGAAATAGCTGTCTAACCAATACCCTTGTCCACCTCAGTGTCAATGGAAAGATTTCTGGAGCCCAGGTAAAAAAGGTAAAGGGACCCCTGACCATTAGGTCCAGTCGTGGCCGACTCTGGGGTTGCGGCACTCATCTTGCTTTATTAGCTGAGGAGGCCGGTGTACAGCTTCCGGGTCATGTGACTAAGCCACTTCTAGTGAACCAGAGTAGCACACGGAAACGCTGTTTACCTTCCCGCTGGAGCGGTACCTATTTATCTACTTGCACTTTGATGTGCTTTCGACTGCTAGGTTGGCAGGAGCAGAGACCGAGCAATGGGAGCTCACCCCATCGTGGGGATTCGAACCACCAACCTTCTGATCGGCAAATCCTAGGCTCTGTGGTTTAACAAAAGTAAATTAAGATTTTAAATGAGTGGACTAAAATATTTCACCTTTACAGGGAGCCATTTCAATGGGTACATTGTACAATGGGTGCAACCTCTCTTGTGGCTGTCCCTCCTTGTTCCAGTTAAGCTCATATCCTTCCCTGTGTTTGGGTTCTCATACAGATTCTTAGGGTGTGAAATTTTACATCAGCTTCTAGATCCCATCCCAGCTCTGCAAACATTCTGACAGACAAAATACACACCTCTGCATGCACAGATGTTGACAGAATGATGCTGGAAATTCCCCCCCTGTGAGCGGTACATGCTCCTCTTCTTACCTGGTGGTGCTGCGCCCATCATCTAGTCATCTGAGCTGGAACTGATTGTGTAAACATTGAAATGAAAAGCAATTTCATGGAGGGAAAAATCCCACAACCTGAAACGGTTTCCATTTTGGGAGATTCAAATTAGACATAGACTTCATTTGGCTTCTGCCATTGCTGGCATCTATCTAATTTAATCTATTAATTGTTGGGGAAGAATCCCTTCCTAGATAACAAATTGCATTGATTTTTGCAAATGGATCCAACAGATTGTTGCCCCTGCAGCATTGCCAGGCTCCCTTTAATCTTTCAGCGGGTGTCTCCAAAATTCCCATCTCACTAATGAGTTTTGAGAGAGAAATATTGCAAACAGTGCCTTGAATTTACAGCCTCGGCTTTTATCTCTGCAAGTGAAAAAATATGTCAAGGTTCTACTATGCCCACTCAAACATGCTGCTGTTAGTCAGGCCAGAAATGTCAAAGTTCACCCCATCAAAACTGAAAATAATAATAAAAAAATACCAGACTGCTGCCGTCAGATGTTGAGGCAAGCACTTAAAGGATAAAAGTTATTTGATGCTTAATTTGTTTCCAGAAGGTGCTTAAAAGGGTCATGTGAGTGAGAAATCTGGGTCCACATGCAATCAGAAGAAGAGCTGAAAGAAATTTGATCCAAGGCATTGAATAATTTTGAAATATTCTATGACATTTTGTGTATTTTCTAACGATTCGTGGAATATTTGATCACTGCATTTGACATCTTATGACACTTTGTGGCTCAGTCCAGTGCATCTTCCATGGGCAAAATGCCCACATGTGGAAGATTCCACACAGGCCATAACGGAGCCAAGTTTTCCATCCCCACTTTGCATGCAGGCAATTACAGGAAATGTGCAGAGTCTGCGTGCATATCTTATGGGAATCCCTCCAGGGGTGGAATCTAATTCCTCCCAAGTACTGGATTGAGTCATTGGTGTCTGACAAGGTTCAACCGTATTTGAGAGCTGATGTTCTATATATGTTGGAAGCTACCGAGAGTGGCTGGGGCAGCCCAGTCAGATAGGCAGGGTACAAATATTATCATCATCATCATAAAATGGTATTTAGCAGTTGTCATTACTTGATAGCTGACGTGTAATGATATTTCATATTTGACAATATTGCATGGCTGGCATGCAATAGTATTTAGTATTGACTGGGTGTCATGGCTGACATTCAGTAGTATTGAATATCTGCCAGTAGCTGAGATTCGTCATGTAACGGTATTCAGTATTTCACAAATGACACCAGATTTCATGTTTTGTGCTTGTTGAAACAATCAAGGAAAGCCAACAAGGTTGAAGTACTTCCATTTCAAATGTTGATGTAAAAATTCATATTTAAATCCTGAATTCAAATTTTGAATCTGAAAATTTACACTCGGAGGATTGTTCACACTTCCACTTGTCCCATTGCTTCCCTCTGGGAAAACCCGCTCTTTATTGCTGAATTGGAGCAAATGTCAGTCAGGTTTTCAGCAGGTTGGCATTTGCTCTGACTGAGTGGCAAAGAGCAGGTTTTCCCAGGGAAAGTGGTGGGCCAAATGGAAAGCTGCTTGGACCTGTGTCTAGAAAGTCCAGGACAAGTGGGAAACCGCCCAGACCCCTGCAGCACGGGACAAGCAAAGAGTGGACAAACCCTGTGTCTGTGAAGAAAAAATTAAAATTTCTGAATATTTTGAATTCTTGTGAGCATTTGTTTCAGCTGTGTCCAGAATCCTAACACAGAAGCAAAGGGGTCAGTCAGTGATACCAAGCGTCCATCACCTGTTACAAATAACTTATCCTGCATGTGTTACACACACACACAAAACCCAACCAATCTTAGATGGTTATTAC